>NC_059381.1:27524388-28136888 GCF_019703515.2 Myxocyprinus asiaticus | reverse complement strand
GCCTAAAGATTTTTTGAAAACCATTTTATAGAGATTACATGGGCAGATTTCCATCCACCCATTGAGATTAAAAGATTTAAACAAGCATACACTTCGTGTACAAATGTTTCTAGTCTAAGTAAAAAAATACAAATAAAAAAACATCCTGGGCTTGCATACGGCCCAATTAATGGAGAATTCTGCTTCGGTCAGTAAGTGCCTTATTGAGGAAAACACCTTTGAATATAAACGACTGTCAAGTGTGTGATTTCTTTTTTTTTTTTTTTTTTTTTAACTGCTAACATTAAAAAAAAAAAATGCAATATGAAAATCCTTGTAATATGTCCCTACCAACTTTCAAACCAAACCTACGCCCTTGATTTGTGGTTACATTTAATTACATTTTTCAAAATCAAAATTGCCCAGTAGAAGTGAAGTGCGTTCCGATACAATCACTGTTCTAATACAAGCCATGATTTGTGTGTCAAGAGGAAAGTGATTAATAACACTTACATTCTCTTTAATTTAATGGGGCCTACAAATCCTGACGAGAACTACATTTTCCATGTGTATAAAAGGAGCGCTTCACTGTCATAGAAAAATGACTGATTTTCAACAAGGAAACAGTTTATGCATTAGAGGTAAGTCCATGTTTCTTTTCTTCAAATTCAGTACATACAGCCATTTACACTACCATCTTCTTATGAATGTGCCGTCTTTGTTTATATCATTGGTGCTTGACAGGGAATTGACTGTATAATAGGACAGAGATGTTGGAATAACCGGAGAAGAACCTCAGAATTAAATTGCACTTGAACCTGCCCATTAGCGCTTTGCACGCGCAATTTCTCCAAACCCACTTGCGGCTAGACTTAGTGCATACCTGCACGAAAATACCAAAACTTCATGGCCATGACTACTGATTTTGCACTTATAACTTAAAGCATAATGCTGCGCTTAGTGCTAGCTCTCTTAAAATAGGGACCTCAATGTTAAAATGTGTTAGTATATAATGAAATAAACATTAACCACTATTAATAAATGCTGTAAAAGTATAGTTTATATTTCATTTTAACTAATGTAGTTAACTAATGTTAACAAATACAACCTTACTGTAAAATGTTGCCTCAATTATTATTTATTTTAATTTGTATTAATTATTTCTGCTGTCAATATATACTGTTTGCATTTGTTGATCAAAAGTGACAGGGCATTTATCAAATGCAAGCAGAATTCTTTTTTTTTTTTTTACTTTGTTCATACTGTTATACAAACTATAGATGGCAGGTTCCACAGCAGCCTCAGTTACCTTGAGGTCCTAAAAGGTTTTTCTAATGTACAGGATAACTTCTAGATTATATATATATATATAATCATTTACATGAAATCCATTCCACTGAAGTGATGGTTGATTTTGTTAGTGAGAAAGGGAACTATAGTGATTACTCCTCAGTTTCATGTTTACAATATTAACACAAGTGCTTTCAAGGTGATGTAAAATTAAGTGAACTAACCAAAAAACATTTTTAATGTGGCAATCATCAGTACACAGTTTCTTGGTTTGATATTTTATGCGTAAATTTCATATCTGGTCTAAAAACTACTTTTTGTTTCACATTTATAGCATCATCATAACATTTTACAATAAGCTTCTATCATTACTTGTAATGCATTAGGTTTAATGAACTAACAATGAACAGTATATTTACAGTATATGTTACAGTAACAAATTAACTCAATATAGGGCCCAGCAAAAATGGCACAATTCCATGATCTCCTAGCACAAGTATGCATTAAGTATGCACATTTTCATTGAGAACAACATTTTTAGTTACAGGCCTCTTTGAGTACTATTTAATACAGGCACAATATAAACTCAGAGCAAACTAAGGCTTTATGTAGAAAGATCTCATGAGCACAAACATGTTTATAACTGACAAGTTAGTGTCTCAGTTTACAACACTGTATCCAAACTGCAGTAAAGTAAAATAAAATTTAAAAATACACTGTAAACATTAACATCACATTCATCAAATGCTGCAAATCCATTTGCTTTTTGTAAAACTCGACTCAAGTTCTAAGTCAAACTGCAAATAATGGAGAACACTACACATGAAACTTTGGGCTTCATTATCCAACATTGCAAACTTGCTCAAATTTTAAAGATGCATCCGACAGGAAGCATTTATGCACATACTTCAAAAAATCTAATTCAAAGAATATCACAATATTTCAATGGCTCAAATTGACACCTTTTGAAATGTCTTCATAAGGTAACACATGTCAGGGGGTCATTTTCTTAGGCTGTATAATTATGAGCGGTATCACTTTACAGTCAGGTTGTTTTGTTAATATTAGTTAATGTGAACGAATGAACGAAATCTTTTTACAGTACTTAATATATGTTGAAATAAACATTTTGCATTATGAACATGAACAATGAACTGTACATTTACAAATGAACATTAACAAAGATGAATAAATGCTGTAAAAAAATATTGTTCATTGTTAGTTCATGATACCTTATTCATTTACTAATGTTAACAAAAAGCACCATATTGTGTGAAGTGTTATCTTATGAGCTTAAAACATTCTAACAGTTTTTCCCCTGGTGTCATGAGCTTTATTATAGAACAAAAGTAGGCTCCTGGTGGAAAATGGCCTTTTACTATCAGTATTCATCCACACCTATTCAATATCCAAACCTTTACCATTATGACAAAAATGGTTAAATTGATCTCAGATTTGTGAAAACTGCAACTTAAACCGCTCCAGCTTTGTACTGTGTGTGTATATGTATATATATATATTATATATATATATATATATATATAAAACAAAGATGTTAATACATCACAATACAGACAAATTAACTTTTCCAAGGTGTAAACATTCTGATGCTCAAAACCTGCTAATTCTGCTAAAATAGAAACACACACACACACACACACACACACACACACACACTATATATATATATATATATATATATATATATATATATATATATATATATATATATATATATATATATATATATATATATATATATATATATATATATATATAATTTATATATAAAAAGGTGATTCAAATCACTCAAGGCATTATCTGGGTGAAGCAGAGGGCCTTTGGGAACATTGTCAACAATTATCTCCATGCAATGGCATCTTTCTCTAAAGCACACTTCTTTGTGCAGTCTCCTCTTTTTGGTCAAATGGATTGCAATGCATTGTTGATATTTGCTTCAGTTATCATTCTCAGGTTCAGAAAGTGTTCTTGACAAAGAAAAAGTGTTCAACACAAGTAGAATCCTCTATCTTCTTCAATCAGCCTGATCTCAAAATACTGCACAGCAAAAAAAGAGATCCAAGCTAAACATAATCAGGACACCCCAGTTGATGCTTTGAGGAGTATAAAAGACAGCAAGCCTCCAATCATTCCAAAATAGACCATATGATGCAGCAGTTTTTTCCTGTTATAAGTCAGTTATGGCAGCAGTTGTCAAAATAAGAGTCCTTCTTTTGCCCCAGGTCCACTCCCTTTTCCACTGTGAGGATGACACAATAAAAATAATCAAGTCAGGTCATACACAGAGGTCCCAAAAAGTATTTGGACCCTTGAGCTACACAAAAAAAATAAATAAATAAATAAATAAATAATTATGAATTTTATTTTGCATAAATAATAATCTATTTAATAGATAAAAAACAATCATTCAATCCATCCACTGTATCCATCTATCTACACCGATCAGCCACAACATTAAAACCACCCGCCTAATATCGTGTAGGTCCCCCTTATGCCGCCAAAACAGCTCTGACCCATCAAGGCATGGACTCCACAAGACCTCAGAAGGTGTCCTGTGGTATCTGGCACCAAGACATTAGCAGCAGATACTTTAAGTCCTGTAAGTTGCGAGGTGGGGCCTCCATGGATCGGACTGTTGTTCCAGCACATCCCATAGATGCTCAATCAGATTGAGATCTGGGGAATTTGGAGGCCAGGGCAACACCTTGAACTCTTCATCATGTTCCTCAAACCATTCCTGAACAATATTTGCATTGTGGCAGGGCGCATTATCCTGCTGAAAGAGGTCACTGCCATCAGGGAATACCATTGCCATGAAGGGGTTTACGTGGTCTGCAACAATCTTTAGGTAGGAGGTACATGTCAAAGTAACATCCACATGAATGTCAGGACCCAAGGTTTCCCAGCAGAACATTGCCCAGAGAATCACACTGCCTCCGCCAGCCTGCCTTCTTCCCATGGTGCATCCTGCTGCCATCTCTTCCCCAGGTAAATGACGCACATGCACCCGGCCATCCACATGATCTTAATGAAAACATGATTCATCAGACCAGGCCACCTTCTTCCATTGTTCCATGGTCCAGTTCTGACGCTCACGTGCCCATTGTAGGCACATTCAACGGTGGACAGGGGTCAGCATGGGCACTCTGACCGGTCAGCGGCTTCGCAGCCCCATATGCAGCAAGCTCCGATGCACTGTATGTTCCGACACCTTTCTATCATGACCAGCATTAAGTTTTTCAGCACCGGGAACACCCCACAAGACCTGCCGTTTTGGAGATGCTCTGACCCAGTCGTCTAGCCATCACAATTTGACTCCTGTCAAAGTCGCTCAGATCCTTACGCTTGCCCGTTTTTCCTGCTTCCAACACATGAAATTAATGAAAAGACTGTTCACTTGCTGTCTAATATATCCCACCCCTTGACAGGTGCCATTTTAACGAGATAATAAATGTTATTCACTTCACCAGTCAGTGGTTTTATGTTGTGGCTGATCAGTCTGTCTGTCTGTCTGTCTGTCTGTCTGTCCATCCATCCATCCATCAACCTGTCCATCCATCCACTGTATCTATCCATCCATCCATCCATCTACTGTATCCATCCATCCACCTATCCATTTATCTACTGTATCTATCCATCCAACCATCCATCTTATTCATTTTTAAGTGTGGCTTAAGTGTGCAAATGCTTTCGGGCCACTGTAGGTCATTTTGATAAAAAGCATCCTCTAAGTAACAATTAACTGAGAGAATGGCACATTTGTTAGAAGGTAAGTCAGCATGAAAGCCTTGCACCGTGTGTTACAGATACAAAAGAATAAAGAGGGAAATGGAAATATTGTAAAACCATCAGGATGGAAATCTTAAGATGTCCTCATCCTCCTATTGCACACAGGCTGTGAAATTTCCATGTTTGATTGTCTGACAAATTCACACCTTGCATGAACTCCAAAGCACAGTTACTGTAGTCCTCAGCGACCTTCTGAAATACCTCATCTGTATAAAAATTAAAAAAAAACTAATTCAAGAAGTGAAACCTCTAAGCGTCTAATCATGTGTTACACATCTGTAGTGCTCAATAGAGCAGATATGTTGAAGTATCACTTACCAACATTTTTTCCTGATTTGCTTGAGGTCTCAAAATGTTGTGCACCTATTTCTGCAGTGGAAGTTTATTTTTGCCATTATTGTACAGTTTTATATAAAGACAGAAATATTTGTATACAGATTAAGACAAAAAGCTGAATATGTGCTTACCATCTGCAAAGTCTTGTACATCATGGTAGTCTACTTGCCGAACACTTCGGTTTGCTTCAGTGAGGTCACTCTTGGTACCACACAAATATATCTTACAGTGCTAGGAATGAAATAAATGATGCATGTTTGGTTTGATTTATCTTGTGAGGTTTTTTGTGTGTGTTTTTAGGTCTCAGTCACTAACCATGAATATGCTCATAATTTTGACTGTGTGCAAGAAATCATGATTCATCCATAAGTTTGTACTTTAATTGTAAATTTTGTATAGATTTCTTTTAAAACCAGAGAGACTCCTGGTGGCCTTAGAAACACAGATTGTGTAAAGTTGTCTTAAATATCCATGTATATATTAAGGCTGTCAATCGATTACAAATTTTAATCTAATTAATTACATGACAAGCCGATTAATTAATCAAATTAATCGCATATCAATGTTTGCTAAGAAAGGCCCCAAACTAAAGATAATTCATTATAATTCAATAATACATCATTCAAATAATATATATATGTATGTGTGTGTATATATATATATATATATATATATATATACACACACACACACACACACACACACACACATATATACATACATATTGTAAGATTGTCACAAAAATTATCTGCATCACTTCCGGGAAAGTCAAAGAACTCTGCGAGAACCAACGTCATAAAACTCTCACAAAGAGGAGCATCTCCACCTGAGAAAACACACCCCACTGATTGGGGACCATAAAACGCAAATCACACTCACATCTGCTCTCTCTCTCTCTCTCTCACCTCAGGTCACTTTAAGGACACTAAAAACTAAGTTATGACTTATCCTGTTCTGTAATGTAAAAGGTTTTCTGATCATACATGTTTGGTATCATTCAAGAGGTCTCAGTGCAACTGGTAAAACGGTCTCATTCCCTTTCAGCAAAGTCAAATCACAAGTAAGATTTCAGAACTTAATAAAATACAGTATTCTATCCGGGGCATGCCCCTCTCAAGTCTCACACAGAGACCAGATGCTGTATGCAGATTAGGTGTATTCTTTGTAAACATCAAACAACCTACTCAAAGGTCGACTTACAACTCCCTAAATTGTAAACCAAATCCTAAATAACATCAAACACACACATCTGAAATAACAATGGAATCGTTTGGTACTTAAGGAAGGATGGCAGAGAAGCTCGGGGAATCTGCAAATCAGATCTCCCATGCTTCGTCGTTTGCATGTAGTTTTTTCTCTACCAGGTATTTCTTATTATTGATAAATGTTTGAAGGAATCTGCAAATCAGATCTCCCATCCTTCGTCGTTTGCATGTAGTTTTTTCACTACCAGGTAATTGCAATTTGTATTTCTTATGTTTGGTAAATGTTTGAATGGAATACAACTTTAAATATATTATTATGTTTGGTTCACTGATAGCTTTGAGTTTGATTTATTATTTTAATTGGATTGTTTGAATGTATTACTATTACCTGGTAAATAAATTGTTATTATGATTCATTCTGAAGGACTGTTTTCTAGTATATTTCTTGTTAACTACAAATCTATGGTCAGAGTTGGCTTAATTAAGCTACTTCAGAAGTAACCCATTAGTTAAGTATGTAAGAGGCTAAACGGTAAACCGAGAATCTATTATAGAACTTAGCAAAATAAGACTAAACGGATAAAGCCGAGAACATATAAGGACTTAGCCTAAAACTTACTAATATCTGAAACTGATGAATTTGTAGTTAAAGGACCTGTGTCTGACCAGCACAGGACCCAAATAACATTGAAATAACAAATGCAGTCTAGAAGAGAGAATTACTAAATTCAGAGCATAGATACATCAACAAGGTTTTTCATAATTGGAGTCAGATGAAATAAAGAAAAGAATTAATGATAAGATTAATAAAAAACATGGAACTCAAATCAAATAATCAAAGTATTATTTAATGTCGCGCACGATAAGACAGAACACGCAGGAGACCTTCAGCCACGCCATTGGATACCGTCCTTGGGCCAGTGGGTGACTTCCCCCTTACAATACACACACACACACACACACACACACACAGCTCTGGAAAGAATTAAGAGACCACTGACCAATTATCAGTTTCTCTGGATTTACTATTTATAGGTATGTGTTTGAGTAAAATGAACATTTTTGTTTTTTTCTATAAAGTACTGACAACATTTCTCCCAAATTCCAAATAAAAATATTGTCATTTAGAGCATTTATTTGAAGAAAATGACAACTGGTCAAAATAACAAAAAAGATGCAGTTTTTTTCAGACCTCAAATAATGCAAAGAAATCAAGTTCATATTCATTTATAAACAACACAATACTAATGTTTAAACTTAGGAAGAGTTCAGAAACCAATATTTGGGGGAAAAACCCTAATTTTCAATCACAGCTTTAAATGCATCTTGGCATGCTCTCTTCCAGTCTCACATTGGTGTTGGGTGACTTTATGCCACTCCTGATGCAAAGATTCAAGCAGTTTGGCTTTGTTTGATGGCTTGCGGCCTTCCATCTTCCTCTTGATCATATTCCAGAGGTTTTCAATGGGGTTCAGGTCTGGAGATTGGGCTGGCCATGACAGGGTCTTGATCCGGTGGTCCTCGATCCACACATTGATTGACCTGACTGTGTGGCATGGAGCATTGTCCTGCTGGAAAAACCAATCCTCAGAGTTGGGGAACATTGCCAGAGCAGAAGGAAGCAAGTTTTCTTCCAGGATAACCTTGTATGTGGCTTGATTCCCCAGATCATCACCGTTCCTCCACCTGGTATTCTAATGACTAGACGGAGACCTGGAGAGGCCTTCAAGCCACAGTGTCTCGCACCCACTGTGAAATTTGGTGGAGGATCGGTGATGATCTGGAGGTGCTTCAGCAAGGCTGGAATCGTTTCATCTTTGTGAATGACAAATGAATCAAGCCACGTACAAGGTTATTCTGGAAGAAAACATGCTTCCTTCAACAAAGCCGAGCTGCTTTTGCACCAGGAGTGGCATAAAGTCACCCAACAGCAATGTGAAAGACTGGTAGAGAGCATGCCAAGACGCATGAAATCTGTGATTGAAAATCAGGGTTATTCCACCAAATATTGATTTCTGAACTCTTCCTAAGTTAAAACAGTATTGTGCTGTTTATAAATTAATATGAACTTGTTTTCTTTGCATTATTCGAAGTCTGAAAACACTGCATCTTTTTAGTTATTTTGACCAGTTGTCATTTTCTTCAAATAAATGCTTTAAATGACAATATTTTTATTTGGAATTTGGGAGAAATGTTGTCAGTACTTTATAGAATAAAATAAAAAATATTCATTTTACCCAAACACATACCTATAAATAGTAAATCCAGAAAAACTGATAATGTTGCAGTGGTCTCTTAATTTTAGTTGTCAGAAGTTTACATACACTTTAGCCAAATACATTTAAACTCAGTTTTTAACAATTCCTGACATTTAATTGTAGAAAACATTCCCTGTCTTAGGTCAGTTAGGATCACTATTTTATTTTAAGAATGTGAAATGTAGAGAAATGTAGAATAATAGTAGAAAGAAATATTTATTTAAGCTTTTATTTCTTTCATCACATTCCCAGTGGGTCAGAAGTTTACATACACTTAGTTAGTATTTGGTAGCATTGCCTTTAAATTGTTTAACTTCAGTCAAACGTTTTGGGTAGCCTTCCACAAGCTTCTCACAATAAGTTGCTGGAATTTTGGCCCATTCCTCCAGACAGAACTGATGTAACTGAGTCAGGTTTGTAGGACTCCTTGCTCACACACACTTTTTCAGTTCTTCCCACAAATTTTCTATCGGATTGAGGTCAGGGCTTTGTGATGGCCACTCCAATACCTTGACTTTGTAGTCCTTAAGCCATTTTGCCACAACTTTGAAGGTATGCTTGGAGTCACTGTCCATTTGGAAGACCCATTTGCGACCGAGCTTTAACTTCCTGGCTGATGTCTTGAGATATTGCTTCAATATATCCACATAAATTTCCTTCCTCATGATGCCATCTATGTTGTGAAGTGCACCAGTCCCTCCTGCAGCAAAGCACCCCCACAACATGATGCTGCCACCCCATGCTTCTCGGTTGGGATGGTGTTCTTCGGCTTGCAAGCCTCGCTCTTTTTCCTCCAAACATAACGATGGTCATTACGGCCAAACAGTTACATTTTTGTTTCATTAGACCAGAGAACATTTCTCCGAAAAGTAAGATCTTTGTCCCCATGTGCACTTGCAAACTGTAGTCTGGCTTTTTATGGTGGTTTTGGAGCACTGGCTTTTTCCTTGCTGAGCAGCCTTTCAGGTTATGTTGATATATGACTTGTTTTACTGTGGCTATAGATACTTGTCTACCGGTTTCCTCCAGCATCTTTACAAGGTCCATTGCTGTTGTTCTAGATTGATTTGCATTTTTCGCACCAAACTATGTTCATCTCTAGGAGACAGAATGTGTCTCCTTCCTGAGCGGTATGATGGCTGCGTGGTCCCATGGTGTTTATACTTGTGTACTCTTGTTTGTACAGATGAACATGGTACCTTCAGGCATCTGGAAATTGCTCCCAAGGATGAACCAGGCTTGTGGAGGTCCACAATTTTTTTACTGAGGTCTTGGCTGATTTCTTTTGATTTTCCCATGATGTTAAGCAAAGTGGCACTGAGTTTGAAGGTAGGCCTTAAAATACATCCACAGGTACACCTCCAATTCAGTACACCTCCTATCAGAAGATAATTGGCTAATTGCCATCAAGTCTTGACATCATTTTCTAGAATTTTCCAAGCTGCTTAAAGACATAGTTAACTTAATGTATGTAAACTTCTGACCCACTGGAATTGTGATTAAGTTAAAGTGAAACAATTTGTCTGTAAACAATTGTTGGCAAAATTACTTGTGTCATGCACAAAGTAGATGTCCTAAACGATTTGCCAAAACTATAGTTGCTAATATTGAATCTGTGGAGTGATTAAAAAATTAGTTTTAATGACTTCAATCTAAGTGTATGTAAACTTCTGACTTCAACTGTGTATATATTTATATATAATTCAGATTTAAATATATTGGATTATTGTGCTAGACTAGTAAAGCATTTATTAGACAATAAGTGGCTTTAGATGTCAATATACTATCATTTGTTTTATTCCAGTATCATTGTGCAGAAGCCTACAGTCGACTGCCATCCATTTTGCAACTGAATTCGTTAATCTGTCTATTGAATCTCACAGGATGCGTTCTTGAGGTCTGTCTGCACTTTTTTCTGATGGACGCTTTTGGAGCATCTCACTGGCTTTTAGAATGCTGAGTCAAGTTACAAGTAGTCAAAACTTTGAAAATTGAGTTTCGAGATCCCAGCATTCTGTTGTGCTTCATCTAGCTGCCAAGAACATGTCATGTGTGACCAGGGCTGCATTCCACTTCACTTTAAACATCCACTTGCTAACTTCCCTAAGCACTTCCCCTCGAGGGAATCCCCTCCACCATTTTGGAAGTCCATTCCACTTCGTTAAGTGATGTACGCTTCAGGAAGCTCCATACCCCACAATGCAACTTGTTTGTAACATCACAGCACAGATTGTGCTTAAACTACCACCACCCCCAAACAACTCTAGGTTAGGTCAATTAAGCAATTTAGAAAGGTTAAACTGACTGTTTGTTTCAAAGCCATGTTATAGTAGCACAGTACATAATTTTTTTTAATCATTTTTGTGATTAATCCTTTCTAACAATTAATTCCAATAAAAAATATATTTTTTCGTTCTCTAAGATTTATGCATAAGCCTCTGAAATTACAACTAAAATTTACCTGAATCTGTGATTGCATCAATCTCCAAAAATGCTGTCTTCTCAGGTGCAAAAATCACTAAATAATTTCACAATCCGCCTTCAACATGCTCCAAGTGATCAAGGGCTTATAGTGTTCCAGTTAAACCCATTGCACGGGTCCCGCCAGTAGTGGGCACTCGCGCAACGTAAGCAATGACATACATCCGAGTCCATGAGACAGAGGGAAGTTAGCGAGGGAAAGGCATAAATATTTTAAGTGGAACAGTACCCAGATCTCATTCTCTGGCTGCGCTGCTTGTGAGGTTTGTTTAAGGTGTGCTGACTGAATCTGCTGATACGGCTCATAAACACAAAGTTTCATGTACTTCAAGCTTTTTTCTTTTTTTTTTATCCCTTTTTCTCACAATTGGGAATGCCCAATTCCCACTACTTAGTAGGTCCTCGTGGTGGTGCGGTTACTCACCTCAATCCAGGTGGCGGAGGACAAGTCTCAGTTGCCTCCGCTTTTGAACCGTCAATCCGCGCATCTTATCACGTGGCTCGTTGTGCATGACACTGCGAAGACTCCGCATGTGGAGGCTCATGCTACTCTCCGCGATCCATGCACAACTTACCACGTGCTCCACTGAGAGCGAGAACCACTAATCGCGACCACGAGGAGGTTACCCCATGTGACTCTACCCTCCCTAGCAACTGGGCCAATTTGGTTGCTTAGGAGACCTGGCTGGAGTCACTCAGCACGCCCTGGATTCGAACTCGCGACTCCAGGGGTGGTAGTCAGCGTCAATACTCGCTGAGCTACCCAGGCCCCCACATGTACTTCAAGCTTAAATTACTTCCATGGTAGGAAAATCTGAACTTTTATTACTAAATTTATGTACGGTTCAAGAGTCATAAATATGTGTTAATTATTTTAACACGTTATTTTCATATAATAAATCACACTAAATTACCATGTTAAATCGACAACCCTAGCATATATGTTTAGAATGTGTTAAATATATTTATGCACGTATGCACCAATTGTGAATTCGCCAGAATGTTTTCTGCACACATCAGTACACTACTTATTAGCGAGTGAGACCCTTTATTGTTTTGTGAGAAATGTGGGCACATTTTACCTCTTCACAGTTCTGAATCTCCTTCACCCAGAACCTGGCCCTTCTGAAACTGCTGCTGTCAGTCAAGTCTAAGAGCAAATTTCAAGGACAGGCACATAGTTAAGATAAAACAAAAGACACTTAGGACACAATTTTTTTTTTCATCCAAGCACATAAACTGCGTAGAAGCACATGGTACTACGTATGAGCAATTTACTTGCTCAAAATCACCTGACTGTTAGACTACAGTAGGTAGAAGGCCTACACACTGGACTTTGGATTTCTTTAGATAAAAAATTTAATCATTCAGTCAAATCGTAAACGAAAGGATTCCCACACCTTTTGACCAACTCTCAAGAAGAGTTGTGTAGTTGTTCTTGTTTACTGGAGAAGAATTTAAAAATATATATTGTTTTGACATTGCACTCAAAAAAGCATAACTGAATTTATTTCTGTAGACTTTTCCATGACTTTTAAAAGTATAGGTCAATTTTTATGACTCTTCCTGGCCTGGAAATTACAGTGTTATTTAAAATTCCCTTTTTCACAACTGGGAACCATGGAGAGTGTAGATATACCATAGCACACGATGGCGGCACGGGCTCCTCTGTAATAGATTCTGCTCATGGCCTCGTAACGTTCTGACCCAGCAGTGTCCTGAAATGAAACAGAATGTATGGCGTCACTAACAAATAGTCCATATATCTATAACGAACATATAAAAAAAACCTTAAGTAACAACACTTACCCATATTCCCAGCGTAATCACCTTATCACCGACACTGAGGGCTTTTGCAACAAATGCAGCCCCTATAGTCTTAAGACAAAAACATGACAATCTAATAAATACATAAACCTCAGTCACATCAGAGCTTTCTACTGCAACACATACTTACATTTTGATATGGGCCCACAAGAAAGCGGCGGTGTACATATCTCTCCACAAGACTGGTCTTACCAACACTCTCCTTGCCAAGCATGACCACTTTAGCATCCACTCGCATGGCAGTCATGATTATATAGCTGTGTAGAAAAATACACCAAAGATAGAGAAAAGAAGGCAAAGGTCAATTGTGTAGACATAACATCACTGTTTGGACATAGCTAGTTTTAACAGATTTGACAAAAGATAAATAATGATAATAAGTGATTCTCTTTTAGGCAAATACTATGTTTACATATCTAGCTTTTGCTAATAATATATTTCCACTAGAGTAAACAAAACAATGGCTAGATAAAACACACTTATGATTAGTTGTCTTAATCATTCATTTCACTTACCTGTGCTCTTGATGTATCTGATGTCCTGGTTTTGGAGTATTTAGAGTAACTTTACGAACAGATGAGTACTGTAACTGGGTGGCTAAAAATTCAGTTAGCAATCTACATTGAGTCAAATAACCACAAAAGCTCACAATAATAAATAGATGCTCCGATGCATAAATACATAAGCTGCTATTCACAATACACTTTACACTGTGGATACGGTCATAAATAATAATCTTTAGCGGTCTGTTCAATCCTTTCTACCCTAAAACGATAGAAGAGGGCAGCTTCGCTTACAGCAACATCACTAAATCCAGCACATCTAGTCTTTCCAAGCCATGTTTTCCCTGTACACGCGGAAAAACGTTAGTCAATGGCCTGGCAGATGTTATATATATACTCGCTGAAAGAGGAACTGTAGTGTAGAGTCAGCTGGAATAAACTAGTGTGTGTTCTTTATATGTATGTAGTGGCAGCTGTGACTTCAGAGGGAACCGTGGATGACTCTGTTTCAAAACCTGGTGAGCTGCCTACCTAGACAACATATTCAGCATCATAGGTCCGTTGAATGTCTAAACATGCTGCTGATTGGCTACTCGAATCGCGTCTGTGATTGGTTGCTCGTCTCCTCAGTCACGGTTTCCTCTACTAGAGTGGATACGGTGCTCCTGCACCGCCTATGGTGGCCAAAAACGCTTTCTACTGCCTAGTAAGGCGGCTTACTAGTGTTTAGACACGCAGTGTGCTCAGAGGAAGAGAAACTGAGCTCATGTGAAAATGGCGTCTCCGAAAACAGTGCCAAAAGATGCACAGGTAAATAACGCCACAGGAACATATTTACAACTGTAGAAATACTAGCGTGTGTTTTTTATTTTAAACAATAGCGAACACAGTAGCGTGATTAAAGAGCAGCTACACATTTTAAAAATCTAATTTATACTTCTTAGTATGCATGCGCGTGTTAGCGCGCTAACCGAGCCACTGTACTGCAGTGGCTTTATATTTGAATTGGCGCGATTCATGAACCGTTGTGGTATAAATCAGATTTTTTTTTAATCAATTAAAGGTTTGTCATTTCGAGCATTTATATTTAATTGCAATAAAAATACAGTTTTACATAGACAGCACCAGAGTATCGAGCTAATGGCAGAATTTGGTACAGTATATGTAATATTGCCTAAATGTAATTTTGCTTTCTTTCCCCCTCCCCTGCTTTAACTAAAGGTAATGATGCAGATTCTTAAAGACATGGGAATCACTGAGTATGAGCCCAGAGTCATCAATCAGATGCTGGAGTTTACATACAGTAAGTCAGCATGTGTTAGTAATAACTCACTTTATTGCCAACAAAGTCTTGCAATTGCGTTTCTGTAGTCGTAACCTGTTCAATAAAAACATTAGCCACTGTCAACCTGTCATTTTTTTTTAATAGGATATGTAACAACTATTATTGAAGATGCAAAAATATATTCCACCCATGCTAAAAAGTCCAGTGTGGATGCAGATGATATAAGGTTAGCAATTCAGTGTCGAGTGGATCAGTCCTTCACGTCACCTCCACCTCGAGATGTAAGTCTCCCTTGATGTCTTTACTAAACATTTAACATGTTTGTGACTTCATTTGATCACATAGTTAGTGCTTGAATAAATCAGTTGGTGGTTTGTCTGTCCTTTCAGTTTCTGTTGGAAATCTCGAGGCAGAAGAACACAACCCCGTTACCCCTTATTAAGCCATACACTGGTCCACGACTTCCACCGGACCGCTACTGTCTAACTGCACCCAACTACAGACTTAAGTCCTTGCAGAAAAAGGTATTGCTATTTTTTTAAACAAACTCTTATGACACATTATTACCATTTTTGAACCTTTAAGTGTGTTTGATTTGTACTATGGTTCTGATGTCTAGGTGACTTCGTCTGCGGGCAGAATAACAGTGCCACGGTTGAGTGTGGGGGCAGTTTCCAGTAGGCCAAGCACTCCAACTTTCGGTCAGTTGGTCGAGCATGTCGTGTTTCTAAAATACATCTACCGAGCTCTCTTATTACAAGAGCTTTTAGTTGTTACTTTATTCCTTTTATGGATGAACAATGAAATAATCTACATACAATTTTGAAACTCAATTGATATGATCATCGCTATGTTTTTCACAGGCACAACCTCAGTGCAGACGGTGGGGTCAAAAGTAGGGACACCTGTGTCACTGACAGGCCAGCGCTTCACTGTTCAGATTCCCTCTTCACAGGCTGCCTCTGTCAAATCAGGTGTGTACCAGTTTCCATCGTAGAATGGTTGATTATTAAAGCAGTTCTGCCTGTATGTCAGTTAGATACATTTTTACAGTGTCAGAAGATGTATAATGAGCATGTGTAAAATTTTATGCTTGCTTTTAATTACTTTAAATTAAATGCCTACCCAAATCTTTGGGTAGATAAAAAAAAAAAAAAAAAAAGGATCTGTAAACTACCACAGGTGGAGCAGTTTAGGGGCTGTGCACACATAGGCTACACTAGACAATTAATTTATATTTTTTATTAGAGGTAGACCGATATATTGGTTTTATGATTAATCAGTGCCGATAGTTTACTCGGTTATCTGCAAAGATCTATGCCAATAGTTTCTGATAGATTTTTTTTTTATTGCTCAGTTGTTTATTCCTCATCAATAAACTTCATCTGGTGAAATATTATTTATATATATATAAATGTTAATTTTACTCAAACACATACCTATAAATAGTAAATCCAGAGAAACTGATAATTTTGCAGTGGTCTCTTAATTTTTTTCAGAGCTGTGTATATACAGTTGTGCTCAAAAGTTTGCATACCCTGGCAGAAATTGTGAAATTTTGGCATTGATTTTGAAAATATGACTGATCATGCAAAAAAACTGTCTTTTATTTAAGGATAGTGATCATATGAAGCCATTTATTATCACATAGTTGTTTGGCTCTTTTTTAAATCATAATGATAATAGAAATCACCCAAATGGCCCTGATCAAAAGTTTACATACCCTTGAATGTTTGGCCTTGTTACAGACACACAAGGTGACACACACAAATTTATTTCCCACACCTGTGGCTTTTTAAATTGCAGTTAGTGTCTGTGTATAAATAGTCAATGAGTTTGTTAGCTCTCACGTGGATGCACTGAGCCGGCTAGATACTGAGCCATGGGGAGCAGAAAAGAACTGTCAAAAGACCTGCGTAACAAGGTAATGGAACTTTATAAAGATGGAAAAGGATATAAAAAGATATCCAAAGCCTTGAAAATGCCAGTCAGTACTGTTCAATCACTTATTAAGAAGTGGAAAATTCGGGGATCTCTTGATACCAAGCCAAGGTCAGGTAGACCAAGAAAGATTTCAGCCACAACTGCCAGAGGAATTGTTCAGGATACAAAGAAAAACCCACAGGTAACCTCAGGAGAAATACAGGCTGCTCTGGAAAATGACGGTGTGGTTGTTTCAAGGAGCACAATATGACGATACTTGAACAAAAATGAGCTGCATGGTCGAGTTGCGAGAAAGAAGCCTTTACTGCGCCAATGCCACAAAAAAGCCCAGTTACAATATGCCCGACAACACCTTGACACGCCTCACAGCTTCTGGCCCACTGTAATTTGGAGTGACGAGACCAAAATAGAGCTTTATGGTCACAACCATAAGTGCAATGTTTGGAGAGGGGTCAACAAGGCCTGTAGTGAAAAGAATACCATCCCCACTGTGAAGCATGGTGGCGGCTCACTGATGTTTTGGGGGTGTGTGAGCTATAAAGGCACGGGGAATCTTGTGAAAATTGATGGCAAGATGAATGCAGCATGTTATCAGAAAATACTGGCAGACAATTTGCATTCTTCTGCACAAAAGCTGCGCATGGGACGCTCTTGGACTTTCCAGCACGACAATGACCCTAAGCACAAGGCCAAGTTGACCCTCCAGTAGTTACAGCAGAAGAAGGTGAAGGTTCTGGAGTGGCCATCACAGTCTCCTGACCTTAATATCATCGAGCCACTCTGGGGAGATCTCAAACGTGCGGTTCATGCAAGACGACCAAAGACTTTGCATGACCTGGAGGCATTTTGCCAAGACGAATGGGCAGCTATACCACCTGCAAGAATTTGGGGCCTCATAGACAACTATTACAAAAGACTGCACGCTGTCATTGATGCTAAAGGGGGCAATACACAGTATTAAGAGCTAAGGGTATGCAGACTTTTGAACAGGGGTCATTTCATTTTTTTCTTTGTTGCCATGTTTTGTTTTATGATTGTGCCATTCTGTTATAACCTACAGTTGAATATGAATCCCATAAGAAATAAAAGAAATGTGTTTTGCCTGCTCATGTTTTCTTTGAAAACATATCTTACCTATTCTCCAAGGGTATGCAAACTGTTGAGCACAACTGTGTATATATACACTACCGGTCAAAAGTTTTGAAACACTTGACTGAAATGTTTCTCATGATCTTAAAAATCTTTTGATCTGAAGGCGTATGCTTAAATGTTTGAAATTAGTTTTTGTAGATAAAAATATAATTGTGCCACCATATTAATTTATTTCATTATAAAACTAAAATTTAATAAAAAAAAAAAAAGTTTTTAAAATTGATGACTTGGACCAAATAATAAAGAAAAGCAGCCAATAATTGCCCAACATAGATGGGAACTCCTTCGATACTGTTTAAAAAGCATCCCAGGGTGATACCTCAAGAAGCTGGTTGAGAAAATGTCAAGAGTACATGTCTGCAAATTCTAGGCAAAGTGTGGCCACTCTGAAGATGCTAAAATATAACACAGTTTTGATTTATTTTGGATTTTGTTCAGTCACAACAGAATTCCCATAGTTCCATTTCTATTATTCCATAGTTGTGATGACTTTACTATTATTCTAAAATGTGAAAAAAAAAAAAAATATAATAAAGAATGAGTAAGTGTTTCAAAACTTTTGACCGGGTGTGTGTGTGTATATATATATATACAGGTGTATCTCAATAAATTAGAATGTCGTGGAAAAGTTCATTTATTTCAGTAATTCAACTCAAATTGTGAAACTCGTGTATTAAATAAATTCAATGCACACAGACTGAAGTAGTTTAAGTCTTTGGTTCTTTTAATTGTGATGATTTTGGCTCACATTTAACAAAAACCCACCAATTCACTATCTCAAAAAATTAGAATGCATCATAAGACCAATAAAAAAAACATTTTTAGTGAATTGTTGGCCTTCTGGAAAGTATGTTCTTTGACTGTATATGTACTCAATACTTGGTAGGGGCTCATTTTGCTTTAATTACTGCCTCAATTCGGCGTGGCATGGAGGTGATTAGTTTGTGGCACTGCTGAGGTGGTATGGAAGCCCAGGTTTCTTTGACAGTGGCCTTCAGCTCATCTGCATTTTTTGGTCTCTTGTTTCTCATTTTCCTCTTGACAATACCCCATAGATTCTCTATGGGGTTCAGGTCTGGTGAGTTTGCTGGCCAGTCAAGCACACCAACACCATGGTCATTTAACCAACTTTTGGTGCTTTTGGCAGTGTGGGCAGGTGCCAAATCCTGCTGGAAAATGAAATCAGCATCTTTAAAAAGCTGGTCAGCAGAAGGAAGCATGAAGTGCTCCAAAATTTCTTGGTAAACGGGTGCAGTGACTTTGGTTTTCAAAAAACACAATGGTCCAACACCAGCAGATGACATTGCACCCCAAATCATCGCAGACTGTGGAAACTTAACACTGGACTTCAAGCAACTTGGGCTATGAGCTTCTCCACCCTTCCTCCAGACTCTAGGACCTTGGTTTCCAAATGAAATACGAAACTTGCTCTCATCTGAAAAGAGGACTTTGGAACACTGGGCAACAGTCCAGTTCTTCTTCTCCTTAGCCCAGGTAAGACGCCTCTGACGTTATCTGTGGTTCAGGAGTGGCTTAACAAGAGGAATACGACAACTGTAGCCAAATTCCTTGACACGTCTGTGTGTGGTGGCTCTTGATGCCTTGACCCCAGCCTCAGTCCATTCCTTGTGAAGTTCACCCAAATTCTTGAATCAATTTTGCTTGACAATCATAAGGCTGCGGTTCTCTCGGTTGGTTGTGCATCTTTTTCTTCCACACTTTTTCCTTCCACTCAACTTTCTGTTAACATGCTTGGATACAGCACTCTGTGAACAGCCAGCTTCTTTGGCAATGAATGTTTGTGGCTTACCCTCCTTGTGAAGGGTGTCAATGATTGTCTTCTGGACAACTGTCAGATCAGCAGTCTTCCCCATGATTGTGTAGCCTAGTGAACCAAACTGAGAGACCATTTTGAAGGCTCAGGAAACCTTTGCAGGTGTTTTGAGTTGATTAGCTGATTGGCATGTCACCATATTCTAATTTTTTGAGATAGTGAATTGGTGGGTTTTTGTTAAATGTGAGCCAAAATCATCACAATTAAAAGAACCAAAGACTTAAACTACTTCAGTCTGTGTGCATTGAATTTATTTAATACACGAGTTTCACAATTTGAGTTGAATTACTGAAATAAATGAACTTTTCCACGACATTCTAATTTATTGAGATGCACCTGTATATATATATATATATATATATATATATATATATATATATATATATATATATAATTGGTTATCAACCGTTTCCACCACCACCTTAGTTACAGGTATCAGCAAAATCCACTATCGGTCAACCTTTTTTTTTTTTTTTATATCCCCTTTTCTCCCCAATTTGGAATGCCCAATTCCCCCTACTAAGTAAGTCCTCATGGTGGCACGGTTACTCACCTCAATCCGGGTGGTGGAGGACAAGTCCCAGTTGCCTCCACTTCTGAGACCGTCAATCCACGCATCTTATCACGTGGCTCGTTGTGCATGACACCACGGAGACTCCGCATGTCATTTGTTTACAAATTATAATACTATTTAAGTTGAATTGGTTCCAATAAATAACTGTGTGAATGAAAAGTGAGCTGATGTCTTACAACTAAATTGAACAAAAAAGAGATCTGAATCCTTTAAAGTCCAGATGCAAGTTGAAAACACTTTCTCTTCTACTGAAGACTTGAAGACTGGAATTACTGTTAATTTTGCTGCTACATGATCCAGTATACTAGTTAACAATAAAGTGTTTCTTAATAAGCTTTACATTTATATTGAAATAATGTGTAGTTAGAGGTTTGTGTTTCTTTACATATTAAAGTATACTCTCAATTAGTGCCACACAATAATGTAAAGATGTTCTAAACTGATTATGGAAACAAATTGGATCGGAAGAGAAAAAGTGGTATCAGTGCATCCCTAACAGAGATAATAATAAAACAGAATAGAAAATATAAGTATAAATAGAAATACACAATAAGACTAATATATATATATATATATATATATATATACACACACACATTACCGTTCAAAAGTTTAGGATCACTTATTCTTTATTTATTTTTTATTTTTTTTTTCATATTTTAGAATAATAGTAACGTCATCACAACTATGGAATAACATAAATGGAACTATGGGAATTATGTTGTGACAAAAAAATCTAAAATCAAAACTGTGTTATATTTTAGCATCTTCAAAGTGGCCACACTTTGTCTAGAATTTGCAGACATGTACTCTTGACATTTTCTCAACCAACTTCTTGAGGTATCACCCTGGGATGCTTTTTAAACAGTATTGAAGGAGTTCCCATCTATGTTGGGCACTTATTGGCTGCTTTATTATTTGGTCCAAGTCATCAATTTCAAAAACGTTTTTCTTTTTTTTTTTTTTTAATAAAATTGTAGTTTTGTAATTAAATTATGTTGGCACAATTATATTTTTGTCTACAAAACTAATTTCAAACATTTAAGCATACACCTTCAGATCAAAAGATTTTTAAGATCATGAGAAACATTTCAGTCAAGTGACCCCAAACCTTTGAACGGTAGTGTGTGTGTGTGTGTGTGTGTGTGTGTGTGTGTGTGTGTATGTACAATATACAAATACAATCTGTTATATACAGAAGCAAGGGAATGTATGGCAGTAGAGGTAGGGGATGTTGGATTAATATAAATAGACTAAGCTCTGTATTGCACATAATTATTGCTCAAAATTATTATAAACTTTCAAGAAACTCTTCTCAAAGCAGTGCAACAAAGAAAATAATACATAAGTAAAAAATCTTATATCCAACAAAAAGAAAAATTCTTGCAGAAAATATAAAGAATAATGTAAACACTTCTTGCAGAAAATAAATCTAATATAAATATATACAAAAAATACAAAGGGGCCGCATTAATGCGGAGATCATCTTTTGGCTTTCATAATATTCTTTTGTGTGCATAGAATGGCGTATGTCTAATTTTCTGGAAAAGTCTGTCAAAGTGACGGATAATGATTATTTGTAGTGCAACCTCAGGATAGACAAGTTTGTTTTTTAAGCATATGGTAAATGCTTATAGTATAATATGAGCTTACTTATCATTTAACTAATGAATTAATAATGATTTTGTTTGTTTTAATTCACAGCTACTCCAGCCACTCCCACAGTTCAGAATGTTCTCATCAACCCCTCTCTCATCGGCTCCAAGAACATCCTCATCACTACTAATATGGTCTCCCAGAATTCATCCAGTGACTCAACCTCTCTCAAGAGGAAGCATGAAGATGAGGATGACTATGATGCTTTATGACCAGCTGTGTTTCCTTACTAGTGTGGAAGCAAGTGTGATTCTGTAAATAAGCAATCGTTTGTTGTCAATCTGCCCCTCATTAGTCTGGTCTTGTTTAGGTTATTACTCAATACAGTGTTGCCATTACAATTTATTGTTAATTTGTGTATGTAAAAAATAAATAAATTGGTTTAAAAAAAAAAAAACATGGTTTTGGATGTTTTGCAACTTAGCATTTTTGTTGAGTTAACTTTGCTACATTCAAATTAATTTAATCACATTTAACCCATTGTATTTTTCAGATGCTTATGCACATTTATCAAAATAATTGTATAACTTTTATTACTTTCATTTATTCCATAACATTAGGTGTAAAATGAAATGTAATTATATACCAGCAGAGGGAGCTGGTTAGACTGGGAAAGATTCATACACCTTCAATCCGGGAATGAATGGTTTTAGTGTTACAAAACTATGGTTATAATATAAAATATTATATAATATAGTTTGTTCAGGCATTTAGACATTCCTGTAACATATCCTTGCTTTTATTTGACATTGAGGGAGGGTTTGGAGACAAGTGACCGGCAATAGCGCTATGGTCCTGTTATCTGTTTGGTGCTCTCTTGCTCCATGTTATGCCTTTTAAAATGCAGTCGAGACAGAAAGTCAATGGTAATAATTAGACAATGCCTCGTAATTTATGCCAAATTATATTAAAGCTTTGTGAATGATTGTAGACATCTACGTTATGCATAATGTTTTACAGTCTACAGTCCTAAATTGAAAAGTGACAACGTCAGTAACTTTTGTCTTTGGACTTACACTGACACCTAGCGGCTTGGATGCAGCATAATTAAAAAAAAAAAAATAGTTTTCAGTTTCAGATGTCATTGTAGAAATTTAGTACTCACAGTCAGACATGATTACTTATATCAATGAGCCAAAGTGTCAAATAACAGGACGGTTACAGAGATTAAGCGAGTTGTATTTGACCGGTCATGTGATTCTAACATGGCCGCCCCCATGTGTGGACCCTCTTCATGTGGAATAAAACAGCTTTTATAAGGTCACTGTTATGACTGGAGTCTTCATTTTAATGTGAGTGCTCATGATTTCTTACATATATTGCAAAATTCATGTCTTTAGGAGTTCAACTTTTTTAATGATTAAAAATTGCTGAGTGCACCTTTAAGATGAAAATAATAAATAGTAAAAAAGTATGGAAAGGGATTGAATGCAAATCAAAATTGTCTTGACACAAAGGAAAATATGTGTATTTCAAGCTTGGGCTCTACCAAGGTCTGTGAAAAGAAATGCTTATTCACTTTTAGATGAGAAAATGAATGCTGTTACTCATTTCAGTGATTTCATTGAATATATTAACATGCATAAACACATTTCATCAAGCGTTTGCTCTAACTTGAACATGCATGTTGAATATAAGGAATTTGTATTTTAAATTAAGCATAAAGAATAGGGGATTTAAATAGGGGTAATTCATGCCTCCATGCAAACCTCTGATTTTTACATTCTTTTTAGTTTTCCATGGTTTAGAGTGAAGCACCTAAATGTCTTCTGACTGCGTGAAATTATGATAACTGTATGCTGTGTACCTCACAACACTCACTACTCTCTTGCGTGTTAGGACCGATTACGTAAACATCCAGAGCAGCTCTCTCATTGGCTGATGAGACTGTCTATCAAAGCTCCTTCGTCCAATAGACTCCTTCCTCGCTCTCAAACTGTGGCGGCCATGTTGTATCCGCGGGGGATTGGAGAACCATCGCACGGAACGGAGTCTGGCTTCTGTCGGGAGTGTACGGGGGGGTTCTCGGGCTTGAACTCGTCTGGGTTTTACATCATTATAGATCTACACTCCTCGCTATGAGCCGTCCGTCCTCTGCGGGTGGTGCGGCCGGAGGACTCGGAGCTGGTAAAGCAGGAGGAAGTAAGCATGGAGGCTCCGGAGGAACGACCGCCTCTGCTGCCACCGTCGCAACCGCTGCTGCCGCTGTGGGGGTATCCGGCTCTGTCGCGGGCTCCGGTTCGGTCCCTGCGGCCGCTGTAGCCCTTCCAGCCGCTCCCCTACCAGGACAATCAGCCGAACTGACAGCGCTGTTTGAGTGCCCGGTGTGTTTCGACTATGTGCTGCCTCCGATACTGCAGTGCCAGGCTGGGCATCTGGTGTGTAACCAGTGCCGCCAAAAGCTCAGCTGTTGTCCGACCTGTCGCGGCCCTCTGTCACCGAGCATAAGGAATTTGGCCATGGAAAAAGTTGCATCAACTCTGCCGTTTCCGTGTAAGGTAAGAACGACCCCCTCGTAAGGCTGACAGGCTCACACCGGGCTCTGATCAGCCCTCATAACAAATCGAAAGTTGCCTGCAACATTGTTTCATTCAATGATCACATTCTTTGTAACTTTGTTTAATTCAGCATATTGTTAGCAACGTTTTTTCATTTTGCACTATATGATGACTTTGAACCAGCAGTTTAGAAAGTGTGGCCATATTATGTAATTATAAAGCTCAGATGCCACAGGTGTATTGCTTCTTCATTCATATTTTTCTGTCTCCTTCCCTCTTTACTGTTTAATATTAAGTAACCATGTGTCATGTGATACAAACCTGGTTTGGTTAAATAAAGAAAATCTAAAACTTGAGAGATCAATATTCACTTGGCTTAGTCCATATTCTTATTAAAGGAATAGTTCACCCAAAAATGAAAATTCTCATCATTTACTCACCCTCATGCCATCCCAGATGTGTATGACTTTCTTTCTTTTGCTGAACACAAAGATTTTTAGAAGAATATTTCAGCTCTGTTGGTCCATACAATGTATGTAAATGGTGAGCAAAACTTAGTTCCAAAAAGCACATAAAGACAGCATAAAAGTAATCCTTAAGACTCCAGTGGTTTTAATCGATGTCTTCTGAAGCCATCTAAGTGGGTTTGGGTGAGAACAAACCAAAATGTAACTCCTTTTTCACTGTACATCTTGCCATTGCAGTCTCTAGGCACAATCATGATTTAAAGATCGATTACACTTCCTAGTGCTAGACTCATGCGCAGAGCACTAGGGCGCTAGGAAGTGTAATCGATCTTTAAATCATGATCGCCAAGGAGACTGCAGATGTCAAGATTAATGTTGCAAAAGGAGTACTTTTTTGGTATGTTATCACCCAAAACTGCTTGGATCACTTCAGAAGACATTGATTAAAAAAAAAGTTCTGGTACCCATTCACTTGCATTTTATGGACCTACAGAGCTGAAATATTCTACAGAAAATGTTTGTTTGTGTTCTGGAGTAAAAAGAAAGTCATATACATCTGAGATGGCGTGAAGGTGAGTAAATAATGAGAACATTTTCATTTTGGGTGAACTGTCCCTTGAAATCTGATGTGTGTAATTTCTTTCAAAGTTAAAATGCTTTCACCTATCCCTCCACATGCAAAGACAACTATAAGTAAGCCATATGTAGGTTGAATTCCCCAAAAACTGTAAACACTGTGACTCTGTGGTGATATCAAACTTTACTCGATTTGAGCATCCCAATAAGCCCGACACAGGAACATTGATAAAGCTCAACCAATGGCGCGAGTTTGTGGTGGGACTAGTTTCACCAAATGGAATGGCAAAATATGAATGTTTTCAAATGGGTGTCATAAACACTCATCTGCCATTGGTCAGAAAACAGAGTCCCCAAACTTGCGCCATTGGTTGTGCTATTGTTGCTGTGTCGGACTGGTCGGGACACTCAAACATACATAGCAATGTTTGATAATGCTTCTCTTTGTTTGTTCTGTGTCCTTTTTACACTTTTTGGACAGTTTTTTTCTGTGGCCTGAAACCATCGTGATTGCATCATCAGTACATTAAAGTTGTATTCTCTATGTTATCGCTGGCCTGTGAAAGTTGATCACTACTCTTGTTCCCTGGGGTAATGTTTCCTCCTCAGTGGCTGTAATCAGGACATGGTGAATAAAAAAGTCGCCCTTTACTTTTGCAGTGAAAGCAAAACTGGATCCACTGTTTTTTCGGGAAAGGACTTTGTCAGCTAGTTATTCAACTCTCTGTACCAACAACATTAAGTATTTAATTGCCCTCACCTCAGTTAACTAGAGGGATGTAGTGAAAATGAGCAAGAGTTTTGGAATAATTCTGAAAAAGTGATCACACATCAGGTTTCTCAGAGTGGCTGTTTTATACAAAAGAAATCTTGGAATGAAGACCACTTCTCCCCTTCAAGATGCTTTGAGAGGCACTTGACTTTGAGAATGTCTGTGTGGTTAATAACATTGACAGCTAGAAAAAAATAGCAATTCTGGTGCCTACTGGTGATGTACAGCCTGAATATTGATTGTATAAGATTGTTATAACAAAATATTGCAATATTAATTGTTAGCTGCTTGAATCAAGTGGGCAAGCCTAAAAATAGTGCCAATTAAGGTGTTATTATGAACCATCTATAAACTAATGACAAACCAATTATTTTGAAGGGCTAGGCTCAGAAAATGTATGTACATTCTTGGTCTTATTGTATACAGTTTATTCCAAATAAAGAAAATGTTTACCTCTTGAATTTTTATCAAAGTGTTATGGTGGTGGCGTAGTGGGCTGAAGCACAGAACTGGTAATCAGAAGGTTGCTGATTTGATCCCCACAGCCATCACCATTGTGTCCTTGAGCGAGGCACTTAACTCCAGGTTGCTCCGGGGGGATTGTCCCTGTAATAACTGTACTGTAAGTCACTTTGGATAAAAGCATCTGCCAAATGCATAAATGTAAATGCATGAATGTTGTAACTTACTCTGCCTTTTCTTGGTACATGACACAAATCCCTCTTCCCTTTTCAACACCTCTCACTTTTTCAACTCCATTCTGGTGTGAAACACCCACTTTTCATAATCCAGTCAATTCCTGATGGATCAAATCAAGTCCCTCTCTACATTTATGTGCTATTTGAATGCCCTGTTTCACTTTAGAAATACATCAGTTTATGTGAAGTAAAACTTGTGAATGGCATTTCACGTTTACTTTACATTTAGGCCTAATTCATTTAGCAAAGTGAACTTATATGAACACAGTCCTCTTCACATCATCCTTTCTTCAGCTTTGCACATGGAACTCTTATAAACGATCACAAGTTGTTATGTAACGTGGTGTATCCATGACAATTGTCCTTAAGATGTGTCAGCTGATCAACACAGAACTAGAATGGCTTTACTGGGCCTAAGCGAAAGGTTTGGCACTTTATGCAAAAGCACAATGTCATGGGTTTGGTCCCCTTGTTAGTGGGCTTACTCTGCATAAACCACACTTCTGGACACGACTGTTGGCATAACTAGCTTTTTACATTTAGAAGAAAATGTGAGTAGCTTACTTGTGCAAAACTCGCAGACACAATTGCTAAGGCGTTCTGAGTGGTTGCTAGCACATTGTTATGCAGTTGCTAGGATGTTATGGTGAGTTTTTAGGGCGTTGCTAGGGTGTTCTGGGTGGATGTTAGGTGGTTACTTACTGGCACAGTTCAAAACCACTCTTTAGTCTCTGTTAGCACTTTTCCACCAAATTGCGATGGTTCTCGTGCCGAGCCTGTGCTCTGCTGGTTCACAGCCAGGTCAGTCTGGAGCCTATCGTAAACTGGCCACGCTTTTCCACTGACCTGAGAGCCAATACATTTACATTATTGGCAGACGCTTTTATCCAAAGCGACTTAGAGTGCACTTATTACAGGGACAGTCCCCCTGGGGCATGGCTGTGGGGATTGAACCAGCAACCTTCTGATTATCAGTTATGTGCTTTAGCCCACTACGCCACCACCACTCACACCAATATAATTAATATAATAAAAATGTATACAGAATTGTGGCATGGGGGGCATGGTCATGTGTCTGTCTGCGGGACAGGGAGAGCGGTAAGGCTCGTCACTTGGGTTGTGATTACTCTGACACCTGTCTCTCATTATAGTGATTGGGGAGGGAGACCTGATAAGGCATGCCAGAGCATCAATGTGGGGGAGAACCGGCAGAGAGAGAGACTGAGTGTACAGCAGTGGCATGCCTTATCAGGTCTCCCTCCGCCATCATTATAATGAGAGACAGGTGTTAGAGGAATCACAACCCAGGTGACGAGCCTTACCGCTCTCCCTCTCACGCAGACAGACACATGACCACGCCCCCTTGCCATAATTCTGTATAAAATGTTTATTATATTAATTATATTGGCTAATAATAGTAATTACAACAGCAATAAGTGCATATAGCCATACAGTTGCAAGAATCACCGCTTAGTTTTAGGTTGTAACATAAACCTTTTCACTCTTAAATATGTAAAAGATCACAGTTAACACACAACAGGTCATTCACAAACATACTTGAGTTGAACCTCTAAAGCAGGAACTGCTCTTCCACATTCTAAAAATGATTGATTTGGTTTATAAGAAACGCTTCAGGAGAAGTGGAAAAGGAAATGGAAGACTTGGAACTCTTCTGTAGTGTCTCCTTGGATGCCTTCATAGCGCACCTCATGTAGGATGTCCGTTTGGAGCACAGCCCAGAGAGTCTGGCAGGAAGAGCACAGTTCCTCAGAGCTGTCAGCAGAGAGCTGCTCTCTTTACACACTAGGCTCTGGCAGCGGGCGGCTGTGTCCGGCTGCCATACGTAACCAGATTAGACATCGTTACACTCAGTCCCCTCGGGCTGGGACATTGTTTTTTATTTTTTTATATATATATAATTTTTTTTATTTTGAGCTGTTCTGTGGGTTTGTGAGGGCACAAGCTGCTGTCAATATGACTAGAGATGGGTGTAAGCGAATTAGAGGTTTCTAATGATGCTAGCTGTGTTATTATTATTATTATTATTATTATTAATGATAACCAAACAAAAACTAAATGAAAATATTTTGTTTATCTGGAATAAAAATAATAAACTAATCTATGGTAAAATAAATGTTTATGACACCAAAACTAACTATAATACATAGGGCTGTCAGTCAGTAAAATTTTTTAATCAAATTAATTTCAGTACATGATGTGCCGATTAATAAAATGAATGGTGTTTCAATATTTAATGCAAAAGGCCCCCCAAAAAAGGTTATTTATAATATAATAATTATAAATATATTATAGATATAACTCGAGCATTGCAGACAAATTACATCATATACATACACTCTCTACGCACTTTATTAGGAACACCTGTATACCTACAACCATCACAATGGGGAAAATTTTGTATCCCAGTGATTTGGACCGTGGCATGATTGTTGGTGCCAGATGGGCTGGTTTGAGTATTTCTGTAACTGCTGATCTCCTGGGATTTTCACGCACAACAGTCTCTAGAGTTTACTCAGAATGGTGCGAAAAACAAAAAACATCCAGTGAGCAGCAGTTCTATGGATGGAAATGCCTTGTTGATGAGAGAGGTCAACGGAGAATGGGCAGACTGGTTTAAGCTGACAGAAAGGTTACGGTTACTCAGATAACCACTCTGTTTAATTGTAGTGAGCAGAATAGCATCTCAGAATGCACAACTTGTCGAACTTTGAGGTGGATGGGCTTCAATAGCAGAAGACCACATCGGGCACTTTGTTAGGACCTACTAGGTTCCTAATAAAGTGCTCAGTGAGTTTATACTGTGGCAACAGTGAAGTAAAGCATTTAGACAATACAAAAAGTGTCTTTTAAAGTCAAAATGTTTTTTTATTTTGTTTCCATATCATTGAACATAACCCTATTATTGGCCTACTTACCTCTGCTCTTTTAATTGGTTTATGTATTTGTACATTAAACGGACGGACTCTTTTGGAACGTCTCACTTTAGTTGCGTTGCGTCTCACAATTTTTCAATGCCTCTAGTCATAAATGCTGTGTCAAGTTAAAGGTAGTTTGAAACTTTAAAAACTGTCTTGAGATACCTGCTTTCTGTTGTGCTCAGTCCAGCTGTCATTGAGCGCAAGAGCTGTGGAAGACTCTGCTGCCTGCCCGCTGGTTTGACGAGGCAGGTTGTCTGTACTACTGGAGCGCTGGCTGCCCCCTACTGCATCAAGGTGGCACATCAAGTTTGAATTGCTCCGATAGTAGGGAATTATGTAGAGGTCGGGGGCGTGATTACTGTAATTGCATTAATGTTTTTTAACACGTTATTTTTTATACAAGTAATTGCAGAAAATGAACGCAGTAAATTTACAGCCCTAATAATAAAATTAGTAACTATTTTCCACTACAGTTTACAATTTAAACTGTTGATGATCAGAATGAAGTTGCATTCAGAAAGTATTTTGATTATTAAAGAGATTACTTTAGCATTTTATTGTTATTTGTTTCATGTATTTAGCCTATTCAATTGGAAAACATTTATCCATATAAATGATGTGATCAGAAGAAGATGTGATTGTGTACACTCTGTGGGGGTTTGAAGTAATTTTGGAGCAGCAGAAATAGTTAACCTTGTATAAATTGCCATGCGAACATTTAGGTTTATGCTATGCTAATATGCAGTTTCTAGCCCTTTTACATCCATCTGTTATCAGGCATGATTATATATTTTTTTTATATCAAGAAAATCATCATGGATCATAATTTTGTTTTTCTGTAGTGAGACATTTGATATTAGTGCAATGATGCACTGCAAAAATCTTCTTGATGAGAATTTATGTGTTGTTTTCCTGTTAAAAATATCTGAAAATTGTCAAAACAAGATAAATGTGCTTTGTTTACAGTATATAAAAAATATATATTTTTAATGTCTTACTGTACTGGCTGATGTTTTTACTTGTTATTAACATATTTATAGTCAAAGCAAGTAAATAAATCTGTCAGTGCTGAAAAAGTAATCCAAAGTATTTAGATTACGTTACTGACTGACTAATTTAACAGAATACGTTACAAATTACATTTTACAGCAGGTATTTTGTAATCTGTAGTGGGATAAATTTTATAAGTAACCCTCCCAACCCTGGGGATAATGTACAGTCAGTCGTATGTTATTGCAAAATAAACCCCTGATCAAGAGACTTGTAGTGGTCTTGTATCACACTGAAGGGGTTTACTTTGCGATAACCAGCTGAGTATACAATATCTCCCTTATTACTTGGCTACAAATACAAATAAAAAAATAAATGGGCATAAAATACTGATTTGCGGTGAAATGATGTAATTATTTGAGAAGAGAAATCGCTGTATAGCCGATTTCCAGCGAGTTCTGTTGATGTTTATTTTGTGAAAATGACCATCTGACTCCTCATTATCCACCTTGTTACAAGACAACTTGCCAAATAAATAAATGAATGGACATATTGATTTGTGTTGAAATGTTATTATGTGAAAATAAAGAAATTGTTAAACAGGTGATTTGCACCTCCGGTTTGCATTGAAGTTCCGGTTGTGTTTATTCTTTAAATAATGACTGTGACTGCTCAATATCCATCTTATTACAAGACTACTTGCCAAATAAATAAATAAATGGGCATGAAATATTGATACAAGTTGGAAATTATATTATTAGCTTACTTGTAAAAAAAATTGCACAGTGATTGGAGAAGTAGAAAAGATGACTCGTAATACACGGATGACTGGTCTGCTATGTCTTGCGTTTGTTGTTCAGAAATATCAGACTGCTAGATGGCACCATTGGCCAATCAGAGTAGAATATTCCAGAGAGCCATGTAATAAATGATATAAGTTAATGCGTTAATTTTGGCAGCCCTTAAATACTAAAACTAAAATAAAAATTAAAGCTGCGTCCAAATTTGCGCACTGTCAGAGTATGTACTGCATTTGATGAAGTACTTTCTTTAGGTATGCAGATGAGTAGTATAAATACATTCCCAGACATGCGTTGTACAGGAACGTGGGCATTGTCCTATTACCTGAATATATGATGTAGTAACAATACTGGTTATTCTGGTTTTGTTATTAAGTACAATATAACCACAAAGAACAATTTAATTGGTATACAGTATATATCACTTACAGTTGAAGTCAGAAGTTTACGTACACTTAGGTTAAAGTTATTTTAAACTCATTTTTTAACCACTGCACAGATTTCATATTAGCAAACTATAGTTTTGGCAAGTCGTTTAGGACATCTACTTTGTGCATGACATGAGTAATTTTGCTAACAATTGCTTACAGACAGATTGTTTCACTTTTAATTGACTATATCACAATTCCAGTTGGTCAGAAGTTTACATTCACTAGGTTAACTGTGCCTTTAAGCAGCTTGGAAAATTCCAGAAAATGATGTCAAGCCTTTAGGCAATTAGCTTCTGATAGGAGTCAATTGGAGAATTGGAGTCAATTGGAGGTGTACCTGTGGATTTATTTTAAGGTTTAGCTTAAAACTCAGTGCCTCTTTGCTTGACATCATGGGAAAATCAAAAGAAATCAGCCAAAACCTCAGAAAAAAAAACAATTGTGGACCTCCACAAGTCTGGTTCATCCTTGGGAGCAATTTCCAAAGATCTGAAGGTACCACGTTCATCTGTACAAACAACAGTACGCAAGTATAAACACCATGGGACCATGCAGCCATCATACCGCTCAGGAAGGAGATGCATTCTGTCTCCTAGAGATGAACGTAGTTTGGTGCGAAAAGTGCAAATCAATCCCAGAGCAACAGCAAAGGACCATGTGAAGATGCTGGAGGAAACAGGTAGATAAGTATCTATATCCACAGTAAAACGAGTCCTACATTGACAACCTGAAAGGCTGCTCAGCAAGGAAAAAAATCCAATTCTCCAAAACCGCCATAAAAAAGCCAGACTACAGTTTGCAAGTGCACATTGGGACAGTGATCTTACTTTTTGGAGAAATGTCTTCTGGTCTGATGAAACAAAAATTTTAATGTTTGGCCGTAATGACTTGCAAGCCGAAGAACACCATCCCAACTGTGAAGCATGGGGGTGGCAGCATCATGTTGTGGGGGTGCTTTGCTGCAGGAGGGACTGGTGCACTTCACAAAATAGATGGCATCATGAGGAAGGAAAATTATGTGGATATATTTAAGCAACATCTCAAGATAACAGCCAATAAGTTAAAGCTCGGTCACTAGTGGGTCTTCCAAATGGACAATGACCCCAAGCATACCTCCAAAGTTGTGGCAAAATGGTTTAAGGACAACAAAGTCAAGGTATTGGAGTGGCCATCACAAAGCCCTGACCTCAATCCGATAGAAAATTTGTGGGCAGAACTGAAAAAGCATGTGCGAGCAAGGAGTCCTACAAACCTGACTCAGTTACACCAGTTCTGTCTGGAGGAATGGGCCAAAATTCCAGCAATTTATTGTAAGAAGCTTGTGGAAGGCTACCCAAAATGTTTGACCCAAGTTAAACAATTTTAAGGCAATGCTACCAAATACTAACAAAGTGTAAGTAAACTTCTGACCCACTGGGAATGTGATGAAAGAAATAAAAGCTGAAATAAATCATTCTCTCTACTATTATTCTGATATTTCACATTCTTAAAATAAAATAGTGATCCTAACTGACCTAAGACAGGAAATGTTTTCTACGATTATGAAAAACTGAGTTTAAATGTATTTGACTAGGGTGTAAGTAAACTTCTGACTTCAACTGTACAGTTACAATTACACTTGCAGCCGTCCGAGTCACGGATTTACTGCTGTGAATATGACATCTTTTCAGTGACGGTGGGATTATGGGAGAGTAAAGTGTCTTGCCTGAAATAGTAGGTAATTTCCCGCCTTCTGTTTTTCTGAGGATTCGGACATATGCTTTTGGCATACTATATAGTGGGGAAGTATGCATATTTGGATGTAGGGCGAATATACTGAAAATAAAAAATACTGGAAAAAAATAATAAAGCTACACTAAAATAGTCATAGTGAAAACAAACAAAAACTAAAATAAAATAAAAAAACAAATGTAAAATAAAATAAAAAATTCAATGCAATAATAACCTGGATACCAGTACCAGTTTTCTACTGCACATGTGCTTGTGTCGATTGCAGCCTTGAGTTTAATAATTGTATCTGTTTATGCAAAACAAAAAAGACAATATTTATTCCATGGTATTTTTAAGGAAGTTCCGTGGGATATATAAATACCATGCAAATGAAAATGGTATCTTTAAAGAATACCACGGTATAACCATAGTAAAAAAAGTATTGTCATGGTACCATGCCATGTTAATACCATGGCTTTTGGACATGTAATATCGTAATACCATGGTGTTTTTTTAAATCAAGTTTCTTGGGATACCTTATTAATACCATGAAACAGGTTTATGACTATGGTAACATGGTATATAAGAAAGTACATTGGTTTTACATCTAATACCATTATAGTACCATGGTGGCCCACAGTACTTTCTTGTAAGGGTATGTTTTTTTTTTGTACGCAGAGCTTAAACTAACAGACATTTCGTCTACATGCCTTCTTCAGTTGAATATATAATAATATTCTCAAGTATACACACGCAAGCATACAGCTTTTCACAGAACACGCGCATATTCACAAATATGCCATTCGCATTTTTATGCGAATCAAAAAAGCTCTCAATGTCAATAAAAAAATGAAATGAAAGGATTAATGAGAAATTAGCAACGTTTTCACACATGAGCTGCACTGAGAGGTGAATCAAAAGCCCATTTTAACACGCAGCGTTTCCAGCCCCCTCCATCGTTATAGCTGCTGTTCCTTCATCATATCACTGGAGGAATGAATATGAGCAGCCCGTAATTAATTTCACAGATGACTTGCTCACAGGGTGACTCTCTTGCCCCTTTGCAGCTGTATGCGCTCAAGCCGCATGTGTGTGCGTTTGCGTGTGTGTTCGCAGGTAGTGGTGAGAAAGGACACGGTCAGCATATTGGCATATGAACTTCAGAGTGCAAAGTCGTCTATTGGAATGCACAGGATGACAAATGAAAGACTGACTTGTATCTCTGAAGGCCTGAGGGATAAAGAATGACCCAACTGGAGTGTTAAGGTTAATGCAGCGTGCTTTTAATGGCATTTGTGTGTTCATCAGAGGTAATGCAGGGCATGGTCATCTTTACACCTCTCAGTTCAAGGTTCCATTTGGTCGATAAAGGGCAATTCTTTGTCGCTATTTTATGCACCATAATTCCTGCATATCTTCTGCAAAGGATGTTCACACATGTTGATAAAATAGCTGAATCGGCTGATTGGAACACACCTTGCATCATGTTGTGCCTGACACCCCTTAAGTTTTTCCTCATCTTGACTTGTTCGGAACACAGCTAGCTCTGTATTTTCACATTACTCCACGTTTGAATATTATAAATGTAAAAATAAAATACAGTTTAAAATAATGGAAGCACTGATAGATCTACTGTAGTATAAACGCTATAGGAAAATCTCTACCGAATTACACTTTTGTTCATGCACATCATGTGGTATGTACTACCATTTTTTAGTGTATGGGCCTTAAAGGAATAGTTCACCCAAAAACAGAACTAATAAGCTATATTGTAGCATGTTTTGTAACAGGCTGCACTGTTCCAGGCATTTACTTTTCCCACAAGTAATAGCACATTCCGGTAAGCACGGTAGTTCAAATTTGCTGCGCAGCCCTTTTAATATAGGAACAAAATTGCTTTTCATCACACACTGAGCAATATCATCCTCAGCTCCGTTTTAAAATTCAATTTTCTTATGCTCTGGAATGCATTGCACCCAAAGCTCCTTCCTGCTTCATCTCTCGCTACAGCTGAGGGAGCCTATGGAAAACAGTATTGACCTCCAGTGCCTTGTCAGCAGCGTTCTGTATCTGCCTGGTGGGCGCATCGATGCGTCACACTTTGGGTCTCTTGCACGTTAACTCTAATGATGGACGCAGTGGTCCTCAACCACATTCAGTCATGTCTGCCTCCCTGCTAGGCCTGTTTGATGATGTGACATCTGCCTCGCATAAAACTCTGACTGAGACCTGTCGCGAGTAGTAAATAACCATCTGATTGTGGTTATTTTATCTAACTGTGATTACTGGGCATTCAAATTCCAATCACATTTTAATACATTTTAAGCTAATAGACTGTATAAATGCCATGAACGGCACGTTTGTGTGTCATTCTGTTGAACTCCGTGTCCGAACGTCACTGAGCCGCACTGCAAAGGTCATCCAGCTCCTGTCCTGCTGTCAGCAGAGGGTCGTGCCAAACTCCTGCGAATGTATAAACGAACAAGTATTAACTTTAATACTGAACGCAAAGCGCTACAGTTCCACTTTAAACGATCGTGTAATGGCAAATGTTCCTGGTTCATACACGCTGTGTTAATGACACGCAGTGACAAGAGGAGGAGACGCACACTTATTTCTGTGGAGTGATAAAATTATTAAACAAAATCTCAACGGTTTTGCTTCATGACAAATAAGGGCTTGTGTGTTTAATCGGAGCATTAAAATAACGTGTGAGTGAAGAAATTAGGAAATATTTTACTCCTGTATAATATAAATATAATAATTTATATATAAAAATTCTATTTTATTAAAGAAAATATGAGTTCATAAAACAAGTGTAATTGTAAAATTGACCAAAACTAATGTTGACCAAAAAGAGACATATTTTAATTATTTTGAAATATTTTGATATTTAATTTATTTTTCATGTCATTCATACGTTTTTAAAGCCTTAAAAAGAAATCATAGTTTATTCCTATTTTATTATTTGATTTATATATTTGAAGTTAAATATGTAAAAATGACTTCTTTAGGTGAATGAAGCACACATGCAGAAAAAAGCACACCTTAAAAAAACATGACAATTTATATGACAGTTAATCGTGAAAACCCTTAATGAGACAATTAATCGTCACAGACAACAAATAGTCATAATCGCAATTATTTGTTTAACAATTAATCATCAGCCAAATTTTATAATCGTGACAGCCCTAACTCTGACCAAAGGACTCAACCTTCCAGTGGCTCTCCACAGCTCACTGGCCACTAGGAAAATAGCCTGCTGTGCGGTTTGGATGTGGAGCTGGGGTACAACGATCCACAGATTAATCAATTAAGCAATTAGTCATTCAAAGCAATTAAATTTAATAGTGTAATTGAGCTGTCTGTGCTTAAATGTAGTTTTTGAAATTTGAATGAAGTTTTTGCCATTGGTAAATGGTTTCAATAGCGTTTTGATCACAAAGAAAGCTTCTGGTTTAAAGGAATAGTTCACCCAATTCTCTCATCATTTACTCACCCTCACGCTATCCCAGATGTGTATGACTTTCTGTCTTGAATAGAAATCTTTCATCATTGACAATATTCATCCATATTTTTTATCTATATAAAACATAATTTGATTATTCTTTCAATGTAGAGCATTCCGTCATTTGAAAATAAGAGTCACAAAAAACAGGTAAGGGTATTCCAGGCTTCTTTATTGATAAAAGTTATGCATTATGTACCAAATATTCAAATCATTGTATGAAAGAAAGTTCCTTTTAATATTCTTCAAAATGTTATGTTCCATGAAAATAATTTAACAGCAAACTGGTTTGAAACGACTTGAGGGTAAGTAAATATTGACAGAATTTTCATTTTGGGGCAAACTATTCCTTTAACTCTAAGTACTGTGTATATAAACCTTAGTACTTGGATTTGCCATCATAGAGACTGGTTAGTGAATTTAATGTCGTTTAACCTTCAGCCCCCATCAGTAAAGCTTTGTTTAATGTCCATTATAGCACAGTCAATGAGCTCTTTAGCCAGCTAGCTGTAATTAATCCTTAACTGTGTGACCTTTCCTCATCCCATTAAACTAGCGAGCACTTGCCTTATATCCATGGATAGGTTAAGTCAGCGGAGTGTGGGCCCACCAGTCCTCTCTACTGATGCATATATATGTAGATCAATTTCTTCTCTGTCCCAGATCAGTTCCTTTAAACGAACGAGGAAAATGAAAGTCAGCCAGGATTAATGGGTTGGATAAATTGTCTCCATTTCAATCAACTATTCTTTGTATCCTCCGTAACAGCTTCAGTCTGCCCTCAGCCAGCTGCTTCGTCACTGTCCGTTCACTTAACAGAGCCTTTTAATCAGAGCCCATTTGGAGCAGTGAAGACAGAGACAGGCAGCTTGGACTATTGTGCCTGGACTCAAAGACTCCCAGGAGACAAAGCTGAAAGGGACAGTGCAGTTTGTCATACAATGGGGCTCAAATTGAATGAAAGCGCAATTGAACCTTGTTCCATCCTATTAGGATGTGAGGAATAGAAAGATATTGATGGTAGGACATGCCTCTGAGGTTTTTGCTGGAAATGAATGATTTGCAAGCAAGTCATTTGTGTATTACTTGTCGTGGTACTAGGGCTGAAAGATGTAGCTAAAAAATTATATAATTCTAATTATATAATAATAATAACTCACATATTATATTTTTCATACTTTTGATGGAATTCGATATATATATATATATATATATATATATATAATTTCAATATTTATGTATTTGCTCAATCAGAGAACCATCATTGACAGTTGTTTAGAAATAATCAGAGCATGTTTTCCACAATGTTTTTCACTAGATGAACACAAGGAAGAATGATATTTACTCATTTCATTTATTCCCCAGTGTAACAAAACGTAGTAATACATGGTAATATTTGCCTACATATACTTTTCTAAAACATTTTAATATATTGAAGGAATAGCTCACCTAAAAAATTATAATTCTCTCAACATTTACTCACCCTTATGCCATCTCAAACTCGTATGATTGCTTTCTTCTGCAGAACATAAAGATATTTTGGAGTAAAAATGTGTTTATATCCATAAAATGGAAGTCAATGTGGTCCAAAACTTTTAAGTTCCAAAAAGGACATAAAGTCAGCACAAAGGTAATCATAGTTTACCTGTAGAGATGGAAACCTGCTAACTCTAATGCTGTAACAATGTCCTTAAAACATACAGTTGTGCTCAAAAGTTTGCATACAATGGCAGAAATTGTGAAATGTATTTTATTTAAGGAAAGTGATCATATGAAGCCATTTATCATCACATAGTTGTTTGGCTCCTTTTTAAATCAAAATGATAACAGAAATCACCCAAATGGCCCTGATCAAAATATACATACCCTTGAATGTTTGGCCTTGTTACAGACACACAAGATGACACACACAGGTTTAAATGGCAATTAAAGGTTAATTTCCCACACCTGTGGCTTTTTAAATTGCAATTAGTGTCAGTGTTTAAATAGTCATTGAGTTTGTTAGCTCTCACATGGATGCACTGAACAGGCTAGATACTGAGCCATGGGGAGCAGAAAAGAACTGTCAAAAGACCTGCGTAACAAGGTAATGGAACTTTTTAAAGATGGAAAATAAAATAAAAAGATATCCAAAGCCTTGAAAATGCCAGTCAGTACTGTTCAGTCACTTATTAAGAAGTGGAAAATTCGGGGATCTCTTGTTACCAAGTCTAGGTCAGGCAGACCAAGAAAGATTTCAGCAACACCTGCCAGAAGAATTGTTCAGGATACAAAGAAAAACCCACAGGTAACCTCAGGAGAAATACAGGCTGCTCTGGAAAATGACGGTGTGGTTGTTTCAAGGAGCACAATACGACGATACTTGAACAAAAATGAGCTGCATGGTTGAGTTGCCAGAAAGAAGCCTTTACTGCGCCAATGCCACAAATGACAACACCTTGACACGCCTCACAGCTTCTGGCCCACTGTAATTTGGAGTGACGAGACCACAATAGAGCTTTATGGTCACAACCATAAGTGCAATGTTTGGAGAGGGGTCAACAAGGCCTATAGTGAAAAGAATACCATCCCCACTGTGAAACATGGTGGTGGCTCATTGATGTTTTGGGGGTGTGTGAGCTCTAAAGGCACGGGGAATCTTGTGAAAATTGATGGCAAGATGATTGCAGCATGTTATCAGAAAATACTGGCAGACAATTTGCTTTCTTCTGCACAAAAGCTGCGCATGGGACGCTCTTGGACTTTCCAGCACAACAATGACCCTAAGCACAAGGCCAAGTTGAAAAGGTGAAGGTTCTGGAGTGGCCATCACAGTCTCCTGACCTTAATATCATCGAGCCACTCTGGGGAGATCTCAAACGTGTGGTTCATGCAAGACGACCAAAGACTTTGCATGACCTGGAGGCATTTTGCCAAGATGAATGGGCAGCTATACCACCTGCAAGAATTTGGGGCCTCATAGACAACTATTACAAAAGACTGCACGCTGTCATTGATGCTAAAGGGGGCAATACACAGTATTAAGAGCTAAGGGTATGCAGACTTTTGAACAGGGGTCATTTCATTTTTTTCTTTGTTGCCATATTTTGTTTTATGACTGTGCCATTCTGTTATAACCTACAGTTGAATATGAATCCCATAAGAAATAAAAGAAATGTGTTTTGCCTGCTCACTCATGTTTTCTTTAAAAATGGTACATATATTACCAATTCTCCAAGGGTATGCAAACTTTTGAGCACAACTGTATCTATCTGTAAGTCAAGTAATTTTTATTTGTATAGCACTTTTCACAACACAATGCTGTAAGGACTGAAAATCCTCAATGACCAGTTTAAATGAAAAACGTGATTGAACATTGTGCTTTAAAAAATTATTGTCTTTAGGCCCCCAGTGAGCAAGCTAAAGGTGACTGTGGCAAGAAACACAAAACTCCATAAGATGTTAGTTAATGGAGTAAAAAAACATTGGGAGAAACCAGGCTCAGCTGGGGGAGCCAGGTCCCCTCTGGCTATACAGTAGAGGTAGACTGATATATCGGTTTTACCGATTAATCGGTGCAGATAGTTACTTTTTGGAACTATCGTTATCGGCAAACATCTATGCTGATAGTTGCCGATAGTTTTTTTTTCTGTGTTCCTCTGTGGCCGGCGCTTGATGAGTTTACAGTTAGAGCAGCTCGATTCTACAGTATAACAGCAGCTTTTGGAAGTGGAATAAAAACAATCAATGACACCTCGTTGGGATTTGCTGTATCTAAATCTTTCAATATTCATCCATAATTTTTATCCTCACTTCAATGCATATTTTGTTATTTTGATTAGATGATCAATTGTTCTAAATTAAAACAAGTGCATTCAAAGAAAAATGTGACTATATGGAAATGTGCCCCATCAGCCCATTCATCGGATCTTCAACTTCATATCTTGTGAATAATAATAAACCTTATTCCTCATTAAACCTCATCTGGTGAAATATATACATACAAAATCCTTAATGTGGTAAATATACTGTATAGGCTAAAAAAAATCTCAGTTTGGTTAATACGTACTTACAGTTGCAATCGAAATTATTCAACCCCCCCAAGACAGTAAGGATTTACAAAGGTAAGTTTTTCTGATGACCCAGAATTTTTAAGCTTTACATCTATATCAGTTGAGTGACACATTCAAAGTCATATTGTGAATATATAACCTAATATTTGTAAATAGCAGGATTTTTTAAAAATACAGCCATGTCATTATTATTCAACCCCTATTGCATGTAGCCGTTTCTTAAATATGTAAGGCTACACAAGTAATTGTTTTAAAACAAAATTAAGTCATCAATCTGCAATGGCACTTATTTAAATTTTAAAATGTAAGTTTAGCGTTGTAAGCAAAAATGTATTTCTATGCAAAAAATGCAATTAAAAATAAGCTGTCTCAAAAGCTAATAGAGGAGATTATTTCATTACACAAGAAAGGTCATGGCTAAAAGTACATTTCCAAGGCACTTCAATTTCCAATAGACAAAGTTGGCAGCACCATTCATACATTTTTTAAATATGGTACAACAGCAACCTTCTTGGGGTGTGGAAGAAAGCAAATCTTCACCAAGGGAAATGTTGACTTGAATATTCAAGAAATAATAGGAAAGACCTGTGGAGTCCTGGAAGAATGTTTTATAGATGTATGACACTAAACTGAAAATGAGTTTTAGACCCATGGGTCAGCAGTACGTCTGGAGTAAGATGACAAGGTGATGACAAGAACGACACCATCCCCACAGTCAAGCATGGAGGTGGGTCAGTCCTGTTATGGGGTGTTTTGCGGCTGCAGGAAATGACTATTCTGACTATGTGACTGACACCATGGATTCTTTCAGGTATCAGGCCATTTTGGCATGAAAAATGTGATGCCTTCAGTGTGTAAATTGAAGCTCGGTGATCACTGGACTTTCCAGCAAGACAATAACACCAAGGATACATCCAAGCTGTCCAAAATCTGGTTCGTATAGGTCGTGGTATGTCCTTAAATGGCCCTTTCAGTCCATCATTAAAATCCCATTGCAAACCTTTGTTGGGATTTCAAGGAAGCAGTGGCAGCACAGAAACCAAAGAATGTCAAAGAGCTGGAAGCTTTTGCTCATGAGAAATGTGTATAAATTCTAATAGAGTGGTGTCCGAAGCCTGAGAACACTTACCTGAAACATGTATTTGCTTTTATTAAGGATAAAGGATGCTCCACAAATGACTGACTTTGGGGGTTGAATATTTTTGACATGACGTTTGTGGAGAGAATTAGTTATTTTTTTATTTTAAACTGAACTGTTTGTTCTCAAAATCACTCAAATGTGTATTAAAAACTTACTTTGTTTACTGAGGTTTTAGTTGATGTGTTTTAATTCACATCACCAGAATGTATTGCTGGTCAGGGGGGCTGAATAATTTTGATTGCAACTGTAAATATAGAGCATTGTAATGGACCCAAGTCTTATCATTTCAAAATAAGAGTTCCAGGTGTGTTTCAGACTTGTTCATAGTTAAAAGTCCCACGATATGCTTAATTATATCAAATAAAAAAAATAATTCTAATTATTATTGGGATTTTGCTTAAACAGTAGACAGAATGTGGGATTTTTTTCATTTTGGAATCTTGTAGCCTCTCTATTTGTGCCCTTCATAGTAAGGAAGACTATAAATCACATTCTACAAATCAAGTTTTTAAAACTATCGGCCGATTAATTTGTTATCGTCCTTTCCCCACTATCTTAGAGATTGGTTTTGGCAAAATATCTCTACAGTACAGCATGCTGTACATGCAGTAATGGCAGTTATCTACAGTATTTGTAATACAAGTCATGTATTAATTGAGTTAACTGAGTAGATGTTGGTGGGCAATGTTTAAAACTAAAGGATATTGATTGAACTGTGAGATTAATGATTAAGTGTCTCTGAAGTCCATCCCAAATTGACTGTGGAAGTGCACATAGATGCAGTGCCCTTTTTTATTTGGCTAATGAAGGCTATTGGCATTCATTTATTGTCTATGTATTCCATTTTAAGAGAGTGTAGTCCATCCAGCGACTAAGATGATGTAAGCAGAAGTAAGTAAGTTTGCCTTGCAGTCCAGCTGGAAGATTGTGGTAGTTCATATCCAGTGAAATTCATCCTAAATCCGAGGTTCTGGCAGTGGCCAGTGGAGTATCTCTTGTTGTACAGTTGGAGTTGGCAACAGTTCATCCTCTCTGAAGTCCATCGTAGGCATGTGATGGTATGAAGTTTTCACATCATGATAATTACTGAACCTTTATTGCGGTATACGGTATTATCACGGTATTGAGTTACATTACAAAAACATGTTAAAAGATAAACAAACTTTACTGTTGTTCTCTTAATAACAAGTTAAATTACTTTTTTTTTCAATACCAAACTGGCCTCTTAAATTAACAGTAAACAAAGAACAAGGAAAAATTGGTCAATTATCCTCTCTTTTGATAATTGTACACCTGTAGCACAAATGCTAGTATTGCAGCATTGTTTATCAATTGGGTTGCTAGGAGACTTCTCTGGTGACAGTCGATAAGCTGCTAAGCTAACAGGAGTGTTGCAGTTTTACAGTTTTTAAATGTTACTGTGTAGCTACCGTAGTTTTGCCGAACTAATCTTCAGTTACTTGAACGCAAGCTATACATTATCTGCAAATGGCAACAACAGTTCACTTTCTTTGTTGTCTTAGTTTTCACTTAGCTAGTTGACTCTTAGAGTGTTGTCTTTCAGTTTTCAAAAACAGTTTGGAAAAACAAGCAGAACTGTCACAACTATATCTTGCTGATTAGCATGGGATGATTGTCCCTCAGATGAGCGAACATGTTGGAGGTGTTCCTGGATTTGCTGCTACTTTTCTGCCACATGTTTTACACAAACCCTGTACGCATGTTTGTTTACATCGCGCATGCGAGTGTGCATGTGTTATTTATGCCGTATACACACAGTGTTGTGAATCTTGATTTGTTGATGGAAAAAAAATACTGTGTGATCAGAAAAATCTAAACAATTTGGTTAAAATGTTATCTATGATTATTTACAGTATTTTGAAGAGTCCACGTTCAATATCGTGCGTGTTATTTACCATGATATATATATACCGTATTACCAAATACTGTCACATGCCTAGTCCATCGTAATAAATTAAAGTGATGCAGAAAGTGATCTTAAAAGCACCCCTCGCTGTCTGGTTGGCACAGGCTGCAGTTAGTAGTCATTGCTCAGCAACACAGTGGTGAGAGTCGAACAGTGAGCTGGACCGAAGCTGGATCTGGCAGGCTCTGTTAACCTCAGTACATGTAAGAAAAGTTTCATACCTTTGAACTTTTTCTCAATGGACATTAGAGAGGGGATAGGGAATTAATGGGGAAGAGAAATGGGGCATGGTATAAGGACCCAGGTTAAATTTGAACCTGTGTCTCCCAAATGAGCACCATAGCTCAAAGTGTTTGGAGCATGTGCCCTAACCACTACGCCATGGCTCTTAACAGCACAGGTAAATTTGATATTTTGATGATGGTGATTGTCATCATCAATGTGTTGGAAAGGATTGGAAGGTGATTCAAACTCACCATGGGCTCAGTCTTTTCTTGGGACGGCCCTGTATGCAGTATACACTGTTTATTTCGTTTTGCCTTCTATTTTTTTCTACATTGGAGAAACGTGGGTATTATTCTATGATAAACATTTCAAACAGTAGTATGTTACATTTTTGTCATATGACCTCACTATGTTTCATATTACATATATTTAATTTAGTGAGTGGCATCCATTTGTCTTGGAAATAAAAAGTTATTTTGATTTTTTTTTTTTTTTATCCCATTTTTAATAAAAAATAATAAAAATAAAAAATAAATGTGATTTAACATTTGGATAACCAATCAAATAATAAAAATAATATTGCAGGTTCAATACAAGTTAAGCTCAATCGACAGCATTCGTGGGATATGTTGACTATTACCGCAAGAAGTAATTTTGGCTCATCTCTTGTTTAAAAATCAAAATATTCTGGGTTAAAGTGAGGCACTTACAATGGATGTGAATGGCGCCAATCAGGGATTTGGACAACAGAAAGCCATTTATTGCGAGAAAGCTGCTTAAGCTTGGAAAGCAGCGTTTCCCATTACATGCGCTTTGTTCGCACTTTTCTTTACTCCCGTATACATGCGGCTCGGTCAGTAAGAAGCTTTCTCCACAGCAATGCAATTTCCTTGCTACGCTTGTGTAAATACCAAACATGGGATCTGAGAAAAACATTGCTATTTTTATTCATTGTTGCTTCGCTTTAGTTCCACATATTCCAGAGTTGTTGCTGTGTTTGATTTCTTAACTGTCCAGTCTGTTCACACACATTCACACTCTTCAAAAACCTGTAAGAATGGCAATACACCGCATTCTCCAGAAGAAACCTGGGTTTGTGCCAGATGGGCTGGTTTGAGTATTTCTGTAACTGCTGATATCCTGGGATTTTCACACACAACAGTCTCTAGACTTCCTGTTCCTGTTGCTGCTGGCGCCTAGCTCGAGTCTGTGTTTGTAGCCTGCTAGCTTTTTTAGCATCGCTTATCTATCTGTTTTCAGCTTTTAATCTTTAATCTCTGCCATTTTTCAGCGCGTTTCGTTTTTTTTTTTTTTTTTTGCCACATTCTCTTATCACGATTCAACTGCGTGCATTTTTCCGCGTGCATCCACTTTCTTTTTTTATCACGATTAAACTGTGTGAATTTTACCATGCGTACCCATTTTTTCCTCTGTGTTACATGGATTATTGCATTGGTCTCAAAGCACCGCTTATCAAGAACAACCATAACAAACAATTGCATGAGGAATTCACATCGATCTCAAACCCTCACCGCTCTGCAACAACCAGCAACAACAAACAATTGCGGTAAGTCATGGCATCCGCTCATGTTATTGCTTCCTGCATTACATGCCACATGTTTACTATAGCTTCTTCCATCAGCAGTGAGGGATTTACATGTGATAAATGTAAGGAATTAGTCAGGCTGATGGAGGAGATTAATGAGTCAGTGTAATGAAGGTCATTTAGAAAGAGAAGTCAGTAGATACTGTTTCGGATGCAGGTAATACAGCGAGCAACACACACTTTCGTTCTGGCTGTAGAGCCCCTGCATATGTGTGATATCTCAGTGACACCACTCTCCCGTTCCTGTTAGGGTTTCCAGTCAATTCTCCCCACTCAGTAATGCGCCTACAGAGAATCATGTTGAAAGCACCTTGGTTATAAGAGATTCTATTGTAAGAAACGTGAAAATAGAGACTCCAGCCACTATTTTTAAATGAATTTCGGGGGCTCGGGCATCTGACATCAGATCAAATTTACAAGTGCTGGCTAATGCTAGATGTAGATTTTCTAAAATTGTTATTCATGTCGGCACTAACGATGTCCGGCTTCACCAGTCGGAGATCACTAGAGATAACGTTAAAGAGGTTGTGAACTTGCAAAAACTATGTCAGACACTGTAATATGCTCTGGCCCACTCCCTGCTTGTCGTGGTGACGAGGCTTATATTAGATTAGTGTCACTGAATGGCTGGATGTCTGGAGAATATAATAGGGTTTATAGACAATTGAAAGAGTTTTTGGGGTAGACCTGACCTGCTAAAGAGAGACGGACTCCATCCCTCCAGGGAAGGTGCCGCTCTCCTCTCTAGTAATTTGGCTCATAGACTTAATAGTGATAGTATTTGACTAACTGGGGCCCAGGTCAGGAAGCAGACAAATTGGCTAATCCGAATGTCTGCTAGCTGCCTTGAGACGTCACACAGGTCACATAAACTACAACACATAGAGACTGTATCACCTAGATATCATATAGAGACTGTGTCTGTTCCCCAAACTACCAAACACAAAACTTTCACTAAATTATTTAGAAAAAATGTGATTACGGTAAAACTTGAAAACAAAAACAAAAATTGAAAATAAACATCATATAAAGGTAGGGCTACTAAACATTAGATCTCTTTCAACCAAAGCACTGATTGTAAATGAAATTATTACAAATCATATTTTGGATGTGCTCTGTTTGACTGAAACCTGGCTTACTGGATGAATATATTAGTTTAAATGAATCTACTCCCCCAGGTTATTGTTATAAACATGAGCCTCATCTGAAGGGTTGAGGAGGAGGTGTTGCCACAATTTACAGTGAAGTTTTTGGTGTTACTCAGAGGACAGGATATAAGTTTAAGTCTTTTGAACTAGTAATAATTAATGTGACACAATCAGATACAAATAAAAAATCTCTGTTGTCTTTTGCCCTTGCAATAGTATATAGATCACCTGGGCCATACTCTGATTTCCTTGGTGAATTTGCAAATTTTCCATCAGATCTAGTAGTTAATGTGGCTAGAGCTTTAATTGTTAGTGACTTCAGCATTCACATAGATAAGGAAAATGACACATTGGGATTAGCATTTTTCAGTATTCTCAACTCTCTTGGAGTCAGACTCAACTCATCGACATTTTTTTCTGTCATATGGAGTTGATGTTGATACTACAGAAAGTCTGCCGCAGAGTGATGACATCTCAGATCATTACCTCGTCTCTTGTATGCTACGATCAGCTAATGTTACTCAATCTACACTATACTATTGTTCAGGTAGAACTATTCTTTTGACCACTAAAGATAGTTTCACTAATAATCTTCCAGATCTATCTCATGTATCAGTAAGCCACAAAGTCTAGAAGAATTTGATGTAATAACAGAAAATTGAAATACAGTCTTCTCTAACACTCTTGATAGTGTCGCCCTCCCTTCAATTAAAGCAAATTAAAGAAAAAAATCCCTGCACCATGGTACAATGATCACACTCATGCTCTCAAGAGAGTAGCTCGGAAAATGGAGCACAAGTGGAAGAATACAAATTTAGAGGTATTTTCGTGATGCATGGAAGGATGGTGTCTAGCTATAGACAGGCAATTAAAGTTGCCAGGTCAGCATATTTTAGCAAACTCATAGAAAATAACCACAACAATCCTAGGTGTTTATTCAGTTCTGTTGCTAAATTGGTTAGGAATAAAGCCTCAACTGAACCAGATATTCTGTCGCAGCACAATAGTAATGACTTCATTAATTTCTTTACTGATAAAATTGAAATAATCAGAAATAAAATTGGAATTATGCAATCGTCTGTCACAGTACCTCAGAAAACAGTGTCTCATAATTTTCCTCATGAGCAGCTTCAATCCTTCACTGTCATAGCTCATGAAGAGCTAACAAAACATATCGAATCATCAAAGTTCTTAAGAGGTATTCCCTGTAATCTCAGAACCTTTTCTTAATATTATTAACTCCTCACTATCCTTAGGACATGTCCCAAGAAACTTTAAAATGGCAGTTATCAAACCACTTATTAAGAAAACACCGCTTGATCCTGGAGAATTGGCTAATTATAGACCAATTTCAAATCTCTCAATCTCAAAAATACTAGACAAGGTAGTGTCCTCCCAACTATGTTCATTTCTACAGAGAAGTAGTGTATATATGAACAATTTCAGTCAGGATTTAGACCCCACCAAATCTTCCAACCAAACAGAGGTACTAATTATTGGACAAAAACCTCCAAAAGTAAGCCGCTAAAATATAATTTGACTCTTGATGGATGTACTGTCACAGCGTAGAAATTAGGTGTTATATTTGTTACCAATCTCTCCTTTGAAAATCAAATTTACAATGTTTTTAGAACAGAATTCTTCCACCTCAGAAATACTGCTAAGTTGCGACACATGCTCTCTGTTGCTGATGCTGAAAAAGTAATTCATGCGTTCATGACCTCAAGACTAGATTATTGTAATGCATTACTGGGAGGATGTCCAGTAAATTCTCAATAAACTTCAATTGGTTCAAAATGCAGCAGCCAGAGTGCTGACTAGAACCAAGGAATATGATCATATTAGCCCCATTTTTTTCCGTCGTTACATTGGCTACCTGTTAAATTTCTTATTAATTTAAAATTTTAGTTAACTACTTACAGAGCTTTGAATGGTCTAGCTCCGCAGTACTTAAGTGAATTTCTACCATGCTATATTCTATCACGTTCATTACGATCGCGAAATTATGGCCTGTTAATAGTTCCTTGAATATCAAAATCCACAAAAGGAGGTAGATCCTTTTCCTATTTGGCTCCTAAACTATGGAATAAGCCCTAACACTGTTCGGGACGCAGACACACTCACTGAGTTTAAGTCTAGACTAAAGACTCATCTATTTAGCCAGGCATACACCTAGTTTAACCATCAAATCACAACTAGGCTGCTTTAGTTTGGTCTGCCGAAACCAGAAACCTTTATCATGTTCTGTAACTCTGCAAAAAATGTAATGGTATGTATGCTAATATTATTCTGTTTGAATCCCTGTCCCAACCTCAGGATTCCTATCTCGAGGTAACCAGAACTGTCCAGATCCAGCTCCGTTCCTGCTTGATGTCGGACTCCTCTGCTTAGTTTTTCTGAGTGATGACGACTAAATGCAGCCGGTGCCTGCCAGACATCACTTCAGTCTATTACGATGGACTTCAAAGGATGAACTGATGCCAACTCCAGCCATAAGACATGGGATACTTCATATGCCAGTGCCTAAACCTTGGATTTAGGATAGACCTCACCGAAATGACTGGCCGGTTGAACTGCGATGCACCTCATTCATCTTTGCCTGCATTACCTTGGTCTAATGATGGACTACACTCTTGAAATGGAATACATAGACTATCAATTAATTGCCAACAAAACCCTTCATCACCCAACTAACAAGGACAATTGCATCAATGTGAACTTCTGCAGTTAATCCAGGATGGGCTTCAAAGACATTAATCATTAAAGTTCATAAAAACGTTTTTTTTTTTTTTAAACACTGACCTTAACACTTACAAATTTTAAACCATGACTTGCACTGCACATAAATAAATAATATTTGCATTATATCATGTTTTTTAGCCAGAGGGCAACCGGCCCCCACAGTGAGCCTGGTTTCTCCCAAGGTTATTTTTCTCCATTAACCAACATTTATGGAGTTTTGTGTACCATACCACAGCCTTCAGCTTGCTCACTGGGGTTCTAAATACAATTATTATTTAATGTATTTTTATACAAATATTTAATCAAACTACACAATGATGACTCTAAGACATTATAGATATTACAGTTTCATTTTCTGTTAATGCATGATTTTCTGTAATTCTGCTTTTGTACGATGTGTGTTGTGAAAAGCGCTATACAAATAAAAATGGCTTGACTTGACTCTAGATTTTCTCCAAATGGTACAAAAAACATCCAGTGTGCGGCAGTTCTGCGGATGGAAATGCCTTGTTGATGAGAGAGGTCAACAGAGAATGGCTTGACTGGTTTGAACTGACAAAGTCTATGGTAACTCAGATAACCACTCTGTGCAATTGTTGTGAGAAGTATAGCATCTCAGAATGCTATTCTGAGATGCAGGTTGGCACTGTTTTGGCGGCACAAGGGGGACCTACACAATATTAGGCAGGTAGTTTTAATGCTGTGGGAACATCATACGCAACCCTGTGCGAAAATATATTATAACAGTGATTCTCAACTTGTGGGTTGCAACTCAAAAATGGGTCATAGGTCTGTTCTGATAGGATCGCAGACAGCAGGGAAAAACAATGCTAAGTGCAAATAATAAATTGTAACTAACCATATAATCGTACATAGATGTATTGAAACCAGAATATTCCCATAATTTTGCATGTTGTTGGGCTTTTGCAGTTGTTTTGTGCATGGTGTTGTGTCACCACATGATGTCCAATGTAAAATCTAAAAAGAATCATGTTTGGGAGTTGGACTACACTGGACGCTTCAAAGGCACCGCCTCATAAGAGGTATTTGTTGGGGAATCAGAATGCAATGTTTCACACTGAAGATTCAGTAGGGGACAGCACTGCCACTGAAATGTACTGCAGGAAACACTGTGAGAACGGCGTTCGGTTCGCGTTGACAGAAAATTGCACCTGCGAGAACCGTTAATGGAACCGAAAATCATGAAACTCAAACAAATTGGGGTTTTTAAAAAAGAAAATGGTTACCAACCCTAATCATTGCGGAACCCATTGGTTGGTCAGGAAAACTGTGGATAGAACTGTTCTGTGAAAGCAATATCACACTCAGTCACAGTTGTTGTACTGAATATCAGCATGATCACATGGGAAGTTGCCATGTTGCTTCTGAATGTTCCAGTACCCTGGCATCAGCCCCATCATGCTGAGATACTGACAAGTGCCATCTCCCATCAGACATTATTGCATCTGATCAGATGTGTTTACCTTTTCCTGTGGTGCGACTGGAAGCTTCCTGGTTTGCGTCCCACATTGAAACCAGGAAGTGATCACGTTCATATAATGAGTGACGACTGCGATTCGGAGGTTCCATTTTCCCTCTAAGATTACATTTCTTTAGGTTAGGTTTGGGGGTAGAATTAATAAAATATGTATTCCTCTTCACTGTATTATGTCCTTCACAGTGAAAAACTCCCTTTTCACCCCTCTGTGGGCATTTCACCCATAAAATACCCACATGTGCCCTACATTCAAAAACAATTCCCTCCTCAGCCACTGGGGGCAGTGCTTCCAATTTCAGTATGCACAGGCTGAATCTGTATCAATAAAATCTGTCTCTGTCTGTGCACAGGGAACATTACATTTAAACTGCAATCATGGGTCACTCTCACATGCCCCATAAATGCACGAGCACCATCGCTTAATTGAATTGCTTGCTTCTGAGAAAGCAGAGCATGTCTATCTCTCTCCCCCTCTTTTTCTGTCTCCCTCGTTTCCCCATCTTGAGCGTATCCTTCATCTCTTATCACGGGTCCAAATGGAAATGCAATAGGCTCTTTAGCTGGAGAGGTACACCCTGCCCCACTGATCCCCTTATATAATTGTGTGTGTGTGTGTGTGTGTGGGTGGGCGGGTTTGGGTGTTTTATGAGGACTATTTTTTTAGGTTATAAACTGGTAATTACAAGGGTATTATGCTATAAATGTGGTTTATGAGGACATTTCTAGTGTCCCCATAATTCAAATCGCTTAACATACTAAACGATGATTTTTTGAAAATGTAAAAATGCAGAAAGGTTTTTGTGAGGGTTAGTTTTAGGGTAGAGTTAGAGTTAGGGGATAGAATCTATAGTTTGTACAATATAAAAATCATTATGTCTATGGAGAGTCCTCATAAGGATAGCCTCACCAACGTGTGTGTGTGTGTGTGTGTGCGCGTGCGAGCGTGCCCATTTGCACCTGCATGACATAGTGTTATTGTAATGAAATGAGAATGAAGTATCTGCCTCTCTCTCGTGTACCCCTCTAATTGTACCTTTCTGATTGGGCTGTCAGTCAATATCAAGCTAAAAATAGGCGGCCTTTTCCACTGTGGGAAGGTTGAGAGATACAAGGTTTATCTTTGTGTGCATTTCACTTTCTCAAAATGTCCCCACAATTTAGGAAAACCTGAAATCACCAACATAATGATTGAGTTAAAGGGTTTGTTCACCAAAAAATGAAGATTTTTAGAAAATATTTCAGCTCTGTAGGTCCATACAATGCAAGTGAAATGTGGCCAGATCTTTGAAGTTCCAAAAAGCACATGAATGCAGCATAAAAGAAGTCTTCAGAAGAAATATGATAGGTGTAGGTGAGAAACAAATCAATTTTAAGTCATTTTTTTTTACTATAAATTCTCCTCCCTGTCCAGTGCCCAGTAGGTGGAGAAATGCACAAACTATGAGAGTTGCCAAAAACCAAAGAAGAAGAAATTGAAAGTGGAGATTTATAGTAAAACAAGGACTTAAGGCCCAGATATACTTAATATGAATTTGAAAAATGAATGGGTGTGACATCATTTAGAACAAAATCTGGCCAAAAAGGTGTTTTTGTGTTAGTTTCGGTGGTTCATAACAGCTTGGGTGAACTTTTAGGAAAAATTCTTACCGGCATTCTCCCAACCGCGGACATGAACCCCTCTTTCTCAGAATCGAATAGATCGAACAATTTGGAGTAATCTGGAAGGCCTAGACATAGTGCAGTTGAGAGAGCCAGTTTTAATTGCTCAAATGCACAATGTCATCCTTCTGTCCTATTTTATTTATGTGTCATTTTCTGTAGCTCATGAGCCGCTGTAAGAAGAGTATTGGAGATTTCATAACTTTTTGTAAAGCCAGTTTAACGTGGCTAAGATTATTCAGCCTAAACAATTATCCAGGGTCTGCAGTACCATGTACTTAAGAAAATGATCATATAGAGCTCGTTGTTGTTTTATGTTCCCTGTAAAATCATGTTTATTCTTTTACTGCCTGCTGATCAAAATCAGCCCACAGGGTAGGCACATATTAGAGGTATGAGAGATACTGTTGAACTGCCTATGTATTTTTGACACTTTGTGTCCATTTCCTGTTTAAAAGAGAACAAAAGCTTAACATCTATTTCACAGGCAGTCTGACTCTGTAAACACAAAAACAGTTCATTAACACTTATTAGATTATTAGATGAGAGCCCTCCACATGGCAGTACTCAAAAGTTCCAAAAAAACATGGTAGGCTCGGAATGTCCATCCGTGTGGTATCATATCCACATTTTACCTAAAAAATCTAATTCAGAACAGAATTGGTTATCTTGTATGGATAGGGATGGAGAAAAAACAAAGATATTATCACAGAAAAAGGTCATTTGGAAGACGGCTGTACGGTTGGCAGATTTTGGGTGATCACAATTCATATTTTAATTTAAATAATCATCGAGTGGTTAAAAGCTTCTTTTACTGACCTCATGTGAATGCTACTCATAGATTGAGTCATGAAGTCATTGATAACACATTTTAATGTCACATTAGTTAAGGCTCATATTTAAATGCTCCTCTAAATGCCTCCCACAGTGGTGTGGCTGGTGTTTATATGTTCGGGAACAGTATACTGATGCTCGGCTGTTTCTAACTTCTTTTTACTACTGAACGAAGAACACAGAAGAAATTCTCCGGAAGTGTATTGGGGCCTTTTATATTGATCTGTTTCACACCCACATCTTTCATAGGATTGTGTTAGGTTAGGTGATTGAGTGTTAGGTTCAGAGGTAGAGTTTAAGGCAGGCTTGGTGAGTAACGGAATACTTGTAACTGTGTTAGGTAATCAGGATACAAAAAATGTGCAACTAATCCATTACATTATTCAAACTTTTTTTTGCATCCAGAAGGCATAAAGAAAAGTGTTTGAGATATTGCTTTTCTTTTGACTTCAAGGTCACATATGTATAATCTAAAAGTAATTAAAAGTCATCTGACTACATTACTTTTCTTATTGTGGTAATTGGAAGTTACTGATTACATTTTCACTAAGTAATCAGTATTTGTAATGGATTACATTTTTAAAGTAACCTTCCTAACCCTGGTTAAAGACTAGAAAATATCATATAGCTCAGTATAAAGAACAAACGTGTGTGTGAGGCCATTCACCTGGGAAAGGGAAAGTGAAAGGGGGTGAAGTTGTTTAGAATGCAGTAAGACAGACTGCCTCTCTCTCTCTGTATATGAATGTAAATAAAACCTATAGTAGTGTCTGCTGAATCTATAGACCTCCAGGCATGGAGATTTGTGAATGCATCACAAAAATCATCATGTGAATGTTCATCTAAAAGCCTATTCAGGGCTCCAGACTGCAACTAAAATGGTCGCAAATGCAACCAAAAATAATTGATTGCGACATAAATTTAAAATCTAGTCGCCATTGGCAACAGTCGGGTTGTGTGCGTTCATATGCGGTTTCGTCGGATATTAGTTGTTGAATACATCTTTAGAGCACGCATAACCAGTGTGTCTCGCTCCACTTTTAACCCATTCTATTGTGATGAGCTCTCTACACACATGGAGCTATAAAATACCTGGAGAGAGCTATCCGTTAGCATCCCAATTCATCTCTATGACTGCGCTCAGCTAGCGCAGTGTTCCCAGAAAGGTAGCGAAATGGAGGCTGCCATCTTTGGTCATGGGCACTCGAAGCCGCATATAAACGGTGGCGGTATAATTAGCTAATTTGTGTTTTTGGTCTTAACTCCGGAACCGTATAGGCTACAATACAAATTTGTAGGTTCTGTGAATCCACCAGTGCCCCACAATGATATGGTCACTTTATTTTCCATTTCCACAATAAACTTTTTTTTTTACACAAATCTACTTTTTCCAACTTGTCCTAGGCCGTTTGCCTGATTTTCACGAAACTTGGAATATATCATCTACAGACCCTCCTGACAAAAATAATTTTGATACATCATATTGTTCTGAAGATATAAGCAAATATGTTTTGGCCATGGCCTATAATGACTAATTAGCCTGTATCTTGTGTGCAATTTTCAAACTTAGCAAAACTTTAAAAGAAAAAAGAAAAAAAAAAAACACATGGAAAAGGGAACTTTCTGAGGTCACTTGCAAAATTAATCAATTAATCAAAACTGTTTGTCCACCAGAGAGAGCCACACAACAAGGTATGTTTTTGCTTGCACTATTTTAAGCAACACATTAATCCTTCAGTAACACAGTAACATAATGATTGATGTATTGCATCTCGTGAAAGATATATGTGGGTCCAGGGGTTGCGTTAACCGAAAAATCCATGTGTGTGTTCAGGTGTCGCTTGGTGAGCGTGATCAGCTTTCTATGGAGATGCTGAAAGAGCAGCTGTTATCAGCGCACCTGTCCTTCATATTCTCTTTCTATATAACTCTTGTTTCTGTTGTTTGTCGCCAGTTCGTTGCGTGTGCATGTGAGTTACACTTGCCTCCCAACTGCTTGCCTCGGTCAGTGTGTTTGTGTGTTTGCTGTCAACTGGGGATATTTGTGACCATCAGTGTAAAGAAGCAACAGCAGTGAATGGAGAAAAATCTGTGAAACAACATCAATAAAAGCATTTTTGCCAGGTTTTTTTTAAATGAATTTTAGATGGAGGTTTTATTCTTACCCTTAACCAATAACTAACCTTAACCGATAGTGTTTTAAAATGCAGAAGCGAAATGAAAAGCATATTTTCTGAAGCAAACATATAATTTTGTGTCGCTTCTATGACTCTGTCGTGTCACGTGTTAGCTTGAGTTCTTATCTGGTTTTGAACCGCAGTTCTCCGATTCCAAAGTCCAGTGCTCTGTGAGGTTAAGCTAATCATATTGGAATAAGTATATATATGTAGGTGGGTCTGTAATACAAGCGTTAAAATGTATAATTTTTCAAAAGATGCATTAGAGTAACAGTGTCTCGATATCATAACATTGCAGGGTTTGTGTAATGGAGAGAAAAATAAGTGTTTGCTTTAAAACTTTGAATCGACTTTGCAGCTATAACTGTTTGATTGAAATGATGGTTTATTTCAAAGCAAATACATAAATATTGATGTGCTACAGGCACGAGATAGAAATAAAATGTGAGCAGAGGAATGGGGAGATGAGAAACCCCCCCCCCCCCCCCCCCCCCCCACACACACACACACTTGCGCACACACACCGCCACCTCCACTTCCCCCACCCCCCTCCCGTTGTGTGCAAGCGTGCTGCCAGTGCTGCAGTCCAGAATGTTTTTCCGTGTCCACAGCTCTGATGTTGTCACCCTCCGGAGCGCAGCAACAACAGAGGAGAGAGAGAGAGAGAGGGAGAGAAAGAGAAGGAAAAAAGATTGCTTGTTTTGCAGGAATCGCAGTCACTTGGCGAGCAGTGTCTGTAAGCTCTTGCACCATAAGAGAAGAAATTGCTGCTTCTTTGGACAACTACAGCTTACCTCCAATCACTGACTGTGTCTTTTTAAAGCTCTTTTATTGGAGGTTGATCAATTTAAACGGGATGCTGTGATTTTTAGACGTGTTTTTGGCTTTTCATCAGATATTCTGAGAGCTGTCTAGAAGAACCAAGCTGTATTTACTGAAACTGTGCAAGAAGCAATTTTTGAGTCATTTTGGAACGAGAACAGAATAGAAATTGGAACTGAGGGGTTTTGACTGACAGTTTGTCTACACGTTGCGCATCACACTGTGGTTCTCTCTCTGGTCCTGTGAGGAGACAGTCAGTCCATGGTGCATGTTTTGAATCAATAGATTGTTTTGGTTTTACTGTTGCTGTGTGCGTGTGTCTCAACCAGCCGACGAGGGGGCTGCGTCGCTCAAAACGAGGCCACAAGGATTGCGTTCTTGGCAGTAGATGTGAAACGAGTTCTCTACCAGCAGTGTCCTTCAGAGCACAAAAGCATCCTTGTCACAACTGGATGTAAACGGGGAGGCATTTCATGTAATTACTTGGCTGTGCCATAAACACTCGCACTTGTTCAAATGCACTCGCAGGAATGGTGTTTTGCTTGAGTGAGAGTGTTTAGTTTGCCTCCTTAACTTTTTGTTGGTCTATAGGTTCATTCCTCGCAGTTTAGAAGCAAATTGCTTTGTACGATAAGGTTCTTGAAATTGACGTGTTTGGCTTTCAACTTTATTTATATATGAATCTACAGTCTATAACTGAATGAAGGATAGTTAAGCTAGAATTGGGCTAGCCTAATTTTGTCGGACAAGGCAAACTTCCGTTTGAGGTGATGTTGTGTCCGGCCTCCTGTTTCCCACTCCTGAAGGATTTGTCCCAGTTGCGGTGCCTGCTCGGGTGGCCACGACAACGAGGTGTTTGTGTAGCAGGCACAACTCGACCGGTTTGTCACACCAAACCACTTCCAGGGAGCAAGGTGAGTATTGCACCTGAAGATCATAGTTTCATCTTTGAAATTTGTGAAGATTTTAACCATGGATGTCTTGTGGTACTTGCATATGCATGCAAATAATGCTATTAGTTATATTTTTATTCTCATCTGACTTGTTTCCATATGTTTCATTTGGCACTTAGCCCAAAGCATTTACTTGTCCAGGAAACAGGGATAGTTTACCCAAGTATGTTGTTCCTCGTGTTTTTATAATCCCGTATGATTTACTTTCTTCTGTGGAACACAAAAGGAGATGTAAGGCAAAGGGTTAGAAACTAAGGGGGGCTCAGGGCAAATTTGGGAGCAAAACATGGAGGCATTTTTTTAAATAATTTTATACTGTATACCATTTAATCTTAGTTCTTATATATTAAAAGCCTAGATATACACATTATTACATAAAATGTGTGATAATGTTGATTAACTTGAATGGGTAGCTGGAAATACACTCACTGAGCACTTGATTAGGTACACTATGGTCCTAATAAAGTGCCCGACATGATCTTCTACTGTTGTAGCCCATCCGCCTCGAGATTTGACATGTTGTGCGTTCTGAGATGCTATTGTGCTCACAACAATTATACAAAGTGGTTATCTGAGTTACCGTAGCCTTTCTGTCAGCTCAAACCAGTCTGGCCATTCTCCGTTGACCTCTCATCAGTTCGTCTCATCTGCGGATGGACCACTCATTCCATCTGCAGAACCTCCGCTCACTGGATGTTTTTTGTATTTGGCACCATTCAGAGTAAATTCTAGAGACTGTTGTGTGTGAAAATCCCAGGAGATCAGCAGTTACAGAAATACTCAAACCAGCCCATCTGGCACCAACAATCATGCCACGGTCCAAATCACTGACATCACATTTTTTCCCCATTCTGATGGTTGATGTGAACATTAACTGAAGCTCCTGACCAATATCTGCATGATTTTATGCACTGCTGCCACCCTATTGGCTGATTAGATAATTGCATGAATAAGTAAGTGTAAAGTTGTTCTAATAAAGTGCTCAGTAACTGTATATTCTCAGTGTAATTATTTAAATTGAGAACTTAAATTGAAGTAATTGAATAAAACAGTTATACAGTATATTTTTATATATATGTTTAGGAAGAAAAATGCCCTCAGAAACGTTAAATTAAATTAAATAAAAAGCCCCTGAAAATCAAATCCAAATGGGAAAGTTACACTGGTTAGGCAGATTGTTTGTCTCACTCACCATTTGCTTTCATTGCATCTTTTTCCATACAGTGAAAGTGATTGCTAAATAAGGCTAACATTCTGCTGAACATCTCCTTTTGTGTTCTACAAAGGAGAGTCATACTGTTCGGAACAACATAAAGACTGAATTTTCATTTTCAGGTGAACTATCCCTGTAAAATGTTTAAGAAAACATTTTTCTTGGACAAGTAAATATAGTTTTATTGTAATATGAATTTTGGACAATCTTGGAAAGAAAATGCAATACAACAGCCTCAAGAGCCGTGTCTTTCCACCTCAATGCTGATTACACTGTTCATACAGACACATTACACTAATTACTCCATAAAAACATTAAGTGTAATTGAAAAGCTGAGACTGAGAGAGGAAGACAGGGTAAGAATTCCCTTCCCCCCTCCTAACCTAATCTGGCCTTCACTGGACCGATTTCAGCTTTCGAAACATTTAACCTAATTGCTATTGATTCCAAAGTGGCAGAGCGAGTGTCTAGGCTTCCACTGTCACAGCACAATGGCTTGCCACCGATCGGGTGAAATCAGATTCCTGTTGCCTGATGCACAGACCTTTTTTGGAAGCAATTTGATGTGTAAGATCCAACCCCCTCTCACAGAGATGGTTCTACTTATGACCTGACCTCTTCCCAGCAGAGATAAGGTCATGTGTGGACACAGTGTCTTATAAGAAGGAACCAAAATGATGGTGGCCTCTCTTGGTCTCATGAGCGCTTTGTCTTTCCATTTCATATGCGCCCACCTTGTCCTTGAGGGAGGAAAAAAAAGAGACTAATGATGCCACTTCGCCTGTCTTGAGCTATGTCTCGGGGGATCCGAGCATGGCGACACCAACATTTTTCTACTGACACTTCAGTTGATGGCAACTCAGGGTCCTCCTGCTTGTTAGCGGAGGGGAGATGAGCCTGTCTCTCATTCATTTGCTGTGAATAGGTGTATGGAAACATCAATAGTTTCTTGAAATGAGGCTACCGAGTGCTCCCCAACTGGCGAGATTGTAGGCAGACACATCAGTCATGTTGTAAAAGGAAAGGTACATTTGAGCAGAATTGTACTTGGGAACAGTTTTTAACCTACTGCTTTAACTGCTTTTAAATGTGCATTTTTTGTAAATACTGGTTTTGCTACTTTTGCCTTAAATTGCAGAGGATGCAATAATGGCAATAAGAGGATGTGTGAATAAGTCTGTCTTTAAATGAATAATTTAGTGTGGTGAACTACTTCTAGTATCATGAAGTACACATTTAAGGTTTTCCCTGGAGTGCTAGCTTTTCTTCATCATGTAATAAAATGCCAATTTCACATTTCCAGATGCCCTTTTACACATTCAGCTAATTGCAGCTTTGAATGTTTTGAAAATTAAGCATTTTTAGCTGAGGGTGAGATTAAAACCACAAATAATTGTCTGAAGGCTTTTTTCCCCCCTAATTGTGCTCTGATTTATGTGATGTTAATTTGTTTATTTTAATTTCAGCAAACAACAAAACTAATTAAAAGAATGTCAAGATGTATTGTCTCGTCATTGATCCGAATGAGCAAATCCAATGACTTCCCCTCTCGGCTTAAAGTGGCAATATATAATTTGCAACTTAAATGTGAAAATGTGTAAATAATTCAGTAGCTAAGTTCCCAGCCCAGGGTCTGTCTGTGCATCTCCACAGGGCTAGCTTGGCACAGCGTCAACGGTGTACTAGAAAGGGAACACTTTCCTTTTTTTTTTCCAGCAGGTCTCTGGAGCCACGCACGTCTGTGCTAGATTAGAAGTTTAAATTAAAGTGAATGAGGGAGGAAAGATAGGAATGTTAATTTTTAGTCAGTGGCAAATGTGTTTGTGTGAGAATCCTGTGCGTGTTGTTTTTTTGTTTTTTTTTTCTTTAATTGCATACATATTGTTACTTGAGCTTGGCTGCCATTGACCTAATGTGTTGTTGAAATGCACAGTTAATTTGTTTGCTCTAGGGGCTAATCAATTCAAAGCAAGTGATGCAGTGTAGTAAGCTGACAGCATGACAGGGATCAGATATAGTAATGGCTGAGGGCTCTTGCGCTAAGGCCATCAATAAATTGTAATTATACTCACAGAAACTTCATGATAACATACGCATCACAATACAAAGGCCGCAGTACAATACAAATTGGCATACATGTTAATTTTGAACTGAATTTCTTAAAGCATAATTTAGTATAAAAGTTGTTTATTGTAAACTGTATAACAGTTTCGGCAAAACCAAATCATTTTGCGCCATTCAAAACACAATTAGGTTCATAAATAAAAGCAAAAGAAATAATTATGTTACCAAAAAGCAAATTACTTTTGGCCTTTTCTTCTTTAATAGTGTTTTTATGCTACCCTGACTATAGTATAAAATGCTCTGGCTGAAAATTAAATAATAAAATAATTTAGGATTAAATAACATTCAGATTGTTTTAACATTGTGTTAAGAATCTTAACACAAGTCAAACACAACTCACTTCTAAACACTGTTGTTGTATTCAAATGAAGAGTTTTATAATAATCATAACATTAAACTCTTAGTAAATTTAATGGAACATTTTTAGCCCATAATTTAGGCCACATTCTTCTTTTCTTTTTTTTTTTTTTCTCCCCTTTTCTCCCCAATTTGGCATGCCCAATTCCCAATGTGCTCTAAGTCCTCGTGATGGTGCGGGTATTCGCCTCAATCTGGGTGGTGGACAACGAATCTCAGTTGCCTCCGCGTCTGAGACTGTCAATCCGCGCATCTTATCACGTGGCTTGTTGAGTGTGGTACCGTGGAGACCTAGCGCGTGTGGAGGCTCACGCTATTCTCCGCAGCATCCACACACAACTCGCCACACACCCCACTGAGAGCGTGAATCACACATTATAGCGACCATGAGGAGGTTAACCCAATGTGACTCTACCCACCCTAGCAATCAGGCCAATTGGTTGCTTAGGAAGCCTGACTGGAGTCACTCAGCACGTAGGCCACATTCTTAAGGAGGGCTGGGTATTAAAACATATTTTTCAGTTATAATGTCCCTTTTGCTTACATATGAAATAAATTATCTCCCAGCTAATACTGTTAATTATACAGAGGAGCTTCTAACTAGGTATATTACGAAAATATAAATTTTAAAGTTTATTAGTTTTTCATCATTTTGGTCACAATTTGGCCTTTTACAAATGAACAAATCCATGTTTTCAATCAATAAATAAGATATTATATTTCATATATAATTTTTGGTTATATGTTTGTTTAATTGCATAATTTGTACTATTTAAAATAATTTAAATTGATTTGTTGAACATGTGCTAAAACCAGTACTGTCTTTTTAACATTTGTGTAAAGAGTGTCTGTAGATGAACGCATATTAACAAGAGACTCTAATGGCTGTATCTCATCCATGGTATGCCATACTAATCTGATTAGAATTAAATGTTTAATTTTAGTTGTTTTTGATCAACAACTGACTGTAGAGAACAGAAAGGGCATTAAAAGAGACATTATTAAATTACAAATGGGTCGTGTGGATCTCGACTTTGGATACACATTACACGGAACAACTTATACTCTCAACACGCAGTGAAAGGATCTTGCTGCTAAATACTTCACCACTATACTACACTATCGCTGTTGAGTGAAATCTAAACATTTACCAGCCAGTTGGCAAATATATACATTTTAGTTGATTAGCATGAAATTTGCTTGCAAATGTGAGTGATTTTCTCTCACTGTAATTTTTAGAGTAAAAATTAGATCTTGAGATTTAAAGATTGATATCGAGATCGTTCAAATGAATATGCATTGGAAAATCAATATTTTTACCCACCCCTATTCTTAAATATACAGGAAGTGTCAGAATATAGGCAGTGCAAAATATACTGTGCTAAGATCAAGTGAAAACACATATTAGCCTGCAATTGTGTTTTCTTACAGTTAGTCTAACTCACCCTTGCATGTGATATTCACGATGCCTCCACTGCAGGTCTTGGCATTTTCCGTATCTCGTTTGAGAGCAGGGTACGAAACTAACTTTTTTGACCCAGTTTTACCAGCCACCAATTTCCGATTCATTTTTCACAATCCATGTACAGTAAAACTGCTGGATTTAAAATTATTAAACCTCGGAGCACCTCCTGAGATGGCCTGAGAACATTTGCAGCACTCACATAAAGAACAACACTTTCTGCAGACAACTGACATAGAGAAGAAAGAAAACTCTTCATATGCACATTCTGTGAGAAGCAAATATCCCTGATGTACAAAATGATAATAAAAAATAAACATTTATAAATTAAATCCAGTTTGAAATGTATAAAGTTGAAGTCTTTGTATATAGTCTTTGCAATCTTTGTTTGGTGTAATGTAATTACCAGTAAGGCCAAGATGTATAAAATATCACCATAAGCTTCTTTTAGCTGTTTCTGAACTCAAGAATGCATCCTGTGTGAACACTTCCTACTCATCTGAACACGTCTGATCAGGGTCTGGTGGAACAAAATTATTCAGGGCTTCCTTAAATCCGACTAGGGCTGCAACTAATGATTATTTTGATAACCGACTAATATTACAATTATAAGATCGATTATTCGGCAATTATTGAAACGATTAATCATTAGATCTTAACAGACAATTCAGCTTGTGCCTTGACAAAAGAGGTTGAATGAAACATCTGCTTACTTTAAAAAATAAATAAATAAATAATTATATATATATATATATATATATACACACACACACTACCAGTCAAAAGTTTTGAAACACTAACTCATTCTTTATTATAATTGTTTTCTTCACATTTTAGAATAATAGTAAAGTCATCAAAACTATGGAATAATAGAAATGGAAAAATCGGAATTATGTTGTGACTAAACAAATCCAAAATAAATAAAAACTATTATATTTTAGCATCTTCAAAGTAGTCACCCTTTGTCTAGAATTTGCAGACATGTACTCTTGACATTTTCTCAACCAACTTCTTGAGGTATCACCCTGGGATGCTTTTTAAACAGTATTGAAGGAGTTTCCATCTATGTTGGGCACTTATTGGCTGCTTTTCTTTATTATTTGGTCCAAGTCATCAATTTCACTGCTGCTGTTTCTGCCTCACAAATCCACCGATTTGCACGGTGATGCCGGTGTAAATAAAAGACATGTTTAATGTACTGTAGCACCAGGACATGACATTGTTGTTTGGCAAATTCGACAAGCTGTACCGCTACAGTACAATCTGCTTGCCGTTTGCCATTGATCTTCACATCTGTGTCCTGTAAAGTGTGTTGCTCTGTTTTCCTGTGAGCGCTCAGCGACGCCTCTCAATAATGCGCTGCTTGGTTTAAATGAAACTGTAATGTGTTTATGTATCGTATGAAACATATGGTATTGTATAGTGAGCGCTGCATCATACAATACAATACAATACGATATTTTTTACACCCCTAGTCGCAAGCCGTCACATTACTATCTGAGTTTGCAGCAAGCGCGTAAGGGATGAATGTCTCCGCGTGAGTCCATCACCCGTTTCAAACTCTTTTGCGCTATTTTTCACGCGACTCATAGAAGCGGCCCTGACAGCACAGAGAGCTGGTTTCAGAGTGTGTGCTTATTTACATGACCCGCTTTCTTATTATTTGAACTTTAATAAAGGATGCATTCAAGATATATCACCGTTTCCTTTTTAGAAGCTCTGACATGCAAGTTTTGCTCCAGCATAGTGTTGTCAGTCGTCTAACATTTTTAATCGTGATTAAGCACATAATTTTTCATAGTTAATTGCGATTAATCGCAGATTTTGAAAGTGCTGAAATTTGACTCTATAGATAATTCTTGTCAAAATGCATTTATTTCCTTTTTGGGAAAGAAAGCAAAAAAATATGTAACAATATAATGCTTTATTAACATTTTTCAAACAAAGCCTTCCACAGTATAAAGATAGAAATGCACTAAAATAACACCAAGTTACATTAAATGTATAATGTCTAAGACTAAGTTGGAGGTTGACTAATTAAAATAACTAATCCCCCCATAGGTTGCATATTGCAGTGAACATTAAATCGCTTAAACTCTCATCCTCCACAATAATAATCGCCTAGGAGACTGTGGATTTTCACTTTGCTACATCAATCGTGAAGCCGCGTTCATGATTCATGTGAGGGCGTCAATGCCAGCATCAACCGCGGCTTTGATCTCCACATTAAAAGCACTGCAGACAAAGTCTCATTCTGCATTTTTGTGATAGTTAAAACTTGACCTGCTTCTGTGGTAATTAAATTGCGGCTTACAGAGAATGTAAAGTACTTGCTTTCTGTCACAAGTCCTATCTGGGCTTATTTTATGCATACAAATAGCATTAAGAGGTCCTTTCCCATCGCTGGTGTATGTGTATTGTGGTGTGTACATCAGTGTAATGACTCCGGCCGGATACATCGCAAAGGTTACGCCCTAGTTCCACCTGTGTTTTTGCTCATTTTTGCTTTATTAATGGTAAATACTTTAATTGCGATTAAGAAAATTGAACACGTTAAACTTTTTTAATTAATTGCATGCGTTAACGCATAAATTTTGACAGCTCTACTCCAGCAGAACACTTGCTCCACTTTATATCACAATGAATCTGCTTCTGTATTTACTTATATTGTTTTTTGTTTTTATAATTCCCACATGTACTTTGTGATCTAAGTCACCTTAGGCTGTTTGAGAAGTTTGGAGAGCATCTGGACTGTGAGCTGTCTCTTCTTCCTCTCCTCTATCATTCACTCGTACTGAACGCTCCTCTTGCGCGTCATCAGATTTTCGTTACATTACATGAGATCAAACGACTATTCGACAATGAACATTTTTGTAGATAATTTTTTATTGTCACGTTGTCAATAACGTCAACTAAACATTTCAGCCCTAAAACCGACTAGTCGACTAATCGTTCAGAAAACCCAACAACTAGGCGATTTTGGAAAATGTAGTTTTGACATCCCTAAACAGACGCTTTATAAAAAAAATTGTACCATGCAGCCCCTCCATCCCGATACACCAGTGCCCTCAGCTCCAACAGGCTTTAGAGAGGCTTTATCACCACCATACTGCCCTCAGGATTACTGCTCAAAATCCTGTCATTCATTAAAAAAAAATGTGGATAAGAGGATAACTGTCTGATTGGGAGGGGAGAGATGGAACAGTTTAAACCCTTTAACACCTCCAGAAGTCAAATTGTATGACTCTGAAAAGAAAGGCTGAGAAATGAGGAAGGATTAAATAAATGAATTTGAGGGTATTTGGACATGAGCCATTTCCTAATGAAAGACAGTTTGGAAAACCCAGCGTAATGCGGGTGCGATGTGATTATAATGATTCTTTCTCCCCAGCTGCTTATTAGTGGCTTTTGACAATAATTGTAAGTGTTTTAAGGCAGTTACAGCCTATGGGGCTCTCTGGACCACTGGATAACGGCTGTCACCCATTGATTTTTACTAGGCTGCTAGTGACTTGCCTATCAGATTAATAATTAATTTGGCAGATATTGAAGCACACACTTGGGGGGAGGCGTGGTGTGGGCAGATCACCCACACCTCTGTCCTTACACTACCCTGATAGATATGGATGGTCTTGTGGTGCAAGGCTTTAACTGTAATACATTAAGGGTTTACAGGGATTTACAGGAAACTTCGTGAGAAATGAGCAGATTAGGAAAATGCATCAACTTAATTTGTTAAGCAAAATACAATAACCAGGTATGAATATAATTGTTCAGTTGAGTCCTCTGTGGAAAAAAAAAAGTAAATCCCTGTTCACTGCAAAAAAGCGCAAAAATATCAGTGTTAGTACAAAAATATAAACACATTTTTGTGCCAAGATTCAGAACGAGTACAGTGATTTTCACCAGTCTCTAAAACAAAAGTGCAGATACTTAAATCCAAACAAATGACGATCTTCACACTATGATATTTCAGAGTGTCTTTGAAGTATTTCATAGAAATGCATTGTTTCATTTTTAAATCTGTTTTGCGTATTTTGTCTGCTGAAAATTTTGGTATGAAAAGTACTTTCTGTTTGATAACCCTTCACTGTTCTGGCATAATTGTGCTTTCTTTTGTCAGAAAACTTGTAGCCTATCTGATTTATCCTAGACCATTCATTAGAGGATTTTCTTCCTTTTGTTGCCGTTTTCACTAGTGGTGCACCGATCAGGAAATTTGAGGCCAATACCAATCACCGATTTTTATTTTTATTTATTTTTTATTTTAATTTTTATAACTCTTAAGATCGGCTGATACCAATTTCTTTTTTAAAGTGCCCTTTGCCACACTTTTGCAAGTTATATGCTGCAGTTATATGTTTATGCCCCACACAGTAAAATTACGGTAACACTACAAAAAGGTTCCATTTGTTAACATTATTTAACAATATTACTGTTGTTAACATGAACTAATTAACTTAATGTTAGTTACAACATATACTATTACATTTGTAAAATCAAAAGTTGTATTAATTAACATTAGTTAATTATGCACTATTAACTAACAAGAACTAACAATAAACAATTGTAATTTTATTAACTAACATATTAAAGTCTGTAAAAATATATTGTTCATTGTTTGTTCATGATACTTAATGCATTAACGCATGTTAACGAATGGAACCTTTTTATTAAGTGTTACCAAAATTACATTAAAATTACATTAATTGTGAATTGCTAACATTTATTTGTATTGAAAGCAGTTATTAATTCCTCTGTTGCCAATATCAAAAGGTCATTGTGACATACTGGTAAACAGTAAAAACCATTAGAGCATCACACACAGCAGAGATGCTTTCGAAAATAAGAAAAATATATCCATTACAAGCTCTAAAACTGCTCCAGTGAGAAATCATTAATATCAATGGTTTGTTCACTGTCTTTGGCGTTTTGCTGTAACACAAATCACTAATTATTAAGCAAATGCGTGACGCGGTGCCATTATGGTTAAAATGTATATGCTGTGATTAGTGGTAATGTGACCAACATTAATCTGATTTAAATTAGGATCCTCACAGAATAGCGCTGAGATGAGTGACTGATGAGGTATTGAGAGCACCTAGAGAGCGCGCATGTTTGATTGACACTGCGAGTGAGCATATTGAATGGAGTGAGGCTGAAAGTGCTCATGATCACTCAAACAGTCTCTATCGTTCATCTCTATCGTTCAACACAACGTCTGATTGTCACGATTCACATTACGTCACATGAACTCAGATTTGTATACGCATGTTTATTTGTTGTTTATTCGTTTTTATTCCTGTTTGTAGCCTCTTTATCCTCTCCGTGCTCACAGTGCAGCGAGTCAGAATAACTACTGTAATGATTATAGAAAATGGGCAACTTAATATTCATACATGTGTAATTCTTACACATTTTTAAAAACAAACCTGCATATTCATCTGAATAACAGCATGTCTGAAAGTTTAAATTCGTGAACACTTAGAATTGCCAACAATTCACCCTCCAGAGGGCACACTGTCATGCATCAAGAGCTGAGAAAGCACTCATTCATTAGAGTAGCAGTGTGATTCCCTGCGTGCTGCAAAAAAGATTGGCCCTGATTCTTGGCACAATCGGCCGATCACAGACTTAAGACGAAGATCAGCCAATTTAGATCAGTGGCTGATCGATCAGTGCACCCCTAGTTTTCAGCTTGAGTCTTAAATTCTCAACCTTTATCTATAATTTGAGTTGAATACCTTTTCTTAATGCAGTTCCACTAAGCTGATTGAATTCCCTGAAAAGGACATTTATCAGGTTATTGTGGGATATTCACCTTGTATTGATGTAATTTCAATCTTGTAGGCCAGTTAGTGTGATAAAAGTTGGTTTTAAAGTGTGCAGTGAAAGTCATGTGTGCACATTTACAGCACAGTGAGCAGATTGGGGAAGATTCATATTTGACCTTCATTGCTATTCCCTTCCTGAGATAATCAAAGAGAGTGGCTTGCTGTGCTATTCATCTTCAAGCAACCCGATTCTTCCCAGTCATTTTCCTAAATTACATGGACACACACATAAAAAAAAAAGGGGGTTGGCGGTTGTTACAACCTGGCACATGATTAGCAATTTTGCTCTTATGGCAAGTGCACACATGAGTAGATGGATCACTCTTTGTAATTTATGAATTTGCTTGGAATGATATCTCGACACATGACCTAGTTCTCTCTTTGCTTTTACCTATATATTATTTCCTGTCTTGCGTACCCTTCGTCTGCCCTCCTTAAATCCCCTCATCCCACTTTTCCCTCCAGTTGCACATTTTTCTTTGTCCTCTCACTTTTCCTTGGCCTGCCATTTGTCTTTCTTCAGCCTGGTCTCATGAACATTAAGTGACCGTAGCAACATTTTTGCCAAACAAATTAACGTGCCCTATTACACATTTGGCTGCAGTTTCCCAGTGAAATGTCCAGCGGGGGGCACCAAAAGCGAGCGTAATGGCGTCATAATTAGACGAGGTTTTAAAGGGGAATATTAGATGGAGATTTTAATGAGCAAATCATACCTGTCTAACCTAAAACTTTAACCTAAACCTAACCAAAAGTGGTCTAAAATCAAATGATAGGTAGACAAATGATTTCTATCCATTTTTAAAAAATTACATCTGTCTCACAGTTGTGCCCTCATTTCCACTGCACCAAACAATTTTGCCCCTGTACAGTTTCATACATTTCAAAAGTTAGTGTACTTATTAATTATTGTGAGTAGAATGTGTTTATTGGCTGTTATTTCCAAACAAGCTGTCATTTTGCTAAATTATGCAAAAAGTGTGAAAATATTATGTAATTGTACGTATTTAGGATTCATAAAATGTTTGTTTTGAAATTAGTAAATTTGGAAACACCAATGTTTCACCTACCATAGTTCATGCAAGCCTTTTATTTGTCTCTCATTTTGTTTCCCTGCAGTATGCTTCGGCTGGATGTCCTCTGTCTCTACACCACACCTTGAAACCGGAGCATGAAGAGGTGTGTGAGTGCCGCCCGTACACCTGCCCCTGTCCAGGGGCATCCTGCAAGTGGCAGGGCTCCCTCGAGGCTGTCATGCCACATCTCATGCATGCCCACAAATCCATTACCACCTTACAGGGGGAGGACATTGTCTTTCTAGCCACGGACATCAACCTGCCTGGGGCTGTCGACTGGGTTATGATGCAGTCGTGCTTCGGCCACCACTTCATGTTGGTTTTAGAGAAGCAGGAGAAATACGAGGGACACCAGCAGTTCTTTGCCATCGTGCTGCTCATTGGCACGCGAAAGCAAGCGGAGAACTTTGCCTACCGCCTAGAGTTGAATGGCAATCGCAGGCGGCTCACATGGGAGGCAACACCGCGCTCGATCCATGATGGCGTAGCAGCGGCCATCATGAACAGTGACTGTCTTGTGTTTGATACTTCTATTGCCCACCTATTTGCCGACAACGGTAACCTGGGTATCAACGTTACCATCTCCATGTGCTGAGGTGGCATTGTAAGCCCGAGAGATGGCTTTTCCCAGCAGCATAAGCCCTGGACAACTGCTGCTCCCTTTCAGACAGGAGACTCTGAAGGCATCAAGTGGGATATGTATACATTAGTGTATATTTCTGTTCAAGACTCATCCACTCAAAAAGCGCACACTGACGTCTCACTTGTAGGTTAGCTTGCTAGATGAAGGACAGGGGTTCTTCTTGAGATAAAGAGGTGTTTGAGTGTGCAGGTGCTGGCAATCAAAGGCATTGGTGCAATTGAGATTTTCTCTTGGACGGCCCAAGGATACCAACACCTTAACCTTCACAACCATCTGACTATGCCCACTGTAGAGTCTTGGTATGGATGGCCCTTTTAGTGTCTGGAATGACCTCTGTTAAGCCCAAAATTCACAGAAACTTGTCCAGCTGGCCTAGCTTCACATAAATCAAGATCATCTGATCAGTTGGGTTTTGGGCCAAGTCTTGGCTTGAAAGTGGCACATTTGCCTCAGAAGCTTACAAGACCTACGAGAACAAAAATGCATTCACTGCTTTGCTTTGGTTTTTCCCCTGGGATATCAAATGGAACTTTGACAATTGTACATGGCAATGTAAATGGTAAACTTGTGAAATGTCTTGATGAAATAGTGCCCAGTGCTGACAGTGTGCATGGTGGAAATAAAATTCACATGTAAAAAAAAAAAAAGACTGCCTAGCCACCATGTTTGTGAGGCAAGAATCTGACCTCTTCACCATGATTATCTCTTGAATCATTTTAATATACCTGTCCTCACTTTTGCAAGAAAATTTGTAAATGAGGTTCTTTGTTAAAACTGATTAAGTTCTTGGTTATCACCCGGTAGATCCGATGTTGATCATCATCTACATAAAATGACAGAACTACAGCCAGCTCTTTCAGATCTTCTACTGCCCTGATCTTATGCCACATTGCAAATATGGTTATATATATTTGACACTTTATTTTTATTTATTTTTTGTGTATGTTCCTCATCACCTTGGATTTCTGTTGTACATTGTCTATTCACCAATGACTGCATGTAAACGAATAAGCCTGTGCAGAATAGCAAACAACTCCCTCTCTTCTCTTTGGTGCAGCTGACCATATTAGATTGGTTTTGTTGTCATTGAGCGCATTTACATGCACAGCAATATGCTGATAACTATCAAAAATCAGCTTATTCAAAAAAAATAAAAAAATAAAAATATGTATGAAATCAGCATTCACATGAGACTAAAATCATCTGATTATTCTCTGCTTTTGACGTCAAGACATAAACAGGCACATTGGATAAGCTGGTAACAGTGTTTACATGGAACGAGAAATCGAGGTAATGGGCAAAAATCTACATTTAAACCTGTTTATGCTTAAAAATGTCAGCTTATGAAGCATATTCGTTGTAAGATTGTGCATGTAAAACACACTCATTGTAAATGTTAGCTCACTGCTCAAACGTTTTGTAAATATACACACACATCTAGTTTTGTTGATATTTGTTGATATTATGTCTCTACTATGATTCGTTTAGTCTAGACTGAAGTTGTTTACTCCAGGTCTTTTAAAAATCCAGCAAGATCGGAGCGATTATTTACTCGCCCCTTTGGTCAGTGAACCCACAATGCCTTACAAACTCAGTCTTTTAGAAACTGCCATCTTCAAGGACTTGGTCTCAAATTCAGGTCACTATGATCCAACCCTCCTGTGTCTTGAAAGGACTGGAAGAGACACATGCTGGTTTAATGGGCAGGAAGGACAAAAGACATTCACAAGTCATCCTACTTTGGCCCCAAAACCAGCTTCGCTAACAGTTACACCGAATCTAGCCTCTTAATCAAATACCTTTGACGATTTTGGAGATGTCTGTACGATAACAGCATTGATCTCTCTGAATGCGGGTAGTTCCATGAAGACCTCTTTAGTTTGACACACAACTGACACCATTAGCCCTTCTTTATCTCTCTGCTCTTTCGTTCTCACTGATAAGTAATTTAAATATGTAAATTACATTTTTATAAATATGTTGTAGAGGAAATATATTTAGTCTTTTTTTAAAAATTTGTTCAGTAGAGACCCATAGGGAAAGATGAAAGCGTTGAGCTCATATCCTCTGGTCAGTGTTTCTGCACCACAGATGTGTGGACCGACTATCGTCCCCCATGCTTGTGCTCTCGACAAGCGGTTGTCATGGGAACTATATATGCTAATGAAAAATCTAACTAATTCAATCCAAGAAGAAAATTCTTTTACATTTTTGTTATCTCTGGATAAACTTGAAATCCTGTTTTCAAGCCTTTTAGATAATGGAGATTAAGGATATCAATACATTTTTCGAGGTACTTGATTAACAGATAATCCCTCTTGAGATCTGGAAAAATTATGCCGTAAATAAACGGTTTTCGAAACATTCCCATCACTAGGAAATTTGTGTTGAACAGGATGGAGTACCTGCATGCAGATCATGAGCCCTGAAGGAAGCTTCAAGCACCAAATATGTGTGGAGTGTAAATGGTCTAGTCTAGTTACATTAAAGGGATAATTCACCCAAAAATGAAAATTTTGCCAAATACTCACCCTTATGTTGATCCAAACAGATGTGACTTTCTTTCCTCCATGGAACATAAATGAGATTTTAGGTTTGGAAGAACATTTTTCTTTTTTGGTTGAACCATCCCTTTAAATTTGCACATTTAGCCTAATCTACTTGGATTTCCAAAGAAAATGAATATACAATAATGCATAAATGTCTTCATTCAGATGTGACCATGTGGCCAATTGTAGTTTGTTGCAGATTGTTTTTGAAGAAATTTGATGTCAAAATAGACCACCAGCCATCTCTCTCCCATGGCATTTCAGACTCCTTTAAACAGAAGTGAACACAAAACGGAATACATTTATTTTAATGAAGTGAGCAGGTAATTTCCTGAGCTGTGTGCCATGCCTTGCAATCAAGCCATCAGGGTCAATATTGAGCACTACATCCAAGTGAACTTGTGTATAAACATGTTCCCGTCGAGGACTAGAATACTTAACGTGTGTGGCAATGGTTAGCTTTATCCATGATGCAGCTCTGATTTTTCAGGTGCGGACCCAGCGATAAAAGTTTTTTGTTTTGGAGATAGTTGCCAACCATCAGGTAACATTAAAATCTAATAGCCAGATTACTCCTATTAAATGTTTTATGTAAGGAAAAATAATATAAGGAAAATCTGCAAAAGAGTGTGTAGGTTTTACAACAGCAAAACCTGGAACATTAACTACCCAAATTCAAGAAGCTTCAAAAAATTTTAATTTCCTGTATTTAGATGGTGCTTATGATTTAATTTACCATAATTAATGAAGTGAAATGGCAATACTCCATCTTATTTTAATATATTACATTGTGAACAGTCACAAATGTTAAAACTCTTCTTGAATTAGTTTGGAAAAACTGTGATGGTAAAGACAATTGGCCTCAAGGACCCAAAGACAGCTTGCAAAAACAAAGTTTAAATGGGCTAAAGAGGACCGCTACATCCGAAGACCTGACAACATTATGGCAGCTGTTTATATTTATTAGATACCGTTACTGTCCAATTAAGAACTGATGTGAACATGTTTTTATCTGTATTTTTGATAGTTTATTCAAAACGGATAGTTATGTAGTCTATCAAATGAGCAATGCAATAATGGACGTCAGATATCTGTAAAAAAGTTCAGTGCAAACAGACATTTGACCCTTAACCTGCAGTATTGATCTGGATGTTAAAGGGACAGTTCACTCAAAAATGAAAATTCTCTCATCATTTACTCACCTTCATGCCATCCCAGATGTGTATGACTTTATTTCTTCTGAACAGAAACAGAGATTCTTAGAAGAATGTTTCAGCTCTGTAGGGCCAAACAATGCAAGTGAATGGTGACCAGAACTTTGAAGGTCCAAAAAGCACATAAAGGCAGCATAAATGTAATCAGTACAACTGCAGTGGTTTAATCCATGTATTCAGAAGAGATATGATAGGTGTGGATGAGAAACAGATCAATATTTAAATCCTTTTTAATATAAATCTCCACTTTCACGTTCTTCTTTTGTTTGGGCAGGGAGGAGAATTTATAGAAAAAAAACTTCTAAACACCATTCACTTGCAATGTATGGACCAACAGAGCTTAAATCTTCTTTTAAAAATCATTGTGTTCAGTAGAAGAAAGTCATACACATCTGGGATGGCATGAGGGTGAGTAAATGATGAGAGAATTTTAATTTTTGGGTGAGCTATTCTTTTAAGTGTCTGTGACAGAACAAAACCAGTGGAGTCACATCATTAGTGCTGCTGGCCAGTTTGTTCATATTTCATTGGTTATGAATTGGTCAGCTCACAGGTACTCAAGGCTATATAACCTATTACTTTCAGAACGTTTTTTGAGCGATTTACTTTTTTTGCAATCTCAGAGAAACCTTTAAGTGAAGCCCTTACTACCTAGGCAGTCACTTTTTTGCTTACTGCTTATTGTTTTTTGCTACTGGAAGTAATTATTTTTAACATGAAAAAGTTAGATTGGTATTTTTCTTTATAAACCATGCTAGATAAATTAAGTGAAACAGATGCTAGGTTCCCAAACGCTGTTAATCACCACACCCATATTTTTTGGGGTAATTTTCTCCATCTTAATGTTCAGCTCAGTGTTTATATCTTATTAATTCTCTGTGTTTATTTATTCAGAGTATATCTGTGTAGTTCTGTTTCATCTTTTCTTGCTAGTTTATTAAATATGTTGATGTGGCTCTAGAGATTATTTGAAATATTAGCGATGCTGTTTTTTCCTGTTGAGCAGGTATAAATGGGTAATCTGTTTGGTCCAATGTAAAAAAAAAAATAAAAAAAATAATTAAAAACAATTTCTACTGAACACATCCTTAACTTAATGTCTTTTACTAGTTATGGTATACTAGTCTGTAATGGTTGGTGTACTTTGATAGCATCATCTTGATTTTGGAAAACAAATTTTAGTTGTCACTATTCATCAAGACTACACTACTCATCTTTGGTTTTTGTACCATATAAATTCAAATAAAATTTATTTATTTGTCAAACGGGTGTTCGTAAAGTGTAAAACACAAATTCTAAACATTTATTTACATTTTCCAAGGTACACTTAAATCACCTCTGATAAAACAGTCCATTTGTATGCAAAAAAATAAGAAAAATTTGTACAAACTGCCCTATGTTCAGTTTCGCCTGTGTTCTCCTTCACGACTGCGATCTCTGTGTCTGTCTCGTTCCCTTCCTTTGTCTCGGTCTCTATCTCTCTCTCGTTCTCTGTCTCTCCCTCCATCCCCATTTCTTTCTCTATCACTCCCTCTTCCTTTGTCCCTGTTGTATCGCTGTTGTGTGTTGTCTTGTCTTTTCTCCTCTCTGCTCTGGTCTATCCTTCTGCCGCCTTCTTTATCCCTGTCTCTCTCAACTCTCCGATCATCTCTATGTCTGTCTCTGAATCTCTCCAGCTCCTCTTCTCTGTACTGTGGATGTCCTCTTGCCTCTTGTCCAGGTCTGTCCCTTCTGTTTTCTGCCGGTCCTTTTATGGCATACTTCTCATACACTTCATCCTTTTTCTCCTTCTTCACTTTGACTGGGAAAGACGTTGACATCTCTGTCCGTGCCTGGTGTTTCTCTACCTTTAATGCCTTTTTCTTCTCTTTTTTCTTCTTTTTCTTCTTTTCCTTTTTATCTATAGTATAACAAGATCAAAAACATAGCCATTCAGTCTTAACCTTGATAACTTAATACAGAGTGTATTTAATTTGACCTCTTCTCACCTTTTTTTGGCTTTTTCAAAAGTACAGCACAGTCTTCCTCAGATTCTGACTCAGAGGAGGGAGGGGGCACTTTGGGAGCGCAGCCCTCTTTTCGCAGTTGTTCAGTGATATCATCGATGTCATCTGTGTCTTTAGGTGGGCGATAATTTGCTACATGGTCCACGCGTATGGTCCGGCCTTTAATCTACAGAGAACAGAAAAAGAACAAATTAGTTCAATAGACCTATTCAGATTAAAGGATGTGTTTCGGGTTCAAAATAAGTTAAACTCATTCGACAGCATTCGTGGCATAATATTGATACTTTTGACTTGTACCTCGTTTATTTCAAAATTGCAGTTACATTGAGACACTTACAACGGAAGTGAATGGGGCCAGTCCATAAACATTAAAATGCGTGTTCTTTCAAAACTATAGCCACAAGATGTGAACATTATACCTGTTAGCATGATTTTAGTGTGATAAAATCGTTTACTAACCTTATCAGTGAAAAGTTAAATCCAATATTACAACTTCGTTGCCATGACGATGCAACGCTGGTAAACCCTTTCTTCGTGTGACCCCATTTCCACATGCGTGAATGTTGTATTTTGGCTTCGCAATGCATAATTTTATTTAAACTGACAGATCTCAGTTCAGGACATTCTGGGCTGTCAGTAAAGGGTTCAAATTTTGACGCACAGAGTCATGTGACAAAACAACTTGGCGCCGATCACAGCAGAGTTTGTCTTTGGGAGAAACGCCAACAAAACTACATCTGGTAAGAAACCTAATTAAGTTTTCACATTGAAACCTGTTTGAGTTAAAATATTAGAGTCTCTAGTTTCATCCCAAATGCCATTTTAAAAATTGTAGCAATTTATCGCGAAACGTCACGCTGTTAAACACAGTGTACACTAATGTGTACAATAGCACTAAGTTTTCATTAGAAATCCTAAATAAACCTTACTGTGTGTTATCACACTGAGAATCAATGGGCTCATCCAAAAGCTGAAAATGTTGCTTTCAGAGGCTTTATATGGAGTTAGGATGAAAATAAAGCACATTTCAAACTGTTCTGAGACCAGTGCAGACAGACAGCACACTGGAGATTAAGTCATTCACTAAATAGGGAGCAAGGGAGCATCCTATAGCTTTCCTATGAATCCAAGTGCATTCACTCCTAAAATCCAACGAGAAGTTCAGTTTCAGGCTGCAGATGATGTTTGAACCACTCAACATGTTTGACAGACATGGGACAATGGTAATCAGTACATAGATTCAGAATTTATAATGGATAATTGTATTTTAACATGGAATTAATTATGCTAATTGAGCTAAAAGCACATAAATGGTAATCAGAAGGTTGCTGGTTCTATCCCCACAGCCATCACCATTGTGTCCTTGAGTGAGGCACTTAACTCCAGGTTGCTCCGGGGGGATTGTCCCTGTAATAACTGTACTGAAAGTCACTTTGGATAAAAGCGTCTGCCAAATGCATAAATGTAAATGTAAGCTTCTATAGCTTGGATTTATTTAAAATTTCACAACTTAGTCCCACTGTCCACATATGTGGACATACATTTTTAGGAAAACTATTTGCTCTAGAATAATTATTATTATTTTCATTGTTTATTAGGTGCTTCTAGTTACAAATCAAAAAGGGAAATGGAAAATGCACTCAGTAGTCACCCTTGGATCTCAGGAGGCTATAAGCAATTTTATCACACTTAAATCATGTAGAACAGAGATTTTATCGCACTAAAGTCATATTAACACATACAATGTTTACATCTTCTGGCTATACTTTTGAAACAGTGTGTATTTTAATGTTTATGGATTGGCCCCATTTACTTCCATCACACTGTAACTGTGATTTCTAAATAAACGAGGCTCGAGTTGAAAATATTTTCTGTGGTAATCATTATGCTATAAATGCTGTCAGTTGAGCTTAACTTGTATTGAACTCAGAATATTCCATTTCGGCTGCTATTCAATGCATATGAAGTTTAATGATGGAAATGTATACTTTTATATAGTTCAAAACTAGTTCAAGAATAAGAGTATGCTAGGTAATATTGGTATTTGTATGGTAGGTAAAACTGATACACAGTGCAACATTGTACTCAACAATAAAGATCAACTGTATAATGTTCAGCTATTACTGCAATTTAATATCCTAGTAAATATTTTATAAACAATTTGTAATAAAAACATTTAATAAAAAATATTTTTGAAAAATCTGGCACAAAAATACGTTCCTAAAATAAAATGCATCTTTTTTGTGGTGGGGCCAGTGAAAATAATGGCAGGGCAAGTAAAAATCAGGACTACTGGCCCAATTTGGCCAAATTGAATATCCAAACAAATCTGTTCACCTTGATTCCATTGAAGTTATCCACAGCCAGAATAGTGCTCCTTTGATCCTCATAGCACAGGAAGCAGAATCCCTTTGATTTGCCCGTTTTTTTATCTCGAACCAGATTGATGTTAGCAATCTCTCCATACCTGAGATACACAGAGGAGGATTAAAGAGAGACAGTTCACCCAAAAATGGAAATTCTCTCATCATTTACTCACCTTCATGCCATCCCAGATGTGTATGACTTTCTTCTGTAGAACACAAAGATATTTAGAAGAATATTTCAGCTCTGTAGGTTCATACAATGCAAGTGAATGGTGACCAAAACTTTGAAGCCCCAAAAATCACATAAAGGCAGCATAAAAGTAATCCATAAGACTTCTAAACCAATGGATTCGCTTTGGGTGAGAAACAGATCAATATTTAAATCCTTTTTTACTATAAAACTCCACTTCCAGAATGTGAAAGTAGAGATTTATTGGAAAAAAATGACTTAAATATTGATCTGTTTCTCACTCACACCTATTATATCACTTCTGAAGACAGATTTAACCACTGAAGTCTTATGGATTAATTTTATGCTGCCTTTATGTGTTTTTTGGACCTTCAAAGTTATGGTCACCATTCACTTGCGTTGTATGGACCTACAGAGCTGAAATATTCTTCTAAAAATCTTTGTGTTCAGCAGAAGAAAGAAAGTCATACATGTCTGGGATGGCATGAGGACGAGTAAATGATGAGAGAATTTTCATTTTTAGGTGCACTATCCCTTTAAGCTTTACTAGTAGAAAAATGCTATAAGTACTGAATTCTTAAGCAAGGAAAGATATGTTTGAAGTGTAGGTTAAAAAAAATGTTGGCTTGAGCAATTAGGACCTACTGAGAGAAAACACAGATGATGTCTCCTTCTGTCAGCTCATATGGGAAGCCACCTGCAGATTACAACATGTTTAGAGTCACATAACAGCCTTACAATGCTAATTTGGTCACCATTCTATAAACGCTTTTAATTTACAAAATTCACTGACAAATAATTTGTACGATCGGCAGATCTTCAGAATAGATACAATACAATCATTATGTAACTGTACACCGTGTACCAACATGAGTATCTAAAGACAAAGACTATAGAGAAATAGGTGACTGCTGCCACCATCTGGTCAAGTGTAAACTCTGTGTTTGGGTCAGGTTTAAACGGAAGCATGCAGGCCGAGTCACAGTGAACTGCCTATCTTATCAGCATTTTTAAACATCAATGTGCCTTAAATGCTCATAAATGCTGTCTAGGTAGGTAGTCTGGGTTTTTAAAGCCACTACCAGAATATTCTGTTATAATTTGAGAATGCGATCAAACTGCTCACCGATGAAGATCCAGGCACTGTCCTTATAGACTGAATGCCAGGACACATTGTCTTTGACGCCCAGTTCAGCTTCTCTTTCATTCAGTTCATTGATGAGCTTCACTTTGGTGAGCGGACTGTATGGAGGTAATGAATACACATGCAAGATTGAGGCTAGTTTTTTGCTTTCTGCTCAACCGACATGCCTTTATCGTGACGAAGAGTTCAAGTAACTGTATTCTCAAAATATTACCATAATAAGAAATATATGACTACATATATAGGGGTGTTGTTTCTATTAAATGTAAAGACACAGAGCATCACTTACTTCATTATGATCAGCCAGCAGTGACACCGGAAGCGTTTAATTCCACCGACACGTGATGCTATTTTCTTCCGGATTGAACTGGGAACGGGGTTGTGGGATTTGTAGTTCACTGACAAATAGCCTCAGACGTAAAAGTGAGGCTCATCTCTCTCTCTCTCTAGGATGTGACGTTTTCTTGAGTATGTTTTAAAGTTTTAAAGTATATTTCCCGAACTTTACAACCGGTTCTACAACTTAAGGACAATGAACAATAAGCAGATATAAAGCATATGCTACATATAGATATTCCATTAGGCCTCCTGAATATTAAATGCATGCAAATAGTTACGTAATCTAATTTCACGTAGGTTACTCCATTTTTGACAATGTAACTCTGTTACATTATATATAAATAGTAGATAGATGTAAGGGTAGATCTTCAACTTCGGGTACTTTTAGCACTGTGAACTTCTAGAAAGTAAAGCCTCAATAAAACATTTTTCACACACTGAATTATTTATTTATTTATTTTTATTTTTATTTTTTTGTCTACTAACAAAGTCCAACAGTGTATGTGCATCACAGGATATTCATTTCATTTTTTCTGAAAGTCATGAACAAAATACCAACCACTGTCATTTCCACCCCATCTCAAATTCTGAATTGTGTTTAATTGAATTCTGTGGTGGAAATGACGGTGATGGAAATCACATTTTTAATGTTTTTGAAATAAAATGGACGACTCCTTTGTCTAGCTAAAGTTAATTTTATAGCTAACATTTTATGTATCCGTAATCACAGGCGTCATTTATGGGTGGAACGGGTTGGACGTGTCCCTACCACTTTTTGCCTTTGCCAGTTTTGTCCCACCACTTTTTTAAATAGCCTTCGTCAGGTTAGTGTCCAATGCAGAAGAAACATATCCAGTTCTTGAGCAGGAGTTTTTTATTTCATTTATGTTTGCTATAATGAGTGGCGATCCAGCACTGGAGCTTGCTATAGGTAAATGGGTGCTTGTTGCGACTGTTATAAGTGGCGTTGAGTGATAGCGGGCTGCGATGTTTTCTCGTGCACCCCGACGTGCGCTATACTTGGTTCGCTAACCCTCGCTCCCCCAAATGTCCCATCCACTTTTTAAAAGAAACTGATGCTGTCTGTAATAATGTCACAATTATATATGCAATATGCAATACATACAGTTTAATAATATTTTCACACTTTTTGCATAATTTGTCAAAACACAGCTTGATTGGAAATGCCGCCCAATAAAAGTAGCCTAATCTACTCACATGTTATATTTACTTTTTATTTTTACTTGTTTTCCTCAAACATCATTTGCAAATAATCTCAAGCTCTTCATTGACACTTATGCTGACTTGGTTTAAAAGTACACTAAATTTATTTTTCTTTTTTTTACTTTACTAAGGCAAAATTTTTGTTGTGGAGGAAATTATACCACAACCGCCATAATTCTTTACAAATGTATAGAAATAATTTTTACACAAATTTTGAAATGATAAAAAATTTCAAAGACAGTTTTAATGTGACCTTCATTTGAAGTCTGTTCGTTTTAATAAAAATCAACCCCTGGGACATGAAAATGCCTGAAATTAAAGAAACACCCATAAAAAAACTCGGTGATGCATATATAGTTTATAATATTTAGTTCTTATTTTTCTGCATATCAGGGTTCATTTCCCTGTAATCTCACTAAAATCACATTTATTTGTGAATAAATATTCACAGTTGCTGTTTAAATGCTATACACAGCTTCATGGTTACAAATTCATAAGGGTTAATGGTTTAAAAAATCAAAACATACAAACACTGTTGTATATAGCCTATATGAGCTTTGTCTAATACAGTCTCTTATTTTACAATGGATAATATCAAACGAGTGGAAACTGGACAAGAACTAAGTGCTCTGGTTATTTTGAATGCCTTGTGTTAAGTGCAAGGGGAATCAAAAAGCAAATAAAGACATCTGCTCTGTTAAATGTGCAGAAGAACAGATACTCTGCAATTCACATCCATTAAGGAACATTTGCCATTTGATTGCTGATGTCGAAGATCTTTTACAGTTTCCTAAACTGACATTCTCAGTCTACTGGGAATGTTTTCAGTATGTTGATCAGGAATTATGATAGGCTCACTGCAATTTAAATGGACAGGCAGTGTCCTTTCGTGAAATCTTACAGCCTGACCAACAGTTGTTTGGTCAGTGTGGCATCTGTCAGCTGTCTTGGAGTGTGTCATACAACACAACATGACTTTAATATGAGCAAAGACCTCACATATCTGATACCTTGCCTCCTTCTGCCAGCAGGCATAAACAAGAGGATTGATAAGCGAGTTTGTGATTCCCAGCAACCAGAGATGGTTCTCCAAGAAGTGATAAAGTTTACAGGTGGGACACAACACCTGCACAATACTGACCACAAAGAAAGGGCACCAGCAGAGTGTGAAGCAACTGACTAGAACAGCAACAGTCCGCAGGGCTTTTACGTGACCCCAGTAACGTCCGGGCGGCAGAAAGAGTGAACCCATTTGCTGAATGCGCTGCTGGTGGCCACAGGCAATTTTGAGGATGTCCATGTAGAAATAGATAAAGACAGAAAGTAGGGGGAAGAAAAAAGCACAAAAGACTACAATGATGCTTTGAGGCTCTATGACAGAGAAGAACGTACAAACATTCTTATAATGTTTCTGCTGCATTGGCTCCACTATGCAGGGCAAAAAGCCCACAGTTACAGACATCATCCAGAGCAGAACCAGACTTCCAGCAACCATCTTCTTGCTCATTAGTTGCGAATACCGCAAAGGAAATTTAATGGCAACATAGCGGTCCATTGAGATGAAGAACATGGTGAGGATGGAGGCAGCAGTTGGTGCAATGACGAAGGCCATGCGCAACAAACATATGTCCTTTTGCATAGAGGCCGTCCGTCCTTCAAGAGCATCAGTGGCAATGCCAGTGATGGCTACACCAACTAGAATGTCTGCAATAGAAAGGCTTAAGGCGAAGCACCAACTGTGGTAGCCCTTCTTGCGGATGAGCAGGACCAGAGCAATGGCTACTAGAAGGTTGGTGGAGATTATCGAAATGGATCCTGCACTAAGAATATAGCCCATGGTTGTAACTACTCTTTCTATTGTTGCAGGGGTTGTAAGTGCTGGATTAGCCGATGTCATGCTGTAGTGCTCCCTCAATTTTTCTGTGGAAGTCTCAGGAGTTGCGTTGAAAATTATCATCATTGCGTCAAACGTTTTACTTTTCCTGGGTTACACATAAAAGTTACACCCTCCTTAAGTCTCAATTAATTTTCAAGTTCAAGTTAAGAGGACCTCAAGCTCCAACAGACAGATACTGTTGATTTAAAAAGGAGGAAATGGGCAACAAACTCTAGATTTGTCTTTGCTCCCACAGGGTGGAATAAAACATAATTCCTCCTTTTCTCCCATGTTTTTAATTGTCTGATCCTTGTTCTCTTTGGCCTTCATCCAGATCACATCAGTGTTTCTCAAGAGCATACTTCCTTCTGAAAGATGCTGTTATCCAAAGCTTTTGATTATGAATTTAAAGCATAACTTTACTGAAGTAATAAGAAAATGCTTATCTATTGATCTTCATCCTGATTTTCAAAAAGGACTGAATACTTCAGTTTCCAGATGTTTGAGTGTTTAAGAGTGTTCCTTGCCTGAAATAGTGATGTGAAGCAGATGAGTTCCTTTAATGAAAATCCTGGGAATGTCCATTCTCATCATCCTGGAAAAGTCCAATAAAAGATGTCTAGAACAAAGATTCCAAGTGGGATAATTAAGTTACGCCTCTCTCAGTACATCTTTGTGCTAGTTGGGATGGCTAGATATGTATGTATGAATGTAGATAAAGCTCACTTAGAACTTGGGTAATCCATTTTGATGGCTGCAATATACCCAATAAAATTATCACTGCAATCCAGCGTTAGTCGTCATCCATTGATTACTATGATTATTCCTAACTTTATACAAAACTAAAAAGGGTATGAGAAACTGAGAAAAAGTGAGAGAGAGAGAGAGAGAGAGAGAGAGGGTTGGGTTTGCAGACTGGTCTGGGAGGTGTGTTGGGGGATGGACTCCAACAGCATAGTTGTCATTACTCATGCGTGAATGAGCTCTGAATAAACAGAATCACTCATGGGTGAATAAACATTTACCATATAAAACCCAAACCCCTCTGATTTTATGATAGCAGCCAAGGTGAATGCATATAGTATATGGATATATTTTTGTGAAACTCTGAGCAAGATCAACCAATTACATTGACCTTTATATTGACTACAGTAATGAAGCAACCCATTCAACTTCTCTCCAGAGTCATGCGAAAAGTTGAGTCAAAGCCCACAAGTACAATGGACTTAAAAACACACAACTGGTTTTTAATTTGGACAGCCCTCCATATCGAGGAAAGATCTTTTATGACAATGCTACACAATAAAACTTGACTCCCACCCACCAACAATGTGGCAGTGTCATTCACCCCTACTAGACGGTTCACTGCTATTGACATGCGATTTTGGTCAGCAGTTGTTGTGTCCACCACTCTGCTCTCAGAAAGCTCTTGGATGCTGTTTGTGCCGAACTGTGCCCACCCCCTCACCTACACGTACAGTAACTGGCCATCTTTACCTTGAGCTCTGCAAATAAGGATCTTCCAGAGTCTTTGAAAGGAGGACTGAAGATCTGAACATCAGTTTTGAAGCAGTGGCCAGTTTGTTTAGAGGACCTGACTGAAAATGTCCATAAAGAGGAGACTACTCTCCATGTTGTTGTGCTGTGCGTATTGCGTGGCATCACTCTTCTGCCTTCACCCAGACAGAAACAACTGTGTCTCGCATGGTGCCCGGTGAGTTTTTGTTAGTTGAGTTATGTATTTCCTTATGCTAGTCTATAAGTTTTAGTATATGTTGGTTTGCTGGACTTAGCTTGTCTTTCAACCTGGTCAGGCTGCTCTGTTGTCTGGCTTTAGAAGGATTTTGGGCACTCAGGTTGGGTATCAGCTTGGCCAGGCTGGGAGACCAGCTTCAACCAGCTAAGACCAGTAAACCAGTTTAGGCTGGATGAATATGTTTTTGTCCAGCAGAGATATTGATCATTCAGTGATATGTTGTGTTTCTGAATCTTGCCAAGACATCAGGTAGCCTTTTACCTCCGATTTGAGTAAGAATGTAAAAGGCTGGGTGCAAGGTCAACGTGTCTCAGGCTTGGTCATGAACAGCACTCATAGAAAATTATAAACGCCACAAAGAAACTATGAAAGCATTTAGTCTAAAGTGTATTCTTTACAATTTTTGGACAGTACAATCAGTCCTGTATTGAATAACTTCATATGAAACTCGTGAAGTAATCACTTTTGAAAGCATACTGTACATCTCTTGTGTTTCTCATGTGTGTTGTAGGAATCGGGTATCACTTGTTCAGCAGCTGTACCAACGTGTGATGAGGCTTCTACGCACCACTCTGTGAGTTGTCTCAAACTAGAGGGGAGGTGAAACCACAAGGATCATCTACAGACTACTTATCAAGAGACAGATCAGTATTACTGATATAAAATGACAGACATTTGAGCATGAACACTTTAAAAGATATTCCCCAACATGGTTAAAGGTGCCTCTCCTTGTAAGAAAGGTTTGTGTGTCCATAAACATGCAGTTTTACAAAAAGAACTGGATATTGCATATTAAGCCATATGGAAGATTTACAATGGAAGGTAATGTCACTTTATTTGATCTCTCTGCAGGTTGAAGAGTGCATTGGGAATGATACTGGCGTGGCTTTGTGGGAGGGTAGTCCTGATAAAGAAGGAATGTTTTGCTTGTAGTAAAACTGCAATATGCTATATCAGAACTTAAATGATGATCCTCATGACAGTATTTAGACCAAATGCTTAGACTATATAGAGACAAGATGTGATTCTTTGGTTGAACAAAGATACATTATTATGAATTAACAAAGATTTTTTTCTTTGCAGTCTTTAAAGTAAAGCTGAGGTGTGACTGACAGAGTTTCTTATACCACAACCTTCATAATCCTGAGGGATAATTGTTATAAAAGGTTATCTGTAAAAAGTTATATGTACAAGGTCTGTTGTGAGAATGTACAGCATTTGGCCAGACATGCTGTACATAATAAATTTTTCTTTCTGTATTTTATTTTCTTACACCTTGTTTTACAGGGAAAGGAGTGCAGACTGTTGAATACTTTATTTTACTCCTGAATGAGTGACACAAAATGTCAAAATGTTTAAAAATGAAATAAACTTGCTAAATACTGTTTAAAGTGTTAGACATTGTCATGTGTATGTGGATATTACATAAAATTGTTTTTGTACACCGTCAAGCTTCTGCAGCATGAAGGATATTCTACAAACACAATTTTTCACCTCACAAATACTTCATTTGGAACAACAAGGACATTTTATTTAAACAAAAGACTCTTTTCTTTGAAAACTGGGTTTCAAAATAACATCGTATTGGTGGACCAGTTATTTAACAGTCTTCTCTTTAAATGAGTTCTTGATGCATTATAATTGTATTCCCCTGTACCACCAGGGGAATACTTTGATTATAAATGCAGGAGAATGTTTGTTTATTGTTCTGTTTTGTTACTCTAAGTATGTGTGTAATATGAGAGAGAGAGAGAACAGACTTAATGGACATTCTTGGATTGAATCCAAACTAATTTTCCCGCATTATTGCACAATGGACTTCACCCATGAGGGGTCGACCCGCTTCATGAAAATTAACCCGCTCCTTTAATTAAGTTACTGACATGACTTGAGTCTTCATTTAATTTAAGTATACATCTTTTTTTTTTTTTTACACAATTTATGTGTAAAAAAAAATTAATTAACAAAACCTTACTGAGTAAACCTTTAATATATCTGTTTGAGGGGCAGGGTGACATTGAAGGGGGTGGTGAGGAGGGTCACGTTTTTCTCAAACTTCCGGGCGGGAACTTCCGCTTGCAGCGAGTTGAGTTCCTGTTTGACCCGCACGATGGGAAACTGAAAGCTGTATGCGCGCTTCAGGAGTTTTGACTGCGAAAAGTACAGTAATCCAACATGTGGTCGAGACAATGGAGTCAGAAATAAAATAACAGTGGTGACTCAAGCGACAGGCCTCAGGTATGTAAGTTCACGGGGTGATATTGATGATAGTTTCGTGTTAATTAAGTTTGTACTTTATCATCGCGTGAGTAGTTCTCCTCTAACTGGCTAACAGTCACGAGCCGTTAGATCATCACTAGTTGCCCGATACTATCTCGAATACAACGGTTTTTGAGGCTACGTCCACGACATCGACATAATTTTGTGTAGAAATGTCCATATGCTCGCTACGAGTTGCTCCTTTTAATTTAAAAAGCAAACCAAAAAAGTTCAATGTTACATCGTTTGCAGAAAATAGGCGAGCCGTTGCTGTCACTCAAGCTCCTTGGCGACGGAAGTGCGTGGAATTTTAAATCATTCTAACCAACCAGGGTAGCTTTCGAAATGATTGACGGAGTTTACAACCAATAGGATTCCCGCAAATTTCCAATGGCGCTTGCAATGAATCTTTAATGCGGGTCTGTGTTATTCCGGTGCACATTTGTCTATGCATCTGCGAAGGCTGGCTGTATTACGGACGGGTAGCGCTATGTTGTACAGTGTGCGGTTAAAACAGCTCGTGTACTCCTATTTTGTTTTTTTGCTGTTTTTAGTAGGACTCCATCAAGCCGAGGGTGCCGCAACAGAAATGGCAAACCTGAACTGGAAGCCGTTTATCTACGGGGGAATGGCCTCAATTGTCGCAGAATTCGGTGAGTCTGTGCACCTGCTGTTTTTGCATCATCATCATCATCATCATCATCACCATTCAGATCACTTCTTAGGTCATTTGAATGTAAGTCTTTCTTGGTACAGATGCTAATATCTCTAATAGAAGTTACAGAATTCATATAAATATATGATATATCAAAATATCATCGCATCGGATGCAGGCATATAGAATATTGCATTACTGTGAAAGTAATTCAGGATCAAATAAAGCTGGTGGGATCTATTAGTGACGATTTGCCTAAATATTAAGTTGCTGTTTGGAAATACTATTATATAGATTTGTACAACTTTTACCATAGTGTGTGTTTAGAATCACTTTCACTATATTTGCCTTAATGGAGGTAACGTAGAATATCAATTAACTTCAAATTGTAAAACAACATTCCCCACTGCACTGTGGGTACAGTGCACAAAGAAAGGCATACAACAGGACACTAAATTAAATATTTGACTGGAAATATGCAAGTAAACAGTTGATTAGATCTCTGAAATGCTAGCATAAACAAAGGATCTGAAATGTAATCCGTGATTGAATCCTGCAGGTACCTTCCCCATTGATCTGACAAAAACACGGCTGCAGGTTCAAGGGCAGACCCACTGTATGGAGGTCCGCTATCGGGGCATGTTCCACGCTTTGTTCAGGATCGGACAGGAAGAAGGCATCCGGGCATTATATTCCGGGTGAGAGCAAATGATTAGCATATTCTGATTGACAATAAAGTCTTCATTTGCAGTGGAGCATTATTGTTTCAAGGTGGTAACATTTGTGCTAAAGTGGTTTATTATGCTTGCTGGAGGGCTGTTAATATCAGAGTTGTGTTCCCTGTTAACATCTTTTTTGCAACCCATACTGTGGTTCAGGGGTCTTAAACTGGGAGGTGTAATAAACTATATATAGATGATATTAAATCCACATGATCTGCATGGGCCTGTAGAGGAGCTGAGTCAAGTGTAACTGGCCCACTGATTTGGCATGTACAGTTGAATTCAGTGCCATTATTTGTGTATCAGTGAGCATCTTGTTTTTAAAATGATCATCTTTTGAAACTTGTGGCTAGTTGCTTGCTGTTATTTCTTAAAGTTTTTAACATTTTCTTAAATATCATCATTTTAGTCAGGTTACAGCATTTTTAATTAGGATTTTAAATTTATTACTCAGGAAAGTGCCTGTCAATCCAAAAAAAATAAAATAAATTGACAGCATGGGGAGAAATACTTTATATGTTTAGGGGTCCCTATAAATCCTGATGCTTTTTGTAGGCTCCATTTATTTTTATTAATAGCTTCCGTTCTTTTTATACAAATAAATAGCTAAAGCTATAATAACTTATACCGTATGGTTATTAAGTTATTATAGCTTTATACATTGATTTGTTGAACACATGCTAAAACCAGTACTATATCTTTTAACAAAACCGTCATTTCTGTAAATGAGCGCATGTTAACGAGAGACTCTTATGGCTTTAAAATCTGTAAAATCTAATCTGTGCTATGCATGATTAGAATTAAAAAAACTTTTTTTTTTTTTTTTAAATCAACAACTGTAGAGAACAGAAGGTATTAAAAGAGACATTATTCAATTACAAATGGGTCGCGTAGATCTCGTCTTTGGACACATTATTACATTACACAGAACAACTTTTACTCTCAAAAGGATCTTGATGCTGAATACTTGACCACTATACTACACAATTGTTGGTGAGGGAAATGTAAACATTACCAGCCATTTGATAAATATATATACAATTTAGTCACATAGCATTAAATTTAGTTGCAAATATGGGTGATTTTTCTCTCATTGAAATGGAATATTGCACATAGAGTAAAAGATTGATCTTGAGATTTAAGAATCGTTATCAAGATTGTTCAAATGAAGATAGCGATGGATCAAATAAATAAATATTTCTTTATCCACCCCTTATATTTACATTAATGAAATTGGCCAACAGTTTTATCCAAAAGGACTCACTGTGCATTCAAGCTGTAGATTTGATCAGTACATGTACTTCCTGTGAATCGAATCTGTAGCTTTGGTATTGTTTGCACCATGCTCTGAGTTAAGCCACAGCAACACATATTGTAATGTTTATGCTAAAATTGCTGACAAGTCTATGAGCTACAACCCTGAAGTTTCAAATATGTTTACCACTTTTCAACAAATGATTTTTTTTGTTTGTTTTTTTTTTGTACAAATAACAATATTCTTTAGAAATGCTGATCTGATTTGCAGAAAATTTGCATGCATGCTTTGCATTATTCTGTCTTTAGGTTATCTTTCCAACATGTTTTTCTTGCATCCATGAGAACGAGCATGATAAATGACTGATGATGTGTAAAGTTTTAAGATTGTGATTGCAGGGGGCCTGGGTAGCTCAGTGGTAAAAGACTCTGGCTACCACCCCTGGAGTCGCGAGTTCTAATCCAGGGCGTGCTGAGTGACTCCAGCCAGGTCTTCTAAGCAACCAAATTGGCCCGGTTGCTAGGGAGGGTAGAGTCACATGGGGTAACCTCCTCGTGGTCGCTATAATGTGGCTCGTTCTCGGTGGGGTGTGTGGTGAGTTGAGTGCGGATGCCGCGGTGGATGGCGTGAAGCCTCCACACACACTATGTCTCCGTGGCAATGCGCTCAACAAGCCACGTGATAAGATGCACGGGTTGATGGTCTCAGACGCAGAGGCAACTGGGATTCGTCCTCCGCCACCTGGACTGAGGCGAATCATTACGCGACCACGAGGACTTAAAAGCACACTGGGAATTGGGCATTCCAAATTGAGTGAAAGAAAAAAAAAAAGATTGTGATTGCAGCTTTTATAAAAACTTTGTTCTTAACTAACTTGGAGCTAAATTTCTTTTTATATATGAAATCTGTGTTAATAGATTTGCTTGTTAATCATTTCCAGGATTTTGTGAAGTGATTTAGTCTGTAATTTAAAATTAATATACTGTTTAAGAATCCCTTACCTCAATCTGGAAATAAAGTGCTGGCCTTGAAATTGTGTATTTCTTGCATTTCTCAGGATTTCCCCTGCACTGCTTCGTCAGGCTTCATATGGGACAATCAAGATCGGTACATACAACACACTAAAGAAACTGTTTGTTAGCCATCCTGAAGGTGAGTTTGGAGAATAAAACCTTTCATCATACTGTTGTTTCTTCTCCATTCATCATTTCTATAATTTGGTTAAACAGAAACACATTAGAGCAATGCCTGGAATAGTTTTATCTTACGTTAGTGTCTTCTGATAAATCATTCATTGCACCACATCTACCTTCACAGCAAAATATTTTCACGTATCCACAGTTTTCCTGACTAACCACTGGGTGGCGTCATGATTATTCTAATTGCTGCTGGACTGTTCAAAAGTTTACATGACCTTTTTGTGATAGTTGTTCATGAGTCCCTGCTTTGTCCTGAGCAGTGAAACTGTTAAAAGAAATTATCCAGGTACTGCAAATGTTTTGTTTTTCCAGCATCCTCTACACATTTAAGTTCCTTCCAACAGTGGCTATATGATGTTGACATTAGAGGTAAACCGATATATTGGTTTTACCGATAGTTGCAGATAGTTTTTTTTTTTTTGGTGTGTGCTAATTCCTCTGTGTTCCTCTGTTAGAACGGCTTAGTTCTACAGTATAACAGCAGCCTCAATAGATGAAATAAAAACAATCACTGATACCTTGTGGGGATATGCTGAATTTAAATCTTTCATCACTGACAGTATTCATCTATATTTTTATATTAGATATTTTATATTTCTATATGTGTGTAAAGCTATAAAAAGCTTAATTTGGTAAATACTTCATGTAGAGCGTTCTGTAATTTCAAAATAAAAGTCCTGAAATAATAAGTGTATTCTGGGCTTGTTTGTAGTTAAAAGTTTAGTTTAGGATTAGTTTTCTAAACATCGTTTGAGTTACAATTATCAACTGACATCTGAGATTGAATGTACTGATTCGGACAGGACTAAATATCTCCGTGTTTATTACAGAGGTGTGAGGTTGAACACGTAATTTAGGTGATAAAATTAACATATCTTGTAAAACTGATCAGTTTAATAAAAAATTAGTTAACATTTTTATTTATTTTAAATATTACAATTTTTTATTTATAATTTATTCATTATACATTATAAATTTGCATGAGTTTATGGAAGTGGCAGCTTGTAATACAGTAAACCCACAATTATAATTGTAACTTTGCGTAATTGAGTGGAGAAATTAAGGTATCTTACCAGACGCTGATATTACAATTGCCAGTCTTAGCAGTTTCTGTGATTTGGCTGTCCCTGTTAATTTTATTTTCTTATTTTTCGTCGGATGGCAAAAACTCTACATCCAAATTGAAAGTCGCGCAGCAGGCAGAAGATTGGTGCTTGCGGCGATCTTAACGCTATTTCATGTAGGTCAAAATACATGAGAAGTGTTGTGATAATTCAGTATCAGCAATCACAGACAGATTTCTCAGAGTACCCTTGAGTTAGCTGAAAAACAGTAGGTAATTTGATCTGTAACTTTTACAGAGGTTGTGTGAGAAAAATACAGACTTGTCAGATTCAGACGGGATTAAAATCACAAAGTATGTCTAAAGCCCTATTCGGACGGCAATTGTTTCTCAGGGTGACGTCTGTAAAAGTACATTTTCATGGCTCCTATGTGATAAAACTCTGCGTTCTGATGACAATTAAATCACGGGGGACGAGCAAGACTTTTTGTAGATCACATAATTGCAGTTGCGCTTATTATGTGAAAATTCATCAATCCACAAACTGTGTCCTCTGTATTTGCGTTTAAATATGATTGGAATTACGATAAAGTGAAATTTTTTTTTTAAAGCATGAGTGAACTGTGCTGCAAAGCGCTGCAGAGATTTACAGTGTACATTTTCACATACGGAACAAGCCAAAATTCTTGCGAAGAGTATTTAAACGAATCAAGAAACTGTAGGAACAAGACTGTTTATCAACGCAGCCGAATAAATCTGTCAGTGGGGGTACTCATGTTTCGTCACCCGCATCACCTCAGTCGCACCGCTTGCGTGCTCTCTCATAAGCGCACATGCAAGGAGCGACCGAAGCCGCACATATCAAGGACAGTAAAGATAGTTAAAATTACATTTGAGGAGCTATGGTAAAAATGGTTTTCTTATGTTTTATATATCAAAATGATGGACATAATTTGGAATTATCTGGCAGTGTTTACAAAGTGGAGGTGGAAATTAAATCTTTTAAATAAGATAGACATTAACCCAGCAACTTTCCTGGGACGACTCGACTCGAACGAGTAGTCATGGAAGCCCTATGTATAAATGTATTTAGTAAATGTTTCTACATTAAATTGTGATTTATAAAAAATTTTTATTACATTGCTGCCATAATATTGGACAATTTCAAAGGTTTACGTGATCTGGCTCTTGTTTTTCTTTCCCTTCTACTTAAAAGTTCCCACTCACTGTGATGGAGTGGCGATGTAATTTTATTTTTGCGAATTATTTCAAACATTTGTTACACAATCCTCCAACTTTCACAGCTGTTCATTACCACCAGAGCTGTTACCACACGCAGCGCAAACGTACGGCACTTAGCAGTGGTTAAAAAGAATTTCCAAAACGGCTTTTGGATTATAAACTGGATTTGGACGGTAATTAAATTACCACACGACCTTGGTGTTTGTCAAAAAAGAGTAGGTAATTCGGCTGGGAATTTTCTCATGGGAGGTGGGGGAAAAACACACATTTCGGATTCGGATGGCAATAAAATCACTGACTACCCCCTGTAAATGCTGGAATTACCTCACGTCCCCATGTAAAATAATTGCCGTCCAAGTAGGGCTTGAGAAATTTGAATTTCCTTAACCTCCTGAGGGAAAACTATTCCCGTCTGAATAGAGCTTTTGACTCAGTGGCAACACTCTATAATACAAGTAAATCACTTGCAATGTGCAACCATATCTCATGCTATCCGACTAAAAATGTCAATGAATAGCCACTGGCTTGTAAATGTTCAGATTTCTCACCAGTGATTGAGTAGTATAGTGGAATAAACTTTATTAGCACAGAGGTCCTTTCACTGTGTGTCGAGTAAAAGTTTGGATTAACTCTTTCTGTGTGTCCAAGGATGAGATACACAGATCCATATGTCATTGAATAATGTCTCTTTTAATACCCTTTCTGTTTTTTTACAGTCTGTTGTTAATTGAAAACAAAAATAAAAATTTCTAACCCCACATGGATGCACTAAAGAAACCATGCATGTTTTCTCTTGTTATTTACGCTTGCTTTACTGGCTGATGCGTTACTTTTAAAAAGACGGTACCGATTTAGCACGTGTTCAACATATCAATGTAAATACTTGTAAATAGTACAAATTATGCAAGTTAACAATAAAAATATAACAAATATATATGCAACACAATATATACAATTTCAAGACATTAATTGATGGAATAGACTGAATTTGAACATTTTACAATAGATAAAATGTGACCAATTTGATGAAAAACTAATGATGAAATATATTTGGTAAGATTTATATTTTCAAATTGTACCTAAAAGGGTTGCCTAGAAGGTTCCTTTATAATTAAGAGCATTAGCTGAGAGAGAATTTATTTTATATGTATCAAAATGGACATTTGAAATGTACCCATATGAATCGAGATCAGAATCTTATCGAATCGAGAGCTTATATATATCGGAATCGAATCAGGAAATCTGTATCAATACCCAGCCCTACTGTCGACCTCTAGTTGACATCCAGCTTTGACATTTAGGACAGTTGAGGGACTCATACACAGCTATTACAAAAGGTGAAAACATTCATTGATTCTCAGAGAAGGCAACGCAGTATATTAAAGGATTAGTTCACCCAAAAATTTAAATTCTGTCATTTACATATGTTTACTCACCCCTGTGTTGTTATAACCCATATGACTTTCTCTTTCTTAACACAAAGGGAGAAATTGTGAAAAACAAATTGTGCTCGGGGACGTCATACAATTGCAGTTTGTGGTGACCACATTTTCAAGCTTCAAAAGGACACAAAAGTAGAATTCAGAAGTCTAATCAATTATTCCATGAGACTCATGATTGTTATGAAAGCGTACGAGAGGCCAGTGCTATTATTCTAGCACTGAATCTCATAAAGACCACACAACAGAAATTTCTTAATAATAACAGATTCAAAATCATGTCTTCAAGCGCTTGCATCACTCAAAAATGACCACCCAACCCTTGTAAAGATTTTAACCAAATTGTCAGCTCTGGAGGCACAGAATTTTAATATTTACTTTTGCTGGGTACCTGGCCATTGTGGAATCTGAGGAAATGAACAAGCAGACTAAAGAAGCACATTCTACAGATCTTAAAAAATGTTCCATACCACCCTCAGATCTAAAACCTACCATAATCTCTTAAATCATCAACAAAAGGCAAACAGAATGGGATTAATGCATGAAATCAACTCTGTAGTGGGCAAAAGTCAGATCTTGAATTTCAGTAAACGTTGGGATCTGATCATTTACACCTGTTGCCGAATTGGACATTCCAGAATCACACACAGGTTTTTAAAATCAGATGAAGATCCACCATTATGCTCCATGTCAAAATACATCTTTGAAGCATATTTTATTGGATTGTGCTTTTTTTTTTTTTTTTTTTTTTTTTTTTAGGAAATTATTTTACTCAGCAAACACTTTTGACGAGATTTTTAACAAAGTCAACCCTGAATCAGTTTTAGAGTTTTTATTGAAAATAAATGTTAAAAACCTTATATAGGTTTTTAATTACTCTACCTTTTAATATATTCTTACTTGTTTTCACCTGAAAATAGCCATGGAAGCTGGCATGGCGTAAAATCGCTAACTAACAAACTATGAAAACATAGGATAAGGTTTGGTGCGAAACAAACCGAAATCGAATGTATTATTTAGTCAAAATGTTCATTGACCGTTATTCTCAAGTGCGTGGTCATAAGTCTGCACGCGAGCTCTTTGTTGTCACCCTAAACAAGCAGATATTACAGGTTTTCCTACTTGCATTACAACTTGTGGACAGTTTTCCTACTTTGGTGATTGTTGTGCTGTCCTAATAGGCTGAACATCAGAGCAGGTGAATGCTCTGACATCGCGATTTGCGTATATCTTCTCCCTCATAACGAATATTATCCATAACGAGCAAATTAAACATTAAACATGATTGTCACTAGAGGGCGAAATGCAACTTTCATATACGCAGGTCGGAGATGGTGAAACGGGGGTGTTTTCGCTCCTCAGTCATTGATGCTCTATGAGAGTTTAGGCATACAAAGATGGCCGCCCGAACACTTCCGGTGGCTTCAACTCCTGCAGGCAGTTTACCGTTGCATTAGCGATCCAGTTACATTTATATATCAGTGGTGCAGACTCATGAAGGCGCTATTCGCATATTACACAGTCTGCGTAGTGCACCAACTCCGTAGGGGGGCACCATCTTACCCGAGGGGGTTATCAGAAACTCCACCGGTTGTCGCATGTTATAGGTTGTTTAAGGACCTGAAAGCGGTTGCGGAACACAGACGATCGCCTTGCGCTCACACTACGCATCTCATTTTGGACCGGTGCCAGCTCATAGTTATGGGGCGCGACGCCAAATAGAGAAACCAAGCGATCGACAGAATGTCCCATTGCTCTTCGCAGCTGCTTAGGACAAAAAGCTCTGATTAACGTAGAAAAGATGCCGTTTGGCGTCTGAGTAGGATACGGTGTGACTAGCTAACTTCAGCCCCATCTCTCTGTTTGTTGGAGGACTCCATTGAAATGCATCTATTCTTCCACTACAAACTCTTCAGGCATGTTTTTAAGTTCTGTTCTCTTGTTTGTGTGCAGTTATGTTGTGTTTTCTGTTGTTAATATCGCTGGTGGTCCTGTTGAAGCAAAACAAAATGAGTTTTCGCATGAACACCCCATCTCACGCCTGCTGCGTAACTACTTTTGCTCTCACGCAAAGAGCTCTAAAGCTTGTATGCAGACTCATGAATGCGCACAGGAGAGTAATGGTCAGTGAAATTTGTTTCTAAATAATACATTAGATTTCTGTTTGTTTCGCACCAAACCTTATTGTATGCTTTCATAACAATCATGAGTCTCATGGAATAATTATTAGACTTCTGAATTATACTTTTGTGTCCTTTTTGAAGCTTGAAAAAGTGGTCACCATAAACTGCCATTGTATGACATCATATTTTTATTTTTTTTCACATTTTCTCCCTTTGTATTAAGAAAAAAAGTCATATGGGTTTATAACAACACGGGTGAGTAAACAAAGACTGATTTTTTGCTATCCCTTTAAGAACTAAGGGGGTTAACTTGTGAACAGGATAACTTTGTGTAGATTGTTATTATTTTGTCTTGTAGGATATATGTAAATATCTGTTATGTAGCTTCTGAAGGGCAGTACTAAATAAAAAAAGGATCTTTTGTATAAATTCTGCAAGGGGTGTGTAAACTCAAAAGAATGACCAACTGTAGATGACAAGGTTTGAATACCTAATTTTTATATAGTGTATAAAAACGTCACCACATTAAGATTAACCATTGTGTTTGAGCTCTAAATTGACTCTTACCTAAATTTCTCACAGTAACAACTTGGGATGTGCAAAAGTACATATATTTTCACTATCAGCAAGTTGGTGGATTGCCTGAACAACTAGTTTAGGCAATCCACCAGACGTACATAAGATGTTAAAGAACAGTGTGGCGGAGCGCAACATAATGGAACAGAATGCAGAGTCATTGACAAGTTTTTAAAAATGTGACAATTTTTAGCTACACGCCAACTTCAATCCAAATCTTCTGGTGGAATGCTCAATTAATATTTTTTTTTTTTTTTGCTGGTTGACTTCACTAATCGACCTGTTGGTTTTTGGAAAACTGGTCAATCATTGTGACACATTCCAGGTTGAGTTCAGCTCTTCCAATACCAGACTTTTTTTGATGCACGGCTCCAAAACAAGGTGCAGTCCCCATCATTAATGTGCAGTCTAAACCGCAAATGCCAAAGAGGCTGTACATCTCCAGCATTACCTTATCTAGAACTGCCACCGGTACATTTCTATCTGACAGGGTACAGGATCTCCGGTTCTCTACAAACACCATCTGTATTTCTTGAATCCCTGCCATGACCACTCAAAGAAAGGTCACAGCTATGCCAACAGGGGCTTTTTATTATATTTAGTGTATCCAGACAGCTTTTTTCTTCTTTTTTGCCATTCTCTGTTGATTTCACTCTGCATGCTGTTCCAAGGATGTTGCTACTATTTGTCAAATGCTCATTTTGATACAGGCTTTGCTTTGCCTGGTGGTGTGGGGGTACCAGTGCCATTCTTCTGCCAAAATAAACTGCGCATGCTGGACCACACTAACTTTTGGTCACATTGATCAAGGATTCAGTCATTACTGTAATTATCGTTCTAAAATGTATCCACATTTTTCTTTTTTGTCTCATTTTTCTCAGTGTTGTTACATCTCCCGCCACTATCACTAGATCTGAATCGAAACTAACATTAATCTTGTCCTTACTCAGTATTTTTACATGTGCAGTTATTACTGAGCTACAGCTTGGTTTTTTTCGTAGTTAAGCTACAGTCTTCATCTGTCTGTCCAATTATACGTGAGACAGTGCTTAATCAAATGTTTGAAGGAAGGTCATCGGCTGAGGAACTGTTAAATTCACACAGTGCGTCACCTCTATCTTTCGTAGCACTGCAAAATTGTAAGGCCAGCTGCGGATTGATTAATGTGTTCATGTACAAAAATTGGGCTGGTAGTACGATTTCAGTTGTACAAAAGTGTTTACATGCCATTTTTAAGAAAATGTTTTCTATTAAAATGCATGTAAACGTACTGACTGACTGTATTTAACTCTGTTGAGGTCATATCATTGGTGCCATGCTCTAGGGTACTATATCTAGTGTTTTCTAACAATTCTAAATGTGAAAATGTTGGTTTTAGCACTAAAAAATAAAGGAACATGTCTTTACCGAATGAGCATGTTTTTGAAAATGGGGCTTTATTTGTTATTTAGTTCAACTTGGGTTGATAATTTTTCTGTTTCTGCACTATTGTATTTGTGAAACGTAATGATGTTGAAAGATGATTAACAGCTTATCCTTCAGAATTAAACAGCACTTCGTTGTGTGGCTTCTCTTTTGTTCTTGCATTTTGTCCTGTGTCTCTGTGACTTTTTATTGAAACTTTAATTGAATATTTAGAGTCTAAAGGCTGCTGTCATCTTTACTCTTTGCAGATGAGACCATGGTGATTAATGTGTTCTGTGGTGTAGTTTCTGGAGTTTTGTCATCCTCTTTGGCTAATCCCACTGATGTTCTAAAGGTAAGTAAAAGCAAAATTAAATATAGCTGCAAGCAGCAATTATGGGGCCAAGCACCGAAATGGCAAGCATTGAACAGCATTAACCACAACCCAAAGATCACATATGACATAAAGCACTAACACACACAACATTACACATCGCCTCAGGATCGATTTGAACCTACAACTTTGTTCAACAGGTCACTGCACCACAGAGCCACAAACACTGACAGTCACCAAAAGGACATACCAAGCATAGAGCAATCACAGTGTAGTCACCATAATCAACTTCGTATTCATGTAACTTTACAACAAAATGAAAATAAAAATTTAATTGGAGAAAAGCCTAGCAGTCATTTAGTAAGCACAATGCAAAGATCTCCATAACAACAGAAATTTTAACTGCGTAATTTGTCAAGGTGGGGATTTGAACCCAGGACCTTTGAACTACAGTCCAGTACATTAACACACTGAGCCACTCAGCTAACATGCTCAAAGAGACACTGCAAGGATAGAGTCAGCACACAAGTGTGGATTATCTTTTGAACTATAAGTGGCGCTATCTCAAAACTGCTCAGGTATGCTCAGGACATGTTTATGATGCATAAACATTTTCTTTTAAATCTGACAATGCTTTAAAAAAAAAAAAAATATATATACACTATATTGCCAAAAGTATTCGCTCACCCATCCAAATAATTGAATTCAGGTGTTCCAATCACTTCCATGGCCACAGGTGTATAAAATGAAGCACCTAGGCATGTAGACTGCTTCTACAAACATTTGTGAAAGAATGGGCCGCTCTCAGGAGCTCAGTGAATTCCAGCGTGGTACTGTGATAGGATGCCACCTGTGCAACAAGTCCAGTCGTGAAATTTCCTCGCTACTAAATATTCCACAGTCAACTGTCAGTGGTATTATAACAAAGTGGAAGCGATTGGGAATGACAGCAACTCAGCCACGAAGTGGTAGGCCACGTAAAATGACAGAGCGGGGTCAGCGGATGCTGAGGCGCATAGTGCACAGAGGTCGCCAACTTTCTGCAGAGTCAATCGCTACAGACCTCCAAAGTTCATGTGGCCTTCAGATTAGCTAAAGAACAGTGCGTAGAGAGCTTCATGGAATGGGTTTCCATGGCCGAGCAGCTGCATCCAAGCCATACATCACAAAGTGCAATGCAAAGCGTCGGATGCAGTGGTGTAAAGCACGCCGCCACTGGACTCTAGAGCAGTGGAGACGCGTTCTCTGGAGTGACGAATCACGCTTCTCCATCTGGCAATCTGATGGATGAGTCTGGGTTTGGCGGTTGCCAGGAGAACGGTACTTGTCTGACTGCATTGTGCCAACTGTGAAGTTTGGTGGAAGGGGGATTATGGTGTGGGGTTGTTTTTCAGGAGCTGGGCTTGGCCCCTTAGTTCCAGTGAAAGGAACTCTGAATGCTTCAGCATACCAAGAGATTTTGGACAATTCCATGCTCCCAACTTTGTGGGAACAGTTTGGGGATGGCCCCTTCCTGTTCCAACATGACTGCGCACCAGTGCACAAAGCAAGGTCCATAAAGACATGGATGAGCGAGTTTGGTGTGGAAGAACTTGACTGGCCTGCACAGAGTCCTGACCTCAACCCGATAGAGCACCTTTGGGATGAATTAGAGCGAAGACTGCGAGCCAGGCCTTCTCGTCCAACATCAGTGTCTGACCTCACAAATGCGCTTCTGGAAGAATGGTCAAAAATTCCCATAAACACATTCCTAATCCTTGTGGAAAGCCTTCCCAGAAGAGTTGAAGCTGTTATAGCTGCAAAGCGTGGGCCGACGTCATATTAAACCCTAAGGATTAAGAATGGGATGTCACTTAAGTTCATATGCGTCTAAAGGCAGATGAGCGAATACTTCTGGCAATATAGTATATATATATATATATATATATATATATATATATATATATATATATATATATCACTTTTTAATAAAATTCAATGTGGTGGAGGGACAGTATGGCTGACATGAGAAAAATTGGTATTGTTGAAATCCACATGACCTAAGGAATCCATACACACCCCATGACTTTAGGACATACGGTTCAAAAGTTACGGGAAAAATGTTTAAATTTTTTACATCTTTTAACCCATAAAAAAAGCTGTCTCCAAACTTTGCATGTATGCTCAGATCATGGTCCTGATAAAGCATACAAAGTTTCGTTTTGATGGGACAAACCTTTGCTGAGATACAGCCTCACATCCAGTTTTACATCGACCTTGTTAACTTTATGTTGCCATAACTTTTAAACAAAGGCGAAAATCTAAATTCTTTACTATAATTTCTTTGCGGCACAGTCTGGAGATTATTTTGAGCCATTGTTTGGAAAAATCGGACAAAGTTTGAAGGATGTGAAACTTTTAAACTAAATATCATTATACAAGATGGCATCTACTGTAGTATATGGGGGTTCCTTTGAAACAGTAAGAGGTGAGTAATCAGACAAAAAATTTTGTTTCTAGGACAAACGGTTAAAAAAAATACACGCAAAAGAAAATTACATTTTTGGAGTGTTGGTGGTGCTATGGAGTTTGTCATAGAGGTCCCAAATTTGCTATGGGGACTGTTCATGACCACCCTTTTCTGTGTGCCAGATTTTACCATTTTCCTACGAACGGTTCCATGGGCTGCAGTAGACTCCCATTGGGAGGAAGAATAAATATAGCTTCAAGCAGCCATTACGGGGCCAAGCACCAGCATGGCAACCGCTGCACAACCCAAAGATTTCTCGGAGCAAACACAGATCATGTCGCCCCAGAACAGATTTGAAACCACGACTTTCTGTTCTAGAGTTCAGTGTGCTATCCATTACACTTCTCAGCCACAGAATTGCAAGTCAACAAAGGGACATAGCGAACTTAGTGGAATTACAACCGAGCACAGCTGTTACCATGATCAACTTTATATTCATATAACGTTTCAACAAAGAGGAAAATAAAAATGTGCTTGGGGAAATGCCCAGCAACCATTCAGTAAACGGAATTCAAAATCTCCAACACGGCAAGCATTACAACACATTGCAAGAATATGACATACAAAGCAACCCTACACTACTTCACAAGTCACCAAAACAGTTAGAGAAACAGAAAAGTTTCACAGGTGCACATACCAAGCTGAGAGTCAGCAGGTTTTAAATGTAAAAAGTATTCAAAAGTGTGGAGTACTGATTTGGCTGATATCAAACACAGCAGAAAGAAGAACAGGCTGGTCATAATGTATTTTGCAAATACTAAAAATTTTGCAAGTTGCACCTAGCTGGTCTTGAACCAGCAACCTTTCAATCACCACATCAAATAGGTATGGTGCATCATAGCATTGGGCTGCAGGTGTTACAGTTGCTGAAGAGACATACAAAGCTGAGAGACAGCAAGTTTAAAAAAAAAAAAAAAAAATATTCAAAATGGTGAAGAGTTAAAATGGCTGATATCAAACACGGCAGAAAGAACAGACTGGTTGTGATGCATTTAACTGATTAGAATGCTAGCTGATTAGCATGTTAAACTGTTGTTGCCCTACAGAAAGCATTGTGACCAAATAGCCTTATAAGACAGAAAACTCAACAGTTAGCTAATCGATTAGCATGCTAAGCTGTCATAGCATGTAGCATGATAACTATGCTAAACAGACCATGGTCTTTTGAACTACATGTGATGCTCTCCAAACTTCTCAATCCTTTCAAAATATATCACTCCTCTATATATCAGAACAACAATAATAAGACAAAGTCTCCAGTACAATATAACATCAACTCTAACACTGGTCGCCCTGGGAATCAAACCTACAACTTTTCAAACTATAAATTAGTGCTTTAACACACTGAGCCACTCAGTTGACATGCCTATTCAGTGGCAAAGAGACTTCCTGAGGTTAGAGTCAGCACTCAAATGTAGGTTATCTTTTGAACTATAGGTGGTGCTGTATCCAAAAACTGCTCAAGTATCATCAGGACATGATGTTGATGATGCATACCAATTTTCTTTGAAATCCGACAATACGGGCCAAAAAACCATTTCACAATTCTTGACCCATAGGTGGCACTGTCGCGAAACTCTGCATGTGCCCTCAGACTGTGGTCCTCATGAGACATGCTAAGTTTTGTTTTGATTGGACGCAGCGTTGCCGAGATACAGCCTCAAATCCTTTTTCACAACCACCTTATTAACTATGTGTTTGCATAACTTTTCAACAGATTCAAAAATCAGAATTCTGTATTCATTCTGAGCAGCTCGGTCTGGAGATTATTTGAGACATTTTGTGTGCAAATCAGGCAAAGTTTGAAGGAGCAGAAGTGGAAAAAACAATGAATTACATAATCCAAGATGGCAGCCACTGTATTGTAAGGAGTCCATTGAAATTATCTGGAGGAGAGTAATCGGACAAACCAAGAATTGTCTCTTGGACAAATGGTTCAAAAGATACGCACTAAAGAAAATTGCATTTTTGACATAGTGGTGGTGCTATAGAGTATGTCCTAGAGACCTAATAAAATTTTCCTGTGTATGGTTCATAGACTCCCATTGGGGAGGAATAATAATAATATTAACGGATACAATAGGTGCCACGGCACCTTCGGTGCTTGGCCCCTAATAATACTAATGAAAACAATAGTTGCCAGAGCACCTTGATGCCTAATAATACTACTGGATACAAAAGAGTCTACGCACCTTCGGTGCTTGGTCCCTAAATATTGAGCATAAGCCAGTGATGGCTAAAATTCTAGAACAAATATGCAAAACTTATAAACATACACATTTTTTTTCTTATAAGATCACATCTATTCGGGTTTATTTATGTGGTTTTAACCCTTCAAGCTCAGACTGGCCCACAGAGCCAAAAAAATATTAAAATATCAATAACTATCAATAAATATAAATTACCAACACACAATAGGTATCCTTTTAAAGCTTAGAATCTGTACATTAAAATGCATGTTGGCGTTATGACCAAAACTAAACAAGTGCTTTTGAAATTTGCACACAATTCAGAAGTGTTCCATTTTGATACTTTTATTAATAATTTTGCACTGTACATACGTATTAATCTGATCAAATAGCCATGTGTCATATGTCCTTGGAAAGCTCTCAAATAGTAGAATACAACTAGTCTATTTGTTTTACTTGCAGACAAAAATTTAGCGAGTAATAGCTAAGTATATATCTTTGACATACTGTACGTTACATGTAAACAGGTGTTGCTTATAAGCCATGTTTTCACTTATAACTTAACATAAATAAACAGTAAACAGAACATAAAATATCATTACTTAGAGGAGGGGATTCCCATTAAAACGAGCCCACACACAATGTAATCGGATGCATAGATCATAAGATAATCCACACAAAGCAGAATGTGTGCACAGCACATAATGTGGTATCTGGCTAAAAAAAACATTTGCTTTCCTGGATCAGATGACTGCATCGGAAATGATGTAGTACGTTGTCCAATCATAAACCAATTGTATTAGGATTCAGACTGTTGCAACCAGAGGTGAAAGTCATCCAAATATGGACAGAGAGCATTGTTCACTCTAATTATATAAGGCCAACAAGAGATGGCGCCAAGTACATGACACAGACTCAATGATGGCTCAAATGACACCGAATGGAACTGAATGAGATCTCGTTACTCATGACTCCATGTATTAGAGAGCATACCTTTAGTCATTGTATTAGCATGTGTAATTAGTTCTTATGTACAATTATGTTTTTTTTTTTTTTTTTCTTTTGTGTTTTTTTTTTTGGAGAGGCTTTTGAACACTAGGATAAATTATTATTGTACTATCAAGTCAAGTCATTTTTATTTGTATAGCACTTTACACAACACATAATTTCATAGCAGCTTTATAGAAAATTACAGAAAAAGAAGCTGTAATGTCTTAGAGCAGGGGTACTTAATAGGCGGACTCCAGTCTGGATCCAGACCGAAGAACTATTTGATCCGGACCGAGATCTAAATCTTTGTGCTAGTTATCTGACACCTGGCTAAGTGATTGTGTAAGCATACGTGTATATGCGCGCAGAGTGGGAATGGTGCGTTCAGTGTGTGTCCAGCACTACTCCCTCATTCCTGTTCTCCGCGCATTGACTCTCTCCCCGTTATAGGCATGAGGCACCACATGAAGCCTGATTTACTGTACATAGTTGCAGGCACGGTTATTTTAACAATAGTTGCGGAGACCCCGCTACAGATACTGCCATTTTTCACTTAAACGCACTGTAGAAAACAAAAATTAAGCAAAGTGAAACTATCATTATCTGTCGATATGTGATTCAGATGGTTCATCTAAGCCAGGTTTGTGTCAGGAAGTCTAAATTTAGCTTCATTAATCAGCATGTTAGGAGCCTTTTTTATAATAAAGAGACAGATTTTTGTTCTAATTTTGTGAAAATTAATCAGAGATGTCATGGATGGCAAGAAAAAGCCTATTTATACTTAAATTAAGCAAACAGTATTTTAATGCTTCACTGTTATGTAAATTGTTTGTTAGTAAATTCTCACTTCAAGGAAAATATAAAAATGGTCAATTCAGACATTTTTATACATTTTTCTCTCAGGGGACACCCCTGAACCCCCATACAGTATTTTTTATCTGTCAAAAGGCCTCCTATGTCCCTTAAACATACTATATATTCTGAATGTAATAATATTTAAACACAAAAACTGGACTGCTGTTTTTCAGCTTCAAAACAAACTGTTGATCTTATCTTTTAATATTCATATCCAAGTGCCCTCGACTGATGAAGTCTTGATGAAACATTTTAATCCTTTGGTAGAAGATACATCAGACCCCACTACTTAGCTGTCTCTGGGCCCCCAGTGTCCTCATCCCTGCCCAGTTTTGAAGAGACTATTTTGACTGTTTAGGATTTATTTATTTTGTTTCTTTACAAACTATTGCTGCCAACGTGGCAAGTTAAAATTTAAAACTTTTCAAAAATATACAGTATATTATATAATTTCATAACCATATGACTACTGACTCCATGTAAGCTATGTATTATTATCCGTACCTTTACTGGGAAGGAAATGTAGAGGCTGGACCTCCTGGAACTTTAATTGAATACCCCTGTCTTAGAGTCATAATAGTGCGGTTTAATAAAAAACATTATTGTTAATTGTGCCTTTAAAATAAGTAAATAATATTTGTATTTCGACCCCCAGTGAGCAAGCTGAAGGCGATCGTGGCAAGGAACACAAAACTCCATAAGATGTTGGTTAACGGAGAAACACAACCTTGGGGGAAACCAGGCTCACTGTGGGGGCCAGTTCCCCTCTGGCTAAACAACATGAATATAATATCAATATTTATTATTTATGTGTAGTATAAGTCATAGTTTAAAAGCCTGGAAAAGTCAGGGAAATGTCTTTATTGGACATAATATTTCCCAGTTAAGCTCAGCTATAAAAATCCATTGGCTAGAAATAGCTCTTATGCATGCAGTCTCAATTAAATGATTTACAATCTTTCTCCAGTGATCACAGACAACTGGGGAAAACTCCTATAAATTAACAAAGTGTGTGGGAACCCTGATATACATAAAACTGAGTCAAACATATTTGAAAACAGATTTGACATCGTCTTTTCTAACTTTTTGTTTGTTTGAACACACAAGAGTTTTGTTTTATCTGATGTTCTGTTATTTCCTTTGGTTTTGTTCTCAGATCAGAATGCAAGCTCAAGGCAGTCTGTTACAAGGCAGTATGATGTCTAACTTCATCAACATTTACCAGACAGAAGGCACTCGAGGCCTGTGGAGGGTGAGTGCTTGACTCGTTTTCCACATCTTTGATGAGATTTTAGAGTATGTGTGGTCAGAATTACTCCTTTGTATTTCAACTTCTTAACAAAACTAGACGTTGAGTCAACATTTGAGCTTTACGATCAACCAATATTTTTATTTCAGGGTGTCATTCCCACAGCACAAAGAGCAGCCATTGTGGTGGGTGTGGAGCTACCGGTCTATGACATCACCAAAAAGCACCTGATCCTTTCAGGCCTGATGGGAGACACGGTTTTCACACATTTCATGTGAGCTTCTCTAGACCAGTACTTTGTGTTCATATACAATTTGGTCCCAGTTTCAATGTAATTACAAACCCAACCAGTGTTCGGCCGAAGTGGATTTTTCAAAATACGATACTGATTTCTAAAGAGCAGGGTAGTAGATGGCGATATACTGCAGAATACAATTAAATGGCTGCATATGAGATGTATGCAACACTTGTACACAATATTTAGTCAAATTCATTAAAAAATATTTATCCATGTGCATGGCTGTTGGTAGATTTTGAAATTTTCATGATCTAAATTTCAAGTAATCAATTACTCATTTCTTATGTGTTAGAGTACTCAACTACAAAATTACTCTAAATGCCCATTCCTAGTAACAACGGTGGTAAAGGTGTGGGCTTTTGTGTGGATTTTCTCACATTTTTCTTCCCAATTTGGAATGCCCAATTCCCAATGTGCTTTCAGTCCTCGTGGTGGCGTAGTGACTCGCCTCAATCCAGGTGGCAGAGGACGAATCTCAGTTGCCTCCGAGACGTCAACTGTGCATCTTATCACGTGGCTTGTTGAGCGCGTTAACATGGAGACATAGCGCGTGTGGAGGCTTCACGCTATTCTCCGCGGCATCCACGCACAACTCACCACACGCCCCACCGAGAGTGAACCACATTAGAGCAACCACGAGGAGGTTGCCCCATGTGACTCTACCCTCCCTAGCAACCGGGCCAATTTGGTTGCTCAGGAGACCTGGATGGAGTCACTCAGCACACCCTGGATTCGAACTTGCAACTCCAGGGGTGGTAGTCAGCGTCTTTACTCGCTGAGCTACTCATGCCCCCTGTGGTAAAGGTGTTTACATGCAATGTGAAATCAGGGTAATTGGCAAAAATCTTCCTGTGTGAATCAGTTTATGCTTAAACCATTTATGACCTTAACTCAATAAAGGAAAGACATTCAAGGCATTTACATGACCTTACACATTGTTGGCTTATTAAGGATAATCAGTGTAAGATCATGCATGTAAACACACTCACCGATGGAGGGAACAAAATGTAAAAATCCGTTATTACATTGACATCATAACGAACCTGACCCATATTATTTCCTCTGTTTATTCAGTTCCAGTTTCACATGTGGTCTGGCAGGGGCTCTGGCCTCCAACCCAGTGGACGTTGTGAGGACACGTATGATGAACCAGCGTGTGCTTGCTGGTAACCCTCTGTACAAAGGTACCCTAGACGGACTCATGCAGACCTGGAGAAATGAGGGCTTCTTTGCTCTTTATAAAGGCTTCTGGCCCAACTGGCTGCGTCTGGGGCCCTGGAATATCATTGTATCCTTTAGCAACGAAATATCTGTTTGTTAACTTTGTATTTAAAAATAGCGTCCTAGTTTTTTTTTTTGGTGTTTGCATAGTCTAACCACTAGAGGTCAGCACATTGCAACAGGAAGTTTGGAACATTACTGCAAGACACATTGCAGTCATTAAAAAACAAGACATTTATACCAATATTCTTTATTTTTTTTATAATACAGATTACCTTGAATGTTAATGTTTCATTTGACAGAAGTTACCAAAATGTAAATGTTTAAAATTATTTTGCTGTCAAATTCATATACATAGAAATGTTGTTACAAAACTAAAATTAAGTAAAAGAATTGAAATGGTAAATTTGGGAAAGATAGTGAAGGAAAAAGGATCTAACAAGTGCCCAGTATACATAGGAAAACTGTTTTAACAGCATCCCAGGTATGTGTGTGGATAAATTATACACAACCCAAATACAGTTTACCTGTTATTCTTAACTTAAATTTCAGTTCTTCATCACATTTGAGCAGCTGAAGAAGCTTCCATTGTAGTTGAGTGAATCTGTGACTCTTCGCTGGACTGTGTGCGCGTAAATGCAAGGCTTCTGTTGTTAAGCATTCACCGTCCCATCTCCATCACTCACCTGTATGTTTATTTAAGAGCTTGTTTTATTTTGGTTCTCATTTGTATTTGTACATATTTGACATTTTAAGACACTCCTTTTTGCACCATTATTCCTTGAAGTCCTGGCAGCTATCTCATCTGTCAGCGCTAATGCTTAGAAGCCCAGTGGAGTTACAATAATGTATGCTTGGCCAGCTTGTAGCCACACAGGTGTACATTTGAGGGAAAGGGCTATATGTTAAACTGGAATCCACCAGGCACTGTTTGTTGCCTCTGGCTTGGGAGTTTGGCATCTTTTTGTGCATAGCATATACTGAATTTTACTGAAGACTGGTCCGCTGGATGGGAATGTAGAAGGAGCAGTAGTTTAGTGTTTAATTAAACACTGCTTGTGAAAGGAAGCAGAAGCTGTTTCATATAAGAACCCATAGAAATATTTGAGGTCAACACACACCAAATTAGGCTTAAAAGCTTTTAAATGACAAGGGTATAAATTAGTTATGGCTTCAATAACAGGAATGCCCTTTTGGATTATGCATACAGTGCAGACGTGATTGGTTGTCTGTGTTGCAAACCATGAATATTGTATCTTTGAACACCATGTGCACAAAAAGTGTTGTTCCCTCCATATTCGAAATTTCAAAGACCTCTTTATGGTGTCGAAGACCTCTGTGATATTGCACAAGATATGTACTGTTTTTTTTGTTTTCTGTGATATCTTTATTGCCATTTACATGTGCATGTGTGTTTGTATGTAGAGTGTGAGTGGTTGTGTTCAGTGAAACACATGCAAAATGTCAAATATTTTGGCAGGCGTCAAAGTGTGTAAGTACTGCTACTGTACGATAGAATAAAATATTAGCATATACAAAGTTTTTTGGTTTAAATCAGACTTTGTGAAAAAAGGGTGGGATGCATTTTGGGTGCTTGCCTTATTGCCAAAGTGTACATGTATTGAACCAGAACTATATTGTTGTTGCTACATTGTGAGTTTTCAAAAGTGATGCATTATTATTATTGGGTAAGTACTGTTATATATTCATTACTGTTTGACATCAATATTTCAAGCCTTATCACTTGCTTTAATATGTATGCCTTCGTCCGATCTGTTTATGCTTCCTGATGTGCTAGTCAAATTGAATAATTATACTTAAACATTTCAGCTATGATTTATAGTGAGCCCTTGTGAACACTTGTAACATGCTCATTAATAAATCAAACTGTACTGTACACTTCTAAGCAAACATTAAGTCTTGCGATTTGCATAAAGAAATAGTTCACCCAAAAATGTAAATTCTGTCGTTTACTTAATAATTACCCTCATGTTGTCCATATGACTTTCTTCCATGGCACGCAAAAGATGATGTTAGGTTTTTTTTGGATGTTAGGTTTCTTTTTCCATACAATTAAATTAACTGAGTGAGGCTGGCATGCTGCCCAAAAAGGCTGTCAAATTAAAATTTGAAATCAAATATTCGTTGAATAAAAAAAAAAAAATCACATTCAAATGCTTAAATGGTGCTTTCAAATTCTGAATGTGTGCCAAGCACTGATGATAACCTAGGTACTGTTCAGACCGATCACGGCATCTACAAAACACAGCATTCCTTCACAAGACACTTAAAAAACAGCAAGATGCAAAGCAACAGTCAAAAACATCAGTCTGGTGCATGTTGACACAAACCATTGAAAAATGGTGACACAAAAAGGTGTTCGGTGTGATTTACCCCTTAGGTGGAGGTCTTTGGCTGTTGCGTCTTGCAGCATAAGCAATGCATTTTAAAAACACTATTTCAAATTGAAAGGAGTTTTTGCAAGGAGTTTAGATTCATTGCGCCCTTTTGTGTGACTTTGGAGACAATATTGATTAAAAAAATCTGAGAAGGTTATAGCTGCAGGCCAAAAAAGAGGCGGGAGCTCCAAACCGCCATTAAAGATATAGAGAGACCCTAACCTAACTCTTTCCCTATCCTTAACTGTGAGTGGAAGTGACGCCCCCATTTGGAGTAACCATGCCCCTTCTGGAGGAACCCCACCCTCTTTTGGAGATTCGGCCCCCATTTGGAGGTCTCCGGCCTGCAGTTATACCTACTTGTTTTTCCCCCTAACTGAAATAATGGCTTAAAAATGTTAATCTAATTTGAATTTTGGTAATATTTTTCTTATTAACAATTTTTTATTGATTTACTTATTGAAAAGAGAAAAACAAAACATAAACACTACAGTTCAAAAGTTTAGGGTCACTTATTCTTTATTTGTATTTATTTTTTTTTTTCCCCCCCACACTTTAGAATAATTGTAAAGTCATCACAACTATGGAATAATAGAAATGGAAATTTGGGAATTATGTTGTGACTAAAAAAATCCAAAATAAATCAAAACTGTGTTATATTTTAGCATCTTCAAAGTGGCCACACTTTGCCTCGATTTTACAGAAATGTACTCTTGGCATTTCTCAACCAACTTCTTGAGGTATCACCCTGGGATGCTTTTTAAACAGTATTGAAGGAGTTCCCATCTATATGCTGGGCACTTAGTGGCTGCTTTTCTTAATTATTCGGTCCAAGTCATCCATTTCAAAAACATTTTTTTTATTATAAAATTTTAGTTTTGTAATTAAATTATGTTGGCACAATTATATTTTTGTCTACAAAGCTAATTTCAAACATTTAAGCATACGCCTTCAGGTCAAAAGGTTTTTTTAGATCATGAGAAACATTTCAGGCAAGTGACCCCAAACTTTTGAACGGTAGTGATAATAAGAATCAACAATTAACCACCACTATCACCCCTCCCAATCCCCAACCCCACCCTGGCCCCCAACAACATCCCAGTGGTCGTACATGATTATAGACACACAAAAATATAAAAAATAACAATCACACATCCAGCAACATCAGATATCCGCCCCATTTCTCCATAAACAAATTCAATTTCCCTAGTCTTCTAAATGACTCTTCTTCAAAGGCCACCACCCTCCCCATCTCCGAGCACCACTCCTGAAATGAGGGCGCTCCAGCTGACCTCCAACCTGTTAAAAGAATCTGTCTGGCGATCATGACGCTGGTTAGGACCCAACTCTTTATGTGTCTGTTCTCAACATCGATGACCGCCCCATTGCCCAGAATACAGAGTCTGGGGCAAAATGAAACCCGAGTGCCCAGTACATCACACACAAGACTCTGAACCTTCAACCAAAATTCCTGGATCTTAACACGCCCCCAAAAGACATGGGTTATTTCTCCATCCTCAGATTGGCATCGCCAGCAGATGGGTGTGTCTTTAAAACCAAGCCTATACAATCTAGAGGGGGTCCAAAAGAATCGATGTAAAATCTTGAATTGCATAAGGCACACCCTTACATCTCTAGATGCAAACTTGACACTTTTTAGAATCCTAGCCCACTCTCCCTCCTCCAATACCAAGTTTAAATCTTTCTCCCATAATCTCTTGAGAAAATTTGAAGCTCCATCCCCCAGACTCTGAATTAGCAGGGAGTAATACACTGATGCCTCATGACCTTTTCCAAAAGCAGTAATCACCACTCCCAGAGTATCTGCCGCTTTAGGGGGGTGTATGCTACTCCCAAAAATAGTACAGAGCAGGTGGCGCAGCTGTAAATACCTAAAGAACTGAGATCTTGGAATCCCAAAATGTTGAACCAGATTTTCAAAGGATCTCAACACTCCGCTCTCATATAGGCCACTGAGTGTATTAACCTCCCTCACAATCCACTCTGAACAGCAGAAAGGGGACTTATTATACATAATTTGGGCCATAAGCTCGAGGCAACATTTAAATAAATGTCCGAATTAAACACTCTCGACACTTTTGTCCATACCGAGTGTAAATGCGAGATAACGGGGTGTAATTTAACTTCTCCGGATAGTTTGATAGAAAGGCTTTGCAATGGTGAAGTAGGGGCAAGAACTTCCTGTTCAATACAAAACCAGGGAGGGGCTCTCTCAGGTGGAAGTGACCAGTGAGCCAAATATCTGAGACTGAATGCATAATAAAACAAAATCTTGTTTAGGCCTAGCCCACCTTTGTCAATCGGCCAATGCAGCTTACTGAAATGTAATCTGGGATGTTTCCCATTCCAAATGAAGGACTTCGCTATGCTATCAAATTGCTTGAAATAAGTGAGGGGGGCATCTATAGGGAGGGACTGTAGTAGGTAGTTGAATTTTGGAATACAGTTCATTTTAATAACATTAATCTTCCCAGTCATCGATAAATGTAATGAAGCCCACCTGCCCACATCGCTCAAACCTTTTATTAAAGGGTCAAAATTAACTCTAAATAAATCACACAAATTTGCTGGGAATAAAATACCCAAATACTTAATGCCCTGTTTGGGCCACTGAAAGGCACCTGGCTGAAAAGCTATTATTGGGCAGTACGCTGTCAGAGCCAAAGCTTCAGATTTAGACCAGTTTACTCTGTATCCTGAGAACTTAGAAAAGGAATGAATAATTCTGTGAAGGCAAGGCATAGATCTAGAAGGGTCAGAGACTAGTAATAAAATATCTGCGTGAAGCAGAAGTTTATGTGCCACACCTCCTGCCATCACCCGTGGAAAATCATCCTCTTTTCTTATCATGGCTGCTAATGGTTCCAGGGCAAGACAGAACAATAATGGGGAAAGAGGGCAACCCTGCCGGGTGCCCCTATCCAGAGTAAAATAATCTGAAATTAATCCATTTATTTGTACCGCCGCTACCGGGTGTCTATAAAGTAACTTAATCCATCCAACAAAAGTATTCCCGAACCCGTATATTTCCAAAATCTTAAAAAGATAATCCCATTCTACCATATCATACACCTTTTCGGCATCAAGTGAGATGGCCGCGACCAGAGTTTGATCATTCGCCACTGACCACATAATATTGATGAAACGCCTAATGTTATCAGAAGAGCTGCGGCCCCGACTAAACCCCACCTGATCTGTATGTATAAGAGATGTCATAATCGGTTAGCCAGAATTTTTGACAATATTTTGACATCTAGCTGGATCAGGGAAATTGGATGTTAATTCTTACACTCGCTTGGATCTTTGTCCCTTTTAAGAATCAGACTGATCTGGGCTTGTGTTGTGGTTGGCGGAAGCTTTCCATTCTTTAATGATTCCTTGTAAACTTCTAACAAAAGCGGAGCCAGTTCTGTAACATAAGATCTAAAAAATTTCAGTGGCAAAACCATCTGGCCCCGGAGCTAATTACCTCGCCAAGGTTATCTCAGAATCAAGAGAATTTTTTTGCTCAGTTCGTCAGTTTAGGGAGTTCTAATGGTTCCACAAAGTTTCTAAAATCTTTATCAGTAGACGAAGATGTGGAACTATAAAGATCAAGATCTTAAAAAGCATTATTAATATCAATGGCTGAGGTAAATATTTCACCACCAGCTGATTTCACTGAGGGAATGGTAGAAAAAGACTCTCTCTGCTTTATATATCTAGCCAAAAGTTTCCATGCCTTTTCCCCTGACTCAAAGTATGACAGTCTTGCCCTGAATAGCCAAAACTTCACCTTCCATGACAAAATAGTATTATATCTGTATTTTCAATTGGGTCAATTCTCTGAGGCCATCAGACGACATTCGGCGCTTCAGCTCTGCCTCGGCACTTTTAATATTTCCTTCCAACTCCACGAGTTCTCGTGCTTTGGATTTTTTGATGAATGAGGCATACTGTATGATCCGACCCCTAAGAACCGCTTTAAGTGCCTCCCAAGCCATGACCAGTTGGTCTCCATATAAACATTGATTTATAACATTTGTTGGAATTCAGGATTTTGCAAAAGGGATACATTAAAGTGGCAACTATATGATTTCTTTTTCTCCATATGTGGCAACACCTCTAAACTCACCAGGGTGTGATCTGAGACTAAGATGTTTCCAACTGAGCAATCCACTACAGATGAAATGAGGGACTTATATATATATATATAAAAATCTATTCTAGAATAAATCTTAAGGACTGATGAAAAAAATTGATAGTCCATACTAGATGGGTTCAAAAATCTCCTAATATCTGTAAGACAAAGATTTTTTACACATCATGAGAAGCGTCAGTGTTGCTTTAGGGGGCTTTCACACTTTTGCTTCTCTATGATCAAGGATTGAGTCCATCAACAGATTAAAGTCTCCTCCCAATATTATATCATAAGGGGTGCCAGCGGCTTGTAACATCCCTTCAAGATCTATAAAAAAGCCCTGATCATCATCGTTAGGTGCGTAAATATTAGCCAAAATCAACCTTTGCCTCTGAATTTCTGCTAAAACAATAATGACTCATTCTAATAATGAGTCATTAACCTGTGAGACATTTGAATTGTAGATGTTTACTTATCAATGTAATGACTCCTCTGCTCTTACTTGAGCCAGCACTAAAGAAAACATGTCCACCTCATATCTTCCCAAATTTTTCAGCTTCCTGTGGGGAAAGATGCATTTCTTGAAGAAACACAATATCATATTTCTTAAGTTTAAGAAAAGAAATAACCTTCTTTTTATGGGGTGCCTCAACCCATTCACATTCCACGTGGAGAGAGACAATCCACTCATATGAACATTTGATATTTTGACATATTAGAAAAAATAGATTGTGTCAAAAACAAAATTATAAAGACCACATTCCAACATTAGAGCACCAACAAACCCCAAACTTCCCCAGAACAACAAAAAAAAAAAAAAAAAAAACTGAAAAAAGAAAAATGTGTGCATTAACCCCGTGCATGACAGCGCCAACTGGCGTCCATCCCTCTAAACTCAAACAGTCCATGTATGCCTACGAGAGCCCCCATGACAACTTTGCCATCGGATTGCTCAAGTCTGTTGCTTCTATACAAATTTTGTGAGACAGAATTACACAACAGAAAATAATCAATAAAACAAACTCCAGCCAATAGGCGGGATAAACACAAAGATGTGTAGGTTCATCCACATAACTGTTCCGAAGGTGTGTTCCTCCACAAAACAAACTCCAGCCGCTAGGTGGAACCAGCACAAAAAGAAACAAAAAAGGCACCCAGTTTCCTAGGAGAGTGAAGTGAATGTTCAGTGAGTCAGACTTGGGTGTTACATGAGTGCAAAAAATGCCCTAATCACTCCAATGTTTTGCAAGAAATATTCCACAGAACAAACTCCAACCAATAAGAGGCGTAAGAACAAAGAACGTGCAGATTCATCTAAAACTGTCCCGAAGGAGTGTTTTATTTTTGTTTTTTTTTCAGGAGTGTTACTGCACAAAACATACTCCAGCCACTAGGCAGAACCAGCACAAAAAGAAACAAAGAAGGTGCTCAGTTCCTCGGATGAATAAGTGAATGTTCAGTGAGTCAGGTCCACTTGGCTGCATAGAAAGTATCAAACAATGACCTACTCATTCCATTGACTTTATGAAGGACATTGCTTGCTGTGGGCATGAAAATATTTCGCGGCCATCCTTAGTATCTATTCTCAATTTGGCCGGGAGAAAGCCTTCCTTTCCAAGAAAGCCTTCCTTTACTCCTCGCCTCGCGTAACACGAGATCTTTATTGGATAATCTCAGAAATTTGGCCAGAATTGATAAGGGCCTGTCTCCCTCAGTGGATCTCTGAGCCGGAACCCTGTGAGCTTGCTCGATTTCCAGCTTATGGCCTGAGTTCGTCTAGGAATTTCACCATATCTTGGCATTCTTCGTTCTCAGGAATTCCAACAATTCTGACGTTGTTTCGCCGGCTACGATTCTCTAAGTCTTCCAACTTTTCCAAAACACGCTCCAAGTCTATCTTAGTCGCTAGTGGGTTAGCAGCTAATTCCTTCTCCGATGACTTCAGATAATCGATCCGTTTCTCAACGTCTGACACTCTTGTAACCACCTCAGAGAATTTTGTCTCCATGGCAGTGATCGATCGACATATTACAGCAATATCCTCCGAGTCAGCTACGACCTTCGCCAGCATTGCCGACATGCTCGACATTTGATGCTGAATCTCTCCCGCCGCACCGTCCAAACCGAGTCCCCGGTCTGCGGCCCTGTCAGGGTTATCAGCTTGAGCAGGTAAGTGTCTTTTAATGCCTCCAGAGCCCGAGGATTTTGAATTCTTTGACATATTGTCTTCATAGAACAGTTATGGATCAGGGTGTATAGAGTCTCACAGGTTTATCACATAAAAAGTATTAAAACTAGCAAAGTGTGCAGAGCTCACCGTTCAGACGTCCGAACTTTGCATAGCGCCACATGACTGGCCAATTTTGGTAATATTAAAGTAAAAAATTTGTTTCTCAGCTCTGTTGACAGCCCTTCTGCCCAACATCTCCTTTTATGTTCCACTGAAGAAAAAAAAAAAAATCATAAGGGTTTGAAACAACATGATTAATTTTCATTTTGGGGTGAACTATCCCTTTAGGTTATATAGGCAAACTGTTGTTCATATGACTAAAAGGTTGAGATTAAGGCGTCCTGTTTAGTATACCTGCTTCCAGTTCTTTCTCAAACTTTGGCTTCTGCTGGATTGGTGACTACAGCATGGTGCATGATATGTTCCTCTCTGAGTAACTTGTGAAAATGCTTATTTCCATGTGTAGGAAAGACCAAAAACCACATTAATCCATGTGCCAGTATTTTCACTTTAATGTACTTTTAGCCTGCTACCGGATCAAGCTCGAGAACCTCAAAGTCTCTGCTATTATGTTCTTATTTTCATTATTTGCTATTTATTTTGCTTTGCAGATATTCAATTACTATTTTTTATTTTTTTTTTTTAATTCAGAAGATTTTATTTACACCTTTTTATATTTCTAAATGAATAGACAGTTCACTAGAGGTACTTTGTGTTAGATGTAATTTAAAAAAAAAAATTATGAAGGTTTTCAAATGTAAGGTACAGTATGATGAATGTTCAGACTGCACAATGTTGTATATTGAGGAAAACAACTCAGCTTGACAACTGACATGGCATAATGTGTTACCCATACTTGATATGTTAAGCATCTAGAACTATTCTTTGACTAACCAAATTTGATAAATTAGATTGTGAAAATGTGCAGTTTTCAATGGAAATGTTTTATATTTACTTCACAAAAGGAGAGTTTGGAATCAGATTATGAAAATCAGATTATATCATAATGTCTTAAATTCCCATCGTTTGTTTGCTTTATGCATGCACTTTTTTTATGCTGCATTGTACGCCATTTTGCTAGATTATTTGTCTGCTTGCAGTTGCCTTGTGATTTCTTTGTGACCCGCACTTTGGTTAAGAGTCTTTTGTGAACACATTATTTATTATGATCTGCTGCTTGAAGAAATAATAAATTGTATTAAGAATGACCTTTTTGTTGATTAGTTTTTCATTATGCTTTGTCTGATGTAAGTGTGCACCCTGACAATAAAAAACAATGTTCACTGAATGTTGGTTGATTTTAATAGCTCTTGTTCACTTGAATTTAGCTTTTAATAGGCACTGGTGTTCATAATAGAGACTCACACTTGCTTAGCATGATAACATAATTGGGTTCTACTGGTGTAGTATCCTTATGTAGTAAGAAAATTATCCCTGGACATGTAGGCTACCATTGTAGGACCATGGTATTCTTTGAAGTACAGTGGAGTACAATCTAATCATCATTACCACCTGACTCTACCATGGTACTTGTATGTTGCCCACAATGTTGTCTAGGTAATACAGGTAGAAAACAATAGTCATTCGTCACCACCGCCCTGGCCTGTAGCTTCCTATTGACATTTGAGCTAAAAGAGAGGTAGAGAGGAGACCGCCTCTCCTCATTTATACAGCTTCACTTTGAGAGATTTCAGGAGTCAAATAAGACCTTCGCAAACTTTACACGACCCGTTTCTTCGTCAATGTTATTTCTTCTTTAACGTCAGGACTTAACATTACCGAAAACATGACTCTTCCCTACACCCAAACCGTGAGGACTCTCAAAACCGTGAACGTCTCGGAACAGAGCTCACCGACGCTCTTGTCACCCACTCCGTTCGCGATAAACGAAGGCACGACGACGTACCGAACGGTGAATCTCTCGGGAGCCCAGCTGCAGCCGGTGCAGTATATTAACAGCGCGGTGGACGGAAATGTTGTGTACGGTGGAGGCACGCGTTACCTGGTGCCCGTACAGCAGCGGCCCGCGGAGTCGTTCGTGTACTTGAGTCAGGCGCCGCGCGTCGTCTCACCGGTGTACGTACAGAACATACAGCCGGTGAGCGTCAGCAGCTTCGACGAGACTGACGTCTACAGACAAGTAGTGAGTGTTCATTTACACCTGGACATTGTTTTTCTTTCAATTACTGTGCAAGTTACACGTTTTACATAGTAGCATATTACTGTATTGCAGTAGTAATAACAATGTAACAGTTAGTGTTACAAGCAGCCCCACAGTAATTACACATTGAGTGCCTTGCAATGTAATGTAATAGTGTGACCCACTTTTCCATGACTTTGATAATATGTAGGGTGAATACAGGTAAAGTTGGACACTTTCTGATAAATTGTTATAGTGGTGTTGTTTTAAAATATGATGATGCCTAATAACTTTTCCCATCAGAAAAACCCATTTAAAATAGCTAAAGATGTCCACTACGCTATACTGAGGAAAAAGAAAGAAATGTTAAATGCAAAGGCTTAAGTGTCTCACTTAACCAGTTGTCCCACTTTACCTGATTTATGTTCATGGTAATTCACCAATTATATAATGTTTAACAGGTCAATAGTTCATGAACATTCAAATATTAATATATATGAAACATTCAAATCTGAATTGGAAAATATATGAATCAATTTCATGAGTTTAAAACTGTATACTGATCTGTAATGCATTATGTAAGGTAACATTTGATCATGTTATGAATTGTATTATTAAGTGGTAACATTTCCTCCTTCGTACCTTTAGATATCAGATCTATAACAACAGATAACAGATTTAAGGAGAAGAACAGATGAAGTAATTCTCACTGAACTAAGTTTAATTAATGCACTCAAACACACACACACACAAACCTCCATTACATCATTTGAGGTTGCAGAAATAATGTCAGGCAGGTTAGATATGAAACCTGCACAATGCAAAGGTTTTAATCGTTGTCATCTTTGGACCACATTGCACAAGAGGACCAGTTTGGTGTATTCTATTGCTGTATTATGAGCCTTGTGAAAGATCTGTGATTATTCTAATTTGTACTATCATCCCTGTTGTACTCTCTGTTTTTGGTTTCCCACAAGAAGTCCTGATACAATTGTATTTTCTTATATTCAGAGCTTCAGCCAGTCCTCCAGTCCAGTCAAGAGCCCTGAACCCTCAGAGGTAATAACACATCCTGCAAACACACAGGCAGGCAAACAAATGTGCTTTGAGCTACTCACAGAGTAACATTAAAGGCTGAGTACGGTATGCATGCACACCTATAGGGTTAATCTTGCACTGCACACAAACATACACACCCAAATGTACGCTTGACCTCCTGATTTTGATGCTTTTACCATGGAATACTCGTTTTAAAAAATGGTTGTATAAGTATTCATCTGTGTGGGACTGCATCATACACACTTTCTGTTAAGTTTGCTCATGCCTCTGGCTTGTGAGATGAGCTGGGAGAACCAGCTTAAATGTAAGCTAGGATTTAGCATGCGTGTGGTTGCACGCACATGCTAAAGTTTCAATGCAATTTTTATTATCAGTGAAAGTTGTAATAGCTGCAGGGTTTAGGGTGTGTTTCTCAGAAAGAATGGACTCAGTATTTCCCAGGGTAGACACCCATTTAGATTGGACCTGCCAATATTCATAAGAGAAGTGTTGGAGGGAGTTGCCCTTTAATCGCAACTGTAGCTGTCAACTAACCTGCAGGTGAGCGGAAGGTGACTAGTGTGTACTGGATGGTTATCGCTTAATGTCTAAAGTCGTGAAGATGATGTTTTTGTTAAAATATTTTCTTCTATCGCAGTTCAGTGATATAAAAACTGCACTTTAACTTTTTTATATTTAAATAAGCCATTCGGTTGATTTCTCCCAAAAATGTGAACACTGTGGCGCTTTTAAAACAATGCTCATTTTGTTTGAGCAGTCGGATTGACTTAAAGGAATAGTTCACCCAAAAATGAAAATTCTCTCATCGTTTACTCACCCTCATGCCATCCCAGATGTGTATGACTTTCTTTCTTCTGCTGAACACAAATGAAGATTTTTAGAAGAATATTTCGGCTCTTTAGGTCCATACAATGCAAGTGAATGGTGGCCTGAACTTTGAAGCTCCAAAAAGCACAAAGGCAGCATAAAAGTAATCCAAATGACTCAAGTGGTTTAATCCATATCCTTTTTTACTATAAGTCAAATTTTCACATTCTTCTTCTTCTTTTTTTTTTTTTTTTGCTGATTCACATTCTTCATGCATATCGCCACCTACTGGGCTGGGAGGAGAATTTAAAACAAAAAAAGGACTTAAATATTGATCTTTTTCAATAAAAGTAGTTGTAGCATCTCTAGTGTTCATTTCACAGGGAAAGTACCGTGATACGTACAGCAAGCCACGTAAAAAATCATTTTGTAAAAATGTATTTATAGTAATGTAGATTCTATAAGACCCAGTTTTTATTTGCCAGGTTTAGGTTACATTAGATTGCCTAGGTATTCCTCTTTCACTCTGATAATTTAAATACATGGACATGGTGTTGTGTGTTCCATTTTTGGATGAGTCATCAGGCTTTTATACGGCCTATCCTTAATTTTCTAAAGCATTACAAGCCACACAGCAATTTAAAGACAGTTGTCACTGTAGGGCTGTGCTTGTGGGCATGCTGGGACAGGAGTTAGAAGGACATCATTTGCAAGTTTCGTACACAAAGGTGGATTTAATTAGTTGTAATAAGGCGTATTTCACACAACACACTTGGGTTGTCTTAAATGTTAGGGTTGTGATGTGAGGCAGCATTGAATTTGGTTAGGTTTTTCATCATTATGATGTCATACAGTTGTGGTGACTGAATTATGCAAAATATTGATTCCAAAAAGTACACAAAAGTGGCTGCAGCAAATGATGAACTGAGATTTGGAAATCAATATATGTAAAAAGCAGCTGCTATTCATTTAACTTCTTATGAGGCTTAAGTCATACGATAAGGAGATGGTGTGATAATTTTATGATAATATGCATAGAAGCAACAAATGTGAAGTATACACAAGTCACTAGCAGTCATGATGTAATACACAAGCTTGTAATTCGGTCATGCATAGTTGAACTCAGACGCTGGTTCGATTATGTTGTAATGTTAGGAAATGCTGATTGCGGAGTACTGAATATCATGAGTTACAAGTACAAATTATTATAATTGTCTGTACTTTCAGCTAATTATATGGAATAGTCAAATCTGAACTAAATTGTTTAGCTGAAACAAAATGTATTTTGGCCAAATTCATAATTTAATTACATCTAATTACCATTAAATGAGTAAAGCATAAAAGCAGTCTATTGGTGTAAATTATAAGGCCAGTACAATACACAAGCATTCACAAATCAGAATGTCCTGTTAAACACTCAGCAAATGAATTTAAATAGACATGTGGATTGTAGCCTTGTGACCTGGAGTCTTTTTTAACGATTTGGTAATTAAAAATACATGAGTCTCGACATAGACATTATTGCATTTGTGACTTGACTGGATGATTTGATGATTTGTGGAGAAATTTTTCAGGAAAATGTAAAATATGTGCAGTTCACACCTTTTATATGTAATTGAAAACAAAAAATTTTCATACAATAATGCATATGTCCAAACTAATGGATGACAGCAAACAATTGCCAAACATCTTATGTTATCCACAGTACGGTGGGGTGAGCTAGCTATTACCGATATTGCATTAGCCTATTTTATTTAGGAGTTTTGCTGCTTGTTCAATTTACTTAATCAAAATAAACAAAAGCAACACAATTCTGGAACATTTTGTCACAACTTGCATTCTATCATTTAAATTTGTAAAATGGAAGTTAATTTAATCCATTTGAGTTGGGACTACATTAATACTTTTTGTGGTGTTAATGTAGCATTGATGAAACTGGGCAGGGGATTTCCATTTTCCAGCATGCTTTACCTGGTCCTCGATAGGGAGAGTAATTGTTAAAATATAAGTGTTATTTTATGTGTTTTTGTGCAAGGTGAATACAAGGTGGGATACTTGTTAGTGTTTAATGTTTTGTTATGTTGAGATTTAGAAGAGTTTCTGTTATTTTGGAGTTTTTGGCATTACCATTATGATGAAGAGGATCAGGACAGGAACATGTCTCATATGAAATTGATTGCTTGCATCGTTGCACAAATGCTGTGCTAATCGTAGCATAGTTACTAAACTACACTCTAGTGCTTCAAACCAGCATGTGGTTAGCATGCTAAGATTCACTTTCATTAATTAGTACATAAAGAAATAAAGATTTATTTGAGTTACACTGACACATCTAATTTTGTTGGGTTTACCCAATTCAACTAGGTTCTTTCTACACAAAGTTTTTGTGCTGAAATTACATTGTAATTTTAAGTTAAGAAAACTCATTCAAATATGTGGAACCACTGTCCACGATTTAATCAAGTTCAGCCAAAGAGCAAGTTCTTTGGGTTTGTGGCAATATCAAAACATTGCTCTGTTTGTTTGAGCATCCTGACTGTCCCAACATAGCAACACTGGCTCAACCAATGGCGTGAGTTTTGGGCAGGACTATCTGTCTGTCTGCCAATGGGGGTTGGATGGGTGTTCGAGAAACCTGTATAAAAACAGTCATTATTTTTGCAATTCCATTTGGGATGCTTTCTAATGGCACAGAAATTACACACGTAGGCTTTAAGGTTAAAGTTTCAGGTTAATTATTATATGTGAAATTCAGATTGATTATAAATATGACATTATTAGAAATAAATTAAGAAATGGTTTGTAATCATGCTTCATTTATACTTTTTTACAATGTAAAAATTGGTCATGTGCAATGTTAATGCCATAAGCAGATACTTCTACCTAATGTATTTAGGTTGATTCAGTTATGTTAAATAATATATTTGATTTGAATCAAACTAGTTCATTAGATGTAACCACATGAAGCACATAGGTTAATGGTTTTTTATTTCCAGTGTAGTATGACCTGAAGAGTTGGAAGTTTTAAATTCAGAACTTGACTCAACTTGAAATAAACTCAGTGACACAAGTCTTTTCGTTATTAGCACTTGGGACGATTTAGGGCTTGCCAAACAAGGACTTGGAGCCAAATCTGAATGTTAAAACCATGTTAAGTTTCACTTCATACTGCAGAGGGATTTGTTGAACCCCAGGGAAGAGATATAGACATGGACACTGCTTTCAGTCAAACAATTATTTTTATTGTTTCAGCTCCTCAATGTGGAGCATGATTGAATCTTTCTCTCAGATATTTACCATATTTATGTCTCCATTCCACTCCACTCCAAGTCTCATTAGGATTTTGACACCCAATCTACACTGGAAGCGAGTTGATAGAAATGTAAATAAATAATGCTAGGTTTGATCACATGACCACATTCCATCATCAGATTAATTGCTTCATAAGATAATGCCTTACAGTGACTTAAGAGGACTGGCCTTTTTTATTAGGATAAAAGACAAAACATTCTGGCGCTTCAGTACTTCATAATGTAAAATCACTCACTTTCTCTAGATATCTCTTCAGAAGATTCCAGTGGTCAGACAGCTTTAGTTTAAAAAATGAGTGCCACCTTCCTTTCACTGTAGACCAGAGCAATGACCTGCTGTTCTTACACTGAACAGATAGGCTTTTGGCTTACTCATTGACCTATTTTTGCACACAGTGAGGTATTGTGGACCAAAGCAATAGCCCCGAAAGGACATCCCAAAGTTGCAGATTCAGTACAAAGTCAGAGACTTCTAACAATTCTTGAGAATTCCCTTATCAGTAGGTCAGACAAGATATAAGTGTTTGCTTAGTTTTGTGTTCATTTTCTGGGAGAAAAGTGAAGAGACACTGTTATTAATTTTTAAAGATAGAGATAGTTAAGATAAGGGATATTTGACCTAAAAATGAAGACTCTGTCGTCATTTACTCACCCTCATACACATACGAAATTCATTCTTCAAACCAAGATGTTTGCCAGAATGTTAGGGAGTTCTGATTAACATCTTGTGTGTTCCACAGAAGAAAGAATGTCATACTGGTTTACAACAACATGAGAGTAAATGATGACCATTTTTATTTTTGGGTGAACTATCCCTGGGTGAACTTGTTAGAATATTAAAAAATAACTTAAAAGCAAGTTTTTATGGAAAGTAAAGTGTTCCGTTACTTTTGCATTATTTTTGCGTTACTTTTTTCTCATGCCACTTTCTCTTCTTCTATGCTACGCATTTCGTACAAATAAGCCATGCATTGCATACAAGAGATGTTACAGGTCATGCTAGCTACTGTACAACACTCATGTCAAAACAACGTAGTAAACAAACAGATATTTAGAAAGAAGGTCTTCATGTCATATTTATATTAAAGAATCAATAACATGAATATGCATGATTTGTTTTTCCATCAACATGGCAGCCAATATGAATAATGAAGAATAACCACTGTCTTACCTAAAGCAGTAAAGTCCAACACTTGAACCTGCATCATATATGTCATCATGTGCTGTGCCCATCGACAACGTCAGAGTCAATTAAAGATGTTTTTCCAAAGTCAGGATAAAATGCAGTGGGGAATGCCAGCCTAACATGTTCAAGGAATGTGTTTGATAATAAAAGAATATTTATCACTTAAGTCATCTCAGTGCACGCTTGTTTTGAGCTGATCCACGGTGCGTACAGTCGCCACTGGTTGATCGCATACAACTTCAAAGGCGCATGTTGATACAACTTGAATGGATTTGTTTTTAATGCTACCAAAATGTCATAAAAACAGTTTGTTTCATGAATCAAGCTACTTGTTTATTATAACATTTTTTTAAAATCTTTTTAGAAACTAAGACATTTCCTCTGTGTACACAATCGATGTAGAGCGTTGCTCAGAGCCACTGATCCAGAGTCAGCATTTCTCATCCCATTCTCTCAGTTAGGGGGAGCTGTAACACGGAGCAGTTCGGCTGCATAAGTCTGTGAATTTAGCGAGTATTTCACCCTGTGTATCATGTTGTGGCCAGTGGAAGACTAGTCTTATAATCCCTCTGCCTAAACTCGATTACTGATTTTTTTTTTTAATGCAGTGTGTATTAACACATGAATCAATTGTGTTTCACTCAACCGAATGCTGACTAAAAGGTTATTGGCTCTTTTACCTGCAAGGCGGGACTTCCTTTCTACATCCATTGACTGTTGGGTGCTAGAGCTTTTTGATTGGGCGTTCCAATTTCTCCCGTTCATTTCAATAGAAGTGACTCATCTCTGCTAAATAGTCTCTGGCCTCAGACTCTATAGAACTACAATGCGCATCATGCACTACGTCTCCTCCCTGAAGTTTGCACTCTTTTACTCCTGAAGTCTCACAATACAGGGAAAGTAGAGGTGTACAAAAGCAACACGTTACTTTAAAAAGTAACTCCGATATTATGGTCTAAAATAAAAAAAAATGTTGTGTTACTTTACTCATTACTCGAAAAAGTAATCTGATTTCGTAACACGCGTTAGTTGTAACTCTTTACCCCCAAAACTGATTACCTGTGTATAAGCGGAGGAGAAATTCAGTGGAAATCAGGCCCTGTCCAATGAGAATGAGGCTGCAATACTGCTAGACTTTGCATACAAGAGAGAGTTCAAGAGGTTCTAATTTATTCCCAGAAACACTTTGAGAATTAGCTCTTCACATTACTCATATAATCTAACTCAGGTGATGTTTTATAATGCACAAAACAAGCTAGAAGTAGTTTTAGAAGTAGTTGGACTATTAGTTCTAGTGGTATTACTTCTAGTGCAGTTAGTAAAACTACAAGCACTAAACTCTATTATGTGCCCTTGCTTGCCATGTACAGTACCTTCTGCGACTTGTCCGACAGTAAAAGTAATGTCCAAAATACTTCTCATGAACATTGATGATATCTTATTGTCCTAATCTCAGAACAACACACCCAGACACAATCTTTAATTCACGGAACTCCACATTCACACCCAATCTACTAATCCTACTAAAACATGATTAGTTATCATAGTGAAAAAGATTGCAAGTTAGTAATAGGAGCAACTGTTAATGACTCAGCTCTGTCATTTGTTGTTGCAACTTCAAACCGGTTTCGGGACAGCAGGATCAATAGTGAGTCCACAGACACACACACACACACCCTGTTAACACTGTCAGAGCTGGTGTTTTTTGCCATAGAATGCGTGGAATGTCCTTAAGGTGTGACACACCCATTGTCAAAAGCACTTGTCTTTGTATAAGTACTCTCTAAACATACAGTAATTTTTGCTGGCCCCTGCAAACTTCAAGACAGATTTCATTTTACTGTAATAATATCAACTGCCTTCCCATATTTTTGCTGCATGCGTGGAACAGGGTCATGCATTAATAAGCTACTGAACATTTTTAATGGTTGTTGGTTTTTTGTTTAAAGCTCCTGTAACTCATCTGGGTGCTAGCAACCAGAAGGATATGTGTTTGATTCCCAGGAATCACACAAGCTGATAAAATTGCACTGACAAAAGTGGTAACCTGCAATTTTTACCTCAAGGATCTATTTCTACTTGTTCTAACCCATAAAAATTACCTTCATTGGTGAATTTAGATGTTACTATATGAAGCACTTTAGGGACTGATTGTAAAAAAGGGCTTAAATATTGATCTGTTTCTCACCCACACCTATCATGTCACTTCTGAAGATATGGATTTAACCACAGGAGTCTTATGGATTACTTTTATGCTGCCTATATATGATTTTTACACCTTCAAAACTATGGTACCCATTCACTTGCATTGTATGAACCAAAAGAGCTGAGATATTCTTCTAAAAATCTTAATTTGTGTTCTGCAGAAGAAAAAAAGTCTTACACGTCTGGGATGGCATGAGGGCGAGTAAATGATGAGAGAATTTGTTTTTTGGGCAAACTATCCCTTTAACCTAGATGTAATGTAAATGAGGAGTGTAACCAATAATCAGGATCAGAATGCTGATTATAGATAATTTAGTAAATGTTTACCAGTTGATTAATGTTTAAATCTAAGATCTAATTTAGTGTCAGTCCCTATGTAAATCTGGTTGAAACCAGACCCTGCGCGAACCCTCCTTATCTGAGTCTCTCTCTCACAGTGCCTTGGAATCCAGCCTGACCACTATGACACAGCTCCAGTTCTCTCAGATGTTATTGGAGGACTGTCAAAACTATTGCTCTGTGTCATGAGTTTAATGTCACACCATCAATCATTTTAAAACATTAAGTAAATAAAATACTAAGAATGCTTCTTGAATGCAATTCCATCAATCATTTTGAAATGTAAGAAAAAACTTATTTGGGATGCACTATATATTATTTTAGCTGTAATGAGCATTTTTATGTCATGGCCAGTAGCTGATGTGTTTGCTGACATTGTGAATGTATAATAAACAGCTTTGGCACTAAAGCTCCAAATTATAATTTTACAAATTTTAAGTGAAAGCAGACATCAAAACATTATAATATCCAGTTGGAAAGACTGATAATTGTTTAGAACCAAGGATGTAACCACATGTTCAAGATTGAGTCAAATGTAAGAAGAAGATAATAATAGAAAAATGGTGTACTGTTTGAACTGGATAAAATAAGACCTGATATTATCTGCTTCCCATATTTGCCTAATTAGACTAATACCAATAATAATAATAAATGCTGTCTGATATGAATATGGACATACCAATATAATTTGTATCTCTACAACTAATGCTTCTAGAAAACTAAAATTAAAACTACTTTTGATTCCAGTTTAGGTGATAAAGAAACCAGAAAGATTTTCACCTTTTGAACTGGTCATTGTGTTTGGTGAATATCGAACTCTTTTCATATAAACAAATTCATTCTCTGTGTTACAATGTACAAAATACACAATAAGCATCTTGACCTTTCTAGGAACAGCCTCAGTAACCACATGCAACAAACATTTTCTACAGGATGACTTAAACATTTATGGTCAGGGCCGGCCCGTGGCATAGGTGACATAGGTGGTTGCTTAGGGCGCAAAATGACAGAAAGGTGCTGCAGGAGAGGATTTTTTTGTTTCCAGAAGTGCACCCTCTCGTGACGACTGTGCACCCTTCTACCCATATATTGAGCACTAGCACTATGCGATATATTATAATCGGATCCTTATCATATGTGGACAAAATGAGTGAAAAAAAGAGCCAAATTATCAGGTGCGCAAGGCAGAAAGCGGCATAAAGAAGAAGAGCAGAAAAAAAGAGCAATATAAAGGTAAGAATCACAAGTTAACGACTGTTCATGTCATTCGTTGATGTTTACTTACTACTTTGAAATAGCTTATTTAGAACCTCTTAACTGGCACGGACACTGTGGGACATTTTTTGCTTGTTTTATTTAAGTTTAGTGCAAGTTAAGTGCAGTGTAATTTCTTTAAAATAAACTTAAGCTTCTATAATGTTGTTTTAATTTCAGCTATATTGCTGCTTGCTTTCACTTCACCAAAAAACTCCTAAGTGTCTTCTTTTAAAAGAGACCATGATGGACTGTATTCTAAAGCATTCATGCTAAGCACCCTCAAACGAAACTAGAGCACCCTCAGTTGCAGACCAGGGCAAAGTACTGCCCACAGGTCGATTTATCATGAATGTTTATTAATTGATCTTTTATTTATCTGGCTTTGAGACCTACCGCGCATCCATAAGCTTTTAATATGCTCAGGGTTGCTAGATAATAGATGCAACACCCCATTCAGAGATTTATACATGCACAAATAGGAAATATTTCACCTTATGTCATAATTTATGCAATCTGGCAACCATGTGCATGCTCTCTCTTCTCTTCGAAAAAATGAAATAAAAAACGTAGTGCTCAATAGTGCAGTATTATGCTACAATGATGCGATAATATAGTGATGCAGCCACTCCGTGTCCATTCGTGAGGATGCGTGTGCCATTTAGTGCCAAGTCTGCGAGCAAACCTTTTCAGTGATGAATTTCAGTAAAATCCCAATAGATCTTCACATCATTCACACACGAAGGTGACACGCAAGAGAGGAAAATGTTTGTTCTTTGTGTTATTTGTAAAATGCTGAAGTCCCTCACACCTGTATGTGAATGTTACTCTGGCAGTAATCATTTATCAGTGTTATGCAGCCTGTATTATTCAGTTGTGTGCTGAATGCCAAACAAACCATTGACGAGACCCACATCATGACCCATGAACATGTAAACGGGTTGATAATGTTTTCAGAATAAAACAACTTTATCCACTTAAACATTAAAATAAGCTTTTAGAATCTATAATTTCCAAATATTTTATTTGACTATTACACCAGACTCCTGATGTAGAGTGTTAAATTGAATACTAAATCACCACTGCATTGAAGTATGGTAAAATAAACAATAATTGTATTCAGCCTTTATTCAGTTTTACTAACACATGATAGAAAAGTAGCAGCACAACTTCAAGCAATCGCAGAATGATCCCATCAGTCAGTATTCACTTCAGAAAATTGTGCATCATTCATTGAGTGCATGAGTGCACTTCTACTTCTGGGCTTAAAAGATACAACTATGCTGAATTTTTATCTTCTCTCTTCCAAGATCTACTTAACGGCTGATGTGACCCCTGTATCAAAATAATCGCACACACCTGCTTAACTGAATATGTAAGACTAATACTGCAAATTGGCAAGCAGATTTCCTTGAATCCCAGCAAACACACAAAAAATCCCTGCATTTTGTGAACGCACAAAATGCTGCATCAATGTATGTCCTATCTGCAGATGTAGCATTTTGCTGTCATTTTCAAAAAAAATGAAGCAATAAATTTTTTACATGAAAATTTTTTACATGAAAAACTGTTCCTTACGTTGTTTTAGTAGCATTTAAACATGATTTAATCTATTAAAAAATGTGTAATTACGATACATCTCCACTTTATACAGAGCACCCCCACTATTTTCAGAAACACCCTCAGTGATTTTGATCTGGAACTGGGCCTGTAGCTGGCTAACATCTACAGATACATTCAGTTATATAGCCTATATTTTGTAGGACTATTTTGGGTGCATATTTCATATTGCTTTCTCTTTTTTTTTTTACCCTTTGTTTTATTAATGTGCAACCATAGGCACAGTTGCTTATGTATGTGTGTGTGTGTGTGTGTGTGTGTGTGTGCTTACATTTCTTTATTTGGGTTTGAGTAAAGCTCATGTCTGGTCTCTTTACTCAAAATAAGTAAAGTAAATAAGTGCCAATCTAAAATCTCACCTAGGGCACCAACAGAGCCTGGGCCGGCCCTGTTTATGGCTCACTCTGTTCCAGACATGTAGTGCTATTAGATGCTTTCAAAAGCATTGTCATTCAGTACAAAGAGTCAAGCAGGAATGATTGATCTGGATTGATGCAGAGGTGTGGTGTTTAACTTGCTATTCATCAAGGTGTGGACTCTTGTAGTATGCAACACTCACAGTTTAGTTTACAGAACATGATTTAGCCCTTAAAGAATACATAGAAAGTGGCTTTGCATGAAAAGTTTCTTTCATTTTGGCAGTGTAATAGGCATGAGCCCCATGTGCTGTTATGTAAGACTTTCAGGTTTTGCATGTAGCAGTTTTAATCACGTGCAGGGGCAAGTTTATGATTTCTGAGGCCCCAAGCAACCGACCAACCCGGGGCCCCATTTTGAAAAATCTTGCTTAAAAAATGACAAAATTGATTTGAAATCTTTTTAAAATGTTAAATTGTCCCTATCAGCCATTGTAGTACATTCAAAATGTTTAATGAAATGAAAATCTTGTTAAAGATAATTAATGCATGTTTTCCGGTTTTTCCACAATACAGTGATTAAAAAAAGCTATATTTACTGTACCTACATATATATATATATATATATATATATATATATAGAGAGAGAGAGAGAGAGAGAGAGAGAGAGAGAGAGAGAGAGAGAGAGAGAGACTTTTGTGTGTGTGTGTGTGTGAACAGGGTGTGCAAAACCTACAACTTCACCCAGTAACATTTTGAAATTCAGTTGTTACAGTATATATTAATATTATAACCCAACAATTATTTATTGTTGTCCAGATTGTCATTATAATATGATATAATATTATTATTATTACTTTGAAGATTTTTTGAATACAATAGTAATATAGTTCTGTCTTTCTTACTTTCACCTGGAGCTTATATTCTAATGCTGCAGTGTATTGGTCATCATCTTACATAAGGCTGTATTTAAGCATCATAGGCAACATTTGTAACAGTATTGTAACAGTAAACATACAAGGCACGATGGCCCCTCAGAACACTAGAGCAGCAGGGGGAAAAAATTTGATGTTTACCAAGTGCTGAAACTTTGCTTGGTGCAGAATAATCTGCAATTATGTTAAACATTGTAACAGTCACCTCTTTGCAGCCTGAACTTGTTCAGAATGTTAAATCTTAGAGACACCTGTGCTAAAAACAATCTAGACACAGTGCAACGACTGAAACAGAATGCAGGTGTCTGGACATGTGTTTTTGAAACCTGAAGTTCTTTTTAACTTGACACAGTGTCTAAAATTTTTCCAGTCCTGCGTGAGACACTAAAGAAACAGCTAGACACGATGCAGCAGTCAAGGACGTTCATCCAGCGTGTGTTTACATAGAAAAATAATGGGAAAACAGGGTAGACGCACGCAAAAATACATTCAGTGTGAACGGCCCCTCATCCGTTTGCATGTGTTTGTGAGCAAGAGCCCGTGAGTGAAACAAGTTCGGAAGGCCTGTATATATTTTTCATAAATTACAAACCCGAACCCAATGTCCTACTGACCCGAACCCGCCGGCTTCACGAACCGCTCTGAGACCGCAGACAACAGCGTATTTGCACGTGTACCCAGAACAACATGTCACCCCTCAAGCGGTTTTTGCAGAGCTTTCCTACCAGGTCAGGGGGCCCTCGACGTCCGGGGCCCCACGCAATTGCGTGGTTTGTGAAACCGCTACTGATTACATGGTTGATTTGTTTATTGAGTTAGATAATACTAAACTGAAAGCAGAGTATCTGATAAAACCTCTTTTCAAATTACATTCGATAAACTCTCTTGTGTAATCAAAGCTGTTTACAAGTCAAACACTCTCTGCCAAAATTTGCATTTTTTATTATTGTAAGTTATATTGTGAAATTATAGCTTAATTGCAATATTTACCAAAGGCCAATGTCAATGAATAATGCACAATTTCTGTTTTTAAACCGATAATTTCAAGTAAAAGTGAATTTCAAGTAAAGATTGTGTGAATTGTTTTATTTATTATTACCAACATGATCACACAGGAAATCGACATGTTGCTTCTGAGTGTTCATGTGCCTTGAAATCAACCCTATTCTGGAAAATTACTGACAAGCGTCATCAGACATTTGCATCAATTCAAATGTGATCACCTTTCCCTGTGGCGCTACTGATAATGTGTTGCACAAGCAACCTCCAAGACATGAATTATGTCCAGTGGAAACCAGGACGTAATTGTGTTCACATTATCAATGATGCGCGATCCTGCGATTGCATTTTTGCTCTAAAGTTGCATTTTTACTCCACTAATGGTTATTTCACCTGGAAACTGGAGCTCTCACATGACCATAAGTTTCTGGCTTTTGCCACTGGGGGCAGTGGTTCAAATTTTGGTAAGTACAGACCGATTCTATTGGCAGAACTTTTGACCTACCTTCACCGTATTCACAGTGCGATCAATCTGTAATTACAGTGTATATGTGTATATCTCAATTGCTATAATGAAATTGTGTATTAGCCTATTTCACACTGGCTATATATTGTCATTATGTCAGCCATCGCAACCCTTCTCTAGTTATCGTATCAGCATCGGCCATTAAAAGTAGAGGTAGGCTGATATATCGTTTTTATAGATTAATCGGTACCGATAGTTGCTTTTTGGAACTATCAGTTATCAAAATCTACACCGATTGTTTTTCGTCATTTCAAAATAATTGTCCCCGTTATGTTTTGGGCTTGTTTATACTTGAAAGTCATGTGTTATGCACCAAATCTTCATTTATTCTGGTTATTATTGAGATGTTGGTTGAATAAAAAACTGTATCTGGGATTTTATTCATTTTGGCCTCTTTGTGTCTGCCCGTCATAGTAAAAAAAGACTAAGAAATTCTTTTGACATTCTATAAATCCTTTTTAAAAACTAACGGCCGATTAATCGCTTATACCTTTCCCACCACCTTAGTTACTGGTATCAATAAAATCCACTATCGGTCGACCACTAATTAAAAGAAACATGGTCGACCACCACTAATCTGAGTCATGCATAAACATCCTGTCTTCCTCTTTCTAGCCAGAGTCGGTGGAGAACAACAGCTTCAGGAAGGAGGTTGTGGACGTGAAGAATGGTCTTTCCACTAAAACGATCACTGAGGAGATCAAGGTGGAGCCGGTTGTCAAGATAGACAACCGCTACTTTGGGGAGCTTCTTGCCGAGGTCTTCCGCAAGAACTGCGACATTCACACCTACATCTCCGAACATGTGGCCAAGATCCGGGGAAGGTAGAGGCTGTTTTTCATTTAAGGAAATAAGTGTGAGAGGCCATGCTATAGCTGTCAATATAGTCATTGTGAAAGGCTGTTGTTAGGCACAACGGTTACTATTAAGTTTTTAAAACTGCTACTGCATAATAGAAATATTGAGGACACAAATATCGATGGTTCTAGATGCTAGTAGCCGAATGTCTAAGGATATGGGCTATAGACACCAATGCAGTAGGTTAAAGGCCCCAGTATACTTCTTACGAAATTGTAGAAAAAAGGGTGTGACATAATTTAGAACAAAATCTGGCCAAAATGAAGGTGTTTTTGAGTTCGTTTTGATGGTTTGTGACAGTTTGCCAATGCGAACTTTCAGGAAAACTTCGTACCGGCTGCTAAACACTTTCTTACTGCCATTGGTCCACATCATCAGTAGTTGTGACCTGGAGCTCCACCTACTTCGAGGCCGACAGCTAATTCTGTTTACGTTGCTCAGTCAGTTAAGATCAGTCAACATGAACACACCAGCATGCAGAGTAACTAGCGAACTGGTGCGAACTTACCTACATCTGTATAATTGTTTGCACAGAGACGTTTTCCAAGAAAATTTCATGAGATTTTAATTAGTCGGCAAAAGGAATCAAATATATTCAAATACTCTTAGTACCCATTAACTCTGTTGCTTGATTTGCTGCTTCACTCATGCAGTGTGCAGTTACAATAACATAGTGTAACCGGTGCATATTATGGCCGCATATAGCATGTTAAAGCATTAGCGCCATGAATGCAGAATGTAAACATGACAAATTACACATTATCTACTGCAGATATATTACTTTAAATCATTGAGTGGTTAAAACAGCTTCTTTTACTGATCTCATTTGAAATCTACTCACAGGGTGAGGTATGAAGTCACTGATAACACATTTTAATGTCATATTAGTTGAAGTTTTACATTTTGTCTGCTGTGTTCTCATATTTAAATGCTCCTCTGAACACCTTCCCCAGTGACATGACCGATATCTGAATGTTCGCACACAGTATACTGTTGCTCAGCTGTTTTTAACTTCTTTTTGGCTCTGAGCGAAGAGTGAAGAAAAACCTCTCTGAGAGTGTATTGGGGCCTTAAGCCCAAATCGGCTGGACCTGTGTTCTTAAACAAATCACTTAACCCCAGGTAGCTCCAGGCGTCAGTAAACCCAAACCTCATTACTGATTTATCTTGTGTTTTTTGCCACGTTTGTCACTTTAGCAAGAGTATACATTTTGCAGCCCATAAGGACATATATCATAGTGTGTTTTGATAGAGATTTTAAGTTAAAGATGTGCTTGCAGATAAGACGAAACCGCCTGTTAACCCTGTCAAGCGCTATCAAGATGACTGAAGAGATGAGAATATTGAGAATGTGCGAGGAAAGCTATAACCGCCTGCAAGACATCGCTATCTAATAAAAAAATCTTATCTTTTTTTAATTTAAGGAAAATTGAAAGCGGGTATATTTAGTCAGAAAACAATGGTCACTTTCTCAAATGAATCATAAGAGTGAAACCCCTAGGCCTTGCCCAAAACTGTTTAAGAGCAATGCTCAATCCTGTGATTCACAATGACTTCATAGCATCTCTACTTTAACCTTACAACTCATTATGAGAACAGTAACTCCTCTAGACACCTCTGCTTTAAGGTATTTTTTTTTTTTGGCTCATTTATATTGTTCTCTGTCTCTGCAGGAAACACCTTCTGGACCCCACCATTGACTACAAGGTAGGGAGTGGCAGGTTAATCGGTTTAATCAGTGAGATTGGCTGAAAGTTTTCTATGTTATATTCCGGCCAGCTCTGTGAGCTCTTTGATTATAGTTTGGTACTATGTTTTATAGTTATATCTTACTCTGTCTAATAATTCATTTCTGTCATCATTTAATCACCCTCATGTTGTTCCAAACCCATGTGATTTTCTGTCGTATGTAGTCCACAAAGGAGATGTTTATCCTGCTCTTTTATGTAGAATTAAAGTGAAAGGTGGCCAAATATGAAAAAAATAAAAATAAAAAAATAAGCCAAGAGACCTTGACAATAGTCCATATTACCTGTGTGCTATATTCCAAGTCTTTAAAGGCCATACCATAGCATTGAGTGAGGAACCAACTGAAATTGTAATCGGTTGGTTAAAGTTGTTAATCACTGAAAATCTTCCACTTTACCGTAGCTCTCAAATCTCATTTGGGCATATTCAAATTCGTCTCATCATGATTGGTTACAAGGCACACAAAGACCAAAGACGTTTGGTACCATTGACGTCAAACCTTGCATGAAACGTCTTGATTCATGATATTTGCATATATGCAAACAAGATTAATAAGATTTGAGAGCATAGGTGGAGGGGAAGCTTATCAGTTAATAACGACTTAAATTTGGAATTTTTCATTTTACAAAACTATCAAATTGATTCAGAAGACTTGGAATATAGTGCATATGAAGTACTTTTTACAATACTTTTGGTGCTTTTTGCAGTTTTTGGAGCTTTACAGCCCCTGGTCACCATGCACTTTTATTGTATGGAAAAGTGCGGTGTGAATATTCTGAAAATCTGAGAATAACTTCTCATTTTGTGTTTCACTAAAGAAGGGAATTCATACAGGTTTGGAACAACATGAAAATAAGTTTTTGCAGATTTTACAGATTTGTAATTTCTGGGTGAACTATTTCTTTAACTGTTGAAGAAAAATACTGTGTATACATCCATTGATAAATAGATTTGTCTGTCTGTACATGTGTGTTTGCAAAACAGGTGGAGAAAGAAGAAATAGAGGCTCTTATTCCTAAAGGAGGGTCTGAATTGACAAAGCAACAGATCCGCTACCTGCTGCAGGTGAGAGCTCATGGTCACATGGTGAATGGCCACCCTGACCACTCCCATTGAGCTCCACCCATCTCTCAGTACACCCCACCCGTCTGTGGTGTCTGTGCCTTTCCTGACAGCTCATTTAGAGTATTAATCTGTCCCTGGTACACATGTTTCTGCAGGCATCACGGAGGCACACACTCATTCATTGTATTTGTTTTAATAAGATTAATGCGCACAGTCAGCTGCACATAATACGTTTATGTTTAATATGTTTAAGATCTGGCAAATGAATAGGGCTGACTAGGGCTGCAAAAGAGAATGGTTTTAATTTTGGTTATGACTGTAGTATAAAGTATTTTAAAGACCCTGCATTGTGGAATTTCCTTATCAATGAAGCTTAAGAAGTCTAAAATGCAGTACCACCTACTTGAGCAAAAAACACACAAATGATGATATAATATTATTACAATGGTAGATGGCCACCCGTAAACTGCTGCAGCCTCAACAAAACATTACAAAATATTATTTTGCTTTCTTTCCTTAATAGGACCTGAACTTAATATAATATAATGTGAATGGTTTATAATATAATAAATGCAAATGTAATTAAAAACATATATGCATAATAAATGGTTTGATTTGAGAAATTTGGCTATAGTTTTATACACTAAGCTCAACCTTAACAGTCTAGTGCTCTCTCTTTCTCTCTCTCTCTCTCTCTCTCTCATATCAAGACTCGTATGACGGCTGATAAGACCATGCGTCTGTTGTTGACCACATTCAGCAGTCTGCGAGAAGAGCTTATGCATCTGCAGGAGGATCTGAGGGTAAGAGAAAGATCATTATTCCACTAACCCTCCAACAGACTCTTGTCCTGCGGAAAGTTTCCACTGTCGATACAATGATGAACCCTATCAGGTCTTTCCCCGAGGGTGTTTGTTTGTTATGTCACATAGTTTTGAGCTGACCTTGAATTTTTAAAGGTGTGATGCCTGTATAAACAGAGTCAAGAGTATGATGTGACATCTCTGGAACAGCCCCAAGCCATATGACATTACAACAGCTTCTATTTTGATAGCTGACATGGAATTTCATAGGTTTTCAATGCAAAAGTGCGTCATGATGTGCAATAATTTAATAATCTTTCCAATTCTTTTTCTATTTGTAAATGTAAAAATACATTTGTCATATTGCAGGGATATTTTAAGTAATTTTCTTGAACTTGTGAAGGCAAAAATGTGATTAAAAATATAGATGGACGATAATCAGTCTGACTAATATTTTCTACCGATATTTTTCTACTTCATCGATTATCATTTCTTTAATATTGATAAATTGCATCTTTTTGGTGGGTTTTGGTGGGTTCTTTTGGAAGAATAGTGTCCAACAATGCCATTACATCTGTGTGTGTGGAATGGTTTTCACAGGTACATTTAATCAACTTTTACGTAGCATTTATTCTGAAGTGAGAAACACATAACATTTTACGTTTAACACTCTGACATAGCCCAAAACTAAGATGAAAATATATTTGTGACCCTTTAAATAGAAAAACAAATTAGCATACATATATGCATAAAAAATATTATTATTCATTTTTAGATTTTTTTTATATTAATTTAGATTTTTTTGAAAGTATTAATTATAACTTTTATTAAAATATTTGTAGTGCATATCATGTTTTATTGTACTGTAATGATAATTTTGTTAATCTTGTGCCAAAAAAAAACAAAAAAAAAACAGGAATAAAACAATAATTAAAATATTGGTTCTGCATATCGGTTATTGGACACACATAAAAATAATCTGTATTGTCACAGGGCCTAAGATACAGTATACACTTTCCATTGTACATATATGTACATTTTAACCAGGGATGCACCGATGTATTGGCTGCCGATATTTATCTGACAATTATTGAACAAATTAAAACCATCGACATATCGGTAATAAGCATGAAAATGCCGATATGAAATACAGATGGTTTATTTATAATTAATTAGTTACACTTTTTGTAAAATCTCTTGTAAAGGGCTAGTTCACACAAAAATAAATATTCTCTCATCATTTACTAACCCTTATGCCATCCCAGGTGTGTATGACTTTTTTCTTCTGCTGAACACATTCTTAGAAAAATCTAAGAATTTCTTAGCTCAGTAGGTCCTTAAAATGCAAGTGGATGGTGATACGAACTTTGAAGTCCAAATAGAACAGACAGACAGCATAAAAATCATCCATACAACTCCACTGGTTAAATGTATGTCTTCTAAAGCGAAACGATCACTTTTGCTGCAAAAAACATCAATATTTAAGTACTTTTTAACTATAAATCATCGCTTCCGCTCAGCAGCAGCACACGTGTGTGACGTTATTGCATTGGCATGTTTACACGAGAACAGACACACCTGGAAGGGCAGCGCTGTTTACAGCTGAGTAGGAGGAACGCTGTACAGAAGCTCCGTTGGTTTTGGTTTAGATCTGTATTTGTATCTGTATGTTTATTCACAATGGTGCATGTGTGTGCTCATCCTGGATGTCTCAACCGAGAGAAAAATGTGAGACTACGTCCGAACATGCCAGTGCGAATACGTGACACGAGAGACCGTGTGCACTTGGCCTCTCGTGAATCTGTTTACTGCTGCTGACCGGAAGTGAAGATTTATAGTTAAAAAGTACTTAAATATTGATATGTTTTGCACCGAAAGCAATCGTTTCACTTTAGAAGACATTTAACCACTGGAGTCGTAAGGATGACATTTATGCTGACTGCCTGTTCTTTTTGGAGCTTCAAAGGTCTAATCACCATCCACTTGCATTTTAAGGACCTACTGAGTTAAGATATTTTTTCTATTTTTCTTCAAATGTGTTCAGCAGAAGACAGAAAGTCATACACATCTGGGATGGCATGAGGGTGAGTAAATGATGAGAGAATTTTCATTTTTGGGTGAACTGTCCCTTTTATTCAAATGCACAATCCAGAAATAATAATAGCCACAATATGTAGAAGGGTTGGCACTCCTAAGAACATGTAATATTTAATTCTTATTTTTTCTCGTTCTCATGTTTATATGGACAGTTCTGAATAGGCTACATGATGAGGGAAACCATTCAAAACACTTTGAAACCAGCAGACTTTGACTTCTGAGAAATCAGTATGACATTCATTAATGTTGCACGATCACCATATTATCATATTTAGCTTTTGTTTTGTATATTTTATTAATTTTTTTTGGCTTGTGATGTGTTCAACAGATCCATGTTCAGTGGAAACTATTTATTATTAGAACAGTAAAAAAAACATGTACATTTTTAAAGCATTCCTAAGTAAAACAGTGATCTGATGACAAAGGTAAGTGGCAAAATATCGGAATCAGTGTCATTATCGGTGTATAGTTTGTTTGTTAAAATCGGTATCGGTCAAAAATGTTTTAAAAATTTTAACCTAGAATTCATGGACATGTTATTTGTCAACTGACAACTTATGTAAACTACCCACTTTCAAATTTATAGTGGACCAAAATGCAGTGGATTACAAGAGTTTCTGAACGGCTGCTAAGTATTAAAATATATACAGTATATTGCTCTGGATACACAAGGCTTACAAGTACAAATTCAGATTATTGTGGATGTATACCACAAAGAACCAGCCTGCTTTGTTGGTACATCTGTTTAAATTTGTTAAACATAAACTATGATAGGATTACCACAAATACCAGAGGTGGAAGCCTACATATTCTGCCAAAAGCAACTAATGATTTATAGGAAGCATATTTGCAAATGTTTGTGTTTGAGGTTGTGATGGCATACAACAATGTTATTCCAGTTCTCAATTGGTACTTGTAATTACTTTTAATTAAGTTTGTGTGGTCTCTTTTGAAGCTGGAAATATAATAACATGAAAATATGCTGAATGCATTGTGCATGTGTGCGTGCTAATCAGTGACCCAACAACTAATCAGTAGCTAAAAAAAGTGAGGGATTATCCAATTAATTGTTTTTTTGTCTGCAGGTCACAAGCAGATTCAGTTTCAAAGGAATTTGTCTGCATTTAGGGCATCATCAAATTGTTTCATTTTAGCCAGTTTAGTAATTTTTAATCTTTAATCAGATTGATGATTTATTAAAGGAATTTTGAGAATTTTGTCAATACTTACTCATCTTTTTTTTTTTTTTTTTTTTTTTTTGTTACTAAATTTACCAAAATAATTTTCGAATAATCTCCATGCCGCTCTCTTCCATACAACAACAGTTTATACTTCACAGTGACCATGTCTTTCAAGCTCCAAAAAGGACAACAAATCACCATAAAAGTACCATAAAAATATTATAAAAGTATTCAGATGGCTATATTCAAAGTCTTCTGAAACCATGTGATAGCATTGTGTCAGGACATCAAACATGGAACAAAAAGAACTGCATGAAGATTCTTTAAAATCTCTCAGTATACAGATTTGGAACAACATGAGGTTGAGTAAATGATGACAGAATGTGCATTTTTGGGTGAAATATTACTTTAAGTGAACCTGATTGGAGGATTCTTTCCAATTCAAAAAACATCATCAGTGCCTCTGTGTGTCCAGTTGTAAGCTGGATTTGTTGTGTGTGTGTGTGTGTTTGCAGCGTCTAGAGAGTGAGAAGGAGGAGCTGGAGAGAGATCTGAGCTTTAAAGCCAATCAGGCTTCGCAGTATGACAGACTACTGGAGACTGTACGTGAGCACAACAGACAACTGCAGGTAGGGGGCGCCACTATAAAACCACAACATATAAGCTTCACTTCCAAACATCAGTCCTGCCAACAATACAATGCCAGTAACACTCAATTCATGGCTTTATATAATTTCTGCATAGTTAGTGGCTTAGGTGGTAATTTCAGAACTGATAACACCTAGAATTTTTGTATGCTGTGAGATGTCCATCTCAATCTTCACGACCTTCACTATCTTACTCTCTTAGGTGGCTGTGAAAGAGAGTAACAATGCTCAGCGTACTTTAGAGAGTCAGCTACTGGTCCTCCAGAGCAAAGACCCCAGCAAAGACTTCCGCATCAAAGAGCTGGAGGGCAGCAAGAGGGCTCTTGAGGAAGAGAATGAGCTCCTGAGGAAGAAGGTGAGAACTTCTTAGGGACCTTGTTGTGGTTGCTCAACTACAGCACTCAATGGAAATTCTGTCATAATTTACTCACCCTTATGATGTTCCAAACCAACCTTGATCTCTTTCGTGAGAAAGTTTGAGGGTGAGAAAATGATTTCAGAGCCAGTACTATACATTTGATAATTTTATGTTTGAATATTTGTTGACGTATTGTTCAATACAGTACATTTGTAATAGCAGTCCTGCATCTTGTGGTCACTGGTATCATTGTAAAACTTCAGAAACAGGAAACTAGAGATTATGCAGTGGAAATCCATATAATTATAGTCTCTGATTCTACATTTTCCCCTCTCTGTTTGTGTGTGAATGTGTGTGTATGTGAAATTGTGGGTGTTTCTTCCACAGATGGTTGGTCAGGGCAGTAGTTCCACTGTCCAAATCAAAACACAGGAGCTGTCCAAACAGTACGAACAGATGCTGAATGAACTACGAGAGGAGAAGGAGAGAGAACTCAAGAGCCTGCGGGTAAATAATTAAGAAAGAAAGAATAGATAGGGGTTGATGAATTTGTACTAAATGTATCAATTATGACTCCTTAGTAGGAATATCATGTTAATGTAATAAGCTATAAGAGGCAGTGAATAAGCAGGGTGCCTTAAACCCCAATAACCATGTCCAAGTGTGATATGATAACAAACAAATGTTCAATAAATAGTTAGATTTCTGAATGTAGCAACTTGGTGCATTAAAAAAGAATGTGCAGTCACAGATGTGTTTTAGATCCGCTCATCCAGACAGAATTTAGAGTCAGAATTATCCATTTTATAATAAATCCAGACGTCTTGAGTTAACATCTTTAACAGTGATTTTACCATGGTTAATGTCTATCATTTGGTAAAAGGACTGTAATGCACATCCTCTCATAGCATATTGCTTTTATAAAACAGAAATATGATAAAAGAATGATTAATGTATGAATGAATAATTACATTTATTAATAAAAATTACCAGAATAAACAATTCTTCCTAAAATAAACTGGACACTATTTCTGGTTGCCAAACTACAGTAATTATAAAAAGAATACAGAATTTAATTAATATTCAAGGGAAATCACAGGTTTACAGTACTGTGCAAAAGTTTTAGGCACTTGGGAAAAATGTTGCATAGTGAGGATGTCTTCAAAATGAATGACATAAATAGTTTTCATTTATCACTTAATGCCATACAAAGTCCAGTAAACATAAAAAAGCTAAATCAATATTCGGTGTGACCACCTTTGCCTTTAAAACAGCACCAATTCTCCTAGGTACACCTGGACAGTTTTTCTTGGTTGTTGGCAGATAGGATGTTCCAAGCTTCTTGGAGAATTCACCACAGTTCTTTTATCTATTTAGGTTTATCTATTTATATGTTTCAACTGCTTCTGTCTCTTTATGTAATCTCAGACTGACACGATGATCAGTGGGGGGCTTTGTGGGGGCCATGACATCTGTTGCAGGGCTCCCTGTTCTTCAGGATACAAAGAAATACAGGCTGCTCTGGAAAAAAACGGTGTGGTTGTTTCAAGGAGCACAATACGACGATACTTGAACAAAAATTAGCTGCATGGTCGAGTTGCCAGAAAGAAGCCTTTACTGCACCAATGCCACAAAAAAGCCCGGTTACAATATGCCCGACAACACCTTGACATGCCTCAAAGCTTCTGGCACACTGTAATTTGGAGTGACGAGACCAAAATAGAGCTTTATGGTCACAACCATAAGCGCTATGTTTGGAGAGGGGTCAACAAGTATTGTGCTCCTTGAAACGACCACACCGTCTTTTTCCAGAGCAGCCTGTATTTCTCCTGAGGTTACCTGTGGGTTTTTCTTTGTATCCCGAACAATTCTTCTGGCAGTTGTGGCTGAAATCTTTCTTGGTCTACCTGACCTTGGCTTGGTATCAAGAGATCCCTGAATTTTCCACTTCTTAATAAGTGACTGAACAGTACTGATTGGCATTTTCAAGGCTTTGGATATCTTTGTATATCCTTTTCCATCTTTATAAAGTTCCATTACCTTGTTACGCAGGTCTTTTGACAGTTCTTTTCTGCTCCCCATGGCTCAGTATCTAGCCTGTTCAGTGCATCCACGTGAGAGCTAACAAACTCATTGACTATTTATACACAGACACTAATTGCAATTTAAAAAGCCACAGGTGTGGGAAATTAACCTTTAATTGCCATTTAAACCTGTGTGTGTCACCTTGTGTGTCTGTAACAAGGCCAAACATTCAAGCGTCAAACTTTTGATCAGGGCCATTTGGGTGATTTCTGTTATCATTATGATATAAAATGGAGCCAAACAACTATGTGATAATAAATGGCTTCATATGATCACTATCCTTAAATAAAAGACAGTTTTTTTTGCATGATCAGTCATATTTTCAAAATCAATGCCAAAATTTCACAATTTCTGCCAGGGTATGCAAACTTTTGAGCACACTGTGTGAGTGTGTGTATATATATATATAAACTATCGGCAACGATTAATCGGTAAAACTGATATATCGGTCTACAACTAGAATGCTGTTTTACAATTACTTTTAATGTGTCTCATCTAGTTAGTTTTTGCTCTAAAATCTATCTATTTCGTATGTTGTCTTTTTTGTGTGTGCATTTTAGTCTCAGCTGATAAAGATTCAGACCGAGCGCACCACCATCACAAACACCTCTGACAGTAGCCTGGAACTGCGTATCACTGAGCTCCTCACCAAACTCGAGCAACGTGAAAGTGTCATCAAACACCAGGAGGAGGTACATAAACATACACCTACATAAAGACATGTTCTGCCGCACACACAAATGGGCTTGTAACATTTGAAATTGTTAACCCACTCTCATTCTAAACCCTGGATTAACATAATCCTGGGTGATCTTGTTTCATATTTCACACTGCTCATACTTTACCATTGGTTAGTAATTAGATTTCACACTGTACGTACACTATATGGGCAAAAGTATGTGAACACCTGAACACCACACCCATGTGTGCTTTTTAAACATGTAATTTAAAAACCATGGTCATTAAGAGGGAGTTGGTCCTCTCTTTACTACTACAACAGCTTTCACTATTCTGGGAAAACTTTCCACTAGATGTTGGAACATGACTGTGGGGCTGGCTTGCAGTCGGTGTTTCACTTCATCCCAAAGGTGTTCAGTGGGGTTCAGGTTTAGGTCTTGAGCAGGCTAGTCAAGTATTTCAACACCAGACTTAGTTAACCATTTTTCCGGTGGCATCCTCTGACAGTACCAGACTGAGCACTTTAACACACTCCATTCTACTTAAAATGTTTGTCTGAAAAGATTGTATGAAAAATAGCCAATTAGATGGGGGTGTCCATATACTCGTTATGTAAACACTTAAGTTAATATTCTTATTTGCATAGTGCTTTTCAGTTCCTGTTGCTAAACAACTGGCCGATACCACATCATTTCAATCTGTATACCTTTGGCACTACAATATGGTGTAAGCACCTCAAAATCAGACAAACAGTGTTTCATAACCCGGGGTTAGATGTGGTACTAACCCCCTTTCAGTGTGAAAAGTTAAAAGTGGCTTTAATCGGGTTAAAATTCATGTTAAGCCAGGGTTTCGTGTAATGTGAAAAACATCATCTAAGGGCTGGTAAGTCAGTGTTGATTTCAACAGGCACACAATGCAGTTGTCATCTTTTCTGCAATGTCATGTGGTTGGGTGGCATCTTCCCAGTTATTACTTTGAGTATGGCTGTTGTCAAATTTCAGTTACTGACAACTCAAAACAGATTGGAAGGATGCTAGAAAATGGTCAAAATCAATGTTGTTGAGGAGGTACTTTATTTTCCTTCGAGGAAACCTTTCATTTTCCTCAGTCCATGAAATACACTCACAGAGCACTTTATTAGAAACTGTAACCTGTACACCTACTTATTCATGCGATTATCTAATTAGCCAATTGTTTGGCAGCAGTGCAATGCATGAAATCATGCAGATATGGGTCAGGAGCTTCAGTTAATGTTCACATCAACCATCAGAATGGGGAAAAAATGTGATCTCAGTGATTTCGACCATGACATGATTGTTGGTGCCAGATGGGCTGGTTTGTGTATTTCTGTAACTGCTGATCTCCTGGGATTTTCAGGCACAACAGTCTTTAGAGTTTACTCAGAATGGTGTCAAAAACAAAAAAACATCCAGTGAGTGGCAGTTCTACGAATGGAAACACCTTGTTGATAAGAGAGGTCAACAGAGAATGGCCAGACTGGTTCGAGGTGACAGAAAGTCTACAATAACTCAGATAACCACTGTAGAAAATCCCTTAGTTCTCTGGAATGAGGAGGTGGGAGATGGCGTACTTTGTTCCAAAATACAGTCTTTATTCAAACACAAAAAATCTTTGCTTTTCAGCAGAACACTCTCAAACACACATACTCGCTGGGAGCTCAGCTCTCTCTCTTGTCTGCCACCATCTCCTCCCCTTTTATCTCCGTGTCACAGCTCACTGGGAATACAAACAGGTGTTGGCACAGGTGTAAATCCTTAACCACTCAGCTTTCCCGGACCTCACTCTCCACAGATCTGTGCTCGATCACACCCCAGCCTCCACAACCACTCTGTACAATTGCAATGTGCAGAATAGCATTTCAGAATGCACAACATATTGAACCTTGAGGCAGATGGGCTACAACAGCAGAAGATCACGTCGGGTTCCACTTCGTCAGCCAAGAACAGATAGCTGAGGCTGCAGTAGGCAGAAGCTCACCAAAACTGGACAGTTGAAAAACGTGGCATGGTCTGATGAATCTGGATTTCTGCTGAGGCACACAGATGGTAGGGTTAGAATTTGGTGCGAACAGCATGAATCTATGGACCTAAACTGCCTTGTGTCAACAGTCCAGGCTGGTGGCGGTGGTTTAATGGTTTGAGGAATATTTTCTTGACACAGTTTGGGCCCATTAATACCAATCAATCATCGGTTGAATGCCAAAGCCTATTTGAGTATTGTTGCTCACCAAGTGCATCCTTTCATGGCCACAATTTACCCATCTTCTTATGGCTACTTCCAGCATGATAATGCACCATGTCACAAAGCAAAAGTCATCTCAAACTGGTTTCATGAACATGACAATGAGTTCACTGTTCTTCAGTGGCCTTCCCAGTCACCGGATCTGAATCCAATAGAGTACCTTTGTGATGTGGTAGAATGGGAGATTTGCAGCATGAATGTGCAGCTGAAAAAATTGCAGAAATTGCGTGATGCAATCATGTCAACATGGACAAGAATCTCAAAGGAATGTTTCCAACATCTTGTGGAATCCATGCTATGAAGAATTGAGGCTGTTTTTTGTTTTTTTTAGAGCAAAGGCAGGCCATACCAAGTTGTGTTCCTAATAAAGTACTCAGTGAATGTATATGCTACCACTTTGTATAGACTGGTTGCTTAACCAATATTGTCATTCATTCAATCATTTGACAGACTCAAGGAAAATGACATTCATATGTTTACAATTGAATCTGAGAACAAGGACATTGTCCTCATTATAAAGACTGCAAATTGCTTAGAAGTTGACATCATAGACGAAACATTATTTTGTTTGTTTCCTCTTTGTATTATCTCAGCTTCATTACCCTTGAGGAATGTGAATGCAGAGTAGACTTTGTGAATTTGATTGACAGATATTTCTCCAGATTCCTGCTGCAGTACTTTATTCTGAATGCATTTGACCTTTGACCTTTGGTGTGCACCCTTAGGAGATCAGACGACTCAAGCAGCAGAAGAGTGACAGCTCCAGCAGTACGACGAAAACTGTCATTACCAAGAGGTGTGTGTCTTTGGTTGGGGTGTGGGGATAAGTGCATAAACTATATATAAACATGGTTCAATCTCAGGAAACTGTGCCATTTGTAATTTATGTGTGTCTTCATGGCCTATTGCTTATATAATTCACAGGATAGTGAACTTTGTCACATTACTTGATAGATTTAACTCTATATGACTCTGGTCATATGCAGAAAGAAAATACTTTTTCATTGCTTATAAATATTCAGAATGTCATGTGAAAGATAATTGTTCCATGCCAGTCAGTCCAAAAGATAAAGACTCATTTTGAACTCTGCTCTTTCTTATCATGGAACAGATACATGAACCAGTACCCTATTCTGGGTCTGCTGAGTGATGATTACCAGTACACACCACCCATTAAAGAGGACAGGACTGTCGTCATCGAGAGCACTGGAGGGATTACCAGACGGGTAATCTAGGCTGTAACATTGGTATTTGTTTGGTAAGGGACACATTTTTCTACCCATACGGTCTTACCAAGGTCATTTAAATGGTCTTGTCGTTAAATTAATTTGCCTGTTGAGTTTCTGATTTAATTGGTTCAAGAGGCATAAAGAATTACTATGAAGAATGTGTTCTCTTTGGTTGCACTAAAACGTTCACATAATTTCTAGAATATCCAGAAAGTCAACATTTGCATTCAGTGGTTACTGATAGATTTCTCCCCCTGGCATAGAGGGACCATGCTAAATTCTACTTGGGAATGTTACTAATAGATTAATGGGGCTGTCCTTTTGTTAGTGTCTTACCTCATAAGCAAGTTATGATGTCATTGAACCTTACCTTACTATGTGATCACAAACAGTCTGCTTTTGACCAGTGACCTACTTACATTACATGCAATAAATGATGCAAAAGCAAAATTATGTAATAAAGGAGAATTCTTCTTTAATCAACATGTCTTCTGAGACCAAAGAGGTCTATAATACCTTGAGAGAAATATCTGTTTGCATTCCCATGGAAGTATGCAACCTGCATGCTGCCATCTTTGCTTACTGCCCCCACTAACCAGCATTACCAAGACCCCTTGGTTTAGACAAATAATGTCTTTCATTAAAAACATATGGAGGATCTTTAATGCTGGGCTTGTTGCTCCAGTAATTAAAGTCATATGAGTTTCTGAGAAAAATATTAACTGCAGCTGGATGCAACATGTACGTTATGTTGCTGCATTGCATGAAGTGCATGTCCTATAGTCCAATGATTGTCTACTTTGACACTAGCACTGTCTCATATGCCTGAAATAGGTAATATTTCCTGAACTGGTGAACCAATTTTTCAAAATCGCATCATTGTCTTACACTTGGTGTACTTTCTGGGAAGGAATCCAGTGTGTCAAAAAGCTGTATCCATTGGGTTCCCACATAGTTGCATCAGAATGAGTTCAGACTGGGCTGAGATTTAAGCTATAGTAGAAAGAATCTCAGAGCAGTTTGCCAGCAATGTTTTATCATTCTGAAACTCTAGATATACAGTGCGGTTCAGAAGTCTGAACGCATTGAAAATCTGGGATTCAAAATCTCATTTAAACTTGGAAATAAAAAGGAAGTTTTAGGATAGACGAATTTAAAACAAAGAAATATTATGATCGAGATCAGAAATTAATGGGGGCTTAGGGCAAAAATGCCAAAATTGGAAAATGTAGGGTTAGGAAATGACCCCATAATAAGTTCCCTCTAAACATCTGATCTATTTTCTAATATTTTATTATTAACCTAATACATATTATCACAAAATATGATTTGAAGCTGATTTAAAAATTATAGGTAACAACCTTAGTGAATTAGTTTGGAATTTATATTAATAAATGACACACAGTGGTTTTTTAAAATGCCCCATAAAGGTAAAAAAATGGCTCTAAAAATCTGATCCAGAGGGCAAATATTGCCCCACGGTAAAAAAGTTCATTTTTGACCCTGATTATGATGTAAATGAAAAATAAATATTAAAGATGCTGCACTATTTTTTAGGTCACTAACATTCAAATTTGTGACATTGAACAATAGGCTTGGTATCGATGCCTTTTTCAGAAGATTTTCCTGATGATTATCGATATACAGTTAGGGCTGCTCGTTGCACAAGAGTCTTTGTCTTTTCAGACATATTTCTGAAAACAACGTTGGTAAAGTGTGATCGGCAGGGTAAATTTAAGGGGATTGCAAATCGGACATGTCTGGCAGATGACATGGCGCATACTAAAACAATTATTGTCTATGAAGGTACATACACAGCGCGGGCTTATCCTCTCTGGAGGCTGCTCAAAAATCTGCAGTGACACGAAGCCCAACTCGCATAGTTTTCCATTAAATTCGACCCAAATCATTATTAAAGGACTACGATTATTTACTCTAGCCATCAGTGGATGATATATTGTGTATATGCATCTTTCATAGAGCCTACACAAAGTATTTTCAGTTACAAGTGTCTTTTTGTGGTTTGACAGCTTGAATGAAACCTCTTCAAAGATACATACAGAGAAATTTAATAATAAACGTCGCCATTTCTAATTGTTCAGTTTACGCAGTTACACCAGTTTCATACACTAACCTGCAAACTCATCAGCATAACTTTCATTCTTGAAGAAGTACAAAAACCTTTTTAAATTTTGTGAGTATGTATCCTGTGCAAGGAGCTCTAAAATACCTGGCCTATGTTGTGATACCTGTGCCTTGCGACATGCTTCAGTAAATGTCATATCACCCTCTTGTGGTCTCCCAACGCTATTATGCCAGACATTAAACAGAAGCCCAACTGAGTGAATTGGAAAGCACGCAAATAAGGTGCTGATCAATAATCGAAATTTTAATGTTAAAGGAATAGTTCACCCACAAATGAAAATTCTCTCATCATTTACTCACCCTTATGCCATCCCAGATGTGTATGACTTTTCTTCTTTGGCAGACCACAAACGAAGATTTTTCGAAGAATTTCTCTGCTCTTTTTGTCAATACAATGCAAGTGAATGGGTGTAAAAATTTTGAAGCTCCAGAAATCACATAAAGTCAGCATAAAAGTAATCCACATTACTCCAGTGTTTAAATCAATGTCTTCAGAAGCGAATTGATAGGTGTGGGTGAGAAACAGATCAATATTAAAGTACATTTTTACTATAAATTCTCCTCACTGCTCAGACAATCTCAACTTTAACTTTAACATTCTTCTTGTGTTTTTGGTGATTCACATTCTTCATGCATACTGGGCAGGAAGAAGAATTTATAGCAAAAATGGACTTAAATATTGATCTGTTTCTCACCCACCCTTACAAAAATTGAGAGTTTACTGAAAATTTGCCTGAAAATTTGCATTTTCACATGCAAATGAGTTTTGCTGCAAACTTGCGGCAAATTGTCCATTGTTGCCAAAGGTTTGGCGGAGGTTCACCACTACTGGTGAAAAGCTGCAAACTTCTGGAAAACATTTGTGGCAAATCACAAGCTCATTTGCATGTGAAAATAACGAGCTGCAAATTTGCGGCTAGTTTATATTTTTTTTGTAAGGGCACACCTATCATATCACTTCTGAGAATATTAATTAAACCACTGTAGTCATATTAATTACTTTTATGCTGCATTTATGTGATTTTTGGAGCTTCAAAATGTTGGCACCCATTCACTTTCTTTGTATGGATTGACAGAGCTGAAATATTCTTCTAAAAACCTTAATCTGTGTTCTGCAGGATAAAGAAAGTCATACACATCTAGGATGGCATGAGGGTGAGTGAATGAGAGAAATTTCATTTTTGGGTGAACTATTCCTTTAAATCCTTTGTATGAAAAGGTTAGATTTTCTTGAGACCACAGCGGAACACAAGATGCCATTTGGAACATTCTTAAATAATGCTGGATTACATGGATCGTCAGGTTTTGCACAAATTTGTGAAGTCTGTCAGCTTGAGTGCATGCTGTCATTAAAGCAAAAGGGGGACATACCAAATACTAAGAAATTCAGACATTCATATACATTTTCCCTACAACTTTTAACTCAAATTTTTTGCTGATAATATAATTAGCTTAATTTAATATACAACTGCATTAAATTAGATAACTGCAAATTGAAACACTTTCACAAGTGAATTTAAACTTTTAAACCCCACTGTACAGCCACTACTCACAGACTGAAAACAAAACCTTAAAAAAAGACAAACAAATCTTACAAATTTGCAAAACTTACTCTAAAATGAATGCTGTGTGCTCTGTTCTGATCTGGGCAGAAAATCATTACCAGGCCCAGACAGAATATGGGCGCCCAGAATGCAAAAACAATCTGCAGATTTCAGCAGAATTGTGACATCTGTCATTTATAAAAGTTGTATGCATCCCCCACCCCTTGCATGTTTGTTCATTAAATATTTTGGCTTATTTCATTATGCTGTTTAGCTATCAGTAAGAGTTTAGTGCTCTCGGCTCCATTTAAAACATTCCATTATGTTTAAAATCATTCTGCAGAATTCCATACATTTTCCCTCAATTTCTGCACAGATAAAGTGAAAAAGTCTGCAGATACCAACCAAGAAACTGCTGCTTTTTTGACAGGAATTAACTGGAAGAAGACCACGAGGTCTCCCCGTTTCCTCGTCCAGATGCGATTCCCTGGCTCTCACCCTGCATACTGCCCTCTCCCTCATCCCAGGGGCTGCTAATGGTGATGATGGCTCTAACATTTAATGCTTGGCCTGTAGAATTTTAAAATTTGCATCCTTCATGTGTTCCACCAAACCCTTCAGCAGTCTCTGGTCAGCACTACTGTACACATATACATACACTACCGGTCAAACGTTTTGAAACACTTGACTGAAATGTTTCTCATGATTTTAAAAATTGTTTGATTTGAAGGCGTATGCTTAAATATTTGAAATTAGTTTTGTAGACAAAAATATAATTGTGCCACCATATTAATTTATTTCATTATAAAACTAAAATTTAATTAAAAAAATAACGTTTTTGTAATTGATGACTTGGACCAAATAATTAAGAAAAGCAGCTACTAAGTGCCCAACATAGATGGGAACTCCTTCAATACTGTTTAAAAAGCATCCTAGGGTGATACCTCGAGAAGTTGGTTGAGAAAATGTCAAGAATACATGTCTGCAAATTCTAGACAAAGAGTGACTACTTTGAAGATGCTAAAATATAACACAGTTTTGGTTTATTTTGGATTTTGTTTAGTCACAATATAATTCCCATAGTTCCATTTGTGTTATTCCATAGTTTTGATGACTTTACTATTATTCTAAAATGTGAAACAAAAATTATAATAAAGAATGAGTAAGTGTTTCAAAACTTTTGACTGGTAGTGTATTTGGAGGGAAATGTACCCTTATTGTAGTCAAGGGCTGTGTCTCGTTTGGAAGGCTGCATGCTAGGTAGGACGCATCCTTTGAAGGCTGCAGTATACCAAGTGTCCTCCTTTAAACAAGCCTCGTTTAAACAAGATGGACTTCGCAGGACAAACGGAAACGGAACGTAACATGGTTGCTATGACAGCACGCCACTCTTTAACAAGCGCGAGCGCTTTGAGTGAGAAGGGAACAAAGTCCCTTTAGAAGGGAATGTATGAGGTAAATTTTAGGAGAGTTATAATGATGTAAAGAGAAAAGAAAATAGATTTTACAGGTGAACTTTTAGTCTAATACTTTATTTTAATTATATATGAATATAATTATACATATTATATACTCTGCACCCATCTACTGAGGTACTTCAACTTGGGAATTAACATTACTTGCATTTGAACATCATATTTACGGGCAAATTGACATCATTTTTTTTTTTTAGACATTTCCGTTGAAGCAAAGTATTGTGGGATATGAGTGCCCACGAAGGATACACCTCATGCATCCTCCGAATTCCCATGAAAGAAGGTTGCATTCGAATTGTCCTACTCGCTTTTCTGAAACGAGACAGCCTCGATGACATATGCGGCCGTCAAATGCGACCTCCGGAGGACACAGCCTTCTAAACGAGACACAGCCAAGTATTGTCTGTAATGTAAATGGTGGTTGCTAGTCTTGTTGGTTTTCTTCTCATTTATTTGGTTTTGCTAGTTTGGGTAATTTTATGATGTTTTTTTTTTTTTTTTTGCCTTTTATGTTTATGTTCTGAAAACATCAGAGAGGTGATGCTTCATATGCAAAGGGATGCATGCATGTAATAGTGGTCGACTGAAATAGGCTTTTCTATGGCCGATGCCGATATCTGCAAAGCAGAGTGACCCAGGGGCGGACTGTGAAGAGAAATCGGCCTGGGATTTTAGATAGAAACTGGCCCAAATTTGTTGAGCGGTGGGGGGGTTGGGGGGGGGGTAGTTGCTGTCCTTTTCTGCATACCGCGGCACCCCATTTCAGATTATTGCGGCCCATTCGGCCCCGTTTCACGGATGGCCCACCGGGAAAAGTCCCGGTTCTCCCGATGGCCAGTCCATACCTGGAGTGACCCATGGCTGATATATTGAAAATGACAGAGACATACTCAAAATGTTGAAATAAACATTTTTTACATAAAATTTTACTCAAAATTCAGAAAAAATATTTGAAAACATATGCTGTCAGTAAAGGCACAGTTATTGGCCTGTGCTGATAATCTAAAAATGCTAGATATCTGGCAATTAATTGGCCTTGCCAATATATCAGTAGACCATTAATATGCAATTTAAGATGGTGAGGGATTTTACTGCTTATAAGTGGTTTATGCCGAATGGGATAACAGTGATAGGTTTAAACTATGCAAAAATCTTACAAATTGGATCACTGCTGTATTTAACATAATAGATATAATATAAAAATAGATTATTATGGCTCTTAAAATGTAATTTTTGCCTTATTCAACACTTTTTAAACATGCAATGGAAGATATCTTTTTAAAGTAAAGTAAGCTATAATAATTCCTTAATTTCAGCTTTTATAGCCTGCAGCTGCTGGGAGTATTTTTGTTATGGTACATAGAGTCTATTTCTACAGTGTCTGCTGTAGTTCTGAGTTGTTCTGACCTACTCAAGTGTTTCCCCCCCTCTCTTAATATTCAATGTAATATGCCTAAAAGGAATCTTGGACTTCAAGGTACATCCTGTTGTTTTTAAGTGTGAAGTTTTACCTTCATTACAGTGCAAAATGTCAAGATTTTGTTTTGCTCAAGTTAGTGGTTAAGAGAGAATGGCAAGAAGAGAGCAGTTCCTGATGTCACCAAGAGGAAAATATTCACAATAACTTTTAAAACATCTCTTTTTTTAAAAATACCTCAGCGTGGCATTGGAAATCCAAAGCTCTTAGGTTCTTAGAAAAATGCTGTTTTCAAAGAAAATGATATGTTGTTTGATATGTTACAACCTGACTAAATGCACCTTTTATTGAAATATGTTAGTGCCGCTTTAAATGAATAAACTTCACAATTACAGTGTGGCATCTGCAGCATTAACCGATTGATGGATGGAATTTTACATTCTGTAACAGTGTGTGCTTGAAATAAAGTATATTTTGACCATTTAAGGACTTTTAAGAATGTTCATTTCTCCTATATTGAACCTGTAGTTTCAGCAAAGCACCTTGCTTTTTGCCACATTTTTTTTTTTTCCTAAATTGGAATACGTGTAAGTATATATTCATTCTTTGTTGTCTTTCCTTTGCCTTTTCAAAAATTACTTTTCCCAGTTTAAAAATATTGTAAAGTTAAATAAGTTACGTGTTTGAATATATGATAAACATACACTGTAAAAAAAAAAAACGGTAATATTCCGGCAGCTGGGGCACCAAAAGTATTCTGTGAAATAACGGAAAATATCTAACTCGTAAAAATACAGTAATTTTCCATAATTAAAATACAGTTTGTAGCTTTAATTTTACTTGAGATCTTCTGTATTATTATTTATTTATTTTTTTAGCTTTTCAACAGTTTCATACATTAAATAAAATATAAATATTTGTGAAATTATGCTAAATTTGTGAATGTATTTTAACAGTCTTTTTATGTAGAAAAAAAGATTTTCTTTAAAAAAAATTGAAATTTGATGGTTATTCACAGTTACAGGTTTTCCATGTTATTCTACATTAGACATTTCACAATTCAGTCTATTTCTGTAATTTTATTAATATTTTTCTGTACTTTAAAAATACAGGAAAAAAACTGTAAAATAAACAGTAAAAATCCCGAAAAATTACAGATTTTTTTTTTACAGTGTAAAGCTACCCTATCTAAATCTTAAAAATGGCAACAAAAAAGAGAAAAAAAGGCTGCCAGTAGGCGAAACGGCAAAAAATAAATAAATGTATAATAATATATTATTTTTAATTATTACTCGACAATCAATCAGTGAACTTTATGAAATCAAGTAGTCTGCCTGAGATTTATGTCGGCTGTTCAGAATCAGATCTAGAAATGTCATGTGTATTAATCACTCTTTCGAAGCAGTTCTTTGAAATAAATGGGTCTAATGAATTGGCAAAACTGTCTGAATCGGTTCGCCTAAATCATGAATCAGTCACTCTTTCAAAGCAGTTCTTTGAAATAAATGTGTCTAACGAATGTGTGATTAAATTTGAATCATTTGGACAGCCCAATTGTGCACTGAATCGTCTGGAGTGGTTTCTCTTCTGACAGAGAACAAAAATAGCACTTGATAAAGTGGAATATTTTAGGGCTGTAACTAACGATTATTTTGATAATCGATTAATCTTCGATTATTTTTTCGATTAATCGGCTAAAAACAAAATTTGCATTTCCTGTATTTTATTTCTTTTTTAAATGTAATTATTTTATTATTTGATCCCCTTTTCTAACAATTTGGAATGCCCAATTCACCCTACTTAGTAGGTCCTCGTGGTGGCGCGGTTACTCACCTCAATCTGGGTGACGGAGGACAAGTCTCAGTTGCCTCCGCTTCTGAGACCGTCAGTCCGCACATTTTATCACGTGGCTCATTGTGCATGACACCGTGGAGACTCACGGCATGTGGTGGCTCATGCTACTCTCCATGATCCATGCACAACTTACCATGTGCCCCATTGAGAGCGAGAACCACTAATCGCGACCACGAGGAGTTTACCCCATGTGACTCTACCCTCCCTAGCAACCGGACCAATTTGGTTGCTTAGGAGACCTGGCTGGAGTCACTCAGTACACCCTGGATTCGAACTTGCAACTCAAGGGGTGGTAGTCAGCATCAGTACTCGCTGAGCTTCCCAGGCCCCTTTCCTATTTTTTATTAAAATGTGATATTTTTTCTAATTAAATTATAAAGAAGATTTGGTTCGATTTACGGTACTGAATTCTACTACATGATTCTATACTTTCACAAAATTTTGAACAAAGCCAGGATCATAATCATAATCATTTGAATTTATTATTATTAATATTATTATTACTTACAGGACATATGCAAAACAGATCCTTTACTTGTAAAGCTTAAAAGTACTATTCATTAAAGAGTAAAATGATCCATCAGGGATGGAGTGGGACAAAACAAATCAGCCCAGCAGAGGGCAAAATGACACCAGAATAAAAAATATTAATAATTCTTCCCAGCTGAAAAAGACATAATTATGTTACTGATTGCATATTGTAAGTTTTAAAAAAGTCACTCATTACATGTTTCTAGACTATTCTTTTCGAGAGAAAAAAAAACATTTTTAATGGTAGTGTATGCTTATCCAGTAAAATAATGTTTGCCATAGTATAAATTTACTAGTGAAATCAGACATTACATGTGGCATTATCAGGAGGACTTTCAAATATCAGGACCCTTAGCATTATTATACATTCTATTCAGCATACAGTTTATATAGTACAATCATCAGATTCACTCTTGCGCTGAAAAGTCTCATCCTAGACTTTTTGTCTAGACATCCTAAGATCAATGTATTAGCTACATGCGCTTACATTAAGACCAGATTTCTGAAATGAAAAACGTAATATGTAATTGAAATTTCACATTACTTATCTATTAATTTAAAAAGGGGGACAATTAGGATGTTATGTATTTTAATCATGGAGAATGTAGTAATGTGATGAACTATGGCAAATCTCGGAAATGGAGGTAAAGTTGATCGTTTTTAATTTTTTTTTCTGTTACATGTGAGTTCATTCTTTTCTACACTGTATACAGTAGATGACATTGTGGCATAAAAGTGAACTAAACAAACATATATAACCAATGATTGAATATAGGAGCTATTGCAGCTGATTCCACAGCACATGGACACCTGCCCTTGGTCACAATCTTTACATCACTCTTCTTACTCTCTTCTAGAATTCATTCTCTTCTCCTCTTTTCCTTCACTTTTACCTGGCACTTTCCTAAAAGTAAGGTGGTAGGCTACTAACTTGCTTGCTGGCAAACTGGCAGAGGAATTTCAAAAGAAATGAGCTCACTTGACTACCATTTCCCTCAGCATTACAACTGAAATCAAATGAAACAATTACATTATTGACAATATCAGGGCCTGAAATTCATTTCTAAAGGTTGTTTTCCCCCCTTAGATGCCTCATATTGTTGGGGATTTCTTCCACTTTGTAGTCATGACACAAAGTTATTCAATATTGTAAAATAATAGTAATAATGATTATTATTATTATTACACTATTTCACCTAACTGTTTCTATTAGTTATCTTATATGGACCTGTTTATCAAAATTATACCTTTTATTTTGATCAACTCTTATGCATTATGATGCTTCTTTTCAGTCAATTGTTTCCCAGCAAAGCGCAATGTAATCTATGCTGTAATGTGCTGACTTACATTTATTGTGGTTCTTTGCAGATACTTTATTATACATTTCATTTATTTTTTCATGTTATTAATGTTGTATTCTTATTTTAAATGCATTCATTTTTTATAATACACAGCTACTTTGTGCCTCACCTCAAAGCTGATAATGATGATGATGATTCTTTTGCTCCCTGGTCCAGTTTTGCCATTAAGAACTGGTGCGAACAAGTAATCAGTAAAGGAAGATGAATGACTTAAAGCTGCTATAGCGAGCAGCCCCCTCTCTTGGACAAAATAAACAGTGCACGTTGTCTTCAATAGAGGCTTTCTTGCCATGTATTTTCATGCATTTTCACAACGCGCAGTAAAAACTGGGACATTTCCGGGGTCAGCTCTAGTCGGGGACAGACCATGATGAGACGAAACCATCTAAAACATTTGAAAGCCAGCACACTTGGACCTCTGTGACATTGTGGCATCCATGAAAGCTGCATAATTGATTACATTGAAACTGAAAGCGCGGTATGATGTTGCACAAATTTAATCAAAATGATGGCGCTTGTCCTGAAAATATATGCTACCTATCAGGATGAGCTACCAATGCTATAATCGCATAGTTTTAGGGTTAGGGTTTGGGGTAGGGTTAGGGCTTAGTATAGCCTCCCACAGGGGTGTAGCAGTCATTTTAAAAGGGCTGCTATGCCCTTGCACCATATCACACTACATGATAGTTATGCTGGTAGCACATCCTTATACTAGGTATTATCTGCCTGACAAGATGTGCTACCAAGGTTTTTAACACTTTTTATGCTGTTTTAGTACATACCGACAGGTTCTCCCATGCCTCTCGAGTTGTGCTACCCATGTTTTAGCTTTACACATCACTGTGTTTACTGCTGGTAGCACATACTGAGCAGGTAGCACAGATTGTCAGAACACGCTCCCTTTCTTCATTGCAATCGGTTTGATTGACGTGGATGTGCGCGCTCACGTGCTCTGTAAATTTTAACGGAGACTCGCTTGTGGTAAAACAAGCGATTTTGCGAAATGGAAATATGCGCCTGATTTTGAATTCATAACATGTATACATCACAAAATAGAGAAAATAGCAGTAAAATGTAAGTTATGCGCTGGAGAGAAACAAGTCTTAAGCGCATCAAACGGCACAATCACTCTGTCAACGCACTTGATGCAGCAACCTCTCCACTATGAACTGTATGCTTTTTATGATCTTCTTTGAAGTGTTTATAAAGTGCTCTCATGCCATGGGCATCTTGGGTCATGTTTTTTCCGCTTTGTCTCAGTCGTTTTTCAAACGAGTTTCATCATGCAACACATTTTTCACTGGGCTGTAAAGTGACGTCACTGACGGATCTTCTTCGTGCTCAACGCAAATATCCAACTAATCGATAATGAAATTCATTGTCGATGATTTTCATTATCGATAATGTTCGATTTCATCGATTAGTTGTTGCAGCCCTAGAATATTTACCTTAACAATGGAAATCAATCCTACATTATCGTTTGCCAGCGATGAAGAAAGTCTTAATTCAACAGCATGTTGTGCAGATTGTGAATGACTCACTGCAGCAGGTAAACACATTTCCACCAAAAATAGTAACAAAACTCTCTATGCGAAAAGGTAGACTACCATGACATTACCACGTCTTGACATTACATGTCAAAGTTGTTTTAAGCCTACTATGATATTTTTTGAAAAACCTTCGAGTACCATGCAATTTAGTACCATATATGAATATGGTCATATTTCAGCATATAGAAGAAATATATTGAAGTATCTACCATCACTGTGACACCGTATCGGCAAAGTTGGCTACTTTTTTGAAAGGAGTTTTTGAGAAACTTCAGTGGTAAAACCGAATAACACACACACAACAACTGGCAATGTAATTTTTTTGTAATTCTTTTGGAGATGTTTTTGTTTTCTAATAAACATGCAAATTGCACTTGAATGGAGCAAGCTGCTTTTGCAATGTACTAACTTGTAGTACTTTCTTTTTCTTCTGTAGAGTTGTTGGTAGCTTTGTGATTAGCTTGCCCAAAACTGGATAGATCATAAGCCTTACTTTGTTTAAACTCGTGAAAACGTAAAACGTGACTGGTTTGTGACAGTCTGTTATGTTTATCGTGTTATTGATCTCAAACTGCAGAAGTTGGGTGTATGTCTGCCTCAAACATTGGCTTTAAGATTGTTAATAATAAGTAGATTACCTTAACAGATTCTGTAGTTTGATAGGAGTCAGGACATTGTTTTGTATCACCAGAGGGCGCTAAACAACAACATTCCAACATTTTCATTTAAGTGAAATCAGTTCTGAAAAAGATCATTTGTATGCAGATGACACTTGTTTTGATATCTTGTTATCTATTGCAATGACATTCATACAAAAGTGTGACCTAGCCTAAGGACCCAAATACATTTTGGTGTCATCATAGAGCTTTAAAATACTGTATTTTATTCATCATTAAAGTGATTATTCAAGGTGAGATTTCTTTTTTTTCTCCCTTGTTCGCAAACTCATGTTTGGCTGTTCACTTGATTTTCCTCCTTCACATGCTTGGTTGCTTCATGAATGCGTGTGTGTGTGCATGCATACCTGCACTGTATTGTCTGTGTCAGGATGTCTTTCTTTTGTGTAAATCGTGTGTTCCATGATCTTTTTCCTGTGTTGCACTAGTGTGTCTCCACTGTATTTATTTAGTTGTGTCTGTTTGTATCTGGAATCCTCTGCTTGCTTGCTTTTTTCACGGGGTGTTTTTCCAGTTTCCTGCTGACACTGTTTCATGTGAATAGACACAAATTCATTTAACAAAAGATTAAAAGAACCAGCTTATTTTGAATGAGACCATCTGACATATGCTCAGTTGGATCTTTTTTTAAAGGGCAAATTTTTATGGTTTTGTTATTTAAAGGTCACATTATAACAGACTTGGACACTTTTTTACCAGGCCAGCATCATTTATTTTTGGTACTTTTCAAATGCCTTTAATGTTCAGATTTTGTTGTTTTAAGATTGTCTCAGAACAAGACTTTCAGTATGAAACTATGCAAATCCATTATAAAAATAATGTTTAAAAATTTTCAATATTTACTGTGTGAAAATGAAAAATTACAACTGTCCCACATTTATGGCGTCGTTTCCACCACACCAAACAATTTTACACAGTTTTGTCATTTCCAATCGTCCCATCACAGGACAGTTATGAAGCTGCCCCTCCATCGGCACAATGAGCTCGTCATATCTGGAATAGCTTGAATGGCTGACTACCTTTTTTATTCATTCACAGATTTGGTCAAATACCATTGTTTTTCTTTCTAAATCCTATATAAAGTACATTTTCAAAACTATAGAGGGTAAAAAGAGTGGTAGTGACATCAAATACAATTTTCTTTTTATTTAGGCTATTGTAAATACAAAGATAATTTGTTAAATGTAATATAAGGGTGCAGCCTATATTTAATATCAGACATGATGATGCTTTTGAATATTGATACAGTTTAAATGCAACCTATTGCACATATAAAAAGTGAGGCGCAGGAACTACTAATAACATAATAAAAAATAAAATATAATCTAATATTTTGCTATTGACAAATTAAGTAGACCCCGTCCAAAATGTCGGCCCACTCAAAAGACCACTCCCATCAACAAATTGAGTGTGCAGTAGTCCCTAAACTCTGTTAAATGTCCATGCAATGAGTGTTTTACAAGAGTCCCACAGCACCTAAAGTACAAAGACTTTAAGAACAGACATCACTCCAGACTAATGACATTTACCCCTTCACTCGTTTGCTAGCTCTCTCTCTCACTCTCTCTCTCTCTGGATGATCCCACGGCCCTGCTGTATTGCACAGTACAGTGGGAGAGCAGGGTCAGTAATGCAAAGGCATTGATTATGGCTGATAATTCAGAGCTTTGATGTGGATAATGCAGCCCATCTCTTCCTGCACTGGCCATGCACTCCCAGCCCCTGGGGCCTCAGAGGATATTGGGTTTACAGACACTGCTCGCTCAATCCTGCTCTCTCTCTCTCTCTCTCTCTCTCTCACTTACTCTCTCTCTCTCTCTTTGCATCATTCAATAACGCTCTCTCATGCACACTTTTTGCAACATACAGTATTTTCTTATGCAGTAGCCCCAAAAGTATATCTCAGCTATGTGGATCCATACAATGCAAGTGAATGGTGACCAGAACTGTGAAGCCTCAAAAATCACATAAAGTCCACATAAAAGTAATCCAGTGATTTAATCCATACCTTCCAAAGCGATATGATAGGTGTGGGTGAGAAACAGATCAATATTTAAGTCCTTTTTAACATAAATCTCAACTTTCACTTTTACATTCTGAAAGTGAAAGTGGAGATTTATGTTAAAAAGGACCTAAATATTGATCTGTTTCTCATATCAGAGAATAGAGATTTAACCAATGGAGTCGTATGGATTACTTTTATGCAGCCTTTATGTGCCTTTTGGAGCTTTAAAGATCTGGTCAGCATTCACTTGCATTGTTTGGACCTACAGAGCTGAGCTATTCTTCTAAAAATCTTAGTTTGTGTTCAGAAGAAGAAAGAAAGTCATTCACATCTGGGATGGCATGAGAGTGAGTCAATGATGAGAGAATTTTTATTTTTGGCTTTAAGTGTCCAAATACATTTTGGTGTCATGATAGAGCTTTAAAATACTGTATTTTATTCATCATTAAAGTGATTATTCAAGGTGAGTTTTCTTTTTTCTCCCTTGTTTGCAAACTCATGTTTGGCTGTTCACTTGATTTTCCTCCTTCACATGCTTGGTTGCTTCATGAATGCGTGTGTGTGTGCATGCATACCTGCACTGTATTGTCTGTGTCAGGATGTCTTTCTTTTGTGTAAATCGTGTGTTCCATGATCTTTTTCCTGTGTTGCACTAGTGTGTCTCCACTGTATATATTTAGTTGTGTCTGTTTGTATCTGGAATCCTCTGCTTGCTTGCTTTTTTCACGGGGTGTTTTTCCAGTTTCCTGCTGACACTGTTTCATGTGAATAGACACAAATTCATTTAACAAAAGATTAAAAGAACCAGCTTATTTTGAATGAGACCATCTGACATATGCTCAGTTGGATTTTTTTTTAAAGAGCAGGTTTTTTATTTATTTATTTTTTTTTTAATAATATCCAGCATTGTGCGTCTTCATGCATGACTGCTGCAGCCTGTGGCATCACCCATTTGGAGCCTTTACAGACTTTTGAGAATTTCTTTTTTATGAAGAATTTGGAATTACTTGCTTCTAAAATTTAATAAATGTTTTTTTTTTATTTATTTATTTTTTTATGTTTTTACAGCAATTCAACAAAACATCAATTGGTTTATTCAAAATGGACTAATAAACTTTTGAAAAGATTGCTTTACCTTTAGAAGTTTTAATGAAGAAAAAAATTACTGAGTGCACCTTTAAAGACATGAATTGTAATTTTGCAATATATGTATGAAATCATGAGCCCTCACATTAAAATGAAGACTCCAGTCATATCAGTAACCTTATAAAAGCTGTTTTATTCTACATGGAGAGGGTCCGCACATGGGGGCTGCCATGTTAGAATCACATGACCAGCCGAATACTACTCACTTAATCTCAGTAACCATACTGTTATTTGACACTTTCACTCATTGATTAAAATAATCATGGCTGAATACTACATTTCTACAATGGCATCTGAAACTGAAAACTAAAATTGATTTTAAATTATGCTGCATCCAAGCCACTAGGTGTCAGTGTAAGTCCAAGAAGACACAAAGAAAAAAGTTACTGAGTCCACGTTTAAAAGTCAAAATATTGTTTTATTTTCATGTTATTAAATAAAACCCTATTATAGACCTACTTCCCTCTGCTCTATTTTTAATTGTTGGTCATGTACTCGTGCGTCAGACAGATGCTTTTGGAGCGTCTCACTTTGGTTGCATCATGACTTGCGTCTCACTAGTTTTAAATGCCTCTCGTCATAAACGCTGTGTTTTAGGACACTGTGTCAAGTTAAAGGTAGTTTAAAACTTTGAAAACCCCATCTTGTATGGCAAGCTGAATTTACTTTTAATCATTCGCTGGATATAATTGTTGCTATCAACAATTACATTTTCACTAGTTAAAATGCTAATTCTTGATATCAGGAATTACATTTGCACTAGCAAAAACTTTAATTCTTGATATAAAAAAAATTACGTCATCACTCGCAGAAATACATATTCTTCATATAATTTTTTATTTTTTATTTCAACCTGTAGAAACTGTAATTCTTGGTATCCGTAACTGCATTTTTACAAGTTGAATTTCACAATGATCTGTCAATAACTCAATTCAAAACGCAAGCACAGATTTCACAAATTTCTTACTAGTTGAAATTCCAAATGCACAAATCAGCTACGTAATACTTACTAGAAAAAAGAACATTTTTGACAACAAAAATGACATGGTTAATGGTACAAATATTCTAGTGAAAATGCACATTTTTGATATCTGTAAATGTATTTCAACATGTTAGATTTGGTTTTTCAGATATCTGTAAATGGATTTTGGATATCAATAAATTGCTGTGTAATTAAAGATATCGAAAAGGCTTTATTACTAGTTACTAGTCAAAACCAAAGTACAATTATCAAAAAATAGCATTTTTATTTGTTGCAGTTTAATTATTGATATCAAAAATGATAATTTTTACTAGTCAGAAATGCTTTGCTATTATGTGAAATTGGAATTTCAACAATAAATTAATTTCGGATATCTGTAATTGCATTTTGAACAGCAGTGAATGACAGATCGTGAAATTCTACTAGTGAAAATGCAATCACAGATATCAAGAATTATAGTTTTTACTAGTTGAAATAAAACATTTTGATATCAAGAATGAATGTTTTTACTTGTGCAAATGTAATTACTGATATCAAGAATGGATATTTCCACTGGTAATTACAGTCCTGTTATATATATAAAAATAGCATTATATTCAGGATTGTACAGTTTACATATTCTATAAATCTGTAGAGAGAAGCATACAAAAGAAGCACAGAGGAACTTGAATTCTCCACCACAAAGTCATGTCTCAGATCTGCCACTACAGCCACTGTCAGTTTGGAAATATCTTGCATAGTTTGGAAATGTCTTGAATAGAGCACATGTTTGTTTTATGTGAGGGATACTCCATGTTCACTGCCTGTCAAGTATGTGTGTTTGTGTATGTATGCAGGTCTTCATTCATGGTGATTATTCTGAGAGTCTTGCCCACAACATCCTCTGAACCTCTGTGTGACTTGATGTCACACACTGTGGGCATGGAATCCTCTCAAGGACTTCATCAAACTGAAACCTAATAAATGTCATTGGTTTGATCCAACACAATGCATACATTTGACTTGACTTCTAGATGTTTTTGTTCAAAAAGAAAGACCTAAACTGTACATGCCTTAACAAGCATTTAAATTTCAGTCAGAATGTCACAACACCTGCCTGTGTCACCACCAGTCGATCAGGACCCACAGCCTGTGAAAGAAATCCAGTGGGGAAAATAACACCCTCCTTTGGCAGTGATGTGTACCGAGATATGATGATGACCTGTTCCCAGGCATCATCATTGGCATAGATGAAACAAGCCAAGTGTCTGCATCGTGCTGGACCAAAGCAAATTTCCTGGTTTTCTTGTGAAATACTTGAGATGATTCCACCTCACTGCGTGGCATCTCACCATCTCGGAAGGTGTGGGCAAGACTCTCAGAATAAACACCATGAATGAAGATCTACACACACATACATGCAGACATGTACACACACATGCACACAGACACTCACACACACCTGCATGTTAGTAGCGCAGCACTTTGGGCTTCCTGCAAAGATGGATGTTTTTGACACCAGTGCATTTACTACTGTTCTGGCATTCTTCTTCCTCCAGAAAGTTTTTTATTTGGAACTATTGAGGATAAGGCACTGTTCATGTTACTGTAAACGTTTCTAATAACCCACTGAATGTTGTTACTTTAATCACCAGAATGTCTTTTTAGTGGTTTTGTCTGTTTCAATATTGACTGTGACTTGGTTAATACATTTCAGATTAATGTCAGTATGTCTTATGTCTTCATTAAATGGTTGCCTACAATGGACTACAGTGTTTGGGGTAAATCTTGAAGAAAATTTTATATAAATCAACAAAAAATAAACATAAAAGTTGATGATTCCCTTCAGTCCTTTAACCCTGTTACAGTCATGTGACGGGGTTGAGACGAGAGTGACAATATTAGACAATAAAATGGTATCACAATTAAAAATCAATGTATTATGTGTTGATAGAGTGTTGGACTTTGAACTTGGTAGACCAATTCAAGACCAGTCAAATATGCAAGCTGACACGTGAGACGAGAGTGTTATAGAAGTGACATGAGATGACGTGGTTGCTTCAGTAAATGTGCTTTTCAGTTCTTATTTTGGTTTTGGACAGTGTTGGTTGAGGGTAGATATACTATATGTTTTATGTCTACCTCTCATTTGAGGTTTTTTTTGTTGTTGTTGATTTTTTCCCCTTTTTCACTCAATTTGGAATGCCCAATTCCCAGTGCACTTTTAAGTCCTCATGGTCGCGTAGTGATTCGCCTCAATCCGGGTGGCGGAGGATGAATCCAGTTGCCTCCGTGTCTGAGACCATCAACTCATGCATCTTGTTGAGTGCGTTGCCACGGAGACATAGCGCGTGTGGAGGCTTCACGCCATCCACCGTGGCATCCGCGCTCAACTCACCACACACCCTACCGAGAATTAACCACATTATAGCGACCACGAGGAGGTTACCCCATGTGACTCTACCCTCCTTAGCATCCGGGCCAATTTGGTTGCTTAGGAGACCTGGCTGGAGTCACTCAGCACACCATGGGATTCGAGCTAGCGAACTCCACGGGTGGTAGCCAGCGTGTTTTACCACTGAGGTACCCAGGCCCCCTCTCATTTGAGTTTTGAACACTATCGGTTAGATTTAGGTAGGGGTGTACCAAATTTTGGGCCCCCTGACCAATTTGGGTTTGTGGAGGAGTTAATATCCAGTATAAACATTTTAGATAGATATTTAACAGTGATATTCACAACTTTTTATTTTCAAATGCAAATATTATTTGAATCAAGCAAAATCTTGTTTTCTTGTTGGCAAAGTCACCATAACATTTCTGAAATGAGAAGAGTGCCAGGTTGTTCAGTCTATACTGAGACATTTCTGCTCTCAGGTAGTTTTAGAAAGTCTTAACTTGCTAACTGATATTTACACAGGGTCCAAAATTAACTTAAAATTAGGGCTGGCCTGGGTATTGTTACAGGTTTCCAGATTCTATGTATATTTTGGTGGCAATTTCCATTTAACTTAAATATGAAATCAATTATTTCTCAGCTCATGCTGTTAATTATGAAGGAACCTTCTAACCTTCTAGGTACAATTTGAAAATTTTACTTTTAAAAATTATATTTTGTCAGTTTTTCATCATATTGGTTCCATTTTAGCTTTTGAAAAATTGTCAAATTCATTATATTCCATCAATAAATATCTTGAAACTGCATTTATTATTTAGCATATATATTTGTTACATGTTTATTGTTCACATGCATAAATTGTTCCATTTACAATTATTTACATTGATACTCAGAACACAAGTTAAATCGGTACCATTTCTTTAACTAGACAATGGCGTCTGAGCACAACAATAGGTGATTTTGTTCCTCACATATTCTTTTGATGGATTAATGTGAGGAAATTTCACATGTATCTCATGAAGTTCTGAAAAAAAACAAAAACAAACAAAAAAACATTTTGGCATCATAAATAAACATCTGATGGTAAATTTTGCACTGCAGTAAAATATGTTTATACAGTAGATGAGTGAGTAGCGGCAGATTTTGACAGTTTGATTTGAATTGTGAACTTAATTTTATTAAGCAAGCATCTGATTGTTGTTCATTGTTTAATGAAGAGCATGTAATGATACAGTATAATGCTACTTACCACCTGGTGAATGTTTCTGCTTTATTTTCTCGCCAAAAGCATTTTTTCTCGCATTTGGTGCGTGCCAGGTGTTAATTTTGGACCATGCCTACATGAATATCAAACAAATATTCACCTAAGTAGCTACGTTCATAGGTGTATTACGGCCCGGGCCAGTGGGGCTAGTGCCCTGGAGGCAACTGAGATGCATCCTCCACCACCCGGATTGAGGAGAGTCACTACACCACCACGAGGACTTAGAGCGCATTGGGAAGAAAGGGGAGGAAAAAAAAAACATTTATTATACTATTCATTGCTACAACTGCAGGTTTGCCCTACATTACAAAAAAATAACTTGGCTTAGGTGGTTGGGAAAAGAAGATATTGATATTTTATTTTGTGTGGTACAAAATTACTGATTAAACTAGATACGTAAATTTTGTTGAGACAAACTATAGTGTTGGGTTGACAAAACCTTAAAATACTTTTAAAAGCTTGAAGTTAGAAAGTTTTACAGGTCTTACAGTAAGACATAGAAAGAAAGAAAGAAAGAAAGAAAGAAAGAAAGAAGAGAGCATCTTAAAGCAAATTAAAGGGCTTGTGTGTAAGTTTTGACAGTTGAAGTTTGAAATCACAAACATGTAATTTAGTCTAGGAGATTTTGGCATAAATGACTTCACAGGGCTTTTTGATGGTAGAGTAATAATGGTAGCCAAGCTGTAGGGTCATTGCAAACAGAATTTACAATAAAATGACCAAAAGACCACTATTTTTGAGCCACACACCTTTCAGCCCTTCAGAGCTCTCACAATGGAAGGTAAAGTCTTTAATGGAAATAGGGGGTAGGGATGATCACTTCTGAATGGAATGCACCCCATCATTCAGATGAGTTGAAAAGATATGACAGCACAAGCCAGAACTGCCAGAACTCTTTGCCAAGTTTCTCCAAACCCATGCGTAGATGCTGTAGTAGCCAATTTGTTAAATTCTTCAATATTGAAAGTGTCTGAAGTTAAAATATTTCATAATGTAATATTGCCCCTTTAAATATATGCATGTTTACACATTTATTACACAATATGTTACATGCTTATTTGTTTTTTTCTTGTTTTTTTTTCTTGTTTTTTCATAATTTGTAGTATTTTTAAAAGAAAATTGACCCCAGTGCCCATGCTAGTCATAATCCACCCCTGGCTACGTTGACATGTATGGCTAGTCATAATCCGCCCCTGGCTACGTTGACATGTATGGCTAGTCATAATCCACCCCTGGCTATGTTGACATGTATGGCTCACTTCTATAAAAAACTCATAAATTGTCTGCTACCTCCCGCTCTTTCTCCGCTCCATTTTCTTTTGAATGTCCGATTTTGGATTCATTTCTGTAGATACATTAATGGACTAAGCAAATGACATCATGACGTGTACTCAGTTTGGACCGCACACTGGCTGATGGACCAGACCACTTTCACTTTTGTTGAGGAGGGTGGGGGTCACTAACATGGAAGTAGACAAGGCAGATTATAGGGGAACTCCCCATTTTTACAGGTGGAAAACAAGTCTTGCAACGTTTTTTCCAACCAATAGCATGTTATTAATATATATATATATATATATATATATATATATATATATATATATATATATATATAACAAATGATAATATAATGGAATAACAATGAAGCCTTTCTGTGGGCCCCCCTCCAGTGAGGGCCCCTCTAATGCATGTCGATCATTACCCACGGTCCGACGCCCCTGGGTTTAGGTTAAAGTTTTAGGTTAGGGAGGTACGTTTTATTCATTAAAACCTCAATCTAATATTCACCTTAAAAACCTCATCCGATTATGACACCATTTCATTCGATTTTGGCACCCACCGTTGGACATTTCACTGGGAAACTGCAGCAAAACATGTAATAAGACATGTAGTTTCATTTTGCAAAAATGTTGCCATGGTCATGTAATGTTCAAATGTATTTAAAAAAAGAAAAAATCAAAGTTGAAATATTACCGAATCCCAAGTATGACCCACGCACAGGTCGTAATTAATTGCATAAAATGTTTTAACACGTTATTATTCATTTTATTAATTAATCACACTAAATTATCACGTTAAATCGACTGCCCTAATATAAACTAATAATCTGTTAAGCATTATATAATAATTCTCGATACTGTCACAGTACTGTATTTGATGAAGGACACACTTCTCGGAAAGTAAAACGTTCTTTTGGTATGCATGCAAGTAGTATGAATAAATTCCAGACATACTTCATCTGGGGATGTGGGAACTGTTGTGTGACCCAAATTTATGATGTAATTACAACAACCGCAAAAATAATCTACACTGGTTTTGTTAAACAAGCAACATTTAAGCTTAGGAAATAACTTTCTTGGTAAATAAGTTGTTCGACTCACGGTTTACCGCCGTTCTTTCAACCCCTTAAACTCTGGTGCATTTTTGGGCTGCTGTCTGCAGTTTTTCACACTTAAATTTATAAGCTCACCATTCACACGTACTGTGGACAAATTGCAAAAAATTTGTAAATTTTTTTCAGAACTCCCCCCAAATTCATTTGATATACAGTATGACTTGTCAATTTAAGTGCTATGTGAAAGACTTTTATATAATCATTCATATTTATACCACATTACCTCTAGGTGGCGCTTTTTTCGACATGGATGTTTTCAACCCTTATTTTGTTATTTTATGTAACATAAATGCAAAATTGATGGTGTTCTATGGAAAGTTCAGATTCTAAGCTTTATATGATACCCCATATGCCTGACTTATGTATCCAGAGACTTTAACATTTTAAGTGTAAACTTATTTCACGAAATAGCGACCACCCCCCTCATATGGACACGCCTGGCGGTTCCATAGAGTTGACGACTCCTCAGCTCCTGAGAGATAATGGGATAGTAAAGTGTCCAGTTAATCCGGACTTCAGAATCTCGCTGGAAATAGTAGGTAATCCGGCTATTTCTCACATACTGTTTCATGAATACTGAGGGTTCAGACATACTACTCCATTGGCATACTGTTTTTGGTATACTATATAGCAGGGAAGTATGGATGTTCGGACGCAGCTAAACACCATGGTAGAAGACTGATAGAAAAGTTAATAGACATTCTGTAAATTGTTGTTAGGCCTTTTCTACTCTGTACTCAGCATTGTGAGTGAGACAGAAGTGCATCTGCTACAGGTTCATATTTCCTCACTCCTTGCTGCACTTCAATAATTAATATTCATAATCGCATATCATGTCAGCAGAACACCCTCAGCTTCCTCTGCGGTATGACTGATCCCATCACCAACATTATTTTCCATTGTCACATCATCATATATTAATAGCTTAATTCTGCATTGCATACAGCCTGAGCTGCCGCCCATTAGTCAGTCTACTGTCAGATATTGTCATTGGGTGGTCGCTTAATACACTTAAGTTAATCAACACAAATACGAGCACACATTTTTTGCCTGATTGTGACGTGTTTGAATATGTGAAAGAGAAGTGTTCGTTTTCTAAAAAATCACAACTTAAATTTCAGTCTGTTCTTCACACATAGCTGTCATATGGCTTCAGAAGACTTGGAATATGAGTTGTATGGATTACTTTTATAGTGCTTTTTTGTCCTTTTAGGAACTTGACTACCCCTGGTCACTAAATGCATTTGTTGTATGGAACAGAACAGCTTGGATATTCTGTTTAACATCAACTTTGGTGTTCCATGGAAGAGAGAAATTCATATGGGTTTGGAACAAAGTTAAGATGAGTAAACGATGACATGATGATCATTTTTGGGTGAACTAAGTCCCAGCAGAGGAATTCTTAGTGGTGACATCTTAGTGTACCTACTTCATATGACCTGTCGACCCCCTGGCTGCTATAACTAGGGCCCCTGTCAAGGGTCACTGGAGACCCCCTTCACCCTCGCCCCTCACATACACAAACTCTCCTGACACTGACACCTCCCTGGGATGAGTACCTCTGTCCTTTCTCAGAGTTCAGCTTCCCTCATTGGCTGTCACTTTCCCTCAGCCACTTGACCTTTCTTCCCCTGTGCTGATAGAATTTCTTAAGAAATCGGCTTGTCCGTCAAGTCGTGGTTTTGACGGGGGGAGTGGCCTGCCAAGACACTTCCTTTCCATCTTCTGTTCCTTCTCTGTCTCCGGTCATAATCCTTCTGACCTCTCCAGGAGAACGATGGCTGACATAATCTCTTTCACTTTGTGTTATTTACCTTCTTGCTCCTTCTCTCTGCCTCCCTGCAGTCTATATACCTGCTATAAAGTGGTATTAGGAGCGAAGCAATCACTTAGTATTTGAAGTTTTGTTTTGTATATTTAAAGGTGCACACAGTAATTTTTTCCTCATTAAAAATAATATATAAAATAATACTTTTTAAAAAACATGTTTAAAATTATGTACGCTCCAGTCTAGAAAAAGCTTTACATAGGGGTGGGTGCACCCCAATGTACACAACAGACACAAGCGAACAGGCAGGTCTGGACTGTTTTAAAGATGCTCTTAAAAGGACATGCTGGAAACTCTCTCTCCATTTGTCTTCTTCCCTCGCTCTATCAGAGCTCAATCATACTTAATTCTGTCTTTTGCCTCACTCCATCCGTCTCTGTCATCCTCTCTCTCTCTTTTTCTCCTTCGCAGAGCCTTTGCTGATGCACTCCTGGCCATTAATAAAAATTTTATACATAGTCAGGAAGTGCATTTGCAGCGGGAGCGGCTAGAGGCTCTCAGGACGGCAGGAAATTAGCCTCTGGCTGGCGGCCAGCTCGGCTATTCCGAGGGGCCGTGGGCTCAGCCAATCAGAGAGCTTGCTTCACTTAATGGAATATATATACTTCACCCCCAAACTATTAGCAACAATTATGGAGTGGCACGAGGGGGGGCAGAAAATATGTGTCTGTGTGTTGTGAGAGGAGTTTTGGGGTGTGATTTGGTGGATATGGATGGATCTTTCTGTGTGTGTGTGTGTGTGTGTGTGTTTGTGTGTTTGAGTTCACATACTGTTGAGGAGAAGTTAAATAAAGTAGTGACACATTTAACCTAAACTACTACTAAATTAACCACATTTTTCAGTAGCGTGACCATCGCTCAGCTATTTTAACAAATTGTGTAGCTTTTTCAGTAACGAGCTACATTTTCCACCAAGTAGCGCTGGAGTGTCACAAAATGCTTAATTTGTCACATTTTATTGCGAACGCCGCAATGAAGCCGAGGGAGTAATCAGATGCGCTCTCCTAAACTGTCCTTTCATTCTCATGTAGCACTGTAAAATTGAAATTATTTAGGTGAATCAGTTCTTTTGGAAAGTTCATCTAAATTTATTGATAATAAACAAATCCCTTATATTTCTATTCCATTATATAGTGTTGATAACTCTGATTGATTTTAGTGAGTCGGTTTCTTTCAGATGATTCATGTACAGTAAATGAACTAGTTCACATAAATGATTCACTGATTCAAAGGTACTGTGCCAGAAGACACTGTTAAAAAAAAAAAAAAAAAGCATAATATTTAGAATATTTATAATATTCTTTAAATAGCTTCAATTTAGTTATTTCGCTACTTTTTTTTTTACTTGTAGTGTAACTAACTACTTTTTAAAAAATAGCAGCTTGACTGTAGTTTAACAACTTTAAAGCTGAAATATGTAATTTCTGCTACACTAGCGCTACCAAACAGAATTGTACAAATAAACATTGTTTTCAAAACAGATTTCTGAAAACCCCCCTTCTGCTCTTAATCGAACAAACAGATAGTCCCGCCTCCAAGACAAGTTGCTTAAATCAAACTACAAATTTTCATAGTGCCGCAGAGACACAGTGTTTACCGTTTTCAAGAAAATGTACCTATTAATGGCTGACTTGAAGAAAGTATTTTAACACTGAAAAAGTTTTAACTCTTGCATGCATATGTGGGTCAAAATTGCACAGCCGTCAACTTTTAAAAAACATTTATTACATTAAGTAGTCTTTTGATCTGCCACTCCAGGGTTACCTTAATTAAGGTGTCTTAGATAATGTAAACTGACTTTTTTTTTTTTTTTTTTTTTTACATTCAGTTGAATATTTTTTAAATTATTAGATAATTTGCATCAGTACCCCTAGAATGCACATGTGGGTCCTCTATGACCTGTATGTGTTAAATAAGGGTGTTCAATGCATTTAACACTGGTATTGCTCGTGTAGTACATTGATTGTTTTCATTTTCCATTTTTTATGTAATTAAATATATGTAAAATTACCATGTTCACATTCATATTTATGTGTTGCATGTATAGAGAAGCGAGATGTCATTCAGCCGATGCTTTTAACCAAAGTGCATGACATTATACCTATTACAGGGACAGTCTCCATGGAGCAACTTGAGGTTAGATGAGTAGTTTAGAGCAAGGGCACAATAGCAATAACTCCTGGACCTCTTCATAGTTGGTTTGAATATGCATTTTTTTATTTTTTTTTCAGTATGCCTCACCATTCCAAACAAACACATTTTGAATCATAAGCCCCATTTAAACATACAGCCTTTTCCAAAAAATTTACTGCATTTTTCAGGTTAGAGATCATGTGTGAACTCGACCTTTTTGAAAATACTGGTAAATTTTGCTCTGGCAATTTCCCTTAATGAGAAGTATCATAAATTTCTATATTGATGGTACATGTGAATAGCACATGTGGTACATTTAAGGCAACCCAACAATTTTCCTGCAATTTACCTTAATTCATTGTTTTAATATGCAATGTTGGGTGTATCTGAGTACAAAGTAATAAGTTACTGTAATCTAATTATTTTTCAGAAGACAACACATTACATTTTAAATACTTGTATTCAGATTACAGTTACTGACTTTCAATTAAATTACTTTTAAGTACATTACTTGCGCTAAAGTAATATGTATAATACATTTAAAATATGAGTTTACATGCACGTCTGTTAGCGTTTCTGTGACAGCTGAATGTTGAATTTTATATGAAAAAAAAAAAGTCCTTTTACAAAGAATAAGCATCTAGATTTCACCTGTGTCTTTCTAGGGTTAAGTTATGAGTAACTTGTAGCTTGGGAAGCTACAGTTTCAAAGTAGCTTCCCCAACACTGTTTGGGAACAAAATGTTCGCCAGAAGTTTGCAAAGTCTGACAAAACATCTCTTTGAAGACAGTTCAGTCATGCCAACTCTCTGAAAGATTTAGCATTTGAATGTGGGTATGACATATTGATAGATATTGGTCTTGGCGGACTAGATCTGCTATGCTGCTGCTGCTGCAGAGCAAGTACAGGGACTTGCTACTGCTAGAAAAACACATGCATACTGAGTTAGCATGTGGACATGCTGCTGCTGCTGCTGCTGCACAATGAGACAAAACAATCCCAGTGTAGCAGATCTAGGCAGGTGGAAGCTGGGGTGGAGGTGGGTTTCAGAGAAAAACTCTCGGCGCTCTGTAGGGAAACCAACTTAGTTGCAAAATTGAGCCATTTAAATAAAACACAATGAGAGAGACGCAAGATGATTGGCTATCCGATAACAAGTCAGAGAACCAATCAGCTTACACTAAAGCTGATTGGCTTAACGTGTCACATGTGAGCGAGCTGATTGGCTAACAGATATCAAGTCAAAGAATCTATCACCTTGTGCCACATTGAGTTGCATGGCTGAATTTTGGTCATTTAGTCTGTAGAAATTATAAGTAATATTACCTTAAAACAATTGAAGGATAGTAAAACCTGGAATGACTGACATTGCGGAAACCAACCAACCAACAAATAAAAAGGCCTAATAAACATCCTAAATATTGTCCTTATGAAAATGCAAAAATGTGTTTGTTTGGGTTATGTTTAGGTGTAGGGGTAGGAGTAGGGGAAAGCCCAATATTACAAGAATTAAAGTCAATGAAGAGTTTTCACCATGCTAGAAAAACAAACGCTTCTCTTCACCCATGTCCATGTAATGGGGGGTGATGATGTGTAAGTATCTCCATGTGTGTATGGGACCAGGCTGCGAGAGGGGCAGCGGGGAATGAGAAAGAGAGATAGAGGGAGAGGGGCGGGCATTAATTCTGATCAGATGCAGATGGTGCTGTTTATGCATCTCAGTGGTACAGAGCAGGAGGATGAGGGGGCTTGACTAGTTGTTTGGAGGAATAAGCTCAGCTTGAGTGCGTAGGGTTAAGACCGCTTAAAAAAATTATACTTCAAGGAATCGGGCCGAATGGCTTGCTGCGCTATCTGGGGTTTAGTTCAAGTGCTACGGAAGTGACAGGGCTAAGGGAGTGAGGGGTGTTTTGTAACTCAATCTAACATCTCCATCTACACTGTTGGCTTGACATGGGAGGTGATTTTTACACTAATACTATCATAACAGAACACACACGCACATTCACACAAACGCTTTCTGTCCCTATTTATCAAACACCACTATCAGACGTCTATAAGCAGGGGGATCAACTTGAGCTTTTGTTTGTTTTCCTGACTAGGTGTGGTGTGGTCTGCTTTTCATTGCCTCTCGTTTTCTTATTTAGGTTTCCAACAGACAAACAGGCAAATCTTTCCCTCTTGCTTGCACACACAGGATACAGTGCCGCCAGAAATGAATGACTTTGTCAGTGTGCCGTTCATTAACCAGGCCATTTAACATTGATCCTCCTATGGCCCTGTACTCCCTCTCGCGATCACGAGCCATGAGGTGAGGTAGAGGCAGTGGGGAACAGCCTTGGGGAGAATGAAAGATAGTCAATCCGTCACACCCATATACTGATAGAATGAAAGAGTACTCATATTTTGGAGGTCACCTTGACTTAAATCTTCTCTTTTAAACATTTTTTTTCTTTCTTTCTGAGTTAACAAGCTAATGAAATCACTGCATTTAAACTTTACTGTTATTTAAGAAGCTATTGAAATGCATTTCTATGTCAAATGTAAATTCACAACTATGGAGATGTTTCATCAGCCAACCAAGTGTTTGGAATGTATAGTGATATTATTTGGGAAATAAATTAGCTTTAACTAAATAAATACATTTAACATTAAAAATTACAGGCCATTTTCTATACATTTTCTCTTTGATATAGACTTTATCATATTTCTGGAGCTTGCACCTGACCTAAGTTTTCTCATTTACACCTATACCTATATACATATACCCACCTTTAAAAGGCAAGCTGACCTAAAACAAAACGGTTTAATTATAACTATTGCTGAAGATTTATGTACTTGATTACAGTTTGGACATAGTTGACAATCAGACTATGAAGAACTATATTGCATGTAAAAGAACTATAAAGAACTATAAAATCAGCTGATGATGAATTTAAAGTTTAACCACTGCAGGTAACAGGTTTCAGGACTTTAGTTTCGTTCAACATTTGGGATGTCCAGACCTAGAGCCTGCGTACAGGGTCCTGCCTATGGTGGGTGAATTTTTACCAGCCATAAATATTTCTTGCCAGCCAACAACTGTATTGTGCATCATTATTTGCCAGTATTATTTTTTGTGCATTTGCCATTTTAATTTACACAACAGTTGAGAATTGGAGATGGGGGTGGGCCCAAGCTGGATTCAAACTTGGGTTGCCCACTCACATAATAATAATAATAATTCCTCACATTTATATAGCACTTTTCTAGGCACTCAAAGTGCTTTACATAGTATAGGGGGAATCTCCTCAACCACCACCAGTATCTAGCATCCACCTGGATGATGCAACAGCAGCCATAGTACACAAGTACGCTCACCACACACCAGCTATTGGTGGAGAGGGGAGAGGAGAGTTATAGAGCCAATTAATGGATGGGGGTTATTAGGAGGCCATGATAGATAAGGGCCAATGGGGGGAATTTGGCCAGGACACATGGGTTACACCCCTACTCTTTATGAGAAGTGTCCTGGTATTTTAAGTGACCACAGAGAGCCAGGACCTCAGTTTAATGTCTCATCCAAAAGACAGTGCCTTTTTACAGTATAGTGTCCCCATCACTAGACTGGGGCATTAAGACCCACACAGACCACAGGGTGCACACCCCCTGCTGGCCTCCCTAATACCTCTTTCAGTAGCAACCTTAGTTTTCCCCATGAGGTCTCCCATCCAGGTACTGGCCAGGCTAAACCCTGCTTAGCTATAGTGGGCAATCAGGCAAGAGCTGCAGGGTGATATGGCTGCTAGCCATCTGTTTTCCCCCAAAAGGGATTGCATTGCTTCAGAGGACATATATTAACCCACTGGAGTATGGATTACTCTTATTAATTTTTTTTTATCTTCTTTTTTATTTTTTATTTTTTATTTTTTTCAGCTTAAGAAAGAAAGTCATACACATCTGGGATGGCATGAAAGTGAGTAAATTATTGGGTGAACTATCCCTTTAAGATTTTGTCACAGTTCTCATATTCAACTTATATATAGTTATTATATATATATAATTTAATACTTAGTAAAGTATACTGCATTTTTAACAATACCCTTAAAAGTCCAACACCAACAACACTAGTCAAACGTACACCACACAGAAATTGACCCAACAATTTATTCTATAAAATCCCCCCATCCTCATAGCATATTTTTTACATTAGCATATAAAGAGAATATAAATTATACACATTACATTTTGCACAGAGTTTATGTAGATAAGTATAGTTTCTGTTTTAGAGATTGAGCTGTTCTGTCATGCATTTTGGACCTCAGGTTGAGTGTGTTCAGTATTGAGAAACCTGATTCACTCTCCACTCTCTGCACTGTTTGGCCATCCTAGCTATTTCCCTCGACAGGAAGCCAGGAAGCACCCCTCTTCCTGCCCCATTACGCACACAGACACACACACATACATAAGCACACACATCCACAAAAAATGTGTCCTGTTACCTTGGAGATACCGTCCATGTGCTATCAATAGGCTGACATGAACACAAATGAATATCCTGTATATTTAATGCTCTACATTTCCAACCAATACATTCACAATCAATCACAATCCATGCAGGAAAATGATAAAGTTTTAAAAAATGTTAACCGTAAGTAATCCTTTATTTACTCTTCTAAATTTCCAATAGTTCACACTCATGGTGCTTCATTTTTTCGTAATTGATTATCTCACAGCGAGCTTGTTGCCATTATGATAAGGCATCATGTTGTCTGTTGGCAATGACTGAAGTGAACTGGAAAGGAACATGGGCTGCGTTCCAATCCGTCATGCACTCGATTGAGACTCTGAATTATTCACTGTTCTAGGATGTAACCTGCTCTATGACAGCTGGTAACTGGCACAAACACATCCAAATGGGTCAGTTCCCAAATGTTGAGTCTACATCCATGTGAAGCTCTTAAAAACAGCATGCCATGACATTCGTGTACAGTATCTTCGCACTCTGTGCATGCCAACTGTGAAGTTCTAAGGTTTCTCAGAATTTGTCTTGTTTTTAGAATTGTCATCTACATATGTATCGTGTTACAGTGCCCCCCAAAAGTTTTTGGATACTTAAGCCATAATCAATGAATTTCATTGCATTGATTAGATTAGATTGAATAATATTATTCTTATTAGCCATTCAGTCAGATGGCCTCAAGTTCACAGCAGGGCCCTAGCAGAGTAACAACCGGTGTAGTTCATCACATTTACAATGAGCATGTTCCACAACTTTTAACTTAATTTTGAACAATATATCTATTTCATTTCTATTTTAAAACCTAACAAACTTCTTTTTGTGAAATGTTTTGCTTTGAAAAGTGTGCTTGTATCTTTCATTAAAATGAATGCCACTTGGTTGACATTTTGTTATGTATTGCAGTGACATTCATTCATTTTTAAATGTGGCTAAAGTGTCCAAATATCAGGGAAAGATATGCAAGAATGAACAGAGTAGTGGATATGTCTTTGCAATGCTGACAGAGCGCTTCTACTCTTTATGGTTCCAAGAACTGATACATATTCTACCATGAACTTCTCGCCAGTTCTCATGTTTCTTCTCTCCCTCTCCTTCATTGTTTTCATCACCTATCATATTGTTGACTCATATCTTCTTTCTCTCTCTCTCTCTCTTTCTCCATCTCTCACAGTTTCCTTTTCTCTCTCTTTATCTCCTGTTCTCTTCCTCCCTCTCTCCATCTTGTTAGGCTTAGCTCAGGGAATCATATAGAACAGTTCCTGAGGGGGAAAAAATGAGAGATTGGGTTTCAGCCCGATGATGCCACATAGCCATTAACTATCTCCAGCAAAACCAAGTGCCACCCCCCCCCCCAGCTCAGCCCTCCCTCCATTTACCATTCATATCCAACCACCCCTCCTCCCCTTCCCATCTCGCACCCTCGCTCTCCCCCTTACTGTTTCCCACCCTCCATCTCTATCTCTCTCTCTCTCTGTCTGTGTCAAACACACACACACACATATTGAGAGTGAGTGGATGATTGCACGAGCAGGAAGAGCTGACCATACACAGATAGTGAGAGAGTGAGAGAGAGAGAGAGAGAGAGAGAGAGAGAAAGAGAGGCAGTGCGAGAGAGACAATCCAGCATTCTCAACTCATACTGATAGAAGACAAACTGCAGAGCCTCTGCTGCACTCTTTCCACACTGTTATGTGGAAGTACTTCTAAAAACCCGATATTATTTTGCCCCCCTCCTCCCCCACACCCCTGAGGACATTTTTGTTTCTTTATCAAATAAATTGGGATATTCTGTGTGACATGTTGCCCTCATTTCCGCGAGAATCGTGGCTTTCCTCTGAGTGCTCTTTGAACGTGCAGTGCTCTGGCTGTTCCCTGATAAAGGTTGTTGGGGTTCTTCACAAGGAATGACTGAGTGCTGAGGAACCAGGATTGTGTGGGACACTTGTAAAGAACCATCAAGAAGCAAAAGAGAGAAAACTACTCAAGAAAACATAAAGGAAAAAGAGAAAAGCTTGGAACAAACAAATAAAGATAAAACACTTGTTGGGTGCAAAATGGATCGCCCTCCATTTAGGGGTAAGTGCTTCTTTATTTCAATGTATTTTAGTCTGTATTCACTCTTTCTGGCTCTCTTGGGTTTTTTTTCTTCTAAATCTAGATGTTCTCAGAATGAAATATAATCTAGTTGACAATATAATACAAGTGAGAGTTGATCGCTGCATGTCGTGTAGTGCCCTAAACTCAAGTCCAACCCTGACCAACCCGATACACAGAGCTGCAGGCATACAGGCATGGAATTGATTGTCCTCAAGGTCAGATATGTCAATACTACCCAGTTTGTGATGGCAGGGGTTGATGGAGAGTGGGGAAGTGGAATGGGAGAGGACATGGGGCAGTGCTTCACATGTGCGCAAAACACACGGGTGTACGTGAAGTGTAGTCTCTGTTTGTTTGTAGAGAAAAGTACCAAAGAGAAGGGAAGTGTTCGGAACTGTTTGATACATTTCTTGGAGTGGAGGGCGGCAGAGAGACGTTTTAGTAAATGAAGCACATCCAAAACCAAAAAGGTCTTGAGGGGCTGAAATCTCTGTCAGTTGTAGCAGATAATTGTGTTTATATTGTTCAAATAGTTGGCCGTATCGCATATGCTTTCATGTGAAACTACTAAGTGGTATTTCGAGTTACCTTTTTTTGTTTCCTTGCATTTTCTTTCTGTAAATTTTTACTCTTTCTATCACTCATTCTATCTTTATCTTATTTATTCCGCTTATCTCTAATTGACACTCCCTCTTCCCATTTTCAATCTCTCTCTCTCTGTCTCTCTCTCTTACCCAAACTTTCTGGTCTGCAGTGTCTATTTCAGTCCTTCCTGGGGGTCAGATTCGGCACATCCGGAATCTCATACAGTTTATTGTTATTCAATCCCAATGTGTTCCCAGAGGGGCAGATCCCAGGGTCCTGGTGCCTGACAACATCAAGTCAAGCCTTTAGTTAAGCCTAGCCCCTAGAAGTCTATATTAGCCCTCTGTAGGGCCCCCTGCCCCCCTGTGACTACCAGCTAATCAAGCCTCAGTCAGCAATTGCCAATCTGCCAATCTAACTGAGTCAGACAAAAAAAAAAGAGAGAAAGACGAGAAATGGAAAATAGATATCTCTAATGACAGTTAGCCTGCAGGAAGTCAAAGTGGCCTGATGGCTGGCTGGAGAACTGCTGGATGCTTATTAGCTGCAGTAGGGGTCAATGTAAGGAGACTGGAGACTTCAAATAGCACCACATCATGATGTCATTGGCCCAGATCCCATCGTTGCCCCCAAACATAGAGACAGAAAGAGCACCTCATTCACCTGACGGCCACACCCACTGGTATATCAACATGATCACACAAGAACTAGACATGTTGCTACCGGATGTTCCAGTACCCTGATATCAACCCCATTCTGCTAAACTACTCACAAGCGGCATCTCCATCAGACATTTTTGCATCAATTTAAATGTATTTACCTTTTCTGGTGGCTCAACTAATGGCGCATTGCGTGAGCAACCTCTGAGACGAGGGTTCTGGCCCCATAGAAACCAGAAAGTAATTGCGTCCACATAATCAATGATGACCACGATTCTGAGGTTATATTTTCCTGCTAAGATTCAATTTTTACTACACTACCGGTTAGGTTTAGGGTTGGAGTTTGGGTTAGAGAATTTATTACATGATTTACAACTAAAATTATAAGTCACTTTAGATCTACTCTCTGGATATGTCCCCCTAGAAACCGATCTTTAGCTGTGTCCATTCAAATGTTGTACAATGACCCTTTACAGGTTGACTGTTTTGCCTTTTCTTATTCGCCTGTTCACTCCTCCCTGTTTGGAGGTTTAGAGTTTCTCTCAGTCAGTGGTGTGTGGTGACTGTTATGAATAATATGCACTCCTTATTCTCTTCCTGCCCTGGATTGGATTACTCTGGCCAAGGATGTGTGCAAGGTAACGGGTGCAAGGAGCCCTGGGGCAGAGCCACGAGGCACAGCTCACTCAGCACTGATACTCCCAGTGCGGAGGGGCCTGTCTTCAGGTTACCCCTCATAGCAGGCAGAACTGAGTAAACACGGCCCTCTCTCCCCTCTTTTTCTCTCTCCGTTGCTCCAGATGTAGCTGTCTCTCGTTCGCTTTACCTGTACGCTAGGCTCTGCGATTCCTTGTGTGTCTCATCCTGGGACAGGTGTTGTCTTTGAATCCGATGTAGTCTTAAAGGTATAGCCCCCCATCCCCCCCAAAGAAAATGAATAAATATATTAAAATTCCATTCCAAACCCATACTGTCCCATGTTCCCAACAACTTTACAGTAGGAAAAAAAAAACAGTCACATTAGTTTGGAACAACATGAGGGTAAGTAAATTATCATTTTAGGGTGAACTATCTTTTTAAGCTCTTATATGATTTCTTTTTTGGCACACTTTCTCTTTCTCCCTTTTCCTATTTATTCTTTAGAACAAATGTCTGTTGCATGCCTTTTCCTCTTACTATGCTGGTTTATGATTGGTTTGGAAGTAACACAAAGTTGGATCAGGGCACTTGTATCCTGAAAATCAAGTGAAAGACAAACGGCCATTAATGGTGAATGGCCATTGGATTTGCTTTACTTCATCCAATGGAAGATATGCTATCAAGTTTGTAGAGTCCCACACAGGGTATCCACTTGAATGATAAAACCATTCATCGAAAAATGGAAGATAGAGTCTTCAGATGTGGGACCGGAAAAAAAGCATAGGCCTAGCAGGAAGCAATGCTTTGGATGAATGCTGGATTGCAGAAACAGATCCCGAACACTACCTTGGAATAGCTGGTCTAAGCCGATCTGTTTCAGAGTAAATGCTGATGTGGTGCAGTTTAACCTTCCTATTTCCTTTGACATTCACGTCGTCACTCAATTCAAATTAATGTGTATTCTAAATCTTAAAGAGATAGTATGCCCAAAAATCATCATTAGAGCTTTAATTTTCGAGTCAACTATCCCTTTAAGCATTTTCAACAAGTTTCGGCATCGTTTAGAGGAACTCTTTTGGAGGTCATGGTCAAAGCTTAAGATTGAGAAGACTTAACCTGATGAACACAATCAACATCCCAGTGCACACTGTAACAGTGCAAGTGGACTTGAATCAACACATCCACAGTCTATTGAACATCCTCTAAATATACAGCCAGCAGCACTTTTGAGGCTTCTGAAGGAGCAGTTATCCACAGCATAATTTAAGAGAAACCAATTGTGCTAGCTCCATTTTAGAGACATGGTAGTCCAGTCCATTGCCCCAGTACGGCCTCGCCCTAGTGTGTGGTCTGGGGCACATGGGCTGAAGAGTGCTCTGGGACTTGGTGGGGAGTGGTAGAGTGCTCTTTGTTGGGGGGTTAGAGAGGTGGGGGGATCTGCTGGGCTTCCTGATGTCAGTGCCGTGCCTGCCCTGCCACTGGAGTGTGCCTTATTGATCCTCTGGCACCCTGGCTACTGGTGTTGGGTAGGGTGGAAGTATGTGTTTGGAGGGGTGGGGCTTTTATATAGCTGCTTCTGCTGTGGCCTTCTGCTTTACAGATTACTTTGCAAATGTGCTATGCCCATTGACAGAGTTAGCCATTGACATATTAGGAGGCAGTTTTCAGTTAATGGTTGGTGGATTTCCACCACCACCTAGAAAAGGCTATTTTGTTGATGATATATTGATAAGAATGAATGTGAATGAAGGTAATGAGGGAAGGGCAGATAACTATAATTTTTCTGTGTCCCATTTGTATGGCTGAAGTATACTGTGTTTTTTCTACATCTCGCAAACAGTATGGAGTATGGAGACCATTTCATTATTAGTACAGTCGGCGTGGACTGTCCACATGCACCCCAGTTTGAAGTTGACTGTACTAAAGAGTATCAAAAAGCACTTGTAGTGCGCTGTCACAGTCAAAAGAATATACTCTTGCCCAAGACATAACAGTATGCAGAAAAACGAAGGATACCCTAGCCTTAAGGAAACAAAACTTTTCTAGGTCTAGTTTGGGTCTGTTTCTTCATGTGAGCACTGCAAGTCAGTGGAAAGTTCAAAATAAACTCCAGTGTAGCTGCAAGTGATAAATACTCCCAAGCGCCGACACACTTGAGGAAAACCACATGGAGAGGACATGTGCAAATGCTCAAACAAATATGCAACCAAAAGTGCCTGACATGACACAGATGAGCTAACCCAAAACTTCCTCTCTGGCTTGCCTGCAGATGTGAGACTAAAAGTCCAATGTTGTCCATACAGAAAGTTGATATTTGGCCATATATGAACATCTATGTATGACTGTCTGTCTGTCTGTCTGTCTATCTATCTATGAAAATCTACTATTTTTTGTGATATAAAAACATATAAAGTACATTTGTAAACATATAAGTGGAGAACATAGTTTTTCATACATGATATATGTTGGAATGCATCATATGCTGTGCGTATTTGGTAAAAAAAAAAAATTATATATACATATATGAAAATAGCTATTTTTGTAGTAGTTTGAAATATATGTCGCATATTTGAACAAGCACAGTATGTGACACTTTTTTTTATATCAGTGAAAACCATACATGAGCATACATGTTATAAATGTGTTTTACATGTATTGCCATTTACCATATTTCTGTATGGGATGTTTTTGAACTCAGGGCCCAAATAATGAGCTCATGGAAATGAACAGCAGACCCTTTTCAACAATTAGATGGACTGATAGGACCTGACTACAGCTCTCTGCTGGGTTTGATGTAATTACTATCCAGGACTTCTCTTTTCTCCTCCATGTAATTTGCAAATGCATTTTGTGCTTCCTACCTGGGCCTCCTTATCTTGAGTCTCTGCCTGGGCAGTGGGGGCAGGGGTGGATGCTATCTTACCTTTATTTTTGCGGGAGCATTCTGGGCCTTTACCAGGAATTCAGTTGACTGTTTTGGGAGCAGACATTGCTGCTTCTAATCACTGCTCGAGTATAGATTGCTGTTCCTAGTTATGCCAGACACAGTTCTCTTTTCCTATCCCGTTCTGTACTCTAAATGTAAATAGCAACCAAAAGCATCTTCTTTGCACAAAGTACAAATAGTTTTAGATGCTATTTGCACCCCGGTGCAAATAGTGGCAGATACTATTTACACCTCTAATTAAATACTAACATACAGTATAGTGGCATCATGGCGGCATGTTTATTGTGTTTATTTAGAGTCCCACAGGCACCTTACACCAACCCTTAACCCTAACCCTAACCTTCCCTTACAAAAATTAACCATGGTGTTAATGTAGTAGCCATAGTATCACCATGGTATTTCGTAGTAAAATCCTATTAACCACAAAATTAAACATGGTTACTATATTAACACGATATTACTGTAGTAATACCATGGTTAATTGCATTAAAACTATGGCTCCCACAAAAAATATATTTATTTTATAAATAAACATAGTTGCCACAATATTACTATAGTAAAACCATGGTTAATTTTACCTGGATAATACCTTCCTCTCAACTCCCTGACCTTCACCGCGACCAAATCACTGCGAGGCAATCAACCTTTATATTCAGTTTTATTTATTATTATAAGTAGTATTAAAAGGAAATATTAAGAGTGGAGACAAGAAACAGGATGGAAAAATTGGGACAAAATGCAGAATCGAACCTGGGTCATCCCATTCAATCAAAAAAAAAAACACATCCACACCGTCATTACACCCCACACCAATGCAGTGACACTGGGAGTGCAGTTTGTCTTCAATTTTTGTGTTTCTATTGGACTATAGGAGTTCAAATAGCTGCACTGTGTGGCAGGTGCTGTTTACACCTAGTACAGTCTGAGATTGCTTATTATAATGCAAATCTAAATAAATAGTAAGGCTATGACAGATGTGAAGAAAGGGTTCTTCAATGTCTACCTTTCTCTATGGAAGTAAACAAAACCCATCACTATCTAAACCAATGCAATTTGATCTTGTTTGACTATGACATCCCAATAATGCAAGCAGCATGTTTCCCAATTCCAGGATGCTGATTTTGTCCATGCACATTCCAATAACCATATTGTTCCTGTTTATGGAGGATAAGGCTTAACAAAAGAAGGACTGTAGGGAGGGGCTGCAGCAAAGTTCTCCAAGCTGCTGAGGAAGAGATACCTCAGGACTCTGACACTAAGTCTTTTGGGTTCCCCAGATTCTCACAATTCATTGCTGTCAAATTCTTTGCTCTGGTTCCCTTCCCTTGTGTCAACAGCTGTGTTCTCCAGATGCTAAATTACAGCGTGATGTCAACGGCGTTATCACTCCATCCTCTGTGTCTAATAATAACCTTAGCTTTAGCCATAGACTATCTTACTGAAAGGGACTCAAACAGACAGGGGTTTCAGCTATTATCATATACGTTTACTTATAGGGTTAGTTCACCCAAAAATGAAAATTCTTTCATCATTACAACATTACAACATTCACAAACATTCTGACTACCATCTCCTTTTGTGCTCCACGAAAGATCATACAGGTCTGGAACAAAATGACAAAATTTTCATTTTTGTGAACTATCAAGTGAACTATCTCTTTAAACTTCATTTAATTGAAAACTTCAACATTTAATTCTGAATCTAACAATGATGGCTTTATTTCTATTTTTATCTTACAACAGGTTTATCTGATGTGCCCTGATATTGGTCAACCTTGCAACTCAGCCCCTACCTTGGTGGCCCTGGCAGAAGAATGGATCCAGTACTTCCTTTTCGGATGGACCCTGAAGGCCTGGATCTTCAACAGGTCCCTGTATTATCCATTGACCAGATCCATGCTATAAGGGCTAGTAATGATTACGTAGAGCGCCCAGTGGCACTGGAGCCTGCCTCTCAGGTTGGCATCTTCTATGCACATGATGAACGACATTCTCAGATGTCTCGTAGTCAAAGTCAGCATCAACATTCCCACTTGGCCCACTTGAGCCGCTCCAGTACCGTCAGCTCGATGTCCCGTGGCAGTGCTGCCTCAGATCAGAGACTTCTCATGGGACTAACACCATCCCATTCTGGTCTGGCCACTGTGGTTAGGTCCCAGCCCAAAGGTGACTTGAAACCAGACTCGCTAGGCAAAGGACTGGCTGATGGCGAGGACTTAGGACTGCACCTCTTCATCTGTGAATGCTGTGGTCGCTGCAAGTGCCAGGAGTGCTGTGCCCCACGAAGTTTGCCCTCATGCTGGACCTGTGGCCAGCGTTGCTTGTGCTCGGCCGAAAACGTCCTGGAATATGGCACTTGCCTGTGCTGTGTCAAAGGTCTGTTCTACCACTGCTCAGCAGATAAAGAGGACAACTGCGTTGACCGGCCCTGCTCCTGCGCCCCAGCTCACGCCTGCTCTCGTTGGAGCGCCATGGCCTTTTTGGCTCTCTGCCTGCCCTGCCTGTGCTGCTACCCCCCTGCCAAGCTGTGCCTCACCCTGTGCCAGCGTGGCTATGATCGCGCCAATCGTCCTGGCTGTCGATGCAGCAACACCAACACTGTGTGCCGCAAGATCTCTGCCACCAATCCTGTGCCCTTTCGCAAAACCCTGGAGAAGCCTGTATGACAGCTTGGATGAGCCTCTTGTATTCCTTCTTGAAGTACTCAATGAACTGACCTTCTCTAAACCAATCAGGCCTCCCTGCATCATGTCCATCCTTATGCACCCTCTTTCCCCTTTTTAGTAAACCTTTGTCTATTTATTTATTTATTTATTAGATTTTCCTAGATAGGGTTGGGTAATGCGGACCATATGTAACACGTACAGGGAGTAAGCTATCCGGAAATGCAAAGGCTGTATTGGATAAATGGATCATCTACAGGCTTGGATGGCATTGTTAAAGTTAGTCTTGAATCTTCAACCTTGGACAAACTGTTGGCAAGCTGGCTCACTTTAGATTCTACATGGATAAAGGGGTGCTGGTTAGGGAGAAACAAGAGCCTAACCAAAAATTCTGACAGTATAAGCCAATTCTGTTTGACACCAAAAAATGGGACCATTTGAAATTAGAATATTAAGCTCACCTAAGAGGGATGTGTTGTAAGAGAGGCAGTCAAAAGAGACACTGTGTGTTCATGAGACTGTGTAAGGAGAGACGAAGGTAAAATGTGTGTATGTGTGTGCATGTATGTATGTCTGTGTGTGCAGTCTCAGGCCAGTGTCTGCAGTCAGCAAAAGCCTCTCCTTTTATTTTTAGAGGAGCTGCTCTAAAAAGATAAAGGGTCTGGTCAGGTTTCCAGCTCAGGGTAGCCTGACGCCAACTTCTCCCAACTGTTCTTACATCCTCAACTCTTCTTTCTCTGCTGCGCATTGTTTTTTCCAACTGCTGATAGGATCCTTGATCTTTTATGCATCCAACCACGCTGTGGGACCAAACATCACAAGTGACTGTCTGTCCACCTTGACAGTGCTCTCAGGATGAGATACAAGCCATTGCTTAGAGAGCTCTTGGACAGATTGGCCAGAAAAACCAGTAGGATCATGTCAACACAGAATATGAATGGTTTTCTATAAGCTAAGCATTAAGTTAATATGAAACCCTCAGCCCTGAGAAGTATCAGTAAAATAAAGCCATTGGGGGTCCTCTTATTCTGCCATACATGGGCCATGAGCATCTCTAAGGACTTTAACCTCTCCTAACTGGCTCCAAGAGCTTCTCTTATCAGCCCTGAATGATCCACAGGAAGTGAGGTAAAAGGAGACTATTGTGTCAGCTGACAGGAAGATGGGATTGTACTGAGACAAGGGCTTAGACACCTGACCAGAACTGGACTGGCATCCAAACAGGGATGTATTATGAATGAAATCTGTTTCAAGTGTGTGTTCCTCCCCAATAATGCACATCCTTGTGAGTTCCTTTGCTATATTTTTGTATATACATAGAATTGTTACTGTATTTGTATTTTTATTCCATTTGGTTTAATCTGGTTATTATTATTACCATTATTTTCTATTACTGTTGGACATTAACCTTGTCAGAGGCCTGGCTAATTCTTAAGACTAACAAAAAGGCTGATTTTGTATTGTGGAGGAGAGGTCCCTTGAGGGTAACACTTGTTTTGCAAAATCTTAATATTCTTGATTTTGGTTGCACCTTTTCAAGCCCTTATCACAAATTGTTTTTGCTCTAAAACCTAAAGCAATTCATTACACTTATTTCCACATACAACAGAGCATTGCAAAACACAAGAGATGTTACACTATGAGCAAAATTTCAATGTGCAAAACAGCTCAGAATTGAATGTTGAAAACGTTTTTCTTTATTCAGACAAAATGTAAACAGCCAGAAAAGTATTTTTCACAAATGTACAGTATAAGACAAAAGATCTTAAGTAGCCAATTTCTGTCTAGTTTAGGGATAGTTGCAGAACCTAGACATATTGTCTATACTTTTGCTGGCATGACAGCAGAGAAAACATGCATCAATATCAAAATCAGTTGTAAGCTTTAAAAGAAAATGACGACAGCCCTGTACAGTGTGAAATAGTGAGAGGGGACCTCTCCTCCACAGTTGCATCCCAAAAGAATGGTTCCTCTGGAGAGGCTATGATATGGGTATAAATTTCAATGTGAAGGTACATGCAATTTACAGGAATGCCTAACTGGTGCTGTCCACATTCTCTTTAAGTTAACCACTAAACATTCACCATGTTGTATTAATAAGTAATATTGCTTTGGTACATTTGGCATCTTGTAAGTTGTAAAAGAATTAAAGAATATATATATATATATATATATATATATATATATATATATATATATATATATATATATATACAGTATATATAAATCTATACAAATGAATATATTATATATATATATAAAAAATATATATACATTTTACACTTTTTGTTGTTGCTGATATTATCGTAAAGCCACAGATATTTATTTAAATGGTTGCAAGGAAAGCTATGTATTTATTTTTGGTGAATGATGAAAAGAAATTAAATGAAAGATCCATGTGATGATTTAAGCTTTTTTTCACAGTAGAGTGGAGGTTGTGGCCATAAGGCCAAGGATAATAAATAAAATTTTTCAAATAGCCTGGTTGTACACGACTTTCTTACATCTGTGATCATGAGTAAATAATCTTTCAGTCATGACAACTCTCTGAATAAATTTAAGGTGTTATAATAGTTGTGACATGTTGGTAGGTTTGGTCTTAATGGATCTGCTTACGCAGCTGCTGCAGAGCAAGTACGAAAACTTGCTACTGCTAGAAAATACACAGAGATGCTGCAACAAGCATGTAAGGCTTGCTGCTGCACAATTAGACATACATACAATACAACTGATTTAGACAAGTGGTGCTGGGGAGGAGGAGGGTTTCAGAGAAAACTCTTGTAACACGCTGCAGTGAAACCGGCTAACAAGCAAACAAAAGAGGCAATTTCAATACTAGACAAAGATAGAGTTTGTAAGTTGATACATGTCAAAGGACATATCAACTTGGATGATAGAGTATGCAAGTTGATTGGCTAGAAGATTACATGTTAAAAGGACCTATCAGCTTGCATATTTATGTATTTTGACTCTGATGCATAGTCGAGATGTTTAGGGAAAGTTAAATCTACCTTTTGCTTTACTTAGCTATGCAAGACTTTGAAAGTACCTTCGATGCCCACGTACCTTCGATGCCCACAGCTACAAATAAATTCAAATACAGAATCTATGTGGTCACAGCATTATGTGGCTGAATATGGAGTTCTGTGGCATAGGACATTAGTGCAAGAATCACTTTTAGTCTGATTAAGTTATTATGTGTGTAAGTGGTCTATTTAGAAGAAAATGCCCTGAAATAGTGAACTTGTGTGTGTGGGTACATCTTGGTTTCCTTGCAGGGGGGTGTTCCGGTCTTCGTCCGTTTCTTTACTCCACTCCCAGCACTTTTGCCTGTTTGCCTCAAAAATAAGCAATCAAGGCCAGCTCGTACTAATGGCCTTGGAAAAGGGTGACTAGAGATTTGTGTGTGTGTTTGTGAGTAGTGTTTGTTCAGCATTTAGGAGTGTGAAAGTGTGTGTAAAAGATGTGTGTATGGACCAAATTTTGTGTCATTCATCAAAAAGCAGTTAAAACAGAGTGCAAAGTATATATAACAAGCACTACACAACCACACCCCATTTTTCCAAAGCTTCAGAAGCATTAGGCCTGTACCCCAACATCTCAGTACCCACCCTCTCTCTCGGTTTTGTCTATACATGTGGACACTGCATGAAAAATACAGATCCAGTCCTAATGCAAACAGTTTTACATCCACTTGTGTGTGCATACATTCAGACATTCGTACTTCGGTCTCCTGCTTTTAGAATTTCTTTTTTGTGTGTGTGTGTGTGTGTGTGTGTGTGTGTGTGTGTGTGTGTGTGTACTCAAACAGAGTTTGAGTGCAATTACTGAGAGTTCACCAAGAGGCCTGATGGGATAATAGCAGTATACACCAATGTCAAAAGTCAGAAAAGTCTTTGTTACCCAAGTAGAAACTTACTCTTAGGGATGCTCCTTGCTTTCTTAACCTTTAACCTAGCAAATAATGAGCAAGTAGGGATGGGGTTGGTTGATCTTCTACCATCCTGACCCCATGCCCCCGTAACCAGCAAATCCCCCTATGTGGCCCTTGTCCAGCGGGGACAGGCAGTGTGGAGAAAAATCCGGGGGTCAGGCTCAGAGCTGCAGTGTGAGGGATGGAGCTATAGAGGCTGTCAGTCAGAGCTCCATGCACATGTCAATCAGAGTGCAGCGGGGTGTGAAAATGAACCTTTTCTAAGCCGCCTAATCCAAATGTAAAAACGCTCTACTTAAAAGCTGCAGCATTAGAGCTTACAAATCACTTACATAATTGAGCAATATCAATGCTCAATGCTGAGAACTTTTATTTACAATAAAGTTGTAAACGTTAACATTAGATAACCTGAACACAATAGTTAAAATGAACAATACTTTTGAAGCAATCTTTAAAATTAATCTTGGTTTAAAATTATACATTTATTAGACAAGAGCATGCAGTGAGAATGCTTTTTGTACTTACGCCGGGTTCACACATCCTCCATGAGCGAGGCATGAGCGGCTTGTTTTCGTTTCGGCACCCATATTAACAGATGACACCGTTTACACTGCAAGTGTGAGTCGTGAGGTGACGCATCCCAGAAGTGTCCCAGACGTGGCAGTGAGCGGATAGTTTCAGTATTGAGCCTATTTTTGCCAAGTGGCTCACACCGAATTCAGCGGCTCTGTGTGCAGTACAACACTAAAATAATCAAGAGATTATTGAAAAGACACAAAAGCAAATCAAAATTATTCAAACTGAACCAACAGTACACTACAATTAATATGTCTGCATGCAAGTAAACTCAATAAAATAACTTAATAAAGGAACGAATTACTAAACTGCCAGACTTTTTGCCATTCCGTGTATATATGTGTACAGTTTAGACACAACATTAAACACAACCAAGTGTGCTGATAAAGATGAAGTGCACGTGACTGCCCGCTGTTGTCTTTGAAGCAGCAATAACCTCATCTTATTATGACCTTATTAAAGAATAAATTTGGCATAGGGCCCCATAGATAACTTTATTTTCTGTGCAGAGGCGCTGCTGTTTCTCGCAGAAGAGATGCGGGCAATGTGAACGTCCAATGCGACCGTCCGCTCGCGCCTCGCGAGTCGTGAGCAAAGCGTTGAGTTTGGGCTTTCACATTGGCCGCATCTCTTTTCTGGGTTCCTACGGCAACGGCGGACAGTCACTTGCACTTGTTTATCAGTGTACTTGGTCATGATTGGTTAATATATCAAAGTGACTTTCAAGGCAAGTCAGTCCACTCTGCGGTCATTTTTGGAACGCTCTCAGGCAGGCCGGGCAACTTTTTCTTTGTAATCAAGTGGCATAAATGTACAGCTCCTATCTACTTGAATGGGGAAAGACTGAACTTTCCAAAACGGTTGGTCATGATTACGAACATACTTAAAGTCAGCAGTAAAAATCGGACAACTATAGTATCATAAATTGTGCTGCTTTACCTCAGATTACGGCAAAAAAAAAAAAAAAAGATTTTTTCAGTCAGCTAATGCACATGCGCATTCTTGAGTTGATTGACAGGCGAAGTCTTAATCTAAAAGGTGATTGGCTCTTTTACCTGTAAGGCGGGCGTTCCAATTTCTCCCATTAATTTTAATACCGGTGGCCCGTCTCGTCTAAACTGTCTCTGTATATATATATATATATATATATATATATATATATATATATATATATATATATATATATATAAAACAAGTCCTGCAGTCAGTTTATTTATTTATGTATTCTTTCCTTTATTTAGTTATTTTGCATGCATGCAGACCTATAAATTCGTTCGGTTTAATTATTTTTTTATTTTTTTATCTGCTTTTGTTTCTTTTCTATAATCTACTGATTATTTTAATTTTCTAAATAATTATAATTATAAATATACAAGATACAATAATAATACATATAAACATAATAATAATAATAATAATAATCATAATAATTGAAAAAATAAACCATGACCTCTAGAAAGTTTAACACAAATCTCATAATTCTTTGTTTCAACAAACGGCTTCAACAGCGATGGAAGGGACATAATTTGATGTTCCACAATATTTTCAGAGTTTGGACATAAACTTTATTACCACCTGCTGGTGAAATCTCCAAACTGCAAATGAGGACATCTGAATTGAATTTGAACTGAATTTGGACTTAGCGCTGATTTAAGAGGTGGTATTGAAACATTTTAGCGCAACGACCAAATTCTTAGGAAAATAGCAAATTACGGCCACAGTTTGCATGCCTACACCCACGGTAGCGCAAAAACTCCCACCCACACCCAGTTGGGCTTTGCGCTGACACGAAAATTGCATTTAGAATTAGCGCTCTCACCAAAATTGGATAAGACATTGCACACTGTCGTAGCACGTTGCGCTGCGCTTTGCATTTTCACGAAAACAGAGCCCGACACCTACCAAACAGGGAATGTTCCAACAACTTTGGCTAATATTATTTAAAGGTTAGAAACAATGTTGTTACAATTATGTTAATGGAACATCCTGATGACATTATTAGAATAATAAGGAAAATCCTTATCACGTAATTGATATAAAACAAATTACACTTTCAGAAGTTTTAACATTTTCCTGAATGCTATGCTAATCTTTAAATAACATTCTACTGATGTTAAGAAAACTGGACATTTCCATGTTCCCACAACTACAATGTAACATTTGAAAAAAGTTTTCAGAAAATACATTTGTTAGTTGGGAACAAATAATATGCTAAATATTTTTTTACATTATTTATTAATCTTGGTTAATGTATACTTATAATATTGGTCTTTGTTAGTTTGGGTTCATACAGCTTTTAATGTTAAAAAATTTACTAAGCTTAAAAATATTAACTTTGCGTACAAAACACACTTTTCACTAATTGTATGCTCTTGTTTATTGCTATGCTTAAAATTGCAAAAGGCATATACACTATTTTTAATCTTTTTTCATTGCAATGCTTAAAATACTCTTTGCATTCAAAAGCCATATTGTCACTAATTGTATGCTGTCATTCATTGCAAAGCTGAAGCTTTAAATTGAAGTGCGCGCAATCACTGTTTATTACTAGCCATGATTTTTGTGTCAGTAGATGAAAAGGATGAATAATAATTACTTAATTTAATGGCACATACAGTACATTCAAATTCTGACAAGAATTACATTTTCCATGCTTATAAAAGGAGCGTGTCGCTGTCATAGAAATATGCCTGACATTCATCAAGGACGCAGTTAATGCACAGAAGAATGCGGAATACGGAATTTGTAATTCTTCTAATTCATTGCATACAGTCCATTTACACTACCAACTTCTTATTAATGTGCTGTCTTTGTTTAAATTGTTGGTGCTTGAGGGAATGGACTAAATAATAGAACACAGACATTGAATAACCAGAGAAGAATTCAGAATTAAATGGCACTTGGTAACGCCTTTTGCGCATTGCGGGGCCGATTTCACCAAACCCACTTGCACCTAGACTTAGCGCATGCTTGTACGAAAATACCAAAAATTCATGGCTATGCCCATTGTCTTGCACATAATGCTTGCACTCTTAAAATAGGGCCCGCCAGTTCATGACACCTGATGCATTAAGTAATGTTAACGTACATAAACATATTGTAAAGTGTTACTGGTTTTTGCTGTGGAGATCCACATCTAAACTAATCATCTGCCTTATCATACAATTTCCCCAAAAAACAATTCAGACATTAGATCCCTTCTAATGTATGCACTGATCAAATCGAAACATATTTGTAACTTTAGTCAATTTTAACATGGCTGTTTTGATTACATTGTTGGCTTCCAACATGGTGGCTCCCAAAAGGAGTGACTGGTGGCCATGCTGCCCTGAGCCAACCTGGGGAGCGCTGGAGCCTCCAAGGCTGGGGGAAAGCTGGAGCTGTTGATAGGTGGAGGTGTGATGGAGAAGCTGGCGCCAGATAAAGCTGAAAAGACCCGAAGAGGGCAAACGCGCCGGGGTAGAGTGGAGCCAGCCGACAACGCCTCATAATAGGGATTTGGAAGAGTGGGCATCACTGGCCGTATATCCTCTTTGTCCCTATAACAAAGAGCCAGACATGTTTGTTGCCATGAAAACAGCTGGAGCATCTTGTCTCTCACAACAGCACTTCTTTCTATAAGACAGAATTTTACATTTTAGTTTTCACATTTTCTGTTTACTAGACCTGAGCAGTATTTATTACTGTTAAAAGCGTGTCGCTCCAAAATGATGTACAAAATGTTTTCTCCTTATTTCAGTCTGTTAATGGATGGGTATAGTCCAAGTAATTGTATCACAATTATGGACTGTCTAGACATGGATGAAGGCCACGGCCATGATAGACTTTAAATGACATTTTGTTGACTTGCCGAGGGCCCTTCTGTGTTGTGGTGATTGGTCAGAGGCTGGTGGTGTTTATGTGTTAAAGTGTGTGAAGTGTGTTTTAAAGGAGGGATGGCAGAGAGGCTGAGGCAGATCTGTGGATCCTGCTGCTCTTTTGTGGGCAATGGGATGGTGGGAAAGAGGACATTTGGGAGAAATGAGAGATTTCCTCCCAGTTTACATGTTCCCACAAAAACATTTTCACACCAGTGGGATTAAAATTCCAGGCAGTTTCCTCCCATCATCCCTCGAGAAATGAGAAATATTCACTATTCACAATTGCATAAAAAACAGTGATATTTATGATATTTTATTGTGAAGCACTATAATGAAGCACTATACTAAAGGATAGTTCAACCAAAAAAGAAAACTCTCTCATCATTTATTCACCATCATGCCATCCCAGATGTGTATAACTTTCTTTCTTCTCCAGAACACAAACAAAGATTTTTAGAAGAATATCTCAGCTTTGTAGGTGCATTCAATGCAAGTGAATGGTGACCAAAACTTTAAAGCTCCAAAAAGCACATAAAGGCAGCATGAAAGTAACAATATAACTCCAGTTGTTTAATCTGTATCTTCAGAAGTGATTTCATGGGTGTGGGTGAGAAACAGATCAATATTTAAGACCCCATTTTTTCCATAATTATCCACTTTCACTTTCACTTTTACTCTTTCATTTGAAGTGAAAGTGAAAGTAGAGATTTATGAAAAAGGACTTAAATATTTATCTGTTTCTCACCCACACTTATCATATCGCTTCTGAAGATACAGATTAAACAACTGGAGTCATATGGATTACTTTTATGCTGCCTTTACGTGATATTTGGAGCTTCAAAGGTCTGATCAGCATTCACTTGCATTGCATGGACCACATCTGGGATGGCATGAGGGTGAGTAAATGATGATAAAAATTTAAATTTTTGGCTGAACTATCCCTAACAGTTTTCAAAAATGTAGTTATACATTTTATTTCATTAACGATTATTTTATTATATTACACTGTAAAATTTAGTAGTGTAACAAATTAATATTTATTTTTAAAATATTATGAATAAATAAAATATGATTTAATAATATTAGATAAATATTCCATTTATCACAGCAGTCTGATGCTAAAGCATGTAATGATTAAATGTTATGGTAATACTTTCGATACAATGTGATAGATGCGTATTTTAAATGTTAATTCACAGTGCAAAACGGTTTCTGCTAAGCTTTGATTGTAAATATTTTACTGTCAGCACGTTTCCCATTAATTTTTTACAAACTGAGGGAGGAGTCAAAATCATTTTCTATCAGTACGTTAACATGCACACTTTTCAAGATAAGCAAGGTGTTAGATTTTATATACATGCTGTTTAAATTAAGACAAAAAGTGTTTGTAAACTGTCTGAATATCAAACTTTAGTGAGACATGTCCATACAGTAGGTAGCGTGATGAACGGCACCTGGGGTTACTTTACTAGCTCATGTGTGAATTTTAGAGAAACTGTCAAAAGTTACCTTGGGACCATTTGGTTAAAGGTCATTGTCAAAATGACTCAGAAAAGTTAGTTCGGAGAAAAGCTCTAGCATCATTTGTTGGCAGATGCCACTTGGTGTGTCATACATACATTATTAAGTGTGGCTTAAGTGTCCAAATGTTTTCTGTTCTTACAAATTTACATTAAAGGAAACAGAATTAAAATATTAGTCATCCAGAAGTTCACCCTCTTAAGAACAGAGCAGTTTGGTCAGTGAGTTGTAATGAAAGAGCCGTGCTTTGCACTGTGGTAGGACAGATTGCGATGAAAGGATAGCGTGGTGGATGAGTAATGTGTGCTGGGGGAGACGGAAGAGCATGAGGGAAGAAAGAGTGAGGGAGTGGGGGAGGAGAGGGGAGGAGGAGGGTGGTTTGTGGTCCTGCTGGGTGGCTGAGTGCAGACAGCTGGAGGAGGAGTTGATGGGAATGGTATCTGCAGGGTCAGGGGTCACTGGAGAGAGCTTTAGCACACTTCCGCTGCCGGCCCCATGGCTCTCCAGTCTCTGGAATTCTGCTCCTCCAGCTCCCACTCAAGCGTGTTTGTGTGTGTTTGTGTGTGTGTATAAGCGATGTTTCTACCTCTTTTCAGTTCTTTTCTCTCCCTCACTTCATCTCCTCAAAACAAGATCCTTAAATTTACTTGACAAGCAAAATTGCATTAGATATTAAAGGGATAGTTCACCTCAAAATGATAAATTCATTTACTCACCCTTATTTTGTTACAGACCTGTATGACTTTTTACAAGAAACACAAAAGGAGATGTTAGGTAGAATGTTAGAGACTGACAGTGTTGGGTAGATTACTTCTGGAATGCACTTCTGGAGTACATGTTTTAGATAATCTAATCTGATTACTTTTGGATTACTTATTACCTGTTTTGATGAAAATCTAATTTTAAGTGTACTGTGTACTAATTTGCACTCCTTTCATTAAAAATAGCTTTTTTGTCAGTCCCTGTTAGTCTCAGCCACCATTCACTTTCATTGTATGGAAAAAAGATGCAATGACAGTGAATGGTGACTGAGACTAACTTTGTTCCTAACATCTCCTTTGGTGTTCCATGTAAATAAGAAAGCCATACACAATATGAGACAAACAGCGTTGGTTAAGTTACTCAAAATAAGTAACCCACTACACATTATTAATTACTTAAAATGTAATCAGATTGCTTTACTGGTGCCTTCATCTAAAAAAGTAATCACATTATTGATTATTTTAAACAGTTACTTTTTAAAACACTTTTCTTAGAAAAGTTTTTGGTTTTCCCCTCAAATTCAGAATGTCTACATTTCCTCATTTATTGTCGCACACTCTTCAGCTGTCAATGAAATGACAACAGATGTACATATGAATTTAGATTTTAAACGTATTATTCATATTACTTTAGTGCAAGTAATGTATTAAAAGTAATTATTTTCTTTGAAAGTCAGTAACTGTAATCTGATTACAAGAATTTAAAATGCAATATGTTACATTACTTTTTTTTACTTAAAAATAATTAGATTGCATTAACTAATTACTTTTTAATCGGATACACCCATCACTGGAGACAAATAGCAACAAGAAAAAAATAAAATAAAAATACTGATTAAGAAAATAATTTTTGCAGAGGAAGGGTTTGAAATATCCAAAGTCTCTCTTGGTGTGAGACTCCATATAATCTTTTCCATCTTTCCAACCCACATCTGTAACTTTTTTTTTTTTTTTTTAGTTTTTTTTTTACATGTGTTTCTCTCCACGCCATCGTCTACATGCATATTCCTGTGTGTGCCCCAGTCAATCAATGGCAGTATGTATCTACTGCTGCAACTGTAATATAGATCTACCCTTTCTCGATCCATGCAGCTCTGTCATTTCAATAGCAGAAACGCTGAGGTCTTCTCTCTCTCCCGGATGTGTGCATATCAAGTGGCTGTGTTTTTCTCTGCACTCTGATGGCCTTTGCTACAGCCACGCAAAGAGGCCAAACTATGATGAGGATAATATCTGTTATTTGGCCCCAGCCAGGGAAGCAGCACACACTGCACTACCATTAAAGGGCATTAGTGTGTATGTGAGTGTGTGTGTGTGTGTGTGTGTGTATGAGTGAGAGAGAGAGAGAGAGAGAGAGAGAGAGAGAGAGAGCAAGTTTCTGTAGAAAAGTTTGTTTGGCCTCTTAAGGACAAGATAGCATAAGTCGAATGGAGATCAGGAGCAGATTTACGATTTCTGAGGCCCCAAGCAACCAACTATCCTAGGGCCCCATTAAAAAACAAGTTGCTTAAAAAATTTCATAAAATTGATTTTAAATCATAATTAAAAATTTCAGCCATTGTAGCCAAGTACATTCAAAATGTTTAATGAAATAAAAATCTAGTTAAAGATATTTAAAGGTGCACTCAGTAATTTTTTCCTCATTAAAAAAGGTTAACTCCTAAAGACATGAGTTGTAATTGTGCAATATATGTAGGAAATCATGAGCACTCACATTAAAATGAAGACTCCAGTCATATCAGTGACCTTATAAAAGCTGTTTTATTCTACATGGGGGCTGCCAATTTTGAATCACATGACCAGCCGAATACTTCTCGCTTAATCTCAGTAACTGTCCTGTTATTTGACACTTTCACTCATTGATTAAAGTAATCATGGCTGACTGTGAATATTACATTTCTACAATGGCATCTGAAACTGAAAACTATTGATTTTAAATGATGCTGCATCCAAGCTGCTAGGTGTCAGTGTAAGTCCAAGATGACACAAATACAAAAGTTACTGAGTACACTTTTAATGCATGTTCTCCCGTTTTTCCACAATACAGTGATAAAAAAAACCCAATATTTACCACATATGTTTTTATCAAACTATTTATTTTTTAATTTTTGTGAACAGGGTGTGCAAAACCTACTACTTCACCCAGTAACATTTTGGAATTCAGTTGTTATTTATTAATATTATAACCCATCAATTATTTATTGTTGTCCAGTTTCTCATTATAATATGAAACAGAATTATTATTATTACTTTGAAGATTTGTTGTATAAATTAGTCATACATTCCTCTCTTATTTACTTTACTTTCACCTGGAGCTTATATTCTCATGCTGCAGTGTATTGTTCACCATGTTACAAAAGGCTGTATTTTTTTTTTAAAGCATCATAGGCAACATTCGTAACAGTATTGTAACCGTAAACATACAAGGCACGGCGGCCCCTCAGTACACTAGAGCATAAGAAAAAAGCGCTGAAACTTTGCTTGGTGCAGAACAATCTGGAATAATGTTAAACATCATAACAGTCCTCTCTGCAACCTGAACTTGTTCAGAACGTTAAATATTTGTGACACCTGCGCTAAAAACAATCTGGATGCAGCGCAATGACTGAAACAGAATGCATGTGTCTCGACATGAAGTCGTTATTAACTAGACACAGTGTCTAAAAATGTGCCGGTCCTGTGTGAGACACCAAAGAAGAAAGAACAAGATGCGGTGCCGCAGTCATGGACGTCCTCCAGCGTGTTTACATAGGAAAACAATGAAAAACAGAGAAGATGCACGCAAAAACACGTTCGGTGTGAACGGCCTCTTAATCATCCGTTCGCGTATCTGTGAGTAAGGGCGCATGGGCGAAACATTATATGTCTTATGAAAGCATATGATAGGTTTTGGTGAGAAACAACATGGAATTTAAGTCATTTTTTTCAGTTTAAATCTTGATATTAGCATTTTATGATCGCTGTGAGAGGAGCTAATATACAGTGGCACCAGGGTTTGTTGACATTACATCGTCATGGCAAAAAAGTTGTAAAATTGGCTATAATTTTACATGGAAAAGGTTAGTAAATGATTTTATCACACTAAAATCATGTTAACACACATACCGTCTTGTGTCTTGTGGCTATACTTTTGAAAAAGTGCGTATTTTAACGTTTACGGTTTGCCCCCCATTCACTTCCATTGTAAGAGTCTCACTGGAACACAAATTTTTGCTATTTTTAAAGGAAAGGAGGGACGAGTCAAAATAATTTTTTGTGGTAATCAATATTATGCCACTAATGCTGTTGATTGAGCTTAACTTGTATTCAACCCTGAATATTCCTTCAAAGATGCACTGCCCCCTAACCCAAACCCCAACTCTAAACCTAACCTTCAGAGGAGTGAATATATAATATTAGAGCTAAAATCCAACTTCGGCATCACACTCACAATTGTTTATGTGAACACAGTTACTTCCTGGCTTTCATGGGACTAGAACCCATGTGTTGAAGATTGCTAGCACAATGTGCTAGTGCCATAGGGAAAGGTGAACAAGTTTAAATTGATGTAAAAATGTCTGATGGGGGATGGCGCTTGTCAGTAATTCAGCAGAATGGGGTCAATTTCAGGAAGTGTTAAAAAAGACTTAAATTCTGGGTTGTTTCACTGAAAATGTTTTACAAATTTAGCTTCGAAGTGAGGCCCTATCCACTGCCATTGTATTGAAAAGACATAGAGGTAGGGTGACCAGATTCCTGCTTGTGGAAAATGGGACAGCCCCCTCCCAGCAAAAATGAAATTGACGTATCCTTACCTAGGTGCAGATCAATGCGAAGTAGAGGGTGCATCCGTATCTGTAACTGTTTCCACCTTGTACTTTTCGCTGGCAGCAATTTTTCTCAGTGTGCGCTTGCCTTTTAAGAGTTTATCATAAAATGCAGAGCACTCCAGTCCAAAATTAAGAAGTACGAAAAGCATTGCCTTCATGACTGTTACACTGAGTCGAGATTTATCCGGTGTCCACGCTCCGTTCATTAATGAGAACAAATGCTCCACAGATGCAGATGTCCCAGGCATGCATAAAACAAACTCCATAACCTTGGCTAAGACGCTAAGTTGATGGTCTTGCTCTCCAGCTCACATAAAACATCTGTCCATGTCTCAGACACAGCCGTCTTGTTCATGTTCTGTTCAGTGATGCGACGAATGATAATGTTTTTCGCACAAGCCCACTTATCAAAGAGTGTGGTTTCATTAATCAAACTGAGAGCGGGGATTCTGAAGTAGAAGTGTTCGTGGCTGCTCTGAATGTCTTTCCATTCTGGGATGTCTCTCAGTAGGGCCCACTCATGTTTTTCTGTGTTCACCAATGAGCAGCTCCAATTTTGGAGGTAATCCACCGATGCTGAATAAAAGTTTCTCACTGTACAAAAAAAATCATCCACTCGCATGTTACCAGCTTCAACCAGGGCATCCAACTGCTTTTAAAAAAAGAGGGTATGAATGATTCCTCCAGCCTGGCCTGCAAGACTTTTCTCAGGTCATGAATGTGCAAAGCTATGGCTGAGCACAACAGAATGATAAGCAAAAAGTCCTTCAATTGTGTGCACCTTGTCAGATTTAGAACTTTGCTTCACCAAAAAAAAAATCGCTAACACTTTTAGCAGCATCCACATGCTTTTTTTTGTATGAACATGCTGCGCGAAGTCAGTGTGGCCTCCATGGGAGATGGAAAAGCAAGCACCACAATCTCACACCTTACTTTACTAGGCTCTGTCTGTGACTCCTTTTTTAGAAATTTTAACTCTTTTTGAAGATCCTCATTAAATGTACATGCACGCTTTCTTGACATTTTTCCAGCTGCAATTTCATCTGTGTGCTCTTTCAAACTGACTCTTTAATCAGTTCACAAACTGGACGTCTATTGATAGGGGATTGTGATTGGATAGTTTAATCCAATCATGTACTTCAAATAACACGGTGTGATATTATTGGTTTTACAAACCGTATCCTTGGCTACCTTTGATTAGAATACTCACGTGACTGAGAAAGCTGCATAGGCGATAGAAAAATTTTAGGAGAGGGAAAATACGGGGCTGTAACAGTTCAAAGACAGGCAAGGAGGAGGCGGGAACCGGCTGAACAGTCAACGTAAAGTTTAATGATATATATGAACTTAAAACCAACATAAACAAACATGCAACATGGCCGCGTGCGTCTCTCTCTCTCGAACCGGGATGCCCCTTATCTCGCTCTCCTATTGATCAGCTGAGTCAGTGCCGGCCGTGCTCCATCATGGCCTGGCCACGCCCTCCTCCTCGTCACAGGGACAAAACACGATTTTTTAATAATAAGTCGGGACACTAGAAAAAGTGCTTAAATACGGGACTGTCCCAGGAAAAACAGGACGTCTGGCCACTCTACGTAGGGGAATCTTCATTTAACATCTCCTTTTGTGTTCGGCATAAAGAAAGTCATACAGGTTTGGAATGACATGAGGGTGAGTAAATTATGAAAATTATTTTGGATGAACTAACCCTTTTAGAAATCCCTACCGCCCAACCCACACACAAACACACATACATGCAAAATCTTCCTGCAGATGTTCTAGATTGTGGTGATCCAATATCCTCTTGTGTTCCGCTGTCTAAAAAAAGAGAGCTGTTTTACATTTTCCTTGGGAGCAAGAAGGGAGAGATTCTCACAGCAATAGAGCTGACCCAGGCCCTTTGAGGGTTGCCAGACATTGACTGTCAGATATGTCGCGGGTGTGGTAGGGGGACGAAAGCGATATGTGTTTTCTGATGCTCCATTTATGTTATTTCTTATTATTATAATCCACATAATCAATTCAATGTGTTTTGGAATAGATAATAAGAGAAAACCACATGCATCCACAGTAAAGAAAAATAGAAATTAAATGAGATCTTTTTAATAACTTAGGAATAGTTCACCCAAAAATGAAAATTCTCTCATCATTTACTATCATGACATCCCAGATGTGTATGACTTTCTTTCTTCTGCAGAACACAAACGAAGATTTTTAGAAGAATATTTCAGCTCTGTAGGTCCAAACAATGCAAATGAATAGTGGCCAAAATGACACTCCAAAAGCACATAAATGCAGCATAAAAGTAATCCATATGACTCCAGTGGTTTAGTCCATATCTTCAGAAGTGATATGATAGGTGTGGGTGAGAAACAGATCAATATTTAAGTAAATTATTGCTAGAAATTCTCCTCCCTGCCCAATAGGTGGCGATATGCATGAAGACTGTGAATCACCAAAAACACAAGAAGAAGAACATGAAAGTGAAAGTTAAAGTGGAGATTGACTGGGCAGCGAGGAGTTTTTTTTTTAAAAATAGACTTAAATATTGATCTGTTTCTCACCCACACCTACTGTATCATTTCACTTCTGAAGACACTGATTTAACCACTGGAGTCTTATGGATTACTTTTATGCTGACTTATGTGATTTTTGGAGCTTAAAAATGTTGGCACCCATTTACTTGCATTGTATGGACCAAAAGAGCTGAGATATTTTCTAAAAATCTTAATTTGTGTTCTGCTGAAGAAAGAAAGTCATACACATCTGGGATGGCATGATGGTGAGTAAATAATTAAAGAATTTTCATTTTTGGGTGAACTGTCCCTTTAATCGTACCTTGGGCAGCAATGAGATGAAATGGAGAGCAAATGAAGACTTTTACTGAAGTCTCCTGCTTCTCAGAAAAAAAGGCCCTAGTAATCTCACATCTGTCCAGTTTTTGGTAAATTACTCAAAAGGTAATCCACTACAGATTACTTATTACTTCTCTAAAATTGTAATCATATTACTTTACTGATTAGCACATAGAAAAAGTAAATACATTACTAAGTACTTTACTTTTAAGTTGCTTTCTAAAACACATTTCACAGAAGTTTTTTTTTTCAGTCAACATATTCAAAATAATAATGATATTTCCTCCTTGTTCATTGTCTGCAAGTCATACAAGCATCACATGTTTATCCTAACCTAACCCTAACCTAACCCCACCCTAACTCTCCTTTAATCTTGTTAGTGTCTCTTCAGCTGTCACAGAAAAGCAACAGATGCACATATTAATATATTTAGTTTTAAATGTATTCTACATAAATAATATTCTTTTAAAATTATGTGTAAGTAGTCTACTTAAAAAGTAATTAGTAAAAAGTAAGTAACACTTGATTCAAATCAATAACTGTAATCTGATTATTAGAATTTAAATGTTTTACACTACTTTATTTAAAGCTAAAAAGTAATGATATTGTAGTGAATAATTATTTTGATTGCTAGGCAAATCTCAGTACAGTATTGGGTGTAATCTATTTACAAAATCTGCAATCAAAAGTCACAGATCTCAATATGAACTCAAACATATCTAATCAAATTCGTCAAAGACCAAAATAAGTAGGCTGTGGTACTCATATCAGTTTTATATCTCTCTACTCTTTCATGCTGTAGGTCAATCATGCTGTAGGTCAACAATTTTCTAATTTGTTTCTGTTTGTATTTTTGCTGTAGGAATTTTGGGAGGAACATCTGAGACAAAGTTGAAACTTCAGTTTACCTCTCTACCCTAAGCTATTAAAGAGCAACCTTTAAGCAATAACATTTTCCTTAGAACAGCCCAAAATCTATGGTTGATTATGGAAATATCACTTGTACACTATGGTAGGTAACATATGTGATTGATAGACGTACATTAAAAGATTCTCTACATATGGTTTTAAATGTGTGGTAATGGTCGAGATGTTGATGCATTTGATTGCTGCCGTACCAGCTGTGTGTGTGTGTGTGTGTGTGTGTGCAATCCTGGGTGGCTGGAACTGGAAACAGGAAACGCTGATGCATTCCTTGCATTTTTCAAAATGCTGCAAATTGCTGATCACACCATTTTGACCAGACGTAACCACAGACCTAGGAGGTAAAGAGAGAGAAATCAAAAGAAATAGAGCAAGAGACAGTGATGCTCATGTGGGAGAGAGCCAAGGGTACAACTCCCTGGGGGGGGGGGGGATACTTGTTTTTATTATTTGGGGGGGGGGGGGGGGTTACCTCCCCCCATCCCCCCTGGAGTCTACGCCCCTGGAGAGAACACTATAACACTATCTGTTCCGTTTCACTCACATATTTTAGATCTATATTTCAAGATTTTTTGGGCCCATTTATAACCTGCCACTTTGTGAAATCCTCATCAATTATCTGAAAGTGTGCAACAGCATCCCAACTTCAAATGATAAATACAGTAATTCAAAAATAAGTGCTTTTAGAATAAACTGGGTCATTGAAACTTATGAAAGGATGTATCAGAGAAGAAGTCCAAAAAGGCTTTAATCACCAGAGCCAGGGTGATTACCTAGCTTTAACACCACCAATAACCAGTCCCTCTGCTTTAACAAGCCTGATGCGTGACTCAGACGGAAAAGAGGAAAGGAAAGAATAGAAACGTCCAGTCCTTCCGAAAGGAAAGCGGATAAATAGGTGGCCAATTCAGGAAGGAAATCTCGGCTGCTGTGACGGTCAAGGCAGCCTTGGTGATGTTTTTTTTTTTCCTCTTTGCACGTACAGAAGGGGAGTGAATGAGCTTAAGTGAGGCTGAAATGAATTGTGAAATTCCAGTCATCCAGTGAAGAAAGACGAATAAATTATTGAAAGAATTCTAACATATCTGAGTACTCACTCAAATTCACTGCTGTGCAGCGCAGGTTAAGTGCAGGGTCCATTTAGTTTTTAATAGGAGACTCTGAACATGAATGTTTTCAGATGTAAGTTATGTAAGTTTTGGTAGCTGGTACATTCTACCTTTGTTTTCAAAAGGTGACAGGAAAAGCAAAAATATTTTTTAATGTTTATGGATTTGCCCCATTCACTTCCATTGTAAGTGCAATACTGTAACCACGATTTTTGCTTTATTTTAAATTAACATCAAAATTATTTTCTGTGGTAATCAACATTATGCCACAAATGCAGAACATTACTTTAAACTATACATTTATGAAAGTAAATTAATATAATTATTTTGTCCCCATATGAATACTGTCATCATAGTTGGAACATTAACAGATATATAAAAGATATTCACAGCTGTATCTCTAACTCTTGTGACATCTTTAAGAACGCAGTAAAGATTAAGATTAGCAATTCAGAATTCTGTCGTCTAAAGAGTCGTAAGTCTGACAGGTCTAAACTTGACTATGGAAAACAATCCTCATATACAGCATGTAAAAAGGCCACGTTCCATCGGTCTAGATTTTGAAGTTGGACCAACATCTTCCGTGCTTGGACCCTTAACTTGCGCCTGTCCCAGTTGTCAACGAGAATATCACTCTATCATGTCATGAAATACCCCAAAAAGTGTTCACAAAATGATTCACAAATGAAGCTTTGCCTGAAACCGGTGAAATTGCAACGGGTGTGTAATATTGGTGGATCTTGGGAGGGAATACAGATGTTAACAATTCAGAATTACCTTTTTACCGCCATAGCTGCCACGGTAAATGTGCACTTGCTGTTCTAAACTGCTAAGTGGCGCTATAATGACACTAAATAGACGGGAGCTGAACATGTCAAAGCTCATTCTCGTGAGAAGTAGTTTGCTACTGCTACTGGGAAACAACTGTCTTTTACAATGCCCCTACAAACTTTGTGTTTTTGCATGTCGTTGTTTGCTATTTAAGAAGGTGACTGAAAAGAAAGAGGTTGTGAATGAAGCCCTCTTTTTGTTGTTGTTGTTTTGTTTAGCCACTAGAGGCTATGATTAGCCAAAGAGTAGATGATACATGCAATCCTGTCATTGTTTCAAGTCATTTGACTCTTTTATGCAGTTACAACATTAAAAAAAAAAAAGAAAAAAAAAAAAAAGCAATATCAACACCAGTAATGCATTTACATTCTCAAATACAAGGTCAGATGAAATGCAAGCAAGGAAATCCAATAGACCTTATTCATGGAGGCGCCATCTTTGATTTAAATGGGAATGACAACGAGGCTGTGAGGGATAGACTTACCATCTCTTCAATGGCACGCACGGTATAAAGCTGTAAAAAGCTCCTAGATCACATCTGATTTTCCACAAATCATGTTGTCTGACTGAATGTTCTTGGAAAGATGTTTTTTTCAATGTTTTGTCCATGTAATGATCCAAAAACACTTTGAACTTCAGTACAGCCCATTGAGGAGACTGCACGTCTATACCTCACAGCCTCACTGTCATTCTTGTCAAAAAATCAAAGATGGCGTTGCTGTGAATAGTCTATACATTAAAACTTTTTTTTGATTTCAGTCTGTTTAATATATCCAGCAAGTCTGAGTTGAACTAATAATCACTCTTGCAAACAGCATTGTACTTTAAAATTGTATTTAGCATTTGTAGCAGGGCTGTCAGTCACTGTGTAATCGACCTCTGATAAGACACTGACTCAGAGGGCTACATTCATTTCCTCTTCCCACTTCTCTATTCCTGCTACTTCAAAAAATTCTACTGCCAAGCGGGAAGAACGTCAGTGGCCTAAAAAGCCATCGGGAGGAACTTGGAAAGAACATGTTTGATGTCAGCGCCAGCGTATTTTTGGGCCCGTGCGGAACAAAAGGCCCGGTATATTTAGCGGCGGTCAGGAAGCAGGCTGAGAGAAGGGCCGGGGGTTCAGAGGAGGCCTTGTACACTTTCCCACACTTGCGGACCGGAAACAGGCGATGACAACTACTCCACCAAGAGGCCCCAGGTCGCCCGTTAGGGGAGCCATTGAGCTCAGAGGAAGGAAGAAGTTATACAGCCCTCCCGCCATCAACATCCCCGCTTTCTAAGAGTGACCTGCTCAAGATCTTCCGACATGATGCACCACTCCATGTCAACATGCATTTTTTTTATTTTATATTAAGATCTGGCCTAGTTGCATACAGGCGCATGTTGTTAAATATTGTGGAAAAGGAACATTTCATTTAACTTTTTATTAAAGAATCAGTAAGGATGACATCAAATTTCTAATCAAGTTTATTTTTTTAGAAACAATGCATAGACTTTGCATTGCATCAGTGCATCTCTGCATCATTCTGGTTACATCTGTGCTCTGCTCTATCTACTGTACACATGGCCTGTGTTGGTTGACCCTGGCGTGTACTCAAGCTTGGCATACTTTAGTGGCATGCTTATCCTAGACGCATTTCCTCCTCAGGAAACACAGTATTATATTGCAGTTTTATTTATTTAGTTCATTCACACAGCTTCACTTCAGCATGCTTAAGGGATGATAAAGTTTGCCAAGGTATTTCCATTGTATTTTGTGATTGTTCTCAGTTGACTGGACTGACTGTTGCCCTTTCTTTGACTTTCTACTATTACTTGTAGGCTTACTATCAATGGTGCCTAATCTAGGGATAATAAGAGAGAGAGAGAGAGAGAGAGAGAGAGAGAGAGAGAGAGAGTGTTTGAATTGTCATGTTTGTAAAAGAAAAATATGAAAAATGTACGTATACATTCCCACATTTTTCATTACTTTTTTCTTGCTACTTAAGTGACAATAATAATTAGGTTTTACAAAATTATTATGGTTTTGTGTGCATATGTTTTCACTATTTCTAAGCTTTGTAGCTAAATTAAAATCAAGCTAGTATTCCTGAAAGTAGTACCAAACATTTTCTTAATTATTGTACCACAACTAAAATACCTGCTGGCGTGAATAGGTGCAGTATAGATTTATTTCAGTAATGATAAGCGAAGAAGGTACACAAGTTGCGGTTTGTCTCCATCTGGTGGTTATTATGAGTGTCTCTACACGCATGTACATTTTAGATTATTCCACCGTTATATGTACACATTGTGGCTAGGCTGTAATATTACTAGCCAGTTTTATTAATTAAAAAAGACACAGACACACCTTCCTCATCAAGCTAAAGTCAGATAAATAAAGCGATCTTGTAATGTTTCATGTGTGTGACCTGTGCAACATAACGTCCTAGTGTACGTTCTGAAATGTTATCGACAGATGGCAGTGTTGCTATATTATCAAACGTGGGATCGCCGGTTGAGACTTTGTAAGAATTTGTTCCATATTCGGATATTTTAATTTTAATTCCAGTCATAGCCTTTAGTTTTAATCATGCTTGATGCTTTTTATTTTATTTGTATTTTTTTTTTTTACAGTTTTATTACACTTATCACGCCCTTTTTACTTACTTTGTCCCACGTCACACTTTCAATGTAAAATTGTTTTTCGCCCCTCATAACACCTATACTTTATCTTCTTTTAATGCATTGGTCATTTAGAAGAAGATTTATAGTCTGGATAAATATAAGTGGAATTACATTCAGGGAAATAGCATTTTTATTTTGTCTTTATTTTTGAATGATTGGAAAATGGCTATTCATCAAACTGATGTTTGTTAGAGGTGGTTTGGGACTTCAGTATTGCTTACAGAGAAGTAGGCTTTTTAAGGATTGAAGTTTAAAGGAATAGTTCACCCAAAATGATAATTCTCTCATCATTTACTGACCCTTATGCTGTCTCAAACTCAAATGACTTTCTTTCTTTTGTGGAACACAAACAGAGATTTTAGATGGAGATTTGATGTGTTAAAAAGTCAATAGTGTCCAACTGTTCCAAGCTCAAAAAAGGACATACAGGCAGCATAAAGGTAGTCCATATGACTCGATTGGTTTAATCTATATTTTTTTTTAAAGCAAAGCGATCGATTTTGGGTGAGAAGCAGACCAATATGTAACTCCTTTTTCACTATAAATCTTGACATCTGCAGTCTCTAGGTACAATCATGAATTGAGGCTCGGTTACTTGCATTGTACAAATGGATATATTCACATCATATCCCTATCAAAATATCTTTGTATGTGTTCCGCAGAAGATAGTCATATGGGTTTGAGATGGCATAAAGGTATGTAAATGTAGAGAGGACGATCATTTTTGCATGAACTAGTCCTTTTCTACAGTTTTTTGGAGTTCTTTAAGAATGCAGGACACATGAACTGATACATGTCATTGTTGCCTGTCATTATCAGAACTTGTTGATATCATCAAAAGATGATGATGCCATGATAGCACTTTCTCTATATGTTTGTTAGGTGTTTAAACTGACAATGCCCCTGCCAAATGACTGGCTGACCCTCTTTGTGGAAATTGTAAACTTCTGCTCCCAAAACTGTTTTATGTCAATTTAAAAGTTGGGTTAAGTCTTTAAAACAAATTACCTAAAACTTTCAGCTGGCGGTAATTAAGCACTGAAGTACTGAGGGAGTTCAAGACCAATAAATTTAGAGAGCACAAAAGTCTGTGAGTTAAGAGCAGAGTCTCTTTTTATTATTAATCCTCAAAATGAATTAGATTTTTTTGCAGGGGTTTGAGAAATAGTTGATTTTTCTTCTTTTTTCTTTTCTTTTCCCCTCCATTTTTCAACAGATGTAGAAATGATTGAATTCCCAGCAGACCTCATTATCCAAATTCTCCTGATGCCCAGGGAGGGCTTAAGGTCCTAAAGAAACGATTCAAACATGATTTGTATTAAAGCCAACAATCTCCCGCGCTGAAACATCAAATTACTGAGAACTTGCACAGAAAAATGTGTGCGTGAGGGTGTTGTTTTTTATCGTGGGGGTGGGTGGGGTGGTCATACACCACTAAAATATTATTGCTTCTGAATCAATGAATCTCAGCTGAGATTATAACTGATTGTGACGAAATGGAAAGTATATTGTTATGATCTATGTAATTTTTATTTTTGATGTGAAAGTTGCCTCGGGTTAGAGAGTTTTGACATATAAACAGTGCAACAACAACAAATAAAAGTACTTCGCTGATGTCTGCAGTCTTCCTTCAACCTTACACACATCTAATAAGAGCAAAAGGCTTAGAGAGTTTATTAACAGATACATATGCAGCCTGACTAATGACGTAAAGCAGGCCTCGTGCAAGCATCCCTCTCTACTGCATGCGTTAAGTAGTGCTTTGTTTGCTCTGTTTATTAATGGTTCAGCTTTAACCTTACAAATCTGTCTGGCAGGCACGTACAAGTGCCAATTCTGTTCCATTTTTTCTTACTTCTGTTCTTCTAGTGCAAGAACATAGCACAGACCTTTGAATGCAATGCTTAACAGACGTGACATGTGGCTTTGTCCAATGTTCTGGTTTCAAGAACACCAGTGTTTTTTTAAGCAGCAGTGCTGTTGTGCATACTTTCACAAGCTGGCAACACAAGACCCGTATTTATGCGCGTAGTGGAGGAATAGCTTAAAACGATCTTAAAAACGTAGATGGGTTATTAATGTTTGCCTTATCAAGTGTGTTTATTTACTGGGAACTTTTGACACTTGAAGGGCTCCGGAAGCCCAGACAGCTGTAGTAGTAATAACTGTTAATTAATGAAATGCCTAAATGCCTAAATGCAGAAAATTACTTGCACTATTTTTTATTATACATAATTACAAATAGATAATATAAACCTATTGAACAGAACATACACATAACTGTATAAAAATGTATATCACATGTATAACAACTATCAACACTACTGATCTACTACACTATACCACTACAATTTTGAGGGCAAGTTTGTGAGGGCAAAATATTATTATTATTATTTTAGATGTTTTTTTTTGAGAAATTGAACAATACCATTTTTAAGTATGGAGGGCCTCAGCACTCAATTAATGTCTAAATGTGCACAAACGATGTACAAAGAATGAGACCACTTTCGAGTCATTTGGCCGTGAATGGGGTACTGACATATGGCCTGTGTTTAACATTTTAATATTTGATATCTCAAAAATGCATTCTGGAATTACAGTTTGATTCAAAGACAAGATTATAGATTTGATTTTTTCATCTGTATGGATTGGTTTACCAATTCTCAGCTACGTACATGTTAAAGTGAAAAAAGGTATGCGGGAATTGCCTGCATTATGAACGTAGAACATGCAGGAATAATTAAATTTGTGCACAATACTCACAATCCCGTGATGAATTTCAGACCCTGACATTGTTAAGTATTATTTTGCTTCTCCTTTGTACACACGCATTCGCAAACACCCTTTGTTGGACTGCTATCCGGTGACGTCACTGTGTGAGTATGTGCGTGTATTTGCGTGTGTATGTGGTGGGGTCCCTTTTGTTCATACCAGCCCCATTCAGTTGTGCGCAGTGTAGAAAGTGCACAGCTAACTGGGGTTACGTTGTATCAAGATTCTCAAGTATATGAATGAAATGTGAAATTTCAGCAGCAGGAAACACTGAACACTCTTTGATCCATACTCATACTGGTTGAGACAGGTGTCAAAAGCTGAAGAGAGAGAGAGAGAAAGTTTCTTTGTACGGACTGTAGCTTAGCCTTCGAAAGACAAGGAAAGATTTTCAAGAAAATTTACTATGATAGTCAACACTTTAAAAACACATGAATTTTCTAAGGTTGGTGTCTCACTAGCTGATTTTCAGTCATAAGCTTAATTTACATAGCAATTCAAGAATAAGAGGGAGTCGGTGCATGTGACCATGTTTCTCAGTGGGGAAGTATGAACATTCCTAGCAAATCCCTGTTGAGTTTTATGGCCCTGTCGACTCTACGATACTCATTATGTTTGATTTTTTTTTCTCTCTCTCTGGCCCGATTTGCACCTGGTATTAATATGAATTTTGGGTGATAAATTTGTAACGGGTCGATTCTAAAGTCAGGTGTGCATGGGGTCAAAATCGTTTTGAGATTTGTCCACTTAAACCTCCTTCAAAGGTGGTCGAAAGTGGTCAAAATCCCATGTGACCACACTGGGCTTATAGTGTGAACACTTATCCATTCAAACAGCAGCAAAGCATCGCCTACCTCTCAATGAACCACTGCACTAAAACAAGAGTTTTAAATTGTGCCGGTTACTTGTTACTTACGGTTACTTTGAAAAGAAATAACCCTCCAATTGTTTAATTTGATTCTTGATTTTTTTGCTTTATTATCTTGCAGTTATACACTGATGTAGTGAGTGACGTACATATGCAGTCATGAAATCAGAGACCCTTCCATTAAAATCCGAGCACAAGTGATCAAAAGAGACGCAGGTGTAAACGATGATGTTTCTTGTCTGACCACTTGTGATCAGATCATGCATCTTAATACCAGGTGTAAACAAGGCCTCAGTTGGTGAAAGGGAACTCTCATGGCATTGGCAGTGAACAATGAACTTCTTGCGCTGAAGAACATCCCCTACCAAAATTGAGTTTTCGATGAGCAGGCTTAAAGGGATAGTTCACCCAAAATGTAAATTCTCTCATCATTTACTCATGCTGTCCCAGATGTGAATGACTTTCTGTCTTTGCTGAACACAAACAAAGATTTTTAGAAGAACATCTCAGCTCTGTAGGTCCATATAATGCAAGTGAATATGTGGATTTTACCATATGACTCCAGTGGTAAAATAAACAACTGGGTGACAAAAAGATAAATATTTAAGACCTTTTTTACTATAAATCTGCACTTTAGCTTTCACATTCTTTGTGTATATCGCAACCTACTGGGCAGGGGGGATAATTTATAGTAAAGAAGGACTTAAATCTTGGTCTGTTTCTCACCCACACCTATCATATTGCTTTTGAGGATATGGACCACTGGAGTCAAATGGATAACTTTTATGCTGCCTTTATATGTTTTTTGGACCTTCAAAGTTCTGGACACCTTTCACTTGCATTGTATGGACCTACAGAGCTTAAATATCTTTCAAAAAATCTTCGTTTGTGTTCTGCAGAAGAAAGAAAGTCCTACACATTTCGGATGGCATGAGGGTGAGTAAATGATGAGAGAATTTGGGTAAACAATCCCTTTAAGGGGAAGTCATGCCCCCTAGTGCCACACAGTGAGGTGCACTGAGTAGACTTTATCTTGGGAATGGCAACAACATAATCACTTATTGCTAAGACCAGTGGGCAAGTGGAATACTTTTATTCTTAATCCAATATTTTTAGCAATCCAGGGCCCAGGCAGCACGCTCAGACTCATGATGCATCTCACCTGTTCTACCTTCTCCTCTCCTCCTCACATCTTCCCCTCTCTGTTTCGCTGAATAAAATGCTTTGAAGAGTAAAAAAGGTAGAGAGGAGGGAAAAGAGAGGAAGAATCGATGCCCCCTCTGAAAGATGCAGGGCCGAACTAGGCCCGGGCTGCATTGTGAGTGCGGCCCCACGTTAATCAATAGCGCAACTCGAAGCACGGAGCGAGGAGGAGGCTGGGCAAGAAATCCCTGGTTGAATGAAGTACAGCTGAAACACCAGAGGAAAAGCAGGAATGTTGAGAGGAAAGGTAATTGACAAGCATATTGATTGATAGATAATCTAAATTCATATTTTGGTTAGGGAGCAGGTGCTGGGTAAAGACTACGTTTTTAAATTTTTGGTGAGGCTGCACTAGGGTGTTCTTGATACATTTGTGCTTATTTTAAGTAGGTTATTAAAGCCAGATGTCACACTAACCGATACTGAATAACAGATGTAATTCCCGTGCAGTTCATTGTTGAAGATTTGGCCACCAGCACAGTGTAGCAACATTGATAGGGTAGAATAATATAGCCAGAGCCATACGGCAGCCATCCCAGTGGAATAAGACTTCATCTACTACTAATGAGGGAAAGACTATTCTTTGTTCTTCTTGAAATCAATAGACGGATCATAATAAGACCTGGCTCTTTTAAAGCTTTTTGACATGATCATTATAGCATGACTTTTATGAGGATGGACACAGTCTGTTCCACATTATCTCAGATAAGAAGGCCTGAGAAGACCCACAGGAATTGGGGGTTCTTTTGTGCCTACAATCATTACTGTCCTATCAGGACACTACACTGTGAACAAATTAAAGTACAAAGATTAAATTACCTAGGAATCTTTGGAGACATTTTAGCACATTGGAATCTAATTTAGCTTTTTAAGCTAAGTCTGAACTTGCATACCCTCGCTCCATGCCTGTGGGAGTTTATTTTTATTCTTTGTATTTTTTTGCGAGATTCACTCCAGTTGAAATGGAAACCATTTGTTTTCATGTGTTTAAGGCCCTGCCCACACCATTCTATCTTAGGATGTAAATTAGTAGCATCTGCACCTCCCTGTGTCTGAATGAACACTTCCCCGTGCAAACCTTGGCTGACTCTCCAATAGACCCATCAATGTGTCTCCATCTCTGAGGCACTGTTCTTTGATAACCCATTAATCTGGCCAGGCATTCCAGAGCTTGGGCAAACACCATCTCTATACTGTAAACACCCTCAGTTCTCCCCCTCGGTTGCCCAAGTGGCTGGGCACCGGAGCCCAGCACCATGGGGTTAAATTCTTTCAGATCATGTACACATAATAGGCCTGGTTAATATTCATGACAGGGGCCAGGTACAGGGAAGGTTAAATTTGACTTACTTTTCAAAAGTGCATTACTAATGCATGACACCAATAAGAATATTCAAAGAGGTTGGGTGACCAAGGGTTGATGAGATCCTTACCTCTCCACTGACATTTTAAACACATTACCATGTGGGTGCTCTGCTTCTCAGTTGTGTGGAAAGAATAAATTGCTGGCTAATCATGGCTAACCCCGGCCTGTTCCAGCTCAGACCTGCATGATGATGTTATTGGTTAGAGGGGCACTTAAGGGTTATGTGGGTATTAATGTGTAATCTGGTCAGCAGGAGAGGAAGAAGAAATCTTAATAGTGTTTCATCTAAAATTATGAGCAAACTGATCTGTATTGTTTCTCCAGATAATTGTCAAAGTCAAAACAGAAATGTGGTGATGTACAGGCTGTCGCAGCTATTGGCATTATTTATTCGTTTAGTTTATTCTTTGGCTTTTTTGGCTTCAGTTAGACAGGATTGAAGAGAAAACAAGAAATTACATGGAGCGAAACAATGAATAGGATACAGATGGACACAGGGTTGACTTGAACCTGCATCACCAGAAATGCACAACAGCTCATTACAGCTCAATATGATCATGTTAACTTAGCGTAGCCAGACCTTTGACTGTTGGTATAAAATCTGGTCTACTTTGCTTATTCTGGCCATAAACTACCCACTTAGAGATATGAAGGGACTACCTGTCTGGCATGTAAATGACAGTTTGCATCAAATAATGTTTAAGGGCACACATTTAGACATAAACTAGGCTATAACTTTGAGCAAATGTTTTTCTTTAATAAGGTCACAATAAGCTGAGGTTACTGCTGCTTCAAGGACAACAGTTGACAGTCATGTGCACTTCATCTTTATCAGCACACTTGGTTGTGATTTGGTTAATGTTGTGTCTAAACTGTACACCTATATACACAGAATGGCAAAAGGTCCGGCAGTTTATTCATTCTTTCCTTTAAGTTATTTTATTGAGTTTGCATGCAGGCATAAAAATTGCAGTGTACTATAGGTTCGGTATGAATAATTTTGATTTGCATTTGTAATCTTTTCTATAATTTCCTGATTATTTTAGTGTTGTTCTGCACCCAGAGCCTCTGAGCTTTGCATGAGCCGTGCAGCAAAAATAGGCTCAATTCCAAAACTATCTGCTCACTGACGCGTCTGGGACACTTCTAGGACTCTTTACATCGCGACTCACGCTTGCTGTTGGAACGGTGTGATCTGTTAACATGGGCTCGGAAACGAAAACGCACTGCTCATGCCCCGCTCATGCCCCCGCTCACGGAGGATGTGCGAACCCCGTGTTACAAATGCAACCAAAATATAATTTAAATATTTTTTTGAGCTCTCTGAAACATGCAAACCCAGTATCCACATGGGGATATCCACAACAAAATAAAGTACTTCAGTTGTTGAAAAAAATAATACAGAAAAATAAACAATAAAAAAAAAAAAGAAAATTAGGTCATATACGTGTGATCAGAAATTGTTTGATGACAGCTAATTGCCTTGTGGAATGAGGTAAACACTACAATGACTATATGTAATCTCTACAACAATCAAGCCTTTCAATCCAAAATACAAGTTCCACTGTTCAGTTCCCCTGAAAAATTCTGTTACAGTTTACTGTGATAAATGTTAGTAAGGATGTTAATGTGTGATGATGGGGCAGGGCAGGTGTTTTCTCTTTCCGTTGTCAGCGCTGTTCAGAATTGGTTGAATTGCTCCGTAGCGCTTTAAAATAGGAAATTCTCATGTAGAATTCAAATGTATTGCATGCACCATGATAAAGAGGGAAGCTTGATTTAATCGCACATGTGAGCCGCTCTGCGCTATCCTGTAACTGGAGCTCGCAGCCCTATTGAAGGGAGAGCACTGATAAAGCACAGCACAACTTCAGGCTTCAATCACTTTGCGCACATCCGTGTGGCCACATGAGAAGCATATTTAGCGCCTATAGAGCAAGATGAATATCATAAGGTTGCTGCATTGCCTGACTGAAATGCGTATGGAAGTGGCTGGCAAGAGAATTTCAAAATAAGGTGCTTCTTTAAAAAATATACATCGATGTTTACACGTTTAATAGATGACATTGTATCATTTTTTATTTGATCGTTGCATCTATCCATCGACTGCTCATTGTACCATCCTGCCTTGTAAACAGGATTTTGTTTCCTGACAGACCTATAATAATCCTTGCATCCTGACTCCAGACTATTGCATAGTAGTTTTTCATGCTAATTGTTACTGGCAATTTTATCCAGGTCTTGCCGGTTGTTGTGCGCAGTGCACATAATAATATACATATTTTTTTACATAAAGCTGATGATTACTAAATGTAATTTCTGCACCACTAGTGCCACCAAATGGAAAAATAAAAAATAAACATTGCTTTCAAAATGGCTTTTGCCATTGATCAAACAAACAGATAGTCCCACCCCCAACTCATGCCATTTGTCAAGTCAAAGTTATTGTCTCTCTTGAGACGGGTCGCTCAAAAAAAATTTCATTGCGCCACAGAGATAAACAGTGTTTACAGATTTCAAGAAAATGTACCTGTAAATGGCTTACTTATGGCTGTCTCTGCACATAAAGCTAGGATAGGAGAAAGCATTTTAACAAAAAAAAAAATGTACATGTTTCAGCTTTAACACTGTTTTTGGAGCTGTTGTGCAGCAGTTAATGCTCATGATCCTAGATCCTCTGACTGGCCTGTTGCCCACGGACTGTTCAGTGACTATTTAAAGATCTAGGATCATCTGTGCCACAGCGCCGACAGTTTTAAATGAAAAATATTTTTACGGCTTCTACTGGATGTGAATGAGGCCACATTAGGCATTTTTTTTATATTAAAAAAAAAATTACCTTACATGCCTTTTTAAGATGCTGCTCCAGAATTTGTCCCATAGTAAAGTACAGACCATAGCAATGCTGCTGTAATAGAGGTAGTCTTTCATGGCTTATCACAGGCTGGTCACCCGCAGGCATCTGACGGACAAAGCGTTGTGTTAGATAACAAACAGAGGGCAAACTCTCATCTTTCAGTTCCAATCAGTGTCAGTGGCAGTTGAAATGGAGCAGTCAGTCACCCTGAGGCACAACAAAGCTGCACACAGGAGGTGGAGAACCAGCACTGGGAGCTTCAGGTGACACACACACATCAAATAGCAGTCACAAGGATTTGTCCCTGTTTGCTCTAGTCATTTTTTTCTCTCCTCTCTTATCAACCAAAGCACAGAGACATTCGGTACAAATTCACAATCGTTATCACCTTTTGTAAGAAAAAGTGGTCACACTTGCTTTGCAAGTTTTGAGTAAGATGCATTATATGGCCAAAAGTTTGTGGACACCCTCTTTTAATTGACATGTTTAGCTAGTCCATTAATTTCAGTAAAGACCCATCTTAATGCTGCAGCATACAGTGGCATTCTAAAGAATTGTGTGTTTCCTGTGCCCCTGTGCACAAAGTTAGATCTATAAAGAAATTAAAACCTGAACCCCACTGAACACCTTTGGGATGAATTGGACATCTACTGTGAGCCAGGGTCCATCACCCAACATCAGTTTCTGACTGTACTGATGTTCTTGTGTCTGAATGGGAGAAAATCCATGCAGCTATATTCCAACATCAAGTGGAAAGAAAGCCTTTCCAGAAGAGAGGAAGATGCTGTAGCAGCAAAGAGTGGGATTAATCCCTATGGTTCTGAAATTAAATGTTTAACAAGCACATATGAATGTTGTTGTTCAAGTGTCCACAAACTTTCGACCATATAGTGTAAGCTTGCACTGTCTAATGTCTTGTTTTCCTTTTAATCCTCTCTTATTATTAAAGTCAAATTTTCAGGATTATTAGGCAACAAGTTAAGACTGGCAAGCGGCATGTTGACCTCCCTAAAAACATGTTAATGTGTCTTTTCTTGCTCTGCCTCTTTGGCTGTTTGTCACTTATCAGACTAACATGCCAGGTCATTAAACCTTTAAAAAAATTACTACAAGATTAATTTTTCATCTTTTCATTTTCTGTAAATGATCCTATCCAGACCTATCCATCCTATTCTTTCCAGACCTGGCTCCCAATAGGTTTCTCCTCAGACCTGGGCCCTGGTTCCCTCCTAAAATGGTGGTAAATGGCTCTCGACACAAATAATGCATAAATAGCTGTTTTGCCCAAGTAAGTTATCCTCTTAAAAGATTCAGAAGCCTCTCCCATACTCTCTCCCACTCTCTCTCTCTCAGTTATTTCATCAATTTCTTATGATAGCAACAGTTCGGAGCAGCGCAAGTGTTTAAGTACCAATTAGGGGCCTGGTTCCCTTGGTCCTCTCTGCCACACCTCTTCTCCTCCCCTGTTTCTCTTCCTTCCCCTGTTCCTTCTTCCTCCACCTCCCTCAATGTCCGTCTACCCTCACACTTCTCTTTGCCCCTACTGATCACCCATCCATTCTGTCATTTTCCCGTCCAAACTTCAAACCCCTCTCCTGTCTTCTAAGACACCTTCTACTTAAATGAGGCTCATGATATTTTCTTTATTAACTTTTTAGTACTCTAAATTATTTATCCTAGATAATCTCTGATCATAAGATTGAAATAAGAGCACATCAATCAAAAGAAGTTTTTTTAAAAGCTTCCTCGGCCAGGGACAGTGTCTCTGCTCTGAGCAAACAACATGCCAAATGATGGTGTCCTGAGCTGGTGCTCTCCAATCATAGATGAACCCACTGGACTTCCCAAAAACACAGTCTGAAATCTTAAACAGGGCATTCACTTCAGCCTCAAACACTTGCGCATGCACATACACATCTTGCAAAAAGCAGGCCAGAGACAGATGGTGTTCGTTTCTATCATGTCGGAAGATCTTGGGTTGGCTCCCTTGAGGAAGAGCTTGACAGCCATAACTGGGTTTATAATTAGCCTGTAACAGGCTGGTCATCACTTTTAATTCTGATGTCTTGCCACTTCTTGGAAAGCAGTTCAAACCTGACTTGCTGGGAGTCTTTGTGATTGGAAGGAGGGAGATTTTCTTGGATGATGCTTCATGCTGAGGGCTGGAGAGATATTCTGTAGTACCACATTCTTCTACAGTGGGATCTCTTTTCATACAAGGCAAAGCCAAAACCTAGGCAACTCAGACTCCTGAAGAAATAATTAAAACATATGGTGATGGCTAAAGAAGCACTTGAGAGTAAAACCCTTTCGGGACATAGTCTGAATTTATTACTGTTGCATGTGGGGCAAATTGCATTCTTAGAAGGAATAGAACACTAATTGCTTAGTGTGTGCAATGAATAAAATATACACACATTTTTTGTGTGTGCTTCAACAAATAACTCTGAGTAGCCTGTTCTTAGTACCTGCCATTCTCACTATAACTGAACGACTACCGGAGGATCCTGGACAAACCCCAAATATATGTTATTACCCAGTTCTATTTCAATATACCTAGGAGTTTAAAGCCTAACCTCTAGACACATTGAAAAAGACCTGTGTCGAAACATCTGCTTTTAGATTCCTCACCTAATACCACAATTTATTGAAAGAACTGTAATCTCAGGTGAGTATTGCCCAAGAGAGCCTCAGTGTCATATCTATAAGTGGCAAGGCATGGGCAGCAGTTAGGTTATACTTACTCTGTCCGCCTAAAGTATCTCAGTTATAGCTAAATGGATCTCTGCCACCATAAGTTCTGTGCCCCCTTCTTAAAAACTTTGTCTTCTTACATTTCTTTATGATTATTTAATTTTCCCTTGCTTTGATCTGAGTTACATGCCAAGGGACACACCATTTTTTCCACGTTCAAAGATGTTTTGGAGCCAACTAACTTTTTCTGTTTTCTGTTTCTCTACCCCTCCCACCTCCTTTTTTCCTGAAGGGCAGGAGAGAGGGGCTTTATTATGATTTGACACCCCAAGTTGGGCATGTTTTTTTTTTTCTTTTTTGCTGACGTTCCACATCAGAATTGCATTCTGAAGAGAAGGAATAAAAGATCATCTTTGAGAGTCTCCCAAGATTCCCAGTGCCCTTTCAAGATGCGCTTCTCAATTCATTTACTTGCCTTTCATGTGAAAAACTCGGTTTCATTATGGCAATTAGCTACTTTATCTCCACACCAATTATTGCATTAAAATAATCATCCTTCTCGTCTGAAGCACCATCTTTCTTGGCTTTCGCTAATTGATTTTTCTGGGTAGCACTGTTTCTTCATTGATGTGTATGGTGATTTGTTGGTCTACCTCATTTAAGCAGCGCTTGCTTACTCATTAAGTGTAGCTTGTTAAATTTCATGCTCGTGGGTGCATCATGAATTTCCACTACTGCCAAATCAGCAGCACAGCCATGTTAAGTAATTTGTCAAACATGCTAGATAATGGGCTGTACCACGGAGCCATGACACAAATAGACTACCATCCTTTGTTGCTTCCTTCATGCTTTGTTTGAAAGGCAGTCTGTCTTAAAAAAAGAATGAAAGGGAGCAAAAATGTGATGTGTGTGTGTGTTGCATGCATGATTTATGAGGTCCACGGAGAAAGGGAGCATGGAGAAAGAGAAACAGAGGAGACAGCTTCAAAGGGGAGCGCTGTTGATTTTTCTACTCCGTCCAGAGATCCGGGAGGTCGGGCAGAAGGGGAGCCCAGGGGAGAGGCTCCTTGGTGGTTCACTCAGCTTTCACGCACCCCCTGCATCCACCACCCCCCAGTATCCAGAGATTCCTGCACCCCCCTGATCTGTGCCCTGCGGCAGCCAGGGTCAGCCTCTGGCTCGCTCTAATGAAGCCCCCGGCCCCCTTGCCTGAAGTCTGAGTGGCATGTGTTCGTTTCGCCTCCTTCTCGACACGCCCCTGTGTGCCTGCTGAAGCCCAGCACATCGAATCATACACACACACAGATATATACAATATATATTTTTATCTGCCACCCAAGCCTTTGATTTGTGCTTCCCCTTACAGATACCCAGAGAACCATCCTTCTCCAAACCACCATTAGTCAAAATGCCCAATCATATGCTAGCTTAGTCAGCTGAGTGCATAGATAATAATTATGCAAATGACTGTTGGTACCTTCCTCTTATTAACCTTTTGAAAAATTATTAAGTCATTTATTGATTTTGATATATAAGCACTGGGTTAAATGTTAAACGTTGCCTTGCAGGCTGATAAAAATGTTTTATTGGGAAGTGACCTATACACTTGGAATTGTCTTGCTGTGTCTTTGTACAGTAAAGGAACTAGGATTTTGGGGTCCTTTTTCATAAGAAACTTGGGATTTTAAGCCATAACCAAAAAGGTATATTTGTCTCCGATTCAAAACATGTACTAACTGAGATTTTTATAATCTTTATTAATCTTTTTCTTTTGTGCTGTGAAATAGCCACCCATCTCCCTCCCTTGCTCTCTCACAAAAAAAAAAAAAAAAAAAAAAAACACTTCTGGGAGTCTTAGAGGTGGCTTAGCGGCTAATTAAATGAGCAGCTAAATTAAATCTTGATTATTCCCCTGGTAAATGGTGGAAATTTATTTGCACAATAGCATTTTTTTCTTTTCTTAAAAAGGAAGTTTTTTTCCTGGAGTTATTTTCTGCTGTGCTAAATAGTGGGGGGGGGGGGGGGTCGTGTTAAATTGTGGTTCCCAACCCTGGTCCTGGATAAATATTTGGAAACAAGAACCGCAAATATGTATTGCATTTACTGCCCTCCACAGCCTGTTGCCAAATGATAAGATGCATTCCAATAATTAATCTTAACTAGGCTATATAAAGGGGATAATTCTACATTGAATCTTTCTTTTGTAAAACTTGAGCTGTATTTAAACTGTTACTTTGTTTAAATTGTAATTTTTACAGTCTAATGGATTACGGCGTTATGTCACCATGGCAATGAAGTTGTAAAATGTATTATAACTTCACACAGATAAGGTTAGTAGCGATTTTATCCCACTAAAATCATGATAACATGCATATTGTTTGCGTCTTGTGGCTATACTTTTAAAACAGTGAGTATTTTAACGTTTACAGATTGGCCGTTTTCACTTTCATTGTAAGTGCCTCACAGCAACTCAGAATTTTGCTTTTTTTAAAGAAAGGAAGTGACAAGTCTAAATTAATTTTTGTGTTAATCAACATTATTCCACAAATTCTGTCAATAGAGCTTAACTTGTATTGAATTCTGAATATTCCTTTAATATGTGCATGTTCATCAGGACACACTGAGTAAGTGATGCTTTGTCAAAGGCTCAAAAAGTCTTCCAGATTTTCATGGCCTTAGCCCCATTTATGTCACAAGCATTTTTCATTATGAGTCTATCAGTGCACTTTTGTGTGGACAGCAGCCAGTGACTTGGAAAACATAACCCTCCATTCATAATTTACTAGTATAGCATAGGACCAGTTCCATTAATGGTGTATTCTGGTACTGAGGTTCTGGACATAGAAGAATTTATAGAGCATGGACGTCTGGGAGCCCTATTTTCTTTGTCTTTCTGCTGTGCCCAATGTCAATAGTCAGATGAAGACTTCCAAGGGCACTTTGTTTCGTTTGTCATTTTTGTCATTCATGCTCCTGTTTTCTAAGTCCTTGATATTTTATGTAGGGCCTGTGTGTGTATGAACTTTGAAGATTCAGGTAGGTCTTATTTCAACATCTATGTATGTTTACGGTTATGTACACATGTGTAAAAGTACTTAAATTCTTTGACTTTGTAAGAGTGTGTGTGTTTGCGGACTGGAGTTGGAGGAGTAGATTGGGGTACGGTGTTGGCCCAGAGGGATGAAGCAGTAGGACGGCTGCTGTCTTTCCGCTTTACTGAGTCTTCCTTCTGCCCCTTTAGTGGAGATCCTAACCTACCTGACAGAGACATGGCTTTCTCATTGATTCTCGCTCACTGACTCTCCCTGTGGCCTTGTCCTTTAAAGCATGGATGTTATGAATTCTCTGCCCTGCCCTGTGTGTATATGTGTGTTCACAGAGCTATGATTTTGAATGCCTGAGTGAATCTGTATGTGTGTGTTTATCAGGTTACATGAGGTGTGTGTAGAGAAGGGCAAATCTTAGAGATTGGATATTGTGAGGGAATTTGTTTCTTTTTATTCTAAACTTACATCTCATCTTGTGAAAGTACACATAAAACACCCCTCCTTTCTTTTTCTTTTTTTCTCTCTTCTCTCATCTTGACAAAACTTTGTTCTGGCTGAGTAAAGTCTCCCTTGGCCCTAGTCTTGACCCTGCTGAGTAGGCAGATGATCATCCTGTCCACTTGTTTTTACGTACCATTGGCCTTCCCATGTAAGAGGACTGTCTGGTAGCTTCTGCATCATTTAACAGGCTGTAGCAGTGGGATGCCAGGTACTGTCCTGAAATGGCAGGGCCTCCAGGTGAGACATCTGTCTGTTGGCACCTCTCTACAATGCCATGCAGAGCTTGCTGAGTTAAGGGAATAGTTCACCCAAAAATTGTAATTCTGTCATCATGTACTCCCTTTCATACTGTATCATTCCAACCTGTATGGCATTTCTTTTATATCCCCAACCAGTGTTAGAATATATTACTATGGATCAAAAGAGTGAAGAAGCTACACCAAGGTAACAACAAACAGAAATTGAATGAGCTATTATTGCAGTTTGTCTAGTAATATGCTGATACTTACTTGACTATAGTTTTACAGTGCAGACTTGGATGGGGGACAATCTCTCACAGAACTCCATGAAAGACTGACAAAGTTCTGTCTAGTATTGGCAAAGTATTGATTTGTCAGAAATTAGATGATTCCTCACATGTTGTCTAGTTTCAGTTTTATAGTTTCAAAATAAATGTTTGCTTATTATACTGTGCTACCCTAACCTGTCCATTGTGCTTACTCTAGATTCATTCATTCTACATTTTGCATAATAGTATATGGCTATAAACATACAATGTTCTTAACATGTTTTGAATAGGAGAAAATTTTGGTTCAGATGTTCTTAAGTGTGTCAATAGAATGTTCTGTTCAGTTAAACTACACACTTACCACTGCACGGCTATTGCTGGTTTCATAGTACTTAAAAGGTCAAATGACAAGCAAATAATTGCATTATCTCTAACACAAATATTTATTATAACAAGAATTAAGAGTTCTCTAATGAATTACATTGTCAGTAAAAACACTAACCAACCTCATTGTCAAAGAGGCCCTTTGCTGTACTGGGTGAACAGGGCATGTGTGTTTGTGGATGTGACAAAAGTGTTTTTTTTGGAAATGTTGAAAATGAAGTCAAACTGAAAAGGCTACGAAAAAGGTGTAACTTGGGAGGATATATTATCTGCTTTGTTTCCTTGGAACCCTCTCCTCAGTGCCTGTTTTAATATGACTAAATACGATAACCTGCTCTTCATAAAAAATGTATGCTACTTCATTCAATGGGACCACCGTGGCCCCTGGGGGGGCCCATATTCACAGAGGTTGTGGGGTCTTCTAGCCAAAATCACCAGGCGTAATTAATTTCCCTATAAATGAAATTTGGTTAAAAAGAAAAAAAAAGAAGAGGCAGAGCGAAGGGGAGCGCAGACACTCTTGCCCAATCATGTGGGAGAGTTTGTCAAGCAGGAGATTGCAGTCTAAAATATTAATCAGCCTCCCTCCACCAAGAATGAGTGAGCCAGCTCCTAGAAGGGACATGACCTCTCAATATTTCATGAGCCAGTCCTGGTCCAGACATGGGGACCGCAACTGGGCTGCTTTCCCCTTTAACGCTACATGCATCAGCCGTCTCTTTAATGGACCCAGAGGTTGGGGCTGGCATGGGGCAGGATAAGGTATGTATTTTGATGGGGGTGGGTAAGGTAAATAGAGCGGTATTCAGGCAAACCATGACCCCTCCCCCCCCCCAGAAGAATGATAACAATGACTTTAAATGGTAGTTGCTGTAAAACTGAAGCAGTTATGAATGTCAGATTGAACATCAACATCAGGTAAGTAAGAATCCTGAAATTGTGATGAATGATCAATTAGCAGCTTCTCAAAGACAAATCGACCCGAGTGCTCTTCAGGACTCGTACCCCTGTCAGCCAAGCTACTGTGCAATTTGATTGCAAAAGCTTATAAAGATAGCTGGTTATGTAATGCGAATGTTAAAATGTATCTCCTTACAAGTCATGCACTATACTAAAAGTGTTTTGATGTCATAAGATAGCATTGTGTTTTAAGAGTGAAAAGAGGTGTTTATGAACTGATAATCTGCCATTTCACACATGATTTGTGTCAATGGAAATTAATCACTGTTGATTTAGCATCTCTAGCTTTTTTTTTTTTTTGTTTTGTTTTTTTAACCAGGTAACTGCTGCGATAGAAATCATTTAGCACGTAAAAATAATTTAGCAAAAATGTAGGTAAAGTAACGTGATTCTATGAAACCAGGTTGGAAATGTCCCATCTGTACATTTAATTTTTGTTGTTTTCAGTCTTTCGCCTGCACAAGCCCCAGTCTGTATGCAACATTAATGCAGACAAGAGTAGGAATTCACCCTGAACCTGAGCTCTGGCCTGTTGTAAAGCACCTGCAGTCGTCCTTGGCTCTGGTCATAGGAAATCCTGTTCTTACAACAGATCATTTGAAGGATAAAGTACACCATCTTTTGTGGGGACAAATTGAACCTCTGCTCAAGCAATATGTTATGTAATAGTCCCTGGCATCAGAGATTCAGAATATCTCCTTCAAATCTGATTTTCCCTTGGCTATTTTGCGAAAAGATCTTCAACCAAACCATAGCTATGAGGTATAGTAGAGGACCGAAGTTTCAGTATCTGATCTGCAAATAATAATGTATGTCACTGGTTATGAGCTCAAAAGATACTCTAAGAGGTATTTATCATCTTCAACCTCAGTTATTTTACGTCCCAGCCAGATTAAATCTGTCCTGACATTGAAACGTTTTCAGTATGAAAGCTACTCTGGACCAATAGCTTGAACAAAAAGTTCAAGCTGGGCCAGTTGATCGAAACTGAAATGCAATAAAACCAGAAGGCATTCTGGTGAGCTCTTGCATGTGGGAGGTGGAGTATTTTACATGTCCCTGAAACCACATTAAAAAAATTATTGCTTTATAGACAGTAGCCAGATACTATACTGCAGGGATAAAGTGTGTGGCCACTCATCCTCACCTTGGTGCCAACAGACCATGCTAATGAAGAAGGTTGCCCCTCATCTTCACTTAGCCCAAGCTATGAGGGTTGCAGCAAATCCAGCAGTAGCTCTGTATATACCTGAATTATATGATAGTGAGATAGAATCAGTCTGGTGATGTGGTGGTCCTTCGGGAGAATTAGTGGGTGTTTTAATTCCTGACTGAGAGATGACAGTTTCAGTCTTCCACCCACACGAAGAAGACCTCTTTCTAGAATGGGATCAAGGTGAAACAGCAGACTAGAACTCTGAATACTATCTCCCCTTTGTAACATCTTTATCTCTTGGGAGAAAGCTTCCTGCTGAGCAAGTTTGATTACAACTTCAGCAGCCCTCTCACGTTCCTCAACTGCTACATGGTCACTATGATATTTCTGCTTGGACTCCAGCCTCTTTATTCTTGCAATCACCTTTAAAAGCAAAGGCCAAGAAGAGAATCAACTGAGACAGCTGAGAATATCAGTACCATTACTGACTCTGGTCACATATGCCTGGACTGATTTAACTTCATGATCACCAATGAGCAGATTGATAGAGGATGTTGTTGTCGGATGTTGTTCTTGTTCCCACAGAAATTTGTTTTAATAACCAGATTGCTAAAGGGATGTCTGACACATGAAGACCTCTAGAGGTGTGATCAGCTGGATTTTCTGTTGTGTTGTATCAGTAATTTCTCTTAGGAGCTTGACACGATTTGCAACAATTACATGAAAACATCTTGTTTTGTTGTTGATGTATGCAAGAATAACCTGTGAATCTGTCCAGTAGAATTCTGGATTAATCTTCATTTCATTTCAAGCTCAGTTTTCAGCATGACACTCATTCTGGCAGATAGTTCTAAATGTGGAATGCTTGTGATCTTGGTTGGTGTAACTCTTGCCTTAGCCATCACAAGACTGCAGTGGACTTCATTCTTGACATTTTTGAACTGGAGATATGAACAGACACCATATCCTATATTGCTTGCATCTGAGAAGTGGTGCAGCTCAGTTCTGACAATGTAACTGAAGGTTTGTGGGTGGTAACATCTTGGTATGTTGATTTCCTTCAGCCTTTGAAGACTGTCATCGGGAAGTTGATCATCCCATCCGATGCCTCTACGACACAGTTCTTGCAGGATACATGAACGAATGGTGCAACAAACCCAAGTGGGTCATACAGAGAGGCAGTGATTGACAGGATACCACGTCGAGTTGACGGCTGGTCTTTAAGGTCAATGTTGAAGCCAAAAGTGTCATCCTTTGTTGACCACTGTATGCCTAGTACATGTCCCACTGGTGTTGCTTCCAAATTAAAGTCAAGAGGTTTAGACATGGTTGCCCTTTCAAAAGGGTCAGTAGGGTTGCTCCGATACCAAAATTTTGGCTTTGGTACGATATCAGCCCTGGTACTTCGGTATCGATACTAAACGATACTATAATCAACAAATAAAAAGCCTCAGATTTTTGATGAAATTACACAGAAAATAACTTGATTATAAAAACGGCATAAAGTCTTACAGATTCAAATGATGCGTTTTGCTTTTTTTTTTTTTTTTTTTTTTTTACACAAAACTGCAATTACTGCAATTTTATTTTTTGTAAAATAAAATGCTGCACAACAGAGCTTCACAGTATTACTGAAAACAGTAATGAAAAAAGTCTGATTACCTGTGGCACTGTGGCTGCTTGTGTTTGTGATATTGCTTACAGATAATAATAATAATACTAATACAACCATTTAATACTACATAATTGTTATTATGAGTATTGTTGCTTCTTTTTAGTGGGACTTTTATTTTGACAGACCTTTGAGCTCTTCCTGTTTTTATGGGTAAGTTATATCAAGCTTCCCATTAATGCTGGGATACTCTCGTTGCAACTCTTGAGCTGAAATCTCTGAGCTGCACCCGAGGAGTTCATTTTAATGTTAACATCCGTTTATACTCTAAACACACTGCATGAAAATTAAGCACCAGATGTGTGTGTTGAGTTTGTGTGAGTGTGTGCACATGTGTGCAGCCGTGTGTTTGTGTGTGTGTGGGAATCATATGACAGAGCAGAGCGGCACTTCTTGTTCATTCTGTAGCGTGCAGCACGTGACTGTACAGTATATTATTTAATTCAATTACATCCTTCTGCTGTTTAATGATCACACTTGGCCATATCCAGAGGTTTTTTATTTAATTTTCAAATTGTCATTAATTTCATCTCAAATTTGTCACATCTCATATTGTTTTGCTAATGACAGCATACTATAATATGGTACCAAAATTAGCAACAAGATGATATCGTACCGTTTTAATTTTTTGGTATCGCGATAACCGCACAACCCTACTACACAGCAGAGAACGGCTTTATTATTTGAGTTGAATTTGTGGAGCCGTAAACCACCACGCTTACACAGTGCTTGAGCTTTAACAATCAGTTCTTTGGCTTCATTGATTGAAGGAACACTGGTCAACCCATCATCTACATAGAAGTTCTTCTCAACGAATGCTGATGCTGATGGAGAGTCAGGTTTGAACTGCTTTGCCAAGTATTTCAGACTGAAATTGGTGCACCCAGGAGATGATGCAGCGCCGAAGAGGTGGACTGCCATTCAATTTTCTTGAGGCTCCTTTTCCAAATCTCTGCCCTCCCACCATAGGAACCTCAGATAATTCCGCTCTTCAGGAGAGATGAGGAACTGGTGAAACATCTTTTCGATGTCGCAGGTCACAGCGACAACTTCCTTTCTGAAGCAGCACAGCACACCCGCCAAAGAGTTGTTTAGATCAGGTCCAGTCAGAAGAATGTCATTTAGAGAAATACCGCAGAACTTTGCTGAGCAATCAAACACAACCCTTAGCTTATCCGGCTTCTGAGTGTGGTACACGCCATGATGGGGAATGTACCACACAGTTTCTTCTTCAGGTGTTACTGGGGCTGGTTCAGCGTCACCTTTGTCGATCATTTCCTCCATGAAGGCCTTATAGTGGTCGTAATACTGTTTGTTTAACTTCAGCCTTTTCTTTAGATGCTGGAGTCGAGCAGTTGCCAGCTTCTTGTTGTTTGGTAATGAAGGTTGGCTTTTCCTTTGAAGGGGAGAGGCAGTTCATAATGACTGATGTTGGTGCTGAGAATCTGTAGGAAGTGAACATTCTCTTAAGACACATATTTGTTCTCATAACTCCTCTCATTGAAGTCTGACTCCAGAATTTTTAGAACATTGTGGGGGGATGGGACTGGCATTTCCTTAACTGCAACTCGATGGTCAAAGCTCTGATTTCCTTGTCTGTCCAGATGTGGATTAGAGGCCTATAATACTCCAGCCAAGCATAGTTCTTTGTGCAAAAGGTTTTCACCACCTGTGATGACTTTTAAGTCAGCTAGAGCTGGTGGGCTGTCATATCCAATTAACAGTCCCATGTCACAGTTCTGGAGTGGTGGCAATTGATTGGCTAGGTATTTGAGGTGAGGCCACTGAAGTGCAGTCTTTTTGGTTGGGATCAACTTGTCAACAGGGATGAATTCTCTAGTGTAGGCTTGTTGTAGTTGGATGCAGTTAGCACCATGAAGTCCTCGATCTTGCAGGCCATGGACCCATTTGCTTGCTGTGACTGTATCAATCGTTGTCATTGTGCTAAGTCTCAGCTGCTCTGGTTGAGCAACTACATTTAATTGATCAGAAAAATCTTCCAAAATGAAAATTGAATCACTCTGCGTGTTAAGTAGGGCATAAGTGAGAACTTCTTTATGTGGCTGCTCTACTGTTGAGATGAGAACTGCGACGATGCTTGACATTGTGTAAATGCATGAGCCATGAACTTGTGGACTTCCTGACTTGCTTGAACTTCAGTGGGAGCAAAAACTTTCTTTAATTCCTTTGAAGGCACTTTGTCCCTTTCTTCATGCAAGTAGGTTGGATGGCGTCGGACGCATTTTCCAAAGGTATGTCATCTTTTGCAAACTTTAGTGATGTGACCCTTTCTCAGACATCCAAAGCAGAGATGATTTTCATGAATGAAAGCCTTCTTGTCTTCAGTGGTCTTTTCTGTGAATGTAGGGCATTGCGCAATGCTGTGTGTTTCATCCTTACAGACAGAGCATGGTGATTTTGGCTTAGAGTTGTAAGTTTCAGTTATCTGCCTTGAGCTGAAATCCTTCGCTTTTGCCTTTGTACTGAGGGCTTTAGCTCTCTTGGGGAACCTCTCTTCTGAGGTCTTGAGACTCATTAAGAGTGGGGAGGTGATAGGGTTGCAAGCTATAAGTGCTTCCTTTTGCATGGCCTCTGTGAAATGTTTGAAACATGGATAGTCACCTGATGTGTCAAGCTCTTCCACAACGATTCGGTTCAATCCACTTAATCAGTTTCAAAAGCAGCTTGTGATTTTCTTCACAGTCATTTAGGATGGCTAGTCCTTTAACATGGGGAATTGCCTCAACACAGCCTTGCAGGAAGTCTGTAAACTCTTGAAGGTCCAAATGGTAATTTGAGCTGATTTTGGGCCATCTCATTAGCTTATCTCGAAAAGCCCTTTGTACAACAAATGAGTTTCTATACGTCTCTTGTAAGACTTTCCAGGCGCCTTGATATGCATCTTCTGAGTTTCTGTAGAAGAATCCCTTCATAGCTTTGCGTGCCTCTTCAGCATTGTAGTTTTTAAATAAAACATCTTCTCACCAGGTGGGAGGGGCTTCCATTCAATAAGGGCCATGAAAGCATCTTCCAGTCTATGAATTTCAAAGGATTGCCAGTAAAGACGGTAGGTTCTGGAACAGGCAGCGGATTTGTGCTTAATGAATTTGCTATTGCCTGAGCAAGACCCACAGTTTCCTGAGATGGCAGAACTTCACAGAATGCTTGCTGAGGTAAGAAAAGGTTCAGCTTCTGGGTTTAGTTGAGGTGTTGGTGCTGTCCTTTGGCAGCCAGTGCAGTTGCAAGGGTCTATTTCATCCCTGCAATGCTTGCAATTGTCTTTGAGTTCATTATATACTATCACCCTGGCTGCTGCTACTTTGACTTCTGTATTCACTTGCAGTTGCTGTAGCTTTTTTCTCTCATCTTCTAGCTTTAACTGCATTTCTGCCAACATTTTTGTTTCATGAATTTTCCAATCAATCTTCATCTAGTTAAGCTTTGCTTGCTGAACATGGATTTCTTGCATAGCTTTTGCTTGTTCAACTTTGGCTGCAAATTCTGCCTCGGCATCAGCTTGTTTGCTTGAAATCTTAGAGGAGGTCTTTGATTGGTTGTCAGATCCCTGTGACGACTCTGAGATTACTGTGTTTGCTAATGTGCATCCAACTATGGAGCCATACTCATCCTTATTTAGCACTTGTCTCACCCTCTCCTTCAAAAGCTCTTCATTGTAGACCTCATCGATGGTCTCTAACCTTTTACTCACAAGCTCACAAATCTCTGCAAACATTGCAGCGCAGGCATCCATTTGATTGACAATGTCTGGCCTAGTAGTATGATGCGTAGTATTGGTTCATAACACTGATAAACTGAGTCATGTCTGCTTTGAATGTCTTGCTGTATTTTGTCAAGATCCTCTCAAACAGAACATTTTCAATCTTGACCTAGCAATATGCTTCCAGGAGTCATAAGCCGTTTTAAAGCTTTTTCTTGTTTTTCTGTTTCCTGACCGTGCACCTCTAGGCCTTTCTCTGTAAAACTTCTTTCATGTAAACTTGACCTGACCTGTTGCACGTGAAGGGGGTTGCTTGTTTCTTCTGCAGGGAGTGACATCTCATTAACCTTTTCAGCCACTTGCTCAACTGTGTCTTCCAATGCCGTGTCTGTATTCAACTTCAGTGAGCAGGGACTTATTTTCAGCATTGAGTGACACCATTCACATCAGACATCTAGTATTTAAGCACCCAAAAGATTTGCGCAAACAGGAATACTTAAAAATGCACACAACAGTGATCTAAGTATTTTAACATTCAAGCAGTTTCTCAAGAAATATAAATGTTTTTACAACAAGACAAATTAAGCAGGAATTTATGACAGCGTTATTATTTAATGTAGGTACTCCTTTATCATTTAACTGAAGATGCACCTTCCTTTTTTTACCCTTTTAAATGTCCTTTGCATTTATTGACTTTTTAATCTAAATGTCTATTAATGCTTCCCCTTATATGGGTATTTCAACTTACAAATTCCAGGTGAATGGATGCTCTTCACATGCAAGTATGCTCATCTTAAACTGTTTCTTGTCACTCAAAGTTTCGCTCTGCATCTGTGCATGTCTGATAATGTGCTGTCTTTTTCAAATCTTCCCCTTTAAGACACTGATGTCACGATTAGGCGGTCGCTCGCACGAAGACAGCCGTGATGATGTGAATGGTCCTGGTGTAGTATTGCGTTTCATTCCGTGGAGAAGACAGCAGCTATGCGATTGACGAATGGTTCAGATAAAGCGTTGAGTTTCACTGTAGCAGACCCCTTGGCTTCGATAAATGGGACACAGAGTGTTCCTGATGGGTGCTTTTTTCTTTATTTTGCTCGGCTGAGCACCATTGAGCAGCACTTTTGAGTTTCACTGTAGCACCGTAAAACTACACAAAGATATGTCAGAAATAAGTATACACAATTGAAAATACACATAAAAAGAGATTAAATCAAATCGATGCATATTCACAGTTTCACAGAATGTAAATAAATGATTTAGACTATTATAAAAACATGCACAATCACTAACACAAACAAAGCTTCAAACCACGATGAAATAAACTAAAAAAAACATCACAAATTGAGGAAACATACCTGGCTCCACATGCCAAAGGGTGCTAAGTTAAATGATAAATATTTGAACCATTTTCCAGAGGATTCTTTGATCTTGAAATCAGGAAATTGTGGAGCTGCACACATTACTCTTGCTCTGCTATGAGCTGCACTAATTTGCGTTACCCCTTTTTTAGAGTAGGTACGTAAGGTACGTAAATATATTTAAAGTGACCAACAACTGTTTGGGCGGTCAATTACATTCTGTCATACTTTTTTTTTTTCATTTAAATTGAGCTTTTATTTTGATGGAGCTTTTATTTTGAAGTGTTTCTGTGTGATGACGGTAGCTTTTCAGTCCGAAAAAGCCGGGCGCTATGTGACTCAAAGTGATTTTAAACTGCAAAAGCCTGCTATTTAATTAAATAAGTATGTACTCTGTATATGTCTCATGCTAGAAAGTATTTGCGCTCTGTTTGCTGTCATCTGCAACAAACAGAGCGCTCCATGCTTATGATTGTGTTTTCCCAGTATGAGCCAAGAAGGAGCTTTAAAAGGTACATGTGGTGCAGCCGGCATCGGCACAACACTGTCTCCACACATTCACAAGTGCTCTGCTCACATTTGAAGTGCGCTGCACATGCAAAGTAACTACATATTTATCTCATTAAATTGCAACTTTTGTGGTTAAATAATCTCACTAGGACATAACGTGATTAGAATTTGTGCTCTGATTGTTTACGTAATGACAATCGTATGTCAGATTGTATAATTTTTTTGTATCGGAGCATTCTTACGAGCACGAGGACGAGTACGAGTGTGGTCTCGGACCCGATTCCGATACCAGTATTGGTATCGGGACATTCCTAGTCATGACGTTATGTTGCACGTTTGGTCACGAGATGCGATGAGAACCAATGAAGTTTGATATTATCCTCATATCACATTATCAACAGGTGTGTTCGACTTGCATGCAGTGCAGCACAGACCGATCTTGACTTGAAGCAGTGCATGTCGGTTCGAAATTTTGTCTGACTTTAGACAGTACCACCGCCTCGTCACCGTGACGTACACTGGTGGCCAAAAGTTTGGAATAATGTACAGATTTTGCTGTTTCGGAAGGAAATTGATACTTTAATTCACCAAAGTGGCATTCAGCTGGTCACAAAGTATAGTCAGGACATTACTGATGTAAAAAACAGCACCATCACTATTTGAAAAAAGTCATTTTTGATCAAATCTAGAGAGGCCCCATTTCCAGCAGCCATCACTCCAACACCTTATCCTTGAGTAATCATGCTAAATTGCTAATCTGGTACTAGGTACACTTGCCATTTTATCAAAAACAGTTGAAAGCTATTTGGTTTGTTAAATGAAGCTTAACATTGTCTTTGTGTTTGTTTTTGAGTTGCCACAGTATGCAATAGACTGGCATGTCTTAAGGTCAATATTAGGTCAAAAATGGCAAAAAAAAAAATGAAACAGCTTTCTCTAAAAACTCATCAGTCAATCATTGTTTTGAGGAATGAAGGCTATATAATGCTTGAAATTGCCAAAAAATTTGAAGATTTCATACAAAGGTGTACACTACAGTCTACAAAGACAACTGACTCTAACAGGGACAAAAAGAGATGTGGAAGGCCAGATGTACAACTAAACAAGAGGATAAGTACATCAGAGTCTCTAGTTTGAGAAATAGACACCTCACATGTCCTCAGCTGACAGCTTCATTGAATTCTACCTGCTCAACACCAGTTTCATGTACAACAGTAAAGAGAAGACTCAGGGGTGCAGGCCTTATGGGAAGAATTGCTAAGAAAAAGCCACTTTTGAAACAGAAAAACAAAAAGAAAAGGTTAGAGTGGGCAAAGAAACACAGACATTGGACAACAGATAATTGGAAAAGTGTTATGGATCTTAACTCCACTGAACTTTTGTGGGATCAGCTAGACTGTAAGGTGCGTGAGAAGTGCCCGATAAGACAGCCACATCTATAGCAAGTGCTACAGGAAGCGTGGGGTGAAATGTCACCTGAGTATCTGGACAAACTGACAGCTAGAATGCCAAGGATCTGCAAAGCTGTCATTGCTGCACATGAAGGAATTTTTGATGAGAACTCTTTGAAGTAGTTTAAGAAGTTTAAATTTTTTATTTATTTTTTTTTAATTGTAATTGTAATTTTTCACGTTATTAATGTCCTGACTATACATTGTGATCAGATGAATGCCACTTTGGTGAATAAAAGTACCAATTTCTTTCCATAAGAGCAATCTCTGTACATTATTCTAAACTTTTGGCTGCCAGTGTATATCATTTAATTTCTGTGAGAGCGATTCAAGAACAGCTGCCTGGCTCGGCCAGCGCAGTTGCTCCTGAGTGGCTTCACAAGCTCTGATAATGACACAGCGTATTTGTGATTGGCCAGACTCACCAATGACAACATTGATGTGTGTTTCATGGGCTGAGTTCACAATGGCATACTACACATACTACTCTTACGTTTTGAATACGTTTTGTACCGGGCACAATAATTTCTAACTGCAGCCCTGTGCACCGGTATAGAATTTCTTGGCCAATAACCAATAATTTACAACTCATTGTGGCTGATACCGATAACCGATATAAAAAAAAAAAAAAATGTACAATTAAAAGTTTTATTTTTTTATTCTTTAACCTGGAACTGCTAGCTAATTCATTAAAAGCGTCTCATTTTAAAAATTGTTGCCATTTAAAAGCTTGGAATCTGGACTGGTGCCCATATATATAAGTGTTTACCGTAATCCTGATGACTTGTTCTTAGAGGAAGAATAATTAATTTCTAACAGCATTAAACCAAATTGTAAATCATGTTTATTTAAAATTATATTATGTTTATCATAGTAATATCATGTTTATTCATTAAAACAATTCGAAATGTTTAAAAATGCTGACTGCTTCATTGGTATTAAAATAATATTGTCTTTTATTGGACTTTCTTCTTGTACACATGGCAGGCACTGTAACAAGCAACACACAACATTTTCAAATGAAAAGTGTTTTTGGTTATTATATGTAAAATTTAAACCTCTGTCTGTCTAAATTCCACTTCGTCCGCAATAAAGAAAGCAAATATTGTGAGATCTTCCATGGCTGATGTAGGTTCAGCACATGACTGGAAGCGCAAAGTGTCCAGTTTGACAGCTCTCTTTTCCCAACTGCAACCGGCAAATCTCACCGATCGGTAACTCGAAGTGCAGTTCAAGTTGAACACCCCTATAATGATTTGATTTCAGAGTGAATAACAGCTTAAAAGACTTGGAATATAGTGCATGATTTGTATTGATTACTTTTACTGTGGTTTTATAGCTTTTTTTTTTTTTTGTCCTTTTCCGAGCTTGACAGAACTGATTCGCTTACGTTACCTTTTAAGTTCCGTGGAAGAAAGAAAGTTATTAGGGTGAGTAAATAATGACTGAATTTTAATTTTTTTGGTGAACTCTACCTTTAATAATGTAATTTTGTTAGAAGTTGAGCAGAATGTCAGAGCTATGGTGCAGTGGGTAGTGCACATGCTTGTGGCATATAAAGAGCTCTGTTGGCTTATGGGGACACATGTTTGAATCTGGCCTTTGTAATATCCTGGTCTATTTTCCCTCTTTCTCTGCCAACTTGCATGTCTTCTCTACTGACCTGTAAATTCAAGGATAAATAAAACGGCCATAGATTAAAAAAAAAAAAAATAAGGAGAATTTTCAACATATTATTTCACGCATGTACTGTATGGCTGATCATTTCGGCAGGTATCCAGGTCATGATTCCAGCCTGCTAGACAATCCTTCCTGCTTGCTTTGGACTGTCACACATTGAACACCACTGGGTGCTAGTGTCTGACCTTTGACTTTTCAGAGCGTTGTGTGTGTCTGGACCACTCAATAATTGATGTGTGTGCATCATCCTGCCATGGGAGTTGGGCCACACCCCCTGTAGGCCTGGTTTCACACGCACACTCATATTGATTTTGTTAACTGAGACAATCCAGCCAAGTGAGGCCCATAAACACAGCACCTTGGCCAGCATTCTCTCTTTTTCTCAACATCTTCTGTGTGTGAAAGTCTTTATTCATCAGTATTTGCTTCTGTTTGAGCATCATATTTGGGGGGGGGGGGCGGGGGGGGATCACCCACATGTGCATCACAGCTCACCTCAACAAGTCAGGAACATGTGCTAACTGCTGTCACATTTCTGACTTGTTTTTTTTGTGTGTTGTTGTTTACATCCTGGCAACAGCGTGCCAGTGGTACTATCATGCTTAACTTCAGCTTATGTTCTTTATATAAGCAGCCGTGAATGTAGAGCCAGTATACACAGATGCTGTCGATGGTGCTTAACTTGTATTAAACCTGGAATTCAGTTTTTTTTTTTTTTAGTTTAGTTTTGTTTTAATTAGTCTTTCGTCTAACCATAACAACAAAACAATTTCACACACTTCACACCAAAACCATACATACAGCATAAAATATAGAACACAAAAGCATAAAAGAAAACAAGTATTTTAAAATGGGCATAAAGAGATTATCAAGTTAGTCTCCCAAAGGTAGTGAAATGATGTGCTGTTGTTATTTTGAATGGGGCTACCTTTTAAAACTTATTCATATTCATGAAAATGCTGATCATTATTATATAAAGAGTTTAAATCAACTTTTGAGTTAAAAGCATCTAGTTCATAGTCAGGTGCAACTCGTCTATATGGGCAGGTAGCGCGGAGCCCCGCCTAAATATTCATCCACTTGAAAACATCCAGTTGAAGTCATAAGTTTACATACACTCTAGCCTAATACATTTATACTCAGTTTTTCACAATTCCTGACATTTAATCGAAAAAACATTCCCTGTCTTAGGTCAGTTAGGATCACTACTTTATTTTAAGTAAATGTCAGAATAATAGTAAAGAGAATTATTTATTTCAGCTTTTATTTTTTTCACCACATTCCCAGTGGGTCAGAAGTTTACATACACTTTGTTAGTATTTGGTAGCATTGCCTTCAAATTGTTTAACTTGGGTCAAATATTTTGGGTAGCCTTCCACAAGTTGCTGGAATTTTGGCCCATTCCTCCAGACAGAACTGGTGTAACTGAGTCAGGTTTGTAGGCCTCCTTGCTCGCACATGCTTTTTCAGTTCTGCCCACAAATTCTCTATCGGATTGAGGTCAGGGCTTTGTGATGGCCACTCCAATACCTTGACTTTGTTGTCCTTAAGCCATTTTGCCACAACTTTGGAGGAATGCTTGGGGTCATTGTCCATTTGGAAGACCCATTTACGACTGAGCTTTAACTTCCTGGCTGATGCCTTGAGATGTTGCATCAGTATATCCACATAATTTTCCTTCAAAATGATGTCATCTATTTTAAGAAATACACCAGTCCGAAACTGTAGTCTGGGTTTTTTATGGCAGTTTTGGAGCAGTGGCTTCTTCCTTGCTGAGCAGCCTTTCAGGTTATGTCGATATAGGACTCGTTTTACTGTGGATATAGATACTTATCTACCTGTTTCCTCTAGCATCTTCACGAGGTCCTTTGCTGTTGATCTGGGATTGGTTTGCACTTTTCACACCAAACTACGTTCATCTCTAGGAGACAGAATGTGTCTCCTTCCTGAGCGGTATGATGGCTGCATGGTCCTATGATGTTTATACTTGCGTACTATTGTTTGTACAGATGAACGTGGTACCTTTAGGAGTTTGGAAATTGCTCCCAAGGATGAACCAGACTTGTGGAGGTCCACAATTTTTTTTCTGAGGTCTTGGCTGATTTCTTTTGATTTTCCCATGATGTCAAGCAAAGAAGCACTGAGTTTGAAGGTAGGCCTTAAATTATATTCACAGGTTCACCTCCAATTGACTCCAATTAGCCAGTTAGCCTATCAGAAGCTAATTTGCTATATGCATGGAATGTTAATTACAACTTCCGGAATAATATAAGCCAGCTCAAAATCTTCCAGTGAAATGTCACGTGCTGTAGCGGCATATTCAATTTTCTGATAGATACAGTGTAAACAGCCTGTAAGGCAATATCAATCTTTTTTTTTTTAATAGTTAGGCCTAACAGTTATTCACTTGTTCAAATAGATTCTAAAATAAGTGAACGAAATGAAAAATATGTTTAAATTTCAGCGTTGTGAGTGGACGACAGCTGAGCACTGTTGCGTCCCTCAGTGAAATTCAATTCGGCTATTATTTTTCACACTTTCCCCTCCGACGACCAACAATGAAAGAAATGGATCTCAAATATGAGAAGAGACAACCTAACCATCTCTCACCATACCCGTGTGTGTAGTCGACACTTTGTGTCAGAAGAGGTCACAGAGCCGGCTGAACTAGGAGGTAGGCGGAGGCTGAAGCCTGGTGCCGTACCTGTGTTGTTCCCCTGGAACAATTACTCTCTTGGAGTGAAAAGCCTTGGAGTTTGGGAATGGAGAGCGAGGCCAGAAATTGTGCACAATGGGGAAGATGTTGGCCCTATATACACCAATGACCATGATTATGGCACAGCTCCGGACCCCGCATTTGTTGACGCTGTTCTCAGTGAAAACGAAAGCATTCACAATGAGATTGTACAGCTGAGGCAGCAGTTGGAGCAGTTGTCACTCAAACAGCATTTTGGGCTACAGCGTTTTTCAGGCTCTGACAGGGACATCCGTTTCTACACAAGGTATTTAAGCCTACTTTTTTAATAGCCTAAGTGACACCTCACTAATACCATAGTCTATTTTGTTATGTCATGTTTGTTCATTTAAGTGCGATTGACTAATATTTCTTGTTCTGTTATTCAGGCTTGTTGTTCAGGCTTTTAATTTTGTCCTTGGCTAACATAAAAAAACATAGAGCCAACTAAATTAAAGAGTTGTCCACAAACGTTACTTATGCCACTAAATGCGACTATAAATCTTGTAAATGTAATTTCCTCATTAACACTTAGGCTACAAGCAAATGCTCTCCAAGGCACAAATGTTTTAGGAAAGTTTCTAAGAATGCGAACAGATGGTCATACAGACAGACGAATGCAAGTTACTTGAGATTCACCTCTGACTAACAAAGTAGTGAACACGCTATCAAAATAAGAACCTCGAATTTACTAAAATACTTTTCACTTTTAACTAGACTCAAGAAATGAAAAGAAATGCAAGAAATATATGCATACCATGACATTTCTATTTTTCCAGGTTCTCCTCTTATGACCACCTGATGTGGTTTTGACAGCTCATTGAACCATCGCTGCAATTCATGGTTAGAGTTTCTAGAGCAAGAACTACGAACGGTGACTCTGCAGAAAGTGCTGCCATGGTATATTATTACAATTACTTTTTACAATTTTATCATGTAACCATAAACATTAATGTCATATTAACAGTAATAACCTATTCTGCATTACAGCAAATTTAGATTTTTTTTTTTTATATTTCATCTGACACAGTCTTTACAGTCAATAGATGAACTGTTCCTCTTCCTGAACTACCTTGCCCTTGGACTGAAGCAGAGGGACCTGGCTGATCGGTATGGGGTCCATCAATCTACCGTCAGCAGGATCATCCTTACATGGAGCAGTTTTTTGTTCTGTATTCTTGGCTCACAGCGAATTTGGATGCCCCAACACAAAATTAATGAGCACTTGCCAGTAGAGTTCAGAGATTACGCAGACACTACTGTAATCCTGGACTGCACAGAGCTCAGATGCCAAACACCTACCTCTCCTTTGCTCCAAAGTGAAGTGTATTCAAACTGCAAGTCCCACTGTACCCTGAAGGGAATGATTGGCATGGCCCCCCATGGTGCTTTAAACTTTGTTTCTCCCCTCTTTGCTGTCTCAGTAAGTGACAAGCAGATCTTTGCAGGGTCAGGAATACTTACATTACTTAGGCAGGATATGGCAATAATGGTGGACAGAGGCTGTACAAGTGTACAGGCCTGCATTTATTTCTGGGAGACCTCAGATGCCAGCACACGAGATCAGGGAGACCCAGGCTATTGCACATCTGAGAGTGCATGTTGAGCGCCTTATTTGCTGTTTAAAGGAACACAAATTCTTTGACACGGTCATCCCCTTAAATATGTTTGGTAACATTAACCAGCTCTATGTAGTTCCTTATTTGTCACTCACTCGACATTGTGTCGATGTAGTGACACTAGGGGGTCACTCTTGGGAGCCCCAAACACCTCTGCTTTTTTGAAAAAAGGCCAATGAGAATTGGTGAGTGGAATTTGCATGCCACTCCCCCAGACATACGGGTATAAAAGGAGCTGGTATGCAACCACTCATTCAGATGTGACCCGGGATTGATGCAGGAACTGCGCTCGGCGACCGACCTCGCTCTCTGGGCGACAAAGGTCAAGGTGCAGTCTCTCGGGCAGGTGATGTCCACCCTGGTGGTCCAGGAGTGCCACCTTTGGCTCAACTTGGTTGAGATGCGCGAGGCTGACAAGGCATGGTTCCTATTCGGCGACACCGTCGAGGACTTTGCCCAGCACTTCTCGGCGGTGAAGCAGCAGATGGAGGCCATACAACACATCCTGCCCCGGCGCGGCTCAAGACCCCGCACCCCGCCTGCTCGTCAACAAGGGCGTCCTCCTGCAACTACAACACCGGCGTGGAGCCCAGCACAGGAAGCAGACGCCACCCATCTCACGGCCAGCCGCCAAGAACCCGAGGAAGGCTTTGAAGCTCCCCTGAGACAGGCGACCCAGGGGCAAGGGGCTTCTCCGGAGCTGGTGAGCAGACCACTCCATCCCCCGGTGGAGTGCCGGGAGGAGAATCTTTTGTTTCATTTTCATTTAATTTCGCCGCATGTCCAAGAGGCTGCGGTACCCAAAAATTCAACAAAAGAGCGGTTTTCTTGTTCCCTGGGTCACATTCGGTGCGCACAGCCGTCGTCACGACCACCGTCCACCGTCCCATCGTTGCAGGTATGGCGCTCCAGCAGCGGTCCCCTTGCCCCTGTGCACCCAGCTGTGGCACAAACACACCCACATGGGATTGGGTCCGGTGGACTACAGGGACGAGACTCATCCTCCCCCCTCCTCGGCCAATCTTATGGTGGGTGGCAGGAGCCAGGTAAGTGCTTCGATGTCCCTGTACTCAGCACAGCCACGGGGCTCAAATCCCCTCGACGTGGCACCTCGAGCTCCGCCCCGCCGCGAGGCCCTACCTGCCGGTACGTCCGACGTGATCATTCCCTTGGTCCCCCTCACCTGGAGTTTGGACGTGTGGCTCGTGCTTTCCAGCCCGTCGTGGTTGTTGACCCGGACCGTCCGACACGATTCAGTTCACCAGGCGCCTGCCCAGGTTCAGCGGCATCCGCTTCACCTCGGTGAAGGGCAAGAACACCGCTAACTTGCATGCAGAGATCGCTACCCTTCTGCGCAAGGGCGCGATAGAGCCTGTCCCTCCGGCCGAGATGAAGAAAGGGTTCTACAGCCCTTACATCATTGTACCGAAGAAAGGTGGTGGGTTACGACCAATCCTGGACCTGCGAGTACTGAACCGGGCTTTGCACAGACTCCCGTTCAAGATGCTGATGCAAAAATGCATTCTAGTGAGCATCCGGCATCAAGATTGGTTTGTGGCGGTTGACCTGAAGGACGCGTACTTTCATGTCTCGGTCTTACCTCGACACAGACCCTTCCTGCAGTTTGCCCTCAAAGGCCAGGCATACCAGTACAAGGTCCTCCCCTTCGGCCTGTCCCTGTCCCCTTGTCCCGTCTTCACGAAGGTCGCAGAGGCTGCCCTTGCCCCGCTAAGGGAAGTGGGCATCCGCATCCTCAATTATCTTGACGACTGGATAATCCTAGCTCACTCTCGAGAGTTGCTGTGCGCACACAGGGACCTCGTGCTCCGGCACCTCGGGTCAACTGGGAAAAGAGCAAGCTCTCCCCAGTTCAGAGCATCTCTTTTCTCAGTCTGGAGTTAGACTCAGTCTTGATGACAGTGCGCCTCACGAACGAGCATGCTCAGTTGGTGCTGAACTGTCAGAAGACGTTCAGATGGAGAACAGTGGTTCCACTGAAACCTTTTCAGAGGCTCCTGGGGCATATGTCATCCTCAGCGGCGGCCACACCGCTCGGGTTGATGCATTTGAGACCGTTTCAGCACTGGCTTCAGACGAGTCCCGAGATGGGCATGGCGCTGCGGGACACATCGCGTGGCCATCACGCCGATCTGTCGCCGCCTCTTCAGTCCTCCTTGCATTTCTATGGGCAGGGGTTCCCCTAGAGCAGGTCTCCAGGTGCGTCGTTGTTACAACAGATGCTTCCAAGACAGGCTGGGGCGCCGTATGCAATGGGCACACAGCCACTGACTCCTGGCTGGCACATCAACTGCCTTGAGTTGTTGGCAGTACTGCTCGCCCTGTGGAGGTTTTGGCCGTTGATCCAGGGCAAGGAGAGTGGAGACTCCACCCTCAGGTGGTCCAGCTGATTTGGAGTCGATTCGGTCGAGCACAGGTAGACCCGTTTGCTTCCCGGGAATCCTCCCACTGCCTGCTTTGGTACGCCCTGACCGAGGCACCCCTCGGTATAGATGCGCTGGCACACAGCTGGTCCCCTGGACTACGCAAATACGCATTTCCCCCAGTAAGCCTACTTGCACAGACCCTGTGCAAGGTCAGGGAGGACGAGGAGTAGATCATCCTAGTAGCTCCCTACTGGCCCACCCAAACGTGGTTCTTGGATCTCATGCTCCTCGCAAAAGCCCCCCCGGCGAATTCCCCTGAGGAAGGAACTTCTTTCTCAGGGACAGGGCACCATCTGACACCCGTGACCAGACCTCTGGAATCTCCACATCTGGCCCCTGGACGGGACGCGGAAGACCTAAGTGGCCTACCACCCGTGGTGGTAGACACGATCACTCAGGCTAGGGCTCCCTCTACGAGGCGCCTGTATGCCTTGAAGTGTCGTCTGTTCGCTAAGTGGTGTTCTTCCCAACGCAAAGACCCCCAGAGATGTGCAGTCAGATCAGTGCTTTCCTTCCTGCAGGAGAGGCTGGAGGGGCGGCTGTCCCCCTCCACCCTGAAGGTGTATGTAGCCGCTATTTCGGTGCATCACGATGCATTAGATGGTAAGTATTTGGGGAAGCACGATTTGATCATCAGGTTCCTGAGTGACGCTAGGAGGTTGAATCCCTCCAGACCACACCTCATCCCCTCATGGGACCTCTCCGTAGTCCTTCGGGGTCTACAGGGAGCTCCCTTTGTGCCCTTGGAGTCAGCTGAGCTTAAGGCACTCTCTTTGAAGACTGCCCTCCTGACTGTGCTCACTTCCATCAAAAGGGTAGGGGACATGCAGGCATTCTCTGTCAGCGAATCATGCCTGGAGTTCGGTCCGGGTTACTCTCATGTGATCCTGAGACCCCGACCAGGCTATGTGCCCAAGATTCCCATGACTCCTTTTAGGGATCAGGTGGTGAACCTGCAAGTGCTGCCCCTGGAGGAGGCAGACCCAGCCTTGGCATTGCTGTGTCCAGTGCAAGCTTTACACATCTATTTGGATTGCACGCAGAGCCTTAGAAGCTCCGAGCAGCTCTTTGTTTGCTTTGGTGGACAGTGGAAAGGAAGCGCTGTCTCTAAACAGAGGATCACCCACTGGGTCATCGACGCCATCAAGATGGCATATCAGGCTCAGGACGTGCCACCCCCTGCGGGGTTATGAGCCCACTCCACCAGGAGTGTGGCGGCCTCCTGGGCCCTGGCCAGTGGCGCCTCTTTGGCAGACATCTGCAGAGCATCGGGCTGGGCAACACCCAACACCAGTTTTACCGCTTGCGCATAGTGCCTTTCTGCTTCCTTGAGGTGAAGACGTGCACTCTTGACTCCCAGTCGTATTCACAGACTGTGATCCCTGGATGACTTTCCTCCTTAGCCCTCTGGCAGCTGAGTTTGCGGAGAAACTTGCTGACCTGCCCAGTATGTGCGCTATTGAGCCCCTGTACTGAGGTAGGTGCTCCACATGTGCTGGTTCCCCGAAGGTGATCCCATGTGATATCTTCCACTAAATTGTTTCCCTGATGGCAAACTGCGTCTTCCTTGGGCAGAGACCCCTCTGCCCCTGGTCGCCATGCTCTGTAGAAACTCCTCTCCCTTTGGGTAGGACCTACCATGGGACCTCTCCGCATGACATACAGGGTCTTACAGAGTATTGTCGGAAGTGACGTATTCCACTCAAAAAAATTTTGGCCAGGGCATGGTCTCCTTGGGAGGGACACCCCCCGATGCAGACACTTATGGCTCCCAGTCAGTTAACAAATTCCATTCTTTTTGGGGGGAAAAGACAGGGAAAAGAGGCCTCGGCTGGGCTAGCCTGTCCCTATAGTTGGGCAGTCGACTTGTTCCTAATGGACCGTTCAACGCTCATAAGAGCATTGGGGGAGGTTACGTGACGGCCTGGTGCGCTAGCTACAAGGCACACAGCAGTCTGCCCGTCACACACCGCCAGTTCACACAACACAGTTCAGCAAGTTGTGGCGTTTTGTATAGGGACCCCTAGTGTCACTACATCGACAAAACGTCGAGTGAGTGACAGATTATATATAGCTCCTTTTATACCCGTATGTCCAGGGGAGTGGCATGCAAATTTCACTCGCCAATTCTCATTGGCCTTTTTAAAAAAAAGCAGAGGTGTTTTGGGCTCCCAAGAGTGACCTCTAGTGTCACTACATCGACACAACATCTTGTTCCCTCCATCAGAGAACGGAGGTTACAAAAGTAACCAGGACGTTGCATGCCTTCTGTTAAATCATCAGAGTGGCCCACTTGTAAAAGCTTGGTCTAAATAGAGGCATCAAGACCAATGCGCAGTTCTGTTTAGTATTTAAACTATTTTACTGTTGTTAGCTACTGCTATTGTTACATGGATTCAGTGATAAAGAATGGATTTACATCTCTACAACTACATAGAGGGATCTGTATTTCCCCCTCATTTTCAGTTTCATGCTTCCAGTGAATAAACCTACATTTGTTTGTAACTGCCTTTTTTTTTTTAAATGGCTCCCCAAAGCATTGTGTATTTTATTGTGGTCATAACAAACAGCATTTAAACAATACTATTTTTTAAGTACTAATGAGTTATAACCTCAAACACTCACATAAATAACATTTATAAGAAAATATGTAATTTAATAAATTAATGACGATATGTTCAACTACATAACAATGTGTACATTGTATACTAGAATTCCATTCTATTAGAATATATTTGTGGCAGATGACAATAGTGAGCACATGAAAACTGCTCAGAAATGTAATAAACCAAACTATTTGAACTTTATAAAGATTTGTAAAAATGAACAATAGACTCTCTACATTTGTAGAGATTTGTACCAATGAGCAATACATATCAGTTCAAGTTTTGTATAGATTTGTAAAAATGAACAATAAAACCTGAACCAAAACATATGTACTAATTGAACGTTAATAATGGACATTTTCAAGCCAAAAGCATAGGTAGGTAAAAGTGATCTACCTTTTGTTTGATTGTTTTTATGACTCTCCCATCTCTGAATATTCTTTGAATAAACATGTCATCTTCAGTGTAAACAACAAAATCACACCATTCTGAACCAGTGATGAGTAGCTGGCCCTGTATCTGCCAGTAGTATGCGTGAGATTGTTTGAGCTGTAGCACTCCATCGGAGACCCTAAGGTAGGCACAGTCTACATAGCTTCTCACATTTGGGCACTTCACTTCCAGCAGTCCAAACACAGGTTCAGCTTTAGGGTCATATACCAACCCATCTGGTGATGAGACAAGCCAAGGTGCATCAGGGTGGATGATGAAACCACAAGGGTAGTGATTTACCTCCTTAACAAAGCAGTATTCCTCTACTGCTTTGGGCTCCATCTGAAGGCCCCTCTTCATTTCTCCACTCTGATAGCCTGGCCGCAAAATTCTCAGTGCCAGGCTCTCTGCTGAGGACTGTCCTCTCACATGGCAAACCTCTCTAGAAATACATTAATATATACAAACACCATAAGTTTTTAAATAACATGAAAAACAAAATGCTGTCAGTCGTGTCACAAAGTTTACTATTACCTAAATCTAGAGGAAGTCACACATGGCTTTCTTAATTGATGCCATTCCTTCAGCGTGCTTTGCTGTCTTGTGATTTTCTCAATTTGGTGCGCCATGACCTCTGATATTGCTAGAGAATGAATGTGCAGCTGCTGATGGTAGCTTAACACAAAACAGCACTCTGAGGGACACAGACAGTAGCCATAAAGGGGTAAGGATGGTCATGGTGGTATGTGGGCAAGTTTTTGGTGGACTCCATGCTGGAAGGTAATAGGAGAGAACACTCCCTTCTTGAACTTTTCCAAAGGCACTGTCCACCAATGGTACATCCCCTGCTATTCCCATTGTTGTTATGGGTGGAGCCGTTCCCTTGGTAAATCTCATTCACCTGCAAAACTGACATGTCTGGAAGGTCACAGGTCCAGTCACAGGCCCCTTTGTACAAGTTACTCCTGAAAGTATACATGACTGAACAGTTAGACAAGCGTTTATGTACTGTTTGTTATTATCATAAATGAATGCTTTTTATGTCAAATTCTACTTCAGAGTTGTGTAGCTCTACGCTACAGGGATGTTGTGTGTGTATGCGTGTGTCTGTGTATGGACATTCAGTTCAATTAGAGGTTCATTTAAAGTCTAATAAAGACTAGTCTAAAAATACAAAGTACAATTTTACATTTCAAGTACATATTTTAATTAATGTAGCAGACATACTGCCCATTCCTACACATTACATGATCCCTTCAGCCAATCTTCTCACCTTGGGCCTAGCTGACAATACCACCATCTCATTTGTTGGACCAGGCTTAAAGCCCTGTAAAGAAATGTTGTACAAGAACTTATTTACTTTGTGTACATTTTCTTAGCTTATATGATCACATATTTTCATAAGGAAGGATGTTGTATGCAGCCTTGAAAGTTGATGCGATTTACATGACATAACTAGGAAGAAGTGAGACACATAATGTACATAATATGTTAATTGTGCTAGTGTAGAAAACATCACCTGGGTTCTAGGTTTGTGCCACTGCTGCTCAGACCCTGTGCAGCTGTGAGTAGGGGGGGACAGCCGTTGCTCCCTGCTGGCTGTAATGTGAGGTCTGGTAGAGCAAAGCTGCAACATGATTGCATAGTGCAAGCCCTGCCACACATGAGCAATGATAGGCCAACAACTCAACAGGTTTAGAGTCTTTGAGAACAACCTGTAAAAAAAATATCAATTGATAATATAGTCTATGTGTTTTGAGGTTTTCAGGTAAATAATATTATTGATAGTGGCTGAGATTACTGAAATACATATTTATTAACAGAACTACATGGAGTCACAGTGTAGCTAGTGATGTGTTTTAACCTTGCTCACTGTGTACAATGTCAAATGCTGGCAACCTACCTGCCTCTACTCTCTGGGAATGTCTACTACACAATAAACATAGATTGTGTACTATGTACTGTTGAGTAAAATACTTTTTGAAATACACAGTGTAGGCCCTAGTTGGTGCACGGTTCTGTTGGTGCAACAGTAGGCTGTAGGTCCAAACAGTATTACAGTCACTATCTATTCTCCAGCCTATTTTATATTGGCACATGGAATTCCCAGAAAGCAGAAAGTATTAACATTATTGAACCTGCTCTCATTCCCCTACACTCAAGTTGTGTGGTCTCTCTTTTTTCCTCATTGACATGAAGCAGCTTCCCCTCACAGACACCTCTCCTGCCTCATTCTTGTCAGAAACTGAGAAACAGAGGCAACAAATTAAGCAAGGACCACATTGAAGACAAAATGTTATGCTAGTGCCAAGCCTGGTTATGTCAAGGAGAGTAGCGGGAGACAGATCTATTTCAATGCTGCCAACTTAGCAGTTATATTCTGTTTACCAATGCTAACGTTAAGCTATCCTTGGTCTTTTAACTTAACGGTAGCTAACTTACATTCGGCAATGACCGGAAATGCCGGAGCTGGCTTATCTAAACCAGGAAGTAACCATGCATATATCCAATTGGCTAATTGCCTAAAGGCTTGATATAATTTTCTGGAATTTTCCAAGTTGCTTAAAGGCACAGTTAACTTAAATTTCTGATCCACTGGAATTATGATATAGTCAATTAAATGTGAAACAATCTGTCTGTAAACATTTGTTGGGAAAATTACTCATGTCATGCACAAAGTAGATGTACTAAACGACTTGCCAAAACTATAGTTTGTTAATATGAAATTTGTAGAGTGGTTAAAAAAATGAGTTTTAATGACTTTAACCTAAGTGTATGTAAACTTCTGACTTCAACTGTAGATCCAAACTATAAACTACCAATAATGTAATTTATTTTGCCTGTAAATGTGTTCAAAATGCTGACATATGTATTTAAAAGCAGGCCTAGTGTAAGTTTTTATCCTAGTTTTAAGTCATGAAGTAGCTGAAAACTCCATTACATAGTGCTAGATAAAGATTTACAAGCATGTGGGGCAGAAAATCTGCTTCCCTCCTGAACTCCACAGCGCCCCTCAGTTTTCCCTATGTAAATCTGTGGTCAAATATGGTACTGCAACGAGCCCTTATTAAGACCCATTGGGGCAGAAATAAATCTGCCCATACGTAGCGCCTAACCAAAAGTAACATTAAGATTAGTGTGTGCCCGCAGTTTGACAGATCGTGAACACGGCGAGCACTCACTTTACTGTGAGTTAAACATTATTATCATTATAAAGCATTTAGTTTTTTAGTACTGTGGAAACGTGTAAATGGCATGTAGATAGTTCTGTTTCTCTCCCTATCCTCCCTGGTGTTCTTCAACAAAACTTAACATTATAAAATAACATTTTGTTTTAGATTCTAATCTGCAACAAGTCAACATTTTAAGATAAAGCATTCTTATTTAGAATATTAGTATCAACACTGTGTTCTAAGGGTGCTGCCTTGTGGTGGAATAATGCAAGGACACCACATATTGTGTCAGCACATTTGTGTTTGAATTATGAGTTGAACGAGTTGAATAATGTTTAAAAAAAATTGAAGAAAAAAAAGTGGGGAGATTTGCCCCACCTATATCTGTTGTCACGAGCCACTACTGTTCATAGTTATTTCATTTTCCCATCAAGTGATTTAGAATGTCAGAACAGATTCTGTTACAGTATATGCATTTTACATTTTGTTGTCTAGATACAAGCAAGATACAACATACAAGCTGTGGTCCAAATGTTTTTCTGGGGCAGTTCTGGTACCATTTTTTAAGACTGACCCCCCTTTTCCTCCTTAGAGCCCTGCCTGTGTGTCCCAGGTGCCCTTGGCATGGTCTTTACTCTGTTTTGTCTGTTAAGTACCACCTCAAATATTGATGAGTCTGTGTAGGTCAGGAGGTGCTGCATGCATGGAGTTACTGTTGACCAGTGAGCTTTAGATACCCCCCTGAAACTGCTCATCTACTGTACAAAATGTTCGACTTGAGAAGCCTCAGAGGAGAACAGACTGGTGGCCTCCATAATTCTGACTTTTCGTATTCTGACGAATTCTGGCTGTGCACTGGACTGGTCTAATGTTGACTGGTTTTGTTGAAACCAGACAGGTCTGAATTGTCACATTTTAAAATGTATACACTAAAAATATAAACATTGAAAGACTGTCAAAAATAAGATTTTCAGGTAGGAGAGAGCAGGGCAAGTTGTCACACTTTTTAGTCTAGTTAATATTCCTGTGGTTAGGTTTATATTATTAAGTCATTTTCTGTATTTATCCCTCAAAGCCTTGGCTACAAAAATCTATGGACCCTTTTCACGGATCTGGGTTTGGAATGTGGAAGTAAACGATAGCAGGTTAAACTTGTTTAGCAGTGAAGGGGAGACCACAGTAAATATAATTTTTGCTTACCTGTTTGCTCCAACAGGAAAATAAAAAAATACATTATTACGCTTTCACAGCTTTCCAAAAGAATTAACCATAGAGAGTGGTGGATTACAGCAGTCAAAAGAGGGAAACAGGCCACACTTTCTTCTCAACAGCTGTATTAGAAACCTTGGGCCCTATTTTAAGAGTGCAAGCATTAAGCGCAGAGCAATGCCTTAAGTCATAAATGCAAAGTCAAGCTTTGGTAAGTTTTGGTATTTTTGTGCAAGCAAGTCTAGGCGCAAGTGGGTTTGGTGAAATCGGCCATGCAATGCGCAAAAAGGTGTGACCAAGTGCAATTTAATTCTGAAGTTCTTCTCCAATTATTCCAGTGTCTGCATCCTATTATATATTCCATTCCCTCAATCACCAATGATTTAAACAAAGACAGCACATTTATAAGAAGTTGGTAGTGTAAATGGAATGCAATGAATTAGAAGCATTGAAAAGTACATTCTTTTGTGCATTAACTGCATCCTTAATGAATTTCAGGACTATTTCTATGACAGCGACACGCTCCTTTTTATATGAATGAAAATTTGATTCTCGGACTGAGTTTGGACTTTGAGCTGAGTTAAGAGGTGATATTGAAATGACTTAGCACAATGACATATTTCTCAGGAAAATAGCAAATTGCAGCACTTAATTTACATACAATATACCCTCAGTTTGCACGCCTGCACCCACAGTAGCGCAAACACACCTTTCCATGGGCAATCTCAGTTTGCGCTGGCACGAAAATTGCACTTAGAATTAGTGCTCTCACAAAAATCGGATGGGATATTACGCATGGTCGTAGCATGTAGCGCTATGCTTTGCTCACTCACGAAAATAGTAGAGCCCCTTGTCGCACCTTTGGGAACTCGTTTTTTAAAACGTATTCCAGGGTGATATAATACAAAGTGTAATGCTATAAATTTACATTAAATAATTTAGAAATTGCAAATGAAAATAGTTTGCAAGAACTAGGCTGCTAAAGAAGGCAGAAACGTGTCCTTACAGTCTGTGAAAAGGGTCCATTGAATATTCCAACACTATTACCCCAGAAAGAAAAAAAGATACAATTAATTGAACATGCACTGACCCACAACTAAATTAAACAAACAAAATGTTAAAGGCAAAAAATGACCAGGGATTAACAAAAAACACAGAACCGAGGACACAGTTCAACCTTTCTCTTAAAATGTACCTTCATTATATAGCTGACCCTTGCCTAAATATAGGCTAGTCTGGTTTTATTGTGTTCATATTATACCCATGAGCTGTAGAAAAAATATAATGATATTGAAATTTAGTTTGGAGGATAGAATTCACAACCAGTTTTACAATTTGAGAGGGTTTTGAACTAGGTGTTTGAAACCAACATGCAGTAATGCATTCACTGTGTGACAACTAAAAAAAATTGGTTTCTAATGTACAAGAGCATTAATGATTATACTGTATCTTTGAACGTTGGAATTTACAGGTGTTATCAGACTATATTAAAGGTGTGTAAACACAACTTACCTGTTCTGTCGAAGCAGAACAGGTGGTTTTGCAAATGATGACATGAAAGAACCAAACATTATGCATGTATTTTTTATTTATTTATTTTTTATCTTTCTGGACATCTTCCAGACAGCTAATATGAAAATTTGCCGTTCTAGGTCTGGGAGATAAAGATCTATTTCTGACTGAGAAAAGTGAGCGGTTACTGTGGAATAGTTTTATCTTGTTTTAAAGTTGGGGAGCTGCCTGAGGTTAACACTTCTCACACAGTCACTTAAACAGCAGATCTTGCATTGACTGTTGGCCTGCGCCGAACCCAGTGTGGTGAAAGTGAGAAGTTGTGGGGGAGGAAAGGCCTCATACTGTATATCTGATCTCACTCACATGTGATTGTGTTTAAAATTCAGAACCGTGCTGATTGACAGTGCCTTGCGTGTGGCTATTAAGGAGGATTCGAGGAGCCACTCGACAGAGTGTGAAATTACACCTGTTCGCTGTTTACACGCTGTCTCATATCTACATGAGTCTAAAATCACCATTAGAATTATATCCAAATACCTCCATGAGACAGCCAGTGACATGTGAAGGTCAGTTAAGGGAAAGTGGGTGGATGTTTGTTTGGGAGGTCATGTGTCTCATACTATGAGTTGCAAATTCAATCCATTCGGTTTTTATATGTAAATATTTTCAAGCGACACATCTACATTTATCCTAATATATGTTCATTAGGCTTGCCTATTTCATGCATCGATAATCGGAAGATTCTCCAGATGATTATCAATATATATCAGGATTTTTTCCGATATAAATAGGGCTGCTCATTGCACAATAGCATTTATCTCTTCAGACATATTTCTCAAGACAGCTTTGGTAAAGTGTAAGCGGCAGGGTAAATTAAAGGGAGTCACACTCCAGACGTGTCTGGCAGACGACATGGCGTGTTCTAAAATTCAAAACAATTATTTATTTTCTACAAAAGGTATGCACACACCGCCAACGCTCAGCATCAACATTCTGAAGTGCCATGGAGCGCAACTCACATAGTTTTCCATTAAATTATACCCAAATCATTATCGTTGGGCAAAGATTATTTACTCTAGCCATCACTGGATGATATATTGTTTATATGTATCTTTCATATAGTCTACACAATGTATTTTCAGTTACAAGTATGTCATTTTGTGGTTTGACAGCTTGAATGAAAGACCTACATACAGAGAAATTGCATAATAAACATTTCCATTTCTAATCATTCAGTTTGCGCACTTACACCAGTTTCACTAACCTGCAAATTCATTAACATCACTTTGTTAATTCTTGATGAAGTACCAAAACTTTCGTAACTTTGGACTAAGATCTCCTGTGCTGCTTCAACTTGTCCTGTGTGTGTGGGTGTGTGTGTGTGTGTGTGTGTGTGTGTGTGTGAGTGTGCTTCAGTAAATGGTATATCGCCCTCTTGTGGTCTCCCAATGCTATTATGCCAGACTGTTAAACAGAGGCCAACTGAGTAAAGAAAGAGAAAGAATTGAACCTCTTTCTTTCTTTCTTGTACCCAAAACTGCTTAATATTTGTGTTTTTTATTTTGTGTCACCCTTTCTTGGTCTACCCCTTCTTTTGTGATTACATTATACAAACCATCTGCTCACATTGTCTTTCTTAGTGCGGATGAGGAGACGTGGACGTGTTTTTACTTTAATTTGTCTGTGCAGTTTGTTGAGTGGTCCAGTGGAGCATGTGGTGACAGATGATGTGAATTATTGATTGCAGTCTTCCTGTAGCTGAGTGTAGCAGGCCTTGTTCTCCTTCTTTCTCCACCCATCAGCCTCTCTCTGCTAGCACCACTCCACTCTGCCTGCCCTTTGCTCCTTCACCACCTGCAGACTGAGCTCTCTGGGGTTCAGAGAGAGAAGAAGATAGATGTTCACTTTGGGTTCAGTTCTGTTCACCAAATCCCTGCCTTTACATTCATTTCAGGCTGTTTTCTGCATCCACTATAATACAGCTGTACTGAACCTTATTGAAATGTGACTACTGCTGCACTAGTATAGACCTTATTAGGTGTAGATGCCATATTTTTGTGAATGGAAACATGACTATTAACAATAGGAGTGCACTCTGTTCAGTGGGTTGTACTTCAATGTTGCAGCGGAAATTGGGTCAGACCATGTGATGTTTTTCAAATCTTCAGCTCTCCCAAAAGTAATGAAAATGTAACCTCAGTTTCCTGTTCTTAGCTGATTGGAGTGGTATCTGCGATGTATTTTGCTGTAGCCTGCTGTGTCAGATTTGCTTTCATGCTTCCAGAGGGTTTTTAAGTTACTGTCACCTTCTTGTCAACTTGAACTGGTCTGGCATTGTCCTCTGACCTCTCTCATTAAGCGTTTTTTGCCCACAGAACTGCCACTCACTGGATTTCTTTTTTTTTTTTTTTGTATCATTCTCTGTAAACTGTAGAGACTGTTATGCATGAAAATCCCTGGAGATCAGCAGTTCTGAGATACTCAAACCACCCCATCTGAAATCAACAGTCATTTCACAAAGTCACTTAGGCCACATCCAGACTAATACTTTTTTGTTTTGGCCTTTCATCCACACTGAGACAGTGTTTTTAACAGGGAAAACTGAGCTTTTCAAAAACTTTCTCCCAAGCGGATCAAATTAAAAATGCTGTCTTTGCATTGTAATGTGGACAGGGTAAACGAGAGACGTTTTGAAAACGAATACGCCATTTTCAAATGTGTCCGGATTAATGTGCACATAGCCTTAGATCACATGTCTAGCACATTCTGATGTTTGGTTTGAACAACAACTAAACCTCTTGACCATGTCTGCATGCTTATGAATATGCATCAAGTTTCTGCCACATAATTGGCAAATTAGACATTTACCTTAACACATTGGTGTACTTAGTCTCGCAGACCCAGACTTTTGACTATTGGCATGATTCACTTTGCAGCTTATTCTGACCAAGAACTGCCCTCTTAAACAGAAAGAGACCATCTGACCAACATGTTAAACGTGCTGTTTAGAGATTGTTAAATCAGTCACGCTAGAATAATGGACTGGTGTGGAAAAAACTCCACTAGTTATGCCCTAGTCCTCACAAATGTTTTTACAGACTAAGGTGCACTGATTAAATTTGTGGAAAAAGTGTTTAGATTTTCATCAGAATTACCTACACAGTAAAATTAATTAACATGAATTATTTCACAGACTGAAAACAAACCAGAATATGATGTTATAATTGTGGAAATCCAGTTTACTTGCTCCTAAATGCTTTAAACAAAACTCTAAAGATTTAATTCCTTAAACCTCGAAACTTGGAGGATATAAAACCTGTGCATCCTGACTCCTAAAAGTTGAATAGTAGGCGGGCAATCTGATTTGGAGTTTTTTACTTTTGCAAGTGATTTTTAGTTGTGCAATATGCATCAGAAAGCATGTCACACAGTCAGTGAATGGACTGTGGCTGGTCGGTAGGTGTGCCATCTAAAGCTGAGACTAAGGTGTACCTTTTTAAGAGCATCTTTACAGTCTAGTGTCTCTCGGACCTTTGCAATGAGCCAAACCATTGAGACAGATATAATGAATTTGAATTTGGATTACAGCTCAGATCCCAGTTGAGAATAATAATACAGATGATCCAATAAGGGCCAAAGACCCCTGAGATATGCTGCATATCGATCCTATTTTCATCTTAATCTAGAGAGTCACTAGTTACCTGGAAACAGCTTAACATATTATAAAGCTTTTCAGAGCATTTTAGCATGTCTTGCAGTGTGTTTTTCCTTTGTAGGAATGCAAAAGCTTTTGAAATGGAATTTCTGCAGCCCAAAATGTAATTTCTGTATTTTAGCCTCTGTCTCTAAACTGAATGTCCAAGCCATTAGCAGAGAATGTTGAGTATTCTTATATAGCACATGGTACTGCTGCTGTCAAATGTGTCAGGGGCCACTTTTGGCCTGATGGATTGGAACAACAGAGACCCCATGAGACGAGGTGATTGCATCCCTAGTAGCAGGTGAAAAAGAAACAATTACCTTGCTGCAAAAACGTTACACCTCATCAATATTTCAGCTTTCTTCTCATTGTACAAGACTGTTGTTCCTCTCCACTGGCTGAAAATACTTTCTTCCTGGGCCGCATTTTATCTGGAAAGCCCCCAGATCTCATGCCATAGCATGCTCTATAGAAGGCGGCAGTGGAGTGAAAAGTGGCAATGCTCATTTGGGTCTGTTCCAAAACATACACTGTAAAGATACTCAAGGCTCCATTTGGGGTTTCTCACAGGCAACACTGGGGGTACCCTCTGGAGATCCTCCAGGCACCCTTTAAAAGAGCCTCAAATATCCTATTTATGTCCTCAAGGAACCTTTGACAGGTCTTAGAGCTCTTGCAAAAACTAAGAGTAAGTTTCTCAGATAAATGAAATGGTGTCTGAGGATCTCCAGAGGGTTCTGCCAATATGGCATCTGAGGAACCCCAAATGGTGCCTCTAGTATCTTTTATAATTTCTACAATGTAGTGAGCTGCCTTGGTGGCAGCATGTTAAGGCTTCATAGGCACAATCCCAGTGTGAAGGCTGTTCCAAAATGAAGGTCAATGAATTAAGCTGCCTCCTAAGGTATCTCGTTTGGCCAAATTCTAAGGCAGTACTGTATGTATCCTTTCCATAGAAAGCAATCCCAGAATTCACTTGTGGCAGGGCGGAGGGCGGGGCCGGGTCGTGATTCCTCACACCCAGCCCCTAATTAGGCTGATGAAGCCCGAGAGGGATAAGGCTGACTGGAGACGGTAGTGCGACAGACAGAGAGTTACGGACAGCTGTCCGACACCTGTGTGTGTGTTTGTCTTTTTGGTTAAGTTTCTCATTAAAATATTATTTATATCGTCAAGCCGGTTCTCGCCGCCTCCTTTCCATTGAACCCTGTTACATCACTGTAATAAGCTTGGTGAAAAAATGTAATCCAAGATGGTGGATGAAGCAAACATTAGTTGCTGCCTATTTACAGCACCGAATCAGTCAGCAAAGAACTCTCCTCAAAGAACCCCCATCTCCCCTGCCCAAGTCCCCTACCACACATCACAGGAAAGCTCCTCATTTTGGTGGTGATTAGCTTATTATTAATTCATAAGGCTATTCTGCTGTTTGGTTGCCCCTTCCTATCCACAGACCCCTTCTGCCCATTCCTCCCCAACTTGGTCAAACCATCTAGCATCCACCCAACCCCCCCCCCCCACACACACACACCCTGACCCCAAGCCCCTCACACATATACACATACACACACTTCCACATTTTTGGGCTCTGAGGTGCATTGATTTCTGCATTTAGCAGCACTCCGAAGCCACTCCATGCCCCCATGGATTCTGGCCTCCCTTCGTCCTCTTTGACTTGGCCAGTCATTAGGAACCAGCCAAGAGACAAAATTGCTGTGATAAAACACTATGATCCACCTCACATCTCCAAGTGCTCCATAACAGATCTATGCTTAAGCACTATAGAAGGGGAATGGATACAGTCTATCCACAGTGCCTCCTGCTGGATGGGTGTGAAACAATGTTGTATATAGGCTGGAATACTACTAAGTAGTTTCATTTTTGAAATAGTTACATTTACATTTATTAATTTGGTAGACGGTTTTATCCAAAGTGACTTACAAAAAAGGAAGTTAAGAGAATGCAAAAATAGCCCTTGATGGGTGTTGATAAAATGCACTGAGGATGGGAGTAACCTTAATACATTTTGGCCCCATAGAAATGAAGTGAAAAATTTTTTGTTAAAATGCATACTTTTTTGGAAACAGATTGCACACTGCTGATATTTTTTTTTCCAGAATCAAGCAAAATTGGTCTCATATCGTGAACATATAATTTTTGTCTGAAACATTTACAGTAATTTCTTATGTAACCAAAATGCCATTAAGAGTTACTGTAGGTCACAGAAATGATGTAGGAAGTGTTTAATTAATGTTTTCCTTTACCTCAGTATAAAAAGATAAAATGGTGGACTAAACATTCAACATCTACTGCTAACACTGATTAATAAATTCACAGATTAATACATTTCTCTTTTTCTGCAGAACGACAATGTTAACAACACTTCCAACTATTCCTGCCATTGCCTTTATACACAAGTAGTAACATCAATAGTCATTTTTATTTGATTTATTTTGTAGCATGGTTGGCGGGGGTTGTTTTTGTGAATACATTTTAAATTGCTGATTTGGCATAAAATTCAACTGGCTGCTGTGCCCTGCCTGCTCTTTTGGGGGTGCGGGAGGTGAGATGGAGGGCCCACAGGTGTGATAGATTTTTGCTGAGGCATGTTTTCCACACACAGGGTCTGTGGGCCCAACATACTGTATCAGAGTACGGCTCTAATGGAAGCAACTAGAATGTGCAATACTGCATCCAGGCTGTAGGAAAATCAATATGGACCTGACGTATGGGTCTAGCTATGAAGAGAAATCCTCAGATGAATCCTCGTGAAATATTATTTCTCCTCCCTCCTCTTTTTTCCTGTTAGAGTGATCATAAAATTGTGTACCCTCTTTACTGTATCGATCAGTCAATAAAGGGCTTCTCTGACCAAATAATGAGTACATTATCAGGTCATAAGCACATCTTGGCAGATATAAAAATTTTCCACACTGTGCCAGGAGGGTGGGTGCACATGCCATTTTGGAAGTTCAGATCATGCGTATACTGTGGTCAAAACTTCCCATGTGGCACATGCCCATTGGTCTTTTCAATGTAAACTTCACTAGTATGCTGGCTTAGTGGGTAAAACCTCAACTTTTTTGGCACTGGAAACTTCATAAAAATGATAATAAAAAAACCAAACCAAAACTCCCACAAGGGGTAAAAACAAACATAAACTACCCCAAAGGGCGAAAAGGGTAATCCAGGCTGGGGCAGAGGGAAACAGGACCGACTGGACCGAAACAGGAACCAGGTAGGGGAAACGGGACCAACAGGGAAGACTGAACACACAAGACTGGAAACCATGCAAACTGGCCAGGACAGCAAACACGAGGAGACTAGAATAGGGAGAGAAATCAAATGGGTGAACAGGGGACAGGTGAGGCAAATCAACTTATAATAAGCAAACAAAGTGGTGGGGTATGACGTAAGACAGAGAGACACACTGTGATACAGAAACAAAACAAAGCCACGTGCTCTCACAAGACAACAAAACACCCGAATGGCATGAGCGTACATCGCCAAGACAGTAAGGCAATATACGCCAATGCCAACTGACATACAAGACGAGAGAATGCGTAGTAATGCCAAACAAAGCGATGCCATGCATTCTCACACTAAATGAAACCTCAGCGTACATTGCGAGGCACGCAACCGGTGACAAAAACAAGACAGGACACCTGTGCGAAGGTTCGGCCACACACAAACCCGAAATCACAGACCAAAGTGACCGAAGTGACTGAACCTCAGCACAACATGACGACAGCTTGCGACGCAGGCGCACAACACGAGCATGATGCAAGGCACACCCGTGTTCGCAAGATTCAGACATAAAATACTGATGTGAGTTCATGCTGCCAAGATGACGTAAGCGCGATGAACCCATGCCAATAACAGACAGACATGGAGCATGAGTGTTTGGATCCCGACACAGACCAAAACCGAACCAGACTGGAAGTCAGGACCCAGACACCATACTTCAGACATGAAACAAGACCGAAGAGCGCAAGGCAGGGAATACAACTGAAACTGTGTGCTCACACAAAGACAGATGATGAAACACAAGACAGACATGGGACGATGATGCCATGGTGCTGTCAGACAAAAACCCAGACTGACAGAGTGACAGGACCATGACAGCTCTGACTAGTTACATTTTGATTGAAGTAAAATTAAATAATGAATTTTTATATATATATATATATATATATATATATATATATATATATATATATATATATATATATATATATTATAATTAAATGAGTGAAATTAATCTTAAAAAAGACCCAACTTTTTAGAAAGGTTTCTTTGCTGCTTACATTTTTATTTTTTCAGAGTAGGCCTATAATATAACTCTGCATATTTCCAGCAGAAGTTCTTGACATGTTTTTTTTTTATTATTATTTGATATAAGCTCTTTTATTTAGATTTCATAATTTAGAATAGGCATCGGAAAATCGCATTCAGTTGACGTATGGTCAGTGGTAAAATCATAAATGAACATCGCAGGCAGGTGCGTAAAAAATTGCCTACAACGTAGAAAAAAAGAAAAAGCCCACAACTGCATATAGCTTTTAAATCTGCAATATCTAGCAGAGTTTTGTTTAAAGATCTTCTTCAGGCATTCTGCCAATTTCTTTGAAGATTGTTCCTGTTGAAAGGGAAGTATATCACTGTACAGTTTTGGATTAACTCGAGAAGTTTCTCCAATGATGCTGGCGATGCACTCAAGAAGGTGGTGGACATACTCCTGTAGGCATGAACTTAACATTTTTACAATAAAGCTTCATGTCAGACCATTTTTATTATCCTCTTGGACTGTTTAATTCACAAAAGAACCTGTGATGACAGCAAAGATGACTGTAAGTTCATCACTTTCTTTTTAGATGCGAGTGTTTGCTAAATCAATATTTTACGATGTGAATGCACTCCATTAAAAAAAAACGTCATGGTTACTGGTGTAACCTCCGTTCCCTGATGGAGGGAACGAGACGTTGGTGTCGATGTAGTGACACTAGGGGTCACACTTGGGAACCCGAGACACCTCTGGTCTTTGATAAAAGGCCAATGAAAATTGGCGAGTGGTATTTGCATGCCACTACCCCGAACATATGGGTATAAAAGGAGCTGGTATGCAACCACTCATTCAGGTTTTACGCTGAGGAGCCGATATAAGGTCCGGCCATTTCAGCGGGTAGTTCAGTGTTGTGGCAGGAGGGACCAACGTCTCGTTCCCTCCATCAGGGAACGGAGGTTACACCAGTAACCATGACGTTCCCTATCTGTCACTCACTCGACGTTGGTGTCGATGTAGTGACACTAGGGGTCACTCTTGGGAGCCCAAGAAACCTCTGGTCTTTGATAAAAGGCCAATGAAAATTGGCGAGTGGTATTTGCATGCCACTCCCCCAAACATACGGGTATAAAAGGAGCTGGTATGCAACCACTCATTCAGGTTTTACGCTGAGGAGCCGATATAAGGTCCGGCCATTTCAGCGGGTAGTTCAGCGTTGTGGCAGGAGGGACCAACGTCTCGTTCCGTACATCAGGGAACGGAGGTTACACCTGTAACCATGACGTTCCCTATCTGTCACTCACTCGACATTGGTGTCGATGTAGTGACACTAGGGGTCCCTATACAAAACGCCACAAGGCTGAACGGTGTTACGTGAACTGGCGGTGTGCGGTGGGCAGACATGCTGTGTGCCTCATTGCCAGCACACCAGGTCGACACGTAACCTCCCCAACACAGTTATGAGTGTCGAACGGCCCTTTATGGGGACAAGTCGACTACCCAAAGATAGAGACATTCTTAACCCAGTCGTGTCCTCTTTCCCCTTCTCTTTTTCCACTCCCTAAAAAAGAAGGGGGATTATCCAACTGGGCCGCCAGGTCTAGTCGGGGGGTGTCCCTCCCAAGGGGAGGACACCGCGGAGACCACACCTCGCCCCAAGAGAGGGGGGATATTTAAGTGGAAGAATACATCACATGGTCTTTCCAACCATGTGGAGAGCCTTCAAGGTAGATCCTGCCCAATGGGGAGGAGTTACTACAACATGGAGACTGGGGCAGAGGGGCTCTGCGCAAGGAAGACGCAGTTTACCAGCAGGGAAATGAATTAGCGGAAGATATAGATCGCATGGGGTTAGCCTTACAGGGAACCGCCACATGCGGAGCACCTACCCCAGAACCGGGCTCTTAGTTAGTGCTTGTACTGGGCCAGCAGCGAGTCTCTCCGAAAACTCGACTGCCACAGGGCTCGGAGGAAGTCAACCAGGGAACGACTTTTGTGAACACTACTGGGAATTAACAGCGCACATCTTCAGCTCAAAAGGAGGTGGAAGGCGCTATGTGCAAGCGATACACCTGGCCGGCTATCCCAGGCTTATCCGCTTGTGTTGCGTGCCACTACCTGGGACGAAACCGGTTCCACCCAGAGGTTGTAGAACCTTGCAAAGGTGTTGGGTGTTGCCCAGCCTGCTGCTCTGCAAATGTCTGTTAGAGAAGCACCTCTGGCCAGGGCCCAAGAAGCCGCTACACCACGGGTAGAATGGGCTCATAGCCCTACCGGGGGCGGCATGTTTTGGGCGAGATATGCCATAGTTATGGCGTCAATGAGCCAGTGGGTGATCCTCTGCTTGGAGACAGCGCTTCCTTTCCGCTGTGCAGCTGCTCAGAGACTCTAAAGTTCTGTGTGCGATCCAAATAGATGCGTAAAGCGCACACCGGACACAGCAACGACAGGGCTGGGTCTGCCTTCTCCTGGGGCAGCGCTTGCAGGTTCACCACCTGGTCCCTAAAAGGAGTGGTGGGAACCTTGGGCACATAGCCCGGTCGGGGTCTCAGGATCACGTGAGAATAGCCCGGACCGAACTCCAGGCACGTTTCGCTGACAGAGAACGCTTGCAGGTCACCTAACCTCTTGATGGAAGTGAGCGCAGTCAGGAGGGCAGTCTTCAGGGAGAGTGCCTTAAGCTCGGCTGACTGCAAAGGCTCAAAGGGGGCTCTCTGTAGACCCTGAAGAACTACGGAGAGATCCCATGAGGGAACGAGGGGCAGTCTGGAGGGATTCAGCCTCCTGGCACCTCTTAGGAACCTGATGATCAGGTCGTGCTTCCCTAAGGACTTACCATCAACTGCGTCGTGGTGTGCTGCTATGGCAGCAACGTACACCTTCAAGGTGGAAGGGGACAGCCTCCCCTCCAACCTCTCCTGCAGGAAGGAAAGCACTGATCTGACTGCGCATCTCTGGGGGTCTTCGTGTCGAGAAGAACACCACTTAGCGAATAGACGCCACTTAAAGGCATACAGGCGCCTCGTAGAGGGGGTCCTAGCCTGAGTGATTGTGTCTACCACCGCGGGTGGTAGGCCACTTAGGTCTTCCACGTCCCGTCCAGGGACCAGACATGGAGATTCCAGAGGTCTGGGCGCGGGTGCCAGAGGGTACCCCGTCCCTGAGAAAGAAGGTCCTTCCTCAGGGGAATTTGCCGGGGGGGGGCTGTCGCGAGGAGCGTGAGGTCCGAGAACCACGTCTGGGTGGGCCAGTAGGGTGCTACCAGGACGACCTGCTCCTCGTCCTCCCTGACCTTGCACAGGGTCTGTGCAAGTAGGCTCACTGGGGGAAACGCATATTTGGGAATGCCAGGGGGCCAGCTGTGTGCCAACGCATCTATGCTGAGGGGAGCCTCGGTGAGGGCGTACCAGAGCAGGCAGTGGGAGGATTCTTGGGAGGAGAACAGGTCCACCTGTGCCCGACCAAATCGACTCCAGATCAGCTGGACCACCTGAGGGTGGAGTCTCCACTCTCCCCTGAGGGAAACTTGCCATGACAGCGTGTCCACTGTAGTGTTGAGGTTGCCCGGGATGTGAGTGGCTCGCAGCGACTTGAGGTGCTGCTGACTCCAGAGGAGGAGACGGCGGGCGAGTTGTGACATACAGCAGGAGCGCAGACTGCCTTGGCGGTTGACATATGCTACCGCTGCCGTGCTGTCCGTCCAAACTAGCACGTGCTTGCCCTGGATCAACGGCCAGAACCTCCGCAGGGCAAGCAGAATTGCCAGTAACTCGAGGCAGTTGATGTGTCAACGCAGCAGCGGACCCGTCCAGAGGCCGGTGGCTGCGTGCCCGTTGCAAACAGCGCCCCAGCCCGTTTTGGAGGTGTCTGTCATGACCACGACGCGCCTGGAGACCAGTTCTAGGGGAACACCTGCTCGTAGGAACGAGATGTCAGTCCAAGGGCTGAAAAGACGGTGACAGACCGATGTAATGGCCATGCGGTGTGTCCCGTGGCGCCATGCCTGTCTCAGGACTCGAGTCTGGAGCCAGTGCTGAAGCGGCCTCATATGCATCAACCCAAGCGGGGTGGCCACCACCGAGGATGCCATATGCCCCAGGAGCCTCTGAAAAAGTTTCAGTGGAACCGCTGTTTTTGAACGCCTTCAAACAGGCCAGCACCGACTGAGTGCGCTTGTTCGTAAGGCGCACCGTCAGGGAGACTGAGTCCAACTCCAAACCGAGAAAAGAGATGCTCTGAACCGGGAGGAGCTTGCTCTTTTCCCAGTTGACCCAAAGCCCTAGTCGGCTGAGGTGTGAGAGCACCAGGTCCCTGTGTGCGCATAACACGTCTCGAGAGTCAGCTAAGATTAGCCAGTCATCGAGATAGTAGAGAATGCGAATGCCCACCTCCCTTAACGGGGCAAGGGCAGCCTCTGAGATCTTCGTAAAGACACGAGGAGACAGGAACAGGCCGAAAGGGAGGACTTTGTACTGATACGCCTGACCCTCGAACACGAACCGCAGGAAGGGTTTGTGTCGAGGAAGGATCGAAACGTGAAAGTACGCATCCTTCAGGTCTACTGCTGTGAACCAATCTTGATGCCGGACGCTCGCTAGAATGCGTCTTTGCGTCAGCATCTTGATCATCACCGTGATGGATTGGGAAGCGCAAGCCATGCGTCCAAATTCCGTGTGAGGGGGACCAAAGGGACGACGTCGTCGGATGTACCGGCAGGTGGGGCGGGGCGGAGTGCGAGGTGCCATAGCATGTCGTGGCCGTGCTGAGTCTAGGGACATCGAAGCACTTACCTGGCTCCTTGTGACCACCCCCGGAACAGCCTGGGATGGGGGAGGAAGAGGCCTGTCCTCGCAACCCGTGGAGGCTGTCACATCGGGGGTGGATTTGTGCCACAGCTGGGTGCTCAGGGGCAGAAAGGGCACCGCTGGAGCGCCAATCCTGCAAGAAAAAGCCCGTGGACGGTAGTCGTGGTGATGACCGTACACACCGGGTATGTGATCCAGGGAGGAAGGAAGCCGCTCTTTTGCTGAACTGTTGGGTACCGCAGCCACTTGGGTGTGCAGCGAAATCAAACAAAAAGGCAACAAAAGATTTTCCACCCGGCCCTCCACCGGGGGATGGAGTGGTCTTTCTACCAGCTCGACGTGAGTGGGTTCCCTCATCCCTGGGTTGCCCGTCTCAGGGGTGCTTCGAGGACCTCCGTGGGTTCTTCAGCGGCGGCTGTGAGACGGGTGGCGTCGGCTTCCTGTCGGTGGGCTCCACGCTGGGGCCGGGCCGGAGGGGCGGGCTGCGGCGGAGCCGGTGCAGTCACCGCAGGGGGACACCCTTGGCGACGAGCAGACGGGGTGCGGGGTCTTGAGCCGTGCCAGGGCAGGATGTGCCGGATTGCTTCCGTCTGCTGCTTTACCGTCGAGAACTGCTGGGCAAAGTCCTCAATGGTGTCGCCGAATAGGCCCGCCTGGGAAATGGGGGCAGCAAGGAACCGTGTCTTGTCGGCCTCGCCCATCTCGACCAGGTTGAGCCACAGGTGGCGCTCCTGGAAAACTAGTGTGGCCATCATCCGCCCGAGAGACCGCGCCGTGACCTTCGTCGCCCGGAGGGCGAGGTCGGTCGCCGAGCGCAGTTCCTGCATCAAATCTGGGGCGGAACTACCCTCGTGCAGTTCTTTCAGCGCCTTGGCTTGGTGGACCTGCAGGAGAGCCATGGTGTGCAGGGCAGAGGCGGCTTGTCCAGCAGTGCTGTAGGCCTTAGCCGTCAGGGACAACGTGAGCCTACAGGGCTTGGACGGGAGCTTAGGGCATCCACGCCAGGTGGCGGCACTCTGCGGGCATAAGTGCACCGCGAGCACCTTATCCACCGGGGGAATCGCCGTATAGCCCCTGGCTGCCCCGCCATCGAGGATAGTGAGAGCAGGGGGGCTGCGGAGTCGGGGTCGGGCAGTAAAAGGTGCCTCCCACGACTTCGTCAGCTCCTCATGCACCTCCTGGAAGAATGGCACTGGAGCGGGGCGCGGCTTTTTTGAGCAGCGCCGCGAGCCCAGAAACCAATCATCAAGCCGCGAGGGTTCAGGGGAGAGCGGAGGATTCCACTCTAGCCCGACGCTCGCGGCCGCCCGGGAAAGCATGTTCGTCATTTCGGCATTGCCCTGCAACTGGGCGACCGTCCCCGAAGGGGGAAGCCCAGCTGAGGCTTCTGCGTCTGACTGGACAAGCCCGCTCTCTCATCATCTTCGTGGGCCCCGAACAAGAAGCCAGACTCGCCGTGCGACGAGCTGGCGAACTCATCCGGAAGCCCGATTGGGGCAGACGAGCGTGCTGGGGAATGGGAGGTCCGCGGGGGGATACCCGGCGGAGGCGAACCCATTGAGGTCCCCAAATCACCCCCAGTGCTAGCCGCACTGATCTCATACCCGTAGGTAGGAGGACTGAGGCGGGGAGCCGCTGGGTCTTACGAAAGCAAGCCACGACCGCAACGTTGCCATGGTCATGTTCTCGCAGTGAGAACATGAACCATTCATAAATGCTGCCTCCGTGTGGGTCGCGCCCAGACACGAAAGACAGTGATCATGACCATCCAAAGTTGAGAGAAAACGACCACAACCAGGAATAACACATGATCGGAAAGGCATCTTTAGAAAGACGCATCTTTAAAAAGACGTTCCGTGTGTGCGCTCTTTTAGAGAAATATACTCTTTTAGAGGGGAAAAACTCTCTTTCAGAAGATATACTCTCTAGTTTTTCTGCCGAAGCGCCCAGGGGCGTTCTCTGCAGTGCACCAGTGCAGAGGAGGGAGAAGCCGCTGAAATGCGCCGTCAGATCCATGAACAGAATGAACAGTGTTATTCAGCTCAATGAGCATGACCGTTCGGCTCCGAAGAGAAAATCTGAATGAGTGGTTGCATACCAGCTCCTTTTATACCCGTATGTTCGGGGGAGTGGCATGTAAATACCACTCGCCAATTTTCATTGGCCTTTTATCAAAGACCAGAGGTGTCTCGGGCTCCCAAGAGTGACCCCTAGTGTCACTACATCGACACCAACATCGAGTGAGTGACAGATAGGGAACTTTTATTACGTTTGCATGTATGTATAAAGCTTCCTATTCTCATTTACTCATGAGTCTGAAACCTTCCCTATATGGAGTTTCATGGGTGTGGATTATGAGAACTGTAAATGAACGTGCACGCATGCTCTATTTACGAACATTTGGAATTCACTAACATAGTTGTACTAACAAATCTGGGCAATACGAAGTGTTCAGAAGTTCGTATGTTAATGTTATTTTGTGTTGAAGCAGTAAACGTATTTGGCTTGCTGTCCGTATACTGGAGGGCTCAGAGCTCGAGATTCGACTCAAGTCCTGATTACCCCCCTGGACTTTACTTATTTAGATAATGAATCTAGAGAATATGTGGAGATGGGGTGGAGGTGGGATGTCAGGAAAGTTGTCACAGGAAGCAGGTAAGCAGCAGCTTATATACTCCTGCTCGTGGGCTGTGATTTGTCAGATTAAAATTAACATGCTCCTCCCGAACCTCTGTTAATTAACTTCATTTCAGTAGTTCGTATGTTAATGTAATCTTGTGTTGAAGCAGTAAACGTATTTGGCTTGCTGTCTGTATACAGGTGGGCTCAGAGCTCGAGACTCGACTCGAGTCCTGATCACCCCCAAAAAGGCGTTAAGATGAAAGAACAGTACCATGACTATGGCAGGAAGTATTCAGCAAGCCAGCAACAATTCTATTTGGTAAATTGGCTTGGCAGATGCTACTGAATTGTTTTCCCCCTAAACATTTGTACAGAAGGAGTGCTTTAAGCATTTGTTTGAAGGTGCATTGTTGTACGATTGCTGGTTGAAAGGGCTACGCTGCGATTCGAACGAGAGACCACCACTCGTCGTAGAAGTGGGTGGGCTCATGGTATGCGAACAGGGAAGGTGAAAATGAGAGTTGGCTCGTGCTGCGTTCAAAAGGGAGGGCTCACACTGCGATTCAAACGGGAGACTGTTCTAAGAGAGAGAGGTTTAGCTCACGGCGTTTGAACGGGTAAGCCCAGCAAGCAGTCGAACAGGGAAGGTGAGAATGAGAGTTGGCTTGCACTGTGTTCGAAAGGGAGGGCTCTCACTGCGATTCAAACGGGAGACTATTCTAAGAGAGAGAGGTTTAGCTCACGGCATTTGAATGGGTAAGCCCAGCAAGCAGTCGAACGGGGAAGGTGAGAATGAGAGTTGGCTCGCACTGTGTTCAAAAGGGAGGGCTCACACTGCGATTCAAATGGGAGACTGCTCTATAAAGAGAGAGTGCTCACGGCATTCGAACAGGTAAGCCCAGCAAGCAGTCGAACAGGGAAAGTGAGCACTAGTTGGTCGTGCTGCGTTCGAAAGTGAGGGCTCACACTGTGATTCGAATGGGAGACTGCTCTATAGAGAGAGAGAGTGCTCGCGGCATTCGAACGGGTAAGCCCAGCAAGCAGTCGAACGGGGAGAAGGCTCACGCTGTGTTCGAAAGGGAGGGCTCACACTGCGATTCGAATGGGAGACTGCTCTATAGAGAGAGAGCGCTCACGGCATTCGAACAGGTAAGCCCAGCAAGCAGTCGAACGGGGAGAACGAGAACAAGAGTTGGTTTGCACTGCGTCCGAAAGGGAGGGCTCACACTGCGATTCGAACGGGAGACTGCTCCATAGAGAGAGAACGCTCATGGCATTTGAACGGGTAAGCCCAGCAAGCAATCGAACGGGGAAAATGAGAACGAGAGGAACGGGGCTTGTTTGCGGGGGTACCCTCACTCAATAGACTACCCATAGATAGGGAAATATGGTGCTTTGAGAAGAGGAGGTGGTGACCGCTATATCCTGTAATGCTAGCTGCAGCTGCTGAGAAGTGAAGAAAAAAAGGCTTCGGCGGAAGCATGGTAAAAAAGCTGCTGCGGCAGTAGAGTAAATTGGGCCTTCTGCGGGAGCGGAGTTTAAAGCACTGCAGCGGCAGTGGATTGAGTATTTGGGGGCATAGTGAAGGAGCTCCTGTGGGAGCGCTGCTGTGTTTCCATTGCTGTAGATGCACTTCTATGAAAGTATGGAACTTAGACATTGAGAGCGCCTGTGGAGAAAATATTAACAACTGTGTACACACAATTGGTATGGGTGGGGCACTGTTGCTGTGGTATCGAGTAAGGCACAAAAGACTTCATTAGATTTATTAACACCTGCAATGGAAGCAAACGTTAGTTTGTACTTACCTGTAGTGGAGCAAATGGTTAGTTAGGAATACGTAAATTTATTACTTTTATGTACGTCTGTAAGGGAAGCAAAAGGTTAGTTATGGAAAACATGCCAATTACGTTCATATGCAGCTTTGAGGAAAGCATAACTTTAGTTAAAAATACAACTTTATTACATTTGTCATGGCAGGGCACTGTTGCCACGGTATTAAGTAGGGCACAAAAGACTTCATTAGAATCATCAACACCTTTAAGGGAAGCAAAGGTTAGTTTGTACTTACCTGTAGGGCAAGCAAATATTAGTTAGGAATATGTACCTTTATATAGGTCTGTAAGGGAAGCAGGAGGTTAGTTATGGAAAATGTGTCAATTATGTTTATATGCAGCTTTGAGGGAAGCGAAAAGTTAGTTAAGAATACAACTTTATTACGTTTGTCATGGCAGAGCACTGCTGCGGCAGTATCAGAATGTGAAAGGGGTGATGCTGTGGCATAATTGAGAGTATGCGGGCAATGCTGTGGCATTATCGAGCGTGGGCAGGCACTGCAGCACATAATCTGGTGGGGCACTGTGGCTGCAATATCAAATAGGGCACACATAGTTTATCATATTTAGGCACACCTTATTGTGTGTCAGGCTCATTTTGACCATGAGCAAAGGAAATGACAATGCCACAGTTAACGGGAAAAGCTAAAAGTCTCTTAAGATTACTGCACCACCACTACACTCGAACAGGAGAGCTCATACTGCGTTTTGGACGGGAGAGCCCATGGAATGAATGACGTGAAATCTCACACTGCATTCGAATGGGAGAGCCCACCCTGTGATTCGAAAGGGAGAGCCTGCATTGCGGTCGAATTGGAGGCCCCACACTGCGATTCGAACTAGAGAGCCTGCGACCAATGCGCTGAGGTTCACACTGCATTAGAACGGGAGAGCCCACACTGCAATTTGATGGAAAAGCCTGCATAGCGTTCGAACGGGAGGGCCCACACTGCATTCGAATGGTGGGTGGCGCAGAGTAAAGAACCTTGCTGAATAGTGGTTTGATGGGTATACATTTACGAGCTGTGCTCCTCGAGTCTTAATAAGAGGAAACAGGAAACATGATTGCGGTGTTGTGGGAGATTTAATGGCAGGGACTGAAATGTTCCGCAGTTGCGGCACCTGTACAGCATGTTTGCGCTGCTTTGCGGTGTGGTGGGAGTTTTTTGCATGGTCCGAAGGACACCGCAGTTGCGGCACCTGTACAGCACGTTTGCACTGCTTGCGGTGTGGTGGGAATTTGTCGCATGGTCGAAGGACACCGCAGTTGCTGCACCTGTACAGCAAGTTTGCGCTGCTTTGTGGTGTTGTGGGGGTTTGTTGCATGACCCAAAAGACGCCGCAGTTGTGGCACGTGGACAGCACATTTGTGCTGCTTAGGGATGTTTTGAGCCGAAGGCAGAAGCACCGCAGTTGTGCTTTCTTAACTAAAATGGTTGCCATTATTGGCTCTTCGGTAGGTAATGGTGAAGTCTTTGAAAGACACCTAGATAGAGAAAGTGAGAGGTAAACCTGCGTACAATCCAGTGACAGGAATTTAAATGTGCTCTCACAGAGACCAGCTGGAAGTAATATTGGTGAGACCCCGCGGAAGGCACAATTTCAGGCGTTGCTGTAGAAAAGACAAAATAATCATATTTAGGTGAAACTTTAGAAAAAATGTGCTCGGGAATACAGTACATCTTCATAAACAATGTGAAAAAATAGCATAAAATTATCTGAGAAATAAGAGCTTTGGCTCTGTACTGCATACAGATATGCATGGACTTGCAATTATCATTGAAGTATTCACCTTAGGCCATTCACTCTTTAGGAGTATAACTGTCACCTGTAGTACAGTATACTTCTTGCATAGGAAATGCATTGCATAGCAATAGGTGTGAATTATCTAGGAATGCATTGAGTTGCAGCTCTGCACTGCATACAGAAATGCAGGAGATATGTGCTGGGAAATACATTACATCTTAATAAACAATGTGAAAAACAGCATAAAATGATCTGAGAAATAAGAGCTTTGGCTCTGTACTGCATGCAGATATGCAGGAGAAATGGACTTGCAATCAATACTGAAGGATACGCTTGTGGTCATTCGCTCCTTAGGAGTATGACTGCCCCCTGCTGTACAGTACATGTCAATATATGTCAATAATGCTGAGAGGAAGTGAGACACGTTGCAGAATGATTATGAATGAGTTGGAACGCGGCGCATGATCCGCCTCGGCTCATGTCTGTTCGGACAGAGTCCGTGTATAATTGCAGTGTGCTGTGGAATGGTCAGAGCCAGTGCTGCGCAGCAGCGAGCTTGCGTTAAAATGTCTGCGTTGGTTGGAAAATAATTTGTCATTAGATTATCGGTCGATTGAAGGGAGTTCTGTGTTGTATGATGCCCCTGTGTTTAGAATGAAATAAATCATGCTCGAAGGGCACTTTGGAGGGAGAAACAATCGTGATATTCATGTTAGAAGATGAGGAACAATTGCTGAATAAAGCACACCCCCTAAAGAAGCTGTGGTTTGCTAATGAGGCTGACAGGCATCACCTGTGCGGCAGAACCTGATTAAAAATGCTGGGGGTTGAAATGGTGGTTGGACTGAATAGTTAATCTTTGTTTCTTTCGCTTTCAAATAAAATTGAATTCTAATGGCATGAAGCCGGAACAGTGCCCGTTCGTGGAGGCAGCTGGCACTGCTTTCTGGGTGGAAAGTTTAGATAAGAGAACATATGAGCAGTCGTAGAGAGCTGTTTATATATATAAAACACAACGTGGTAGCCATCAATACTGTTAAAAAACAAAGAGCTGCTGTGGCAGCTTCTGTTGAATAACGAGACTGTTTGGATGGAAGAGCTGTTCTGGTGGAGCCGAATGCTTTGCAGGGAAGTTGCATCCAATAATCCATCTGCCTGGGTCTGTTCGTGGGGAAACGGGCAGGGCTGAATGATGGAAAGACTCTCATGTCAGGACAGTTGTCACAGGAAGCAGGTAAACAGTGGCTTATATAATCCTGCTCGTAGGCTGTGATTTGTCAGATTAAAATTAACATGCTCCTCCCGAACCTCTGTTAATTAACTCCATTTTGTGAATCTGGTGGAAAGTTATCGGGAATCTCCATTTTATGCAGAAATTATTTTAAATTCTTTCATATATTTAAAAAGAAATTCAGGAATGAGGCCCAATGTGTATAAATCGAAAATGTATAAATCACATTGATACCACATTGATTAAGACAGTAAAAGCCAACTTTCTTTTTTCGCCTCTCAGCATTTCAAGTCACTCCCTAAAGATTGTCTCAAAGATATCACATTGTATTTAGGTTTGTTTTAATCGGGAGCATGTATATTTCTGAAATCTGAAACCCTATTAGTTTTTAATGAATTGTCTGGCTCACTAACTGAATATTTTTATTAGGGGTGTGATGACACTTGAGTTTGTGGGGATGTGAGGAGTTGCGTGTTTGTTAGCACGATACTGTTATGTTTGAAAGAATATTTAAACTGGTTGCATAAAATACTTTGTACTGTATAGGCAAATACTCTGAATTGGCTTCTTAAAAACACTACTACCATCTCTATGACTGAGGTTTTTATCTGTTTGTGTGAAAGCAGATGTGTTTTGGTGTGCAGTGTGTTTGAGTCGCCTTTTGGATACCAAAAAAAAAAAAATTACTTATATTTTGGAAAATATGGTAATCATTCTGCACAGTCTTAGGATTTTCATTAAGAAAACTGTTGTGGCAGTTAATGAGCCCCTTGTTTGCCAGGCTGTATGAATATTAATAAATATAGATTACCAACCGAATAGCTACTATAGATGGTCATACTGTGGATTTGGTCATTCTTCAAACTAAACATTATGGAAACCATGTCTAATGTGAATAAATAAGGCAACAATCCAGCTTTCTTTCAAGCCGCTTCCACTCATCAGCTGTGTTTTCACTATCAGGCCAGTGCGAGCCAGGGTTATCAACTGGTCAGCTGGGGCCAATAGCCTCGAGCCACGAGACCAAATTTGATCTGCATTCCAAACATTGGGGCAAGAGCTCCACCCTTAATACTCTGCCCTGGTGCCAACGTTACACACCCCGCCCATTTCACAAGCAAGAGGGAAACTCAAGCTGAGGTATCAGACTCAAGAGACTACCTATCCCTCGAAATGAACATGGTGGAGAATGAAGGTGCTTTTGGTCTTTGCTTGGTGGAAAGCAAGAGCTGACTTGACAAAACTTCACCTTTGACATTGACCTCGCCTCAATCCCCAGTTGGCCTTCCTTGGCCCAAGGATAACTGGTGGGCCAAATGCACTTGGCCGTTGGTCCTAAGGAAGCCCAGAGGAGGCTAAATGAAGCCCCGGAAGTGATGGTGGGAACGCAGTTGGTCCTGGCACGCATTAGCATCCCCTCATTTTGCCCGATAGTGGAAACGTGACTATTGATTGCACATTGATTTACAAGCATAATTAAATGTTTTCCAGAATGGGTATCAGAAAGAAAGCAATAATTGTGATTGAGTGACTTATTGTATAAGTAGCAAATAATAAGTGGCCTTGAGCTTCCATTGAGACGTTCAAGTAAGCTAAAGGGCCTTTTACTTTGACTGTGGCACCTGGATATCCCCGGTTCCATGGTTGAGTTGGCGATTGATAAGGAGGAGATGGCGTTCTTTGAGGAGGTGCTTATTTACATGACTGACACACTGGGATCTCCTTCAAAGCAGCTGGTAATGAGATGGAACGAGTGAGGAGGGAGACTGGCCACTGCATGTGGTGCAGGGGACAACCGGGGAACACACTAAATTATAAATGAGATTTCTGCACAAGAAATGTGACAGTTATCTTTAATTCCCTGTTTAGCTGGAATGGGCTCAGACAACACTGTGCTAACTAATCAATAGAGCTCTTCCACAAATGTTGTCTGTGCTCTGCTACTCTGCAGACAGGGCAAGACTCAGATGCATGGGACACACTTTTGAACTCCACGCCGCTCTAATTTGCATTTGAGTGACTGAATGAGTTTTACTGCATGTGCATGGATTTTATGTATTTATGTATCAGAAGTTTAAGAGGTAAGCACGCCACATCATGAATATGGATTTTCCAGATCGCATCTCCCTGAAGGCGTTTTCCCTGGTTGGCACTGAAGCTGAACTTCAGTTGATCCTGATCTGTGTCAGATAAAAATATAGAAATGCAAATAAAATTATCAGTTGCATTAATGCTTGGACTTTTACAATTAATAAAGTCTTGCAATTGTGCTGTTTCAACTAAATGAGAGCACTACTGCTTGAACTCACATTCATTGTAAAATAATGTGATGGACCTTCCCATTCTCATGACAGGTCGTAGTAATAGTATAAGATGTCCAAAACCTAAGAAATCATACAAACTGGTTTGTAAAAAAATGTACGACTTTTACTTCCATAGAGAAAAATAAAGAACCAACCAACCAATGTTATTATGATTTTTCTTTCATTTAACCCCTAACCATACCTTAACCTAACTATAAAGTCTAACCTTTTACCCAAACCCTAAACCTAACCATTATTTTGATAGGAAATTAACTCATGAGTACCACGGAAGAAAGGAATGAAATAGGGGAAGAGTATTACAGTTTATTGACATACATCAGTCATTTGTATTTCCAAGACGTACAATATTTCGCCATCTCCTACAAATTATTACTACCTGAGCTGTCATGAGACTATGTTGCATCAACATAGAAAAGACGGACCTAAAGTGTATGAATGTCATTTAGAATGCTCCTTTTGAGGTTTGTATTGGCTGTATATGTTTTCTCAAACATAACTCATGATATCCAGAGACAAGGTACCAAAGTTTCAAGCAGGCCAGTAAACATAATTACTAAAGCAATTATTTAAATATTGTTCTTTATTACATTATTATAAAACAAAAAGCAAGTATTTTTACAATGTGAACATTGCATATATATGTAAATAAATATATACACCTTGTTGGTTTGGGTGTGTACTTTTGGCAATACCTTTTTAACACAAGTGATTGCTTCCTTGATTATTCAATAGCTACACAGAACAAAGAGAAGAAAAAAGAAATAATTAATATTCATGTCGTAGACAACAACGTTTTGCACAATGCAGTTTTTTGTTTAAATGTAAAGATATGCTGTCAATTGTTTAGAATCATCCTAGAATGTTTGGAAATCATGTCCATTTTAGTAAGCTTTAAAGAGGCAAAACATCCTTCAAAGTTAAAAATGCAAAGGCTTTTCTCTGACCTTGGCTTCATCAGCTGGGGTTGCGGGTTGTGTTGTGGTAGTAGAGGGAAAACTTGATCAAATCTCCAATGACTCGTGTGAAATTCAAATGCAGTCCTACAAGCATGCGAGATGAAGCAGACTGCCATTCACAGAGATGAGTGATACAGCACCCAGCGCTCTGACAGGATGGCGATCGATCGCTGCGAACCTTGTCTTTATAAAAGGCAAATGAGAAGAAAAAGCTCTAATAAACATCTCTTTAACTTAGCTTGCTTACAACAAAGCTACCCTTTCTGTCAACCAGAGCTGCCTCAGAATAAAAGCTGCACATGTGATCAATTATGGATGCGCTGTCTCCTACCCCTGGAATTGGTGAACACATTAGGTAATGCAGGAGTTCTATTTAACTAGATGGACTTGTTAATGTGTCCCACTGGGAAAGGCCTCCAGTTCCTTTGAGTTTCCTCTTGAGTAGGGAGGGAAAATAATGTTTTGAGATGGTAGATGAGAGAATGCTTGGAGTTGGCACAGCATCCCTTCTATGTTTGAATCAAGGACGTACAAGTGGGCATCAGGCATAAACAGCATGAAGGACATTGGTGGTGCTCTAGGAACGGTCTGCTGATTAGAGTTTGCGCTAGAGTCATTGCATTGAGCTCTTCTAATGCAATGGAGATTTAAAGTAATAATGCTTCTGTTCTAATTTTGAACTCCTGGTGGTATTAAATTATTGTCAAGTACATGTTTCCATTTATTCATTGTTTCACTTGAACTTTGAAACAGTAAGGGGCTACCGCAGGGGATATTAATAATGCAAAATGTGTATGTTTGTTATATATTAAATCAAACATGACTGGACAGTAGTTGTTGTGTGTTGCACTGAAGACTGTCCACATTTACGTAGATCTTGACATTAGTGAACATGTTTCTAGACCAGCTTGCTCCTTGCCATTTTACATTATACTACAGCTAATTCCTGTTCTCGATTTTGATTGGCCAAGTGGCATTCCAAGAGTGCTAATATTTAGGATAATACCACTGGGATGCTTCACAATTTGTATTACTCTTCTTGTCTTTGCTTACAGCTTTCCTAATAGTGCTGAAGATTTTGATTCAATGTTCTTTTGATTTCCTTCACTAATTAGTTCAGTGGCAATTTCTGTAGATTGCATATTTATGCTAGTAGATGCAAGAGATGAGCGTTTTTATGAGTGAGTCATTGAATAACTGACTCAAAGACTAACAAAGTGATTCATTGAACAACACAGAGTCATTCATGACTGAAAGAATGGAAGTGAATAAGAATGATTTCTTCACTTTAAAGGTTTGATCAAAAACACAGATTTGTTTACGAACAAAACATCACAAGTTCAAAACCAGAGTATTGAGAGCAGTGCAGAAAGCGGAGAGTTGTGCTTCATGCTTTGGTTTCTTTTGGAACTATTTTCGCTGGCAGAGAAGAAATGCTCATCTAACTGGCAATTTTTTGTCTGAAACAAAGTTATTTGTTGAACTGTTGTTTAAAAGCAATATCACACTGTAACACGACTTCACAGCAGAAGGGAAGGAGGACACAGGGAAGCGGGTTCCAGGCTCAGGTAAGACATTGTAATTGGCCACTTCAATACTTTACAGCTTCACAAACTCATCAGCTTCACAGGCACGTAGTCACTTAAACACATTAGCTTCACAAACACAACAGGGTAAACACAACAACTTCTCGAGCACTGTGGGCTTTCTTGTGCCAGACTCTCTCTCTCTGTCTGTTGGTAGCATGGCCACTTATATGCTGCTCTCCCCATACTCACTGGAATTAGAGACAGGTGTTAGACATAATTTAGCTCAGGTGTCAGCGCCCTTACCGCTTTCTCTCTCTCCGGACAGACGTTCGACCACGCCCCTGCTGCCACATATCCCCACCGCCCGACTCAGGCCGGGGAGCCATCCGGCCTGTCTACCACTCCCCTCCATTTCTGGAAAGGAAGTCGGCGACAGCCATCTGCGGTCTGTGGACCACCTTGAATTTAAAGGGCTGGAGAGCCAGATACCACCGGGTGGTCTGTGTGTTGGTATCTGAGCAGAGGGTGAAGGCCCGACCCAGCAGGTAGTAGTGGAGAGAGGACCGCCCACTTGATGACCAGGCATTTTCCACGGTGCTGTACTTTGTTTCCCTCAAAGAAAGCTTGCAGCTGATGTACAGCACAGGGCGTTCCTCCCCCTCCACCACCTGTGAGAGTATGGCCTCCAGCCCCCTGTCTGAAGCGTCCGTCTGCAACACAAAAGGGAGAGAGAAATTAGGTGTATGTAAAAGCGGCCCCGCCCCTACAAAGTGCGGCTTTAACTTGTTTAAATGCCTGTTGGCACTGCTCCGTCCACTGGACCAGGTCTGGAGCTCCCTTTTTAGTGAGATCAGTCAGCGGGCTGGTGACATCCGAATAGTTAGGCACAAATCTCCTATAATAGCCAGCCAGCTCCAGGAACTGTCCCTTTTTGGTCTTGGGTCTTGGGCAGGTCACAATCACCACTGTCTTGTCCATTTGGGGACTGCCCGTGGCCCAAGTGGAACCCCAGATACCGTACCTCCACCCACCCAATCACGCACTTCTTAGGGTTTGCTGTGAGTCCCGCCTGTCGCAGCGACCTCAGAACCGCCCTCAGAACCGCCCTCAGATGCTGCATATGCCGCTGCCAATCATTGCTATAAATGATGATGATGTCTGAGGATTTGGTCCATGAGGTGCTGAAACGTGGCCGGAGCCCCAAACAAACCGAAAGGAAGTGTCACAAACTGGTGTAATCCGAACGGTGTGGAGAAAGAAGTTTTTTCATGGGAAATTGGTGTCAAGGGGATCTGCCAATAAACCTTTATCAAATCCAGTGTCGAGTAAAAATGAGCAGTGCCTAACCGATCGAGCAACTCATCAATACGAGGCATTGGGTAGGCATCAAATTTAGACACCGCATTGACTTTTCTATAATCCACACAGAACCGGACAGACCCGTCGCTCTTAGGCACCAGAACAACCGGGCTGGACCAGTCGCTTTGAGATTCCTCTATTATTCCCATATCGAGCATTGCATCCAATTCTTCCTGGACTTTTTTTTTTATGTTCAGACAATCGGTAGGGATGGGTACGTACCCCCACCCCTGGCTCGGTCTCGATGTGGTGCTGGATGAGGTTCATGCGACCCGGTAGAGGGGAAAACACATCTGCGAATTCTTGTTGTAGTTTGGCAACCTCTGTGAGTCGGTACGGTGAAAGGTGGTGTCCGCAAGTGACCGGGGTTACGTGATTGTGTTTTGTGTTTACCTCTGACCCGAGCTCCGCCCTCTCTGGAACTACCGTAGCCAACGTCACAGGGACCGCCTCCCTCCACAATTTCAGGAGGTTGAGGTGATGAATTTGACGCGTGCCCCCTCTGTCGGTTCGCTTTACCTCATAATCGAGATCCCCCATTCGCCGTGTGACCTCAAAGGGTCCTTGCCACTTGGCGAGTAATTTGGAGCTCGATGTGTGGAGTAATATGAGTACCTTATCTCCCGGTGCAAATTCCCATAGCCGAGTTCCCGTTATACAGTTGGCTCTGTTTTTCTTGAGCTTGGAGCAAATTCTCCTGTGTTAGTTGCCCCAAAGTGTGGAGTTTTGCTCTAAGATCAAGAACGTATTGAATTTCATTCTTACTGTTTGAAGGTCCCTCCTCCCAAGTTTTGCATGTGACGTCAAGCATGCCGCGTGGACGCCGCCCATACAGCAGCTCGAATGGGGAAAACCCAGTGGAGGCTTGCGGGACCTCTCGTACTGCGAATAACAGGGGATTGAGCCATTTGTCCCAGTTTCTAGCATCCTCGTGCACGAACTTACGAATCATATTTTTAAGGGTTTTATTAAATAGCTCCACCAGGCCACCTGTTTGTGGATGGTAAACACTGGTGCGAATTGACTTAATGCCCAATAATTCGTAAAGCTTGCGTAGTGTCCATGACATAAAGTTTGTGCCCTGATTGGTGAGGATTTCTTTCGGAATCACCACCCAGGAGACTATTTTGAAGAGTGCCTCCGAAACACTGCATGCTGAGATATTGCGCAGGGGCACTGCTTCTGGATATCGCGTTGCATAGTCCACTAGGACCAATACAAAGTGATGTCCACATGCTGACCACTCTAATGGCACAACAAGGTCCATGCCAATTCTCTCGAAGGGGACCTCGATCAGTGGAAGGGGGCGAAAGGCGCTTTTGGGGTGGCTGGTGGATTCACCAGCTGACATTCACGGCAAGCCGAAAACCACCTGCGAACATCACCGCCAATGCCCGGCCAAAAGAAACAGGCTATTAGTCGGTTCAGTGTTTTTCTTTCCCCTAGATGCCCTGCCATGGGATTATAAAGAGCTGCCTGGAACACCATTTCCTGATGACTACGTGGTATTAAGAGCTGGGTTGTATCTTCCTTTGTTTGAGCATCCTGCATCACTCTATACAACCGCTCATTTATAATTGCGAAATAGGAATATGAAAGTGCGACATTCGGCTGGAGTTGTTGACCATCGATCACTCTCACTTTGTCAAAGGCTTGTTTGAGGGTTTTGTCTCATGACTGCTCCAAAGGGAAATCCCCTTCGGGAAATCCCCCAAGGATGGGAGGGGCTGCAGCCTCCCCCCCCATGTCATCCTAACGTGGAGCTGACAAAGACGGCCCCAGCTCCACCTCCCCTGCCAGAGCATCGCACATTTCACATCTCATTGCTTTTGTGCAGGACCCATCGCCGCATATCCCCTTTAATACATTTATAAATTCAGGCCAGTTAGTCCCCAAAATCAGTGGATGGGTGAGGCGGGAACTAACCATGGCCTCCACTCTATGTTTTGTTCCCTGGAATTTAATCACAAGGGTCACCACAGGGTAGTTGTGAATATCCCGATGCACACACTTCAACCTCAACATTTTATCTGTGCCCAAAGCCTTGTGTTGAACCAAGCGTTGGTGGATATTGGTTTGATTACAACCCGTGTCCACCAATGCTTGGTGATGCCCCCCTTGACACTTACCAGTATCCGGTACGATTCGGCCCAATCGGGGGCAGCCTGCGGAGTGTCGGCGATCCGGACCACCGTCCCCAGCTCCATCACAGGGCACTAATCCCGGAAGTGTCCCGGATCTCCGCAACTCCAGCAGGCTGGCCCAGGCGCTACGCATCGGCGGGCACCTCCACCTGAAGAAGAAGACACTGATTACCTGTGGCACGAGGCATCGGTCAAATCACAGCCTCGTTGATCTTTAGAACAATGGCACTCTTGCTTGAGCGATATTGCTTAAATAGCATGAGTAGGGATTCCTCCATTAACAATTCTTTTAATCAGGGCCATGCACAGACATTTGGAGGGGCAGTGACTCAACAGAGAAAAACCCCTAAATACAGTTACTAGGCTTGGGATCGATGCCTTTTTCATGCATCGATAATTGGAAGATTTTCCCAGTGATTCTCTATTTATATCAGGATATGTTTTTCAGATTTAAATAAGGCTGCTCGTTGCACAATATTCTTTGTCTTTTCAAACATATTTGTCAACACAAGGTTTGTAGCACACCGGATGTGTCTGGCAGATGAAAAGGCGCATTTTAAAATTCAAAACAATTATGTTTTATTACAGTACACTGAGACAATGTGCTACGACTCTGGAGGTTGCACATTCTGTTGTGCTACTGAACGCAACTCACATGGTTTTCCATTAGATTCCACCCAATTAAATATCAAAGGACAAAGATTATTTACTGTAGCCATCACTAAGTGATATTGTGTATACAGTGTATTCAGAAAGTATTCAGACCTATTCATTTTATTCACATTTTGTTATGTTATTAAACATATGCTAAAATGCTTTAAATAATTTTTTTCCACATCAATCTACACTCCATACCCCATAATGACAAAGCAAAAAACAGATTTTTGATAACTTTGCAAATTTATTAAAAAGAAAAAACTGAAATATCACACTGACATAAGTATTCAGACCCTTTGCTACGACACTTGAAATTTAGCTCAGGTGCATCCCATTTCTCTGGATCATCTTTGAGATGATTCAACACTTTGATTGGAGTCCACCTGTGGCAAATTCAATTGATTGAACATGATCTGAAAAGACACACACCTGTCTATATAAGGTCTCACAGCTAAAAATGCATATCAGAGCAAAAACCAAGCCATGAGGTCAAAGGAACTGCCTGAAGAGCTCAGAGACAGGACTGTGTCGAGGCACAGATCTGGGGAAGGCTACCAAAAAATATAGGCTGCATTGAAGAGCACAGTGGCCTCCATAATTGTTAAATGGAAGAATTTTGAACAACCAGGACTCTTCGTAGAGCTGGCTGCCTGGCCAAACTGAACAACTGGGGGAGAAGGGCCTTGGTAAGAGAGGTGACCAAGAACCCGATGGTCACTCTTGTTGAGCTCCAGAGATCATGTGTGGAGATGGGAGAAACTTGCAGAAGGACTACCATCACTGCAACACTCCACCGATCTGGGATTTATGGCAGAGTGGCCAGACGGAAGCCTCTCTTCAGTGCAAGACACATGAAAGCCTGCTTGTAATTTGCAAAAAAGCACCTAAAGAATTCTCAGACTGTGAGAAACAAGATTCTCTGGTCTGATGAAACAAAGATTGAACTGTTTGTTCTCAATTCCAAGCATCATGTCTGGAGGAAACCAGGCACCGCTCATCACCTGCGCAATATCATCCCAACGGTGAAGCATGGTGGTGGTAACATCATGCTGTGGGGGTGTTTTTCAATGGCAGGGACTGGGGGACTGGTCAGGGTTGAAGGAAAGCTGAATGCAGCAAACTACAGAGATATCCTTAATGAAAACCTGATCCAGAGCGCTCAGGACCTCAGACTGGGCCGAAGGTTCCCCTTTCAACAGGACAATTGAGTGGCCCAGCCAGAGCCTGGACTTGAACATCTCTGAAGAGACCTGAAAATGGCTGTCCGGCGACAGTCCCTATCCAACCTGACAGAGCTTGAGAGGATCTGCAGAGAAGAATGGCAGAAAATCCCCAAATACAGGTGTGCTAAGCTTGTCGCATCATACCCAAAAAGACTTGAGACTGTAATCACTGCCAAAGGTGCTTCAACTAAGTACTGAGTTAAGGGTTGGAATACTTATGTCAATGTTATATTTCAGTTTGTTCTTTTTAATACATTTTCAAAGTTATCAAAAATCTAGTTTTTGCTTTGTCATTATGGGGTATGGAGTGTAGATTGATGTTAAAATATATATATATATATATATTTTAAACATTTTAGCTTAAGGCTGCAACATAACAAAATGTGAAAAACATTAAGGGGTCTGAATACTTTCTGAATGCACTGTATGTTTTATTCATATAGCCTACTGTAGATCCGAGGAGGGCGGGGCCGGGCTGGAATGAGACACACCCGGTCCCCAATCAGCCTCGCGTACGGCGGCCGTTCCCCGTGTCCGGGTGGTCAGGCTACTCCGTCCCCCGTCGGACGGCAGCAGTGCTCCCCTGGGTGGACGGCAGTGTCGAGGATCCTGCAACGGGAATCCCTCCTCCTTCCCGGGTTACGGCACCAGTGTAAGGGGGGTTCAGTGGAAAGGAGGAGGCAAGAACCGGCTTGACAACTTAAATAACAATTTATTAACCAAAAAAAAAAACACAACCAAAACACACAACTAAAACCACACAGTACAGCTGTCTGCAATTCTCTCTCTCTCTCGAACTGTCGTCCCCGGCGGCCTTTATCCCTCGCGCGCCCCATCAGGCTGATTGGGGACCGGGTGTGTCTCATTCCAGCCCGGCCCCGCCCTCCTCGACTCTACACCTACACAATGTATTGTCAGTTACAAGTATGTCTTTTTGTGGTTTGACAGCTTAAATGAAATGTATTCAGTGCTACACACAGAAAAATTTAATAATAAATGTCGTCATTTCTAATCGTTCATTTTGCACAGTTACACCACTTTCATACACTTACCTGCAAACTCATCAATGTCAATTTGTTCTTTTTTTTTTTCAAGAAGTACAAAACCCTTTTTAACTTGTGTATATAATGATCCACAACAACCTAGTTTGGCAGGGTTACTCCAAAAGGGGGTTGCGGCAACTCCAAAACAGGGCATCAATTCCACACACGGTTAAGGTTAGTATAAGGGTTAGGTAAGGGGCTCCCATATCATTAATGTTGGTTTGGAGCTCCTGCCCCTTTTTTGGAGCACAGCCTGCAGCTATATTCATCTCCTATATAACATTTACTGAAGCGGCGACCAGCTTCAGTAAATGTTATATCTCCCCCTTGTGTTTTCCCAAAGCTATTACACCATTAAAAAGCACACAAATGAGGCTTCTAATTTAAATGTCAGCAAATGATAATATATCGATGCCTCAAAAACATATATATTTTTATACATAATATTTTATGACATCCCTAACAGTTACAGAAACTTATTTACAAACTTGTCAAAGTCATATATTTTGATGCATTTTGACCCGCTCAAGTGTCAAGTGTCTGATTTAAATCACAGTTAAAGTTCTTGGTTCATTTTGAGTCTGACATAAATGAATGACTTGCAGTTCAGTAAGTTTTTAATTCACTAAAAGAACCACTCATAAGAGGCATTCGTTCATGAGGAAGCGCTGTATGTTTTGTGGTGAAGATTCAAAAGAAAAGATTGCAGATTCAAGAACAGTTAATGAAAACAAAAGTCATAAAAATAATTTCATTCTGGCATTTAAAAAAAATAAAATAATTATTGGCTCTTAACCCTCGCATTATATTGAGGTTTAACTGAAAAAAGTTCTGACCTAGATGCATCTAGATTCAGTCCTTGGTAGGAAGAAATGTATGATCTTTCTCCTGCCCCCTACACTCCATGATTGGCCTTTGCAGAGTATCTAAAATGTATCTAGAATGAGAGTGCCACTCGTGAGGTCACTCCGCATACGTCCGCTAATGCAGGCTCCAGTTTGGGAGTGACTGCTCTTTGAGTGACACATCGTATGCAAAGAAGAGAGAGAGAGAGAGACTGAGACAGTGGAAGCTGGTTCAGGCTTTTTTAATGTGACCACTTCCTTGGGAACTGGACCTGAGTGGTAATTGCCGACTGATGGAGGGGAGGCGGCAGGTGTGACTGTCGGCTCCAATCAAGCCTTCGTGCCCAGAACCCATGATTCAGAGCTGAAAAAAGAGAGAAAATGAGTGCTCACTCTCCTCGGCCATATACATTTCCTCTCACCCCTCCTTTGTGTCACTCTTGACATTGTTTTCACCTTTCTCTTCTTTACCTTAGCCTGTGCTCTTTCACCCTTTCCACACCTGTCGACTCGATTATGGAAATTAGCATTTGTGACGGACCCCTAAAAATCAGATTAGTAGGAGGAAAGCCCTTTTATTGTGACATGGCTATTCCATTGGGGGACCAGAGGGTGGAATTTGCACATCATTTGGTGTGCTTCCCTTATGTTTGCTGATTCTAGATGGGAGGGAGGCAGGGTATGGGTGAGGAAGGGACTCAGCACTGCAGGACGTCCCGTGGTAGGAGTGCTGCTTAGTATCACACATCAGTGCAATTGTTTCAGCAATATTGCATTTAAAACCAAAATTGGGATACAGGGAAGATTTTAGAATGGGACAGTCTAGCAATCATCAAATGTACTAATTTGGTTAAGTGTGTTTCTTCAACTTTGGGCACTTTTAGCAATGTGAACTTATAGAAAGTAAAGTCTCACACATTTTTCACACTCTCACTAGTTTATTTAATTTGCCTTCTAACAATGTCCAACAGTGTATCACTGTATCAGAGCATCACTAGAAATATATTTCATTTTTGTCGTTTTTTTTTTCTCTCTCTCTCTCTCTCTCTGAAAGTCATGGAAATTTCCAACACATCTCAAATTCTTTATTGTGGTTAATAGTATTCTGTGATGAAAATTACATTTGTAATGTTTTTGAAATAAAACGGCCAAATCCTTTGTCTTGCCCGAGCTAATTTAAAAGCTAACATTTTATGTATCCTAAATACAGACAATAAAATAATAGTTTCACACTTCATTGGAAATGACACCCAATAAAAATTTTTCTGCTTAACACTGATATTTACAGTACCTTTTGTCACATTTAATCTCAAGCATGCTATTCACTGGCACCTTTGGTTAATCGATAAACAAGAAAACTAACTTTTGAAGAAAAAAAAGTACTAGGGACAAATTTGTTTGGTGTAATGGAAATGATGCTACAATGGTGGGATATTTGTATTTTTTTTTTTTAACAACGATTACACCATAAATATTGAAATGGTTTATTTTATTTATTTCACTCTTTATTTACTTTATCATACTTTTAAACATGCAATAAATTGTATATTTAAAATGGATTTTCATAGTTTAATATTGAAGTCTGGGTCTGGGACAAGGCTAAAACAGGAAAATATATAAATAAAAGATTTTCAAAGTACCAAAAATAATGATGAAGGCCTGGTTAAACATTTCTAATTAAGTTTTAATGAGCCGTCATATATCAAAAAGAAAAAATTTGATATCTGGGACCCTGGGACATAAAATAACCCGAAATTGAAGAAACACCCTTAAACAAAGTTACTGACCACCATGAGGTTCATATCACTTTCTCTACTAACTTTTGCCAAATTTAGGGGAATGTAAAAAGAATTGACAACACGTCTAACCACCGGTCTCCTGGAGATACGTTATATTTCATTATTTATTATTTATTAAAGGAGAATATCATCATTTGATTATTTTCAGGGGTTTTAAATCTTCTTTAGATGGTTTCTCTTGGTTTATCGCACAAGCGATAAAACTCAAGCTTAACCTGTAAAGGCAATAAAGAGCTGAAGTCTTGGGTGATGACAGGGCCGGCCCATCCTACAGGCGAAACAGGTGGCCGTCTAGTTTAAATGTTTAAACGTGCAAATTAAATGAACAAGTCATCAGATTAAGAAACATTGTTGACTTTTATTTTGAAATTCTTCACAGTCCAATTGTTTCTATCACACACACACTTAGGGTGTGTCTCAATCAGTTACCTAGTTCAGTAGTCAGGGCACACTGATCAGTGAGTCAGCCATTTTTAGGGCTGTCTCATTCGCAAAATCGTTCCATTGCTTTACAATGCACCGTAAAAACCAGGGAGCATCGTTGCTTACTATGTTCCCTTACACAACCCTGTTCCTGGAGGCCCCCCCAACACTGCACATTTTGTATCACCTCCTTTATCTGACACCCAATTCAGGTTGTAGAGTCTCTACTAAAGAGCTAATGAGTTGAATCAGGTGTGTTTTATTAGAGAGATATCCAAAATGTGTAGTGTTGGGGGGCCTCCAGGAACAGGGTTGGGAACCATTGCCTTACCAGAAATGTCGTCATGTCTTCTGAAGTCTCTCAAGTGGTTTGATGAGGAGCACAAGTGTAAAACTATGTAGTCCAAGCCTTATTTTCTCTTTAAAAGAGATGTTATTTGTAATGTCTTTCATTCATAATTACCATGAAAGTGAAACAATCTTTTAAATATTTGAGTTGTTAAAAGGTTTCAAATACACTCCTATATATTTGTATTTCTTTATTTATGCCATTTATCTGTTATAATAACACTGTACTTTTAAATATCTTCAAGGAAAATGCATGACAGTGTCATTTATACAGCGATGGTGCTGATTAATAACAGCTGCGCTTCAATGTGCGAGCTTGTTAATGTGTCGCAGGTGATTGAGTTATGAGTGACCCAATGTTCAGTGAATAAGTACCCTTACCAGTGCCCGAATTACAAATATACAAATACAAATATTCCCTTATGCATGCATGTACATTTTAACCTAACATCTTCATGTTGGGAAAAAAAGCTACTGGACATGTTATTTTTCATCTACCGAGCTATACCGTATAGTGCTTCTTAGGGGGCAGGGGGCGGGCATTTTCATGATTTCGCCTAGGGCCCCACAAACCCTCAGGCCGGTCCTGGGTGATGATACTGTTGTATGAAGCTTTAATTTTTCAGAAAGATTCAGTTCATTAAAAATGCACTCCGTACCATTTCGCTGACAATGTTTAAATATTGTAACTGCTGCAAGTCAGGCTTAATTTCACTGTATTATGATCCAGTACTTAAGAGACTGTTTAACCCAGGGTTACAGAGAGAGACCGATTCAACCTCTTTCCCCACGTCTGCTCCTGCATCTGAACATCTGAGGCCTGACTTCTGGTTTCTTCTCTGGATTCACTGGTGACTTTTTGAAGGCAGTCACTCAGCAGGAGGGCTCTGATCCACTGGCGACTGCATACTGTGCGTCAAGTACACAGTTTAACTCTGAACTCATCTGACGTCAACATTCATGGCGGTGAGTAAACAGTGTGACATGTTGGGATTTAGCATCATGCAAAATGAATAGCACCCAAATATAGAACTCTCTGTGGTGTATTACTCACTAAGAAAAGAGTAAGTGCCATTAGTCTTGATAATATATATGTATATATATATATATATATATATATATATATATATATATATATATATATATATATGATAATATTCTTTTTTTTTTCTTTTTTTTTATCTCAGTGAAACCAGGACTTTAAAATGATGGATTATAGTTTTAGCATTACAGCTGATGTGTAATTTTTTTATGTTAAAAATCTTTCTCATATGCTTAATATGCAGAGACAACTGTTAGTTGCCATTCGTAGGTCGTTTTCCACCAAATGTTTAAAGACTATGGCTCTATGATAGTACCAAATTGCTTTGCCATAAGTTTGGGACGGGAATATCTGTTTGTCTTACCAGTGGTAGATATGGGAGTGTTCAGGAAAGCTGTTTAAAAACCAATACTTGTTTTTGCAATTCAGTTTGATTATGCTATTGACACAGAAATTACTCAATTCCACTTTAAGTCAAGTCACTTTTATTGTCATTCAACCATGTGTCTGCATGAGGGACAAGAGGAAATGCTAAAAAACGTTTATACTTATATCATTATTGCCGGAGGGAATGTTCCTGTTAATTACAGGTTTAATTTCCTTTAATATTATTTCTATGGATCTCTATTCTATTGAATCTCTCCCCTTCACACTGTCAATGGATCACTCCCGAAGGTTTTGGGTGTCTGATTAGCCAGGCTGCTTATGTCTGGTGAAGTAGTGGAAAGAGAGCATTATGTAGTATATTTTATTTTTCTGTTGAGGAAGCCAGATGGTCAATATCTCATGTCTTTGAAGCTGAGGAAGTGGAGTTGCTGCTTTTTTGGACTTAGTAAAGTTGTTGGTAAGTAACATAAAAAAATCTGTTACTGTTTTAACTTTAATTTGAAAATGATTATCACGCTGATACAGAGCTTTTTAAAATTATAAAAACATTTTGTGAAGTGAAATAAAAATAAGCCAGGGCGTGGCTACAAGGGTGGCATGGGGTGGCAGCTGCCACCCTAAAAATGAGCTTTGCCACCCCATCTGCCACCCCAGCATACAATGTCAATACTAATAGTATATATATATATATATATATATATATATATATATATATATATATATATATATATATATATATATATAAATAGTTTAATCAACTTAATGTTAAGTTTTTACTACTCTTACTAGTTTTAATTAAGTTACCGTTACTCTCTAAATCCTAAAGTTGTCATTAATAAAAACATTTAAGTGGTCCCAATTAAAGAGTACTTGAAATGTCACATTTTGGAATCATTACTCAAATACATAAATTCTTAAAACTTTGGTCTCATGTACTACTAACTCAAAATTACCAAGTACAAAATTGCGGCTTCGTGGAATATCCATAAACCCTTGCACTTGAATAAATTATGTTTGTTTGGTCAAAACAAGGGAACTTATGTAGTAAAATAATAGTTTTTTTTTTATTTAAAAATGTATTTAGTTTTAATTCCTGTGACTATTGTTGTTGTTTTGTTGTAGCTGGTTGATGATTGAGGTTTTTGTGAAGTCACCATGAGGGTGATTACTGTTGAGTGAACTTGGAGCCTGTTAAGTTTAAGCAATTCTTCTTTACTCAATTATACTTTACAAAAGTGCAGATTTATGTGTACTAAAAAGTACTGAGTAGAGTCCAGTCCATAGTCTAGTCATAATTTCCCTTATACTGTATAAGACAAATCAAATCAAATCAAATCAAATCACTTTATTGTCACACAGCCATATACACAAGTGCAATGGTGTGTGAAATTCTTGGGTGCAGTTCCGATCAACATAGCAGTCGTGACAGTGATGAGACATATACCAATTTACAATAACATCAAATTAACACAACACAATTTAAACATCTGTTATACACATAATTACACTCAACTTAAAACATCAAATTAACACAACACAATTTAAGCATCTGTTATACACATAATTACACTCAACTTAAAACATCAAATTAACACAACACAATTTAAACATCTGTTATACACATAATTACACTCAACAATATACAAATAATAACATACACTGTACAGTATACAATATGCTGTTTTTGTTTTTGTTTTTTGTTTTTTTTGTTTTTTACTATATAGATACACATTATTCAATAAAAATTAAAAATTAAAATATATATAAAAAGTATATATATATTATATACTTATACTTATATATATATAGCAACGTTACAGAATACTTGACCGAACCATGAACCCAGCAGTTTTAATTCTGCGCCTACGTCAGGGGAATCGTCCCCTGGAGGACTATGTTGAGGACTTCTGCGGTCTAGCCTGCCAGGTGGACTTTAATGAGGTTGCCCTCAAAGACTGTTTTAGATTTGGACTGAATGAGTCCATTTCATTTTTGCTAAATGGCGGTCGCAGTTCCCTCAGCCTGGCTCAATATATCGACCTCACCCTACAGATCATTGATTCAATATTCACTGTGGGGGAGGCAGCAGCCAAGCCAGAATTCCACGACATGGCCGCCGCCGAGCCAGAGTTCCACGACATGGCCGCCGCCGAGCCAGAGTTCCATGACATGGCCGCCGCCGAGCCTGAGTTTCAAGTCATGGCCGCCAAGCCAGAGTTCCTCATCATGGTCGCTGAGCTAGCGCCATCTTTTGCTCCATGCCACGTCACAGCAAAGCCTCAGCCCGCTCCATGCCATGTCACAGCAACGCCTCAGCCCGCTCCATGCCACGTCACAGCAATGCCTCAGCCCGCTCCATGCCACGTCACAGCAACGCCTCAACCCGCTCCATGCCACGTCACAGCAATGCCTCAGCCCGCTCCATGCCACATCACAGCAATGCCTCAGCCTGCTCCATGCCACGTCACAGCCACACCTGAGCAGTTGGACCTGGAGATGGTTCCCACCCTTATACCCACCTTAGTTCTCCTGAGCAGGCAAGGGGAACTTTCGGCCCTCCGACCCCGCCTGGACCCTCCGAGCCCTGGACTTCGCCTTGGCCTGTCGGTCCCTCGACATTGCCTCAGCTCTGCGTTCCCTCGGCTCCACTGCGGTCCTTCAGCCTGTCAGGTTTGCCGGGGTCCCTTGTCCCTCTGGCTCCGCCTTGGCTCTCCGATCCTCTGGCTGCGCCTCGTCTCTCCAATCTGTCAGCTCCACCAGGGACCTCCTTCCCTACGGCTCCACCTTGATCCTCAGTCCCACCGGCTCCACCTCAGTCTTCCGATCCCCCAGCTCCTCCTTGCTCCTCTGAGCCTCCAGCACCACCTTGGTCCTCCCTGCCATCGGCTCCACCCTGGCCCTTCGAGTCTTCGGCTACTCTCCGGGCACCAAGTTCCATGGCTCCACCCCTTGAGCCTCTCCCGGCTCCGCCTTCCATGGCTCCACCCCTCAAAGACTCTGCCCTGGTCCCTTGCCCCTCGCCCTTTCTCGCCACGCCACGCCCCACGCCTCAAGACACCCCCCCCAGCTCTCTACAGAAGTTTGGAAGTTTGTAATGTTTTTTGTGTTTGTTCTTGTGTTGGGGTGTCGGGAGCCGCCCCTTAGTGGGGGGATATGTCATGTGTATTTTGTTGATTCATGTCTTTTATTTTGAAATGTTTAGTTCCTGTTTCCCTTGACATGTGATTCCTGTTTTCCCTCCATGTTCATGTGTCATGTTTTCATTGGTTTATTGTTTAATTAGCTTGTTATCTGTTGTGTTTGTTCATTGGTTTATGTTCTCCCATGTCTTGTATTTAAGCCCTCATGTTTGCATTGTCTAGTTGTTAAGTATTGAATGAATGTATGTGGATGTGTTTTGCTCCTAGCCAAGTCAAGCCATGTTATGTTTATGTCAAGTTCATGTTTCATGTTTATAGTTAGGGTTTTGTTTTCACTTTTGTAAATAAACTGCACTTGGGTTCTTCACATCGTCATTGCCATCAGCAAGCATCGTTACACAAGTTATAACCCCATTTAAATAATTAAATCAAAACAATGATAATTTAATCATAGACAAGATAAGCTTACTTGTAACTAGTTAACATTACTTAAAAAATTAAGTTTACTTTACTTGAGGCAAATAAGTATGTTTACTTAGAAAAAGCATGCAAACTGATTGGCTTGAAAAATCTAAGTAAGGTCAACTAATTAGATTTTACACTTTAAGTATCCAAATGCATTAAATATAAATGTAAGTATATTATAGTTGATGTTGACATTGTGTAGGGGTTTATTCATGTTGAACTGCCTAAACTCTCACCAAACGCACAAATTACTACAGACCATTGATTGCAGCAGCAACCAATGCCGTGACTGTTCACAGCAGTGGCCAATCACAGCATCAATCAATTGCGTACCTACTATTTCAACGTGTGTACAGTGTTTGGGCTCTTGCGGGTTGGTGAGCTTGTTTCCTCAACAACAATGACCACATGGACAAATACGTAGAAAAAAATACGTAAAAGATGAATTGCTCAGTTGTTTCCAAGTATTCATTGAATGATTATTAGATGCATCGCTGTCAGTTATGGGTTGAGACGTGTCCTCGCCCCTTTTTTGAAAAAGCTTTCATCTTGAGTAGGAGTTTCTATTTAATCTGAGTGTGTTTTGACTGGCTATCCGGCGCTGGAATGTGTTGTTTTGAATGTTATGATAAGTGTTCATTGCGGCTGTTATTAAGTGTTCATTGCGGCTCCTCCTTGCTCCTCTGAGCCTCCAGCACCACCTTGGTCCTCCCTGCCATCGGCTCCACCCTGGCCCTTCGAGTCTTCGGCTACTCTCCGGGCACCAAGTTCCATGGCTCCACCCCTTGAGCCTCTCCCGGCTCCGCCTTCCATGGCTCCACCCCTCAAAGACTCTGCCCTGGTCCCATGCCCCTCGCCCTTTCTCGCCACGCCACGCCCCACGCCTCAAGACAACCCCCCCCCAGCTCTCTACAGAAGTTTGGAAGTTTGTAATGTTTTTTGTGTTTGTTCTTGTGTTGGGGTGTCGGGAGCCGCCCCTTAGTGGGGGGATATGTCATGTGTATTTTGTTGATTCATGTCTTTTATTTTGAAATGTTTAGTTCCTGTTTCCCTTGACATGTGATTCCTGTTTTCCCTCCATGTTCATGTGTCATGTTTTCATTGGTTTATTGTTTAATTAGCTTGTTATCTGTTGTGTTTGTTCATTGGTTTATGTTCTCCCATGTCTTGTATTTAAGCCCTCATGTTTGCATTGTCTAGTTGTTAAGTATTGAATGAATGTATGTGGATGTGTTTTGCTCCTAGCCAAGTCAAGCCATGTTATGTTTATGTCAAGTTCATGTTTCATGTTTATAGTTAGGGTTTTGTTTTCACTTTTGTAAATAAACTGCACTTGGGTTCTTCACATCGTCATTGCCATCAGCAAGCATCGTTACACAAGTTATAACCCCATTTAAATAATTAAATCAAAACAATGATAATTTAATCATAGACAAGATAAGCTTACTTGTAACTAGTTAACATTACTTAAAAAATTAAGTTTACTTTACTTGAGGCAAATAAGTATGTTTACTTAGAAAAAGCATGCAAACTGATTGGCTTGAAAAATCTAAGTAAGGTCAACTAATTAGATTTTACACTTTAAGTATCCAAATGCATTAAATATAAATGTAAGTATATTATAGTTGATGTTGACATTGTGTAGGGGTTTATTCATGTTGAACTGCCTAAACTCTCACCAAACGCACAAATTACTACAGACCATTGATTGCAGCAGCAACCAATCCCGTGACTGTTCACAGCAGTGGCCAATCACAGCATCAATCAATTGCGTACCTACTATTGCAACGTGTGTACAGTGTTTGGGCTCTTGCGGGTTGGTGAGCTTGTTTCCTCAACAACAATGACCACATGGACAAATACGTAGAAAAAAATACGTAAAAGATGAATTGCTCAGTTGTTTCCAAGTATTCATTGAATGATTATTAGATGCATCGCTGTCAGTTATGGGTTGAGACGTGCCCTCGCCCCTTTTTTGAAAAAGCTTTCATCTTGAGTAGGAGTTTCTATTTAATCTGAGTGTGTTTTGACTGGCTATCCGGCGCTGGAATGTGTTGTTTTGAATGTTATGATAAGTGTTCATTGCGGCTGTTATTAGTGTTGTTTAGTGTCGGAAGTTTTTCCGCAGCTCACGCTCTTTTCCGTGTGCCCCATTGTGATGGCCTTCTCGGCCATAATGTTGTGTGTATGTAGAGTGTGTGTTGTCTTTCTCTCCCTCTCTCTTAATCGCTCTCAGGTGTCGCTAACCAGGTGAGCTGATTGTTGATGAGGTGCACCGGTGTGCAGTGTGTTTCCTCCCTATATAAACCGAGTGTTTCATGGCTGGGTTGTGCGATGGGAGACTGTTCCATCTCTTTCACGGGTGCGCAGGCGCATATTGACTTTTTTCTGGGTACCCGCTGCTAGTGCGGAGAGTTTGTGGTTGTCACTGTCTGAACTTCAGAGTTCACTGTTTTTTCATATAGAAAACTGTCAATAAATGTGTCTGTGTTTCTGCTATTCTCGTCTCCCCGCATCTTTTATTGCATTTTATTTTTAAAATGTAACACCCATCCACTGACGTACAGATGCAAGTTTTTTTTATTTAGGCCTAACTTTGTGTTAATCTTCGCTTTCAAATGGATTATTCCAGCTGTTACAAAGGTGATGAGCCTACAGGACTTTATCAGCAGAATAGCATGGGGTATGCATGCACTGTCCATCCATGGGTACACTGAACAAAATAAAATTTGGCCTACATAAGGTGGTGACATTTTGTCCAGATTGCTAGTTCCAAATGTCAAGCTAAGGAAAATTTTGAATTTGTTGGTGTGTTTAATGGACAATGTCTTGGTACTCATAGATTTTGTTACTTATTTTTCATGCAAATAAATAAAAAATAACATAAAAATATATTTTTAATGTTGGCAAATCAGTAGCAAAATGGTTACTATGTAGTTCCTGTGGAAATGCAGTTGTAACACAAATTCGAGGACATTTGTAATTCGATAGTGACTCCAATTAATTAACTAGTACTTGTTGCAATGAAGCTTGGTGCCTTAATCCATAAAAACACCTCTCGTGGTATGCATGCCACCATTTTGCCACCCCATAAAAAATATTTCTAGATCCGCCCCTGACAATAAGAACAAACATAATAGGAAAGCTTCACTACAACTAAAACTTTAAAATAAGGCAGAGGTTTTTTTCACTAAGTCTAAAAAGCAACAAAAAGCATTAAATGCTATTTTTGCACTCTAGTGCAAATAGTGGTAGATACTCTTACACACCTATTTAAATACAAACTTACAGTATAGTGGCATCACTGCAGCATTTTTATTGTGTTTATTTGGAGTCCCACAGACAACCTACACCAACCCCTAGCCCTAAACCTACCTTACAAAAATGAACCATGGTTTTACTACAGTAACCATAGTATCACCATGGTATTTTTCTAGTAACCACAAAATTAAACATGATTACAATTAACTACTATTAACAAAATGTTACTGTAGTAACACCATGGTTAGTACATCAGAACTATACAGCTTCCACCAAAACACATAGTTACTACAATATTACTACAGTAAAACCATGGTTAATTTTATCTGGATCAAATCCTTCTCTTAACTCCCCAAACTTCACTGTGACCAAATCACTGCGAGGAATCTCTTTTATTTATTACTATAAGTAGTATTATAGGAAATATTAAGAGTAGAGACATGGGAAAAAGTATGTCATACGGTGAGATTCGAACCTGGATCTCCAGCATGATAACACATACACACACTGTCATTACACCCAGAGCTACTACAGCTGCACATGTGGTTGCAATTTGTTGTAAAATTCTGTGTTTCCACCAGACTATTGGAGTGCAAATAGCCACTTAGTTATCCAATCTCTTAATCGACTAAATGTCTATCCCATTAACCAGTTTAATATGTCTGCCCAAGGGCGAAAAATTCAATATGCCCACCTTCATTTGATCAGCAGTTGACCCCAAATTAATCTGTCTTGGCTGTCTTGAGTTTGGTCTTAGCAGTGGTGGGCAGAGTTAGTATAAATAGCCTCTGCCAACAAGATGGGCTATTTGCACTTAGTGTAAATAGAGACTCTGTTAAAATAAATGCTCATGACTCCAAAACTAACTAAAATAAAAGTGACATTAAATTAATTTTAGTTTTAGTTTTTAATACACAATATATATAAACTGAAAATTTTAGACCTTAACAGCCTGCCTTAATTAAGCATGAAAATGTCACTGAATAGTGAAAACACTAGATGGCCATGAGAAATGTAACACTACTAACCATATTTTTGTTACACTGGCAGTGCATGCTATCTCTCCTGAACGCAGCCAGAGGTCGCCATCTCCAGAGTACTAACCCTTCCTTCATGAACTACATTTCCCATAACCCTCTGCTCAGACTGATTACTCATCCACCTGTTTCACATTATCTCTGTCTATTTAAGTTCCCTGTTTACACGCATTCAGTGCCAAGTCTTGTTCTGCCTCGTCTGCAGTTCTGAGCATTATTTACCATTACTTTTTCCCCTGTGTTTTGACTCCTGCCTGTTCATCATATTTCCCAGCCTGCTTGTGTGTTTTTGGACCTATTGCCTGTTTACTGGATTACCCCTCTGTCTCTCAGATTTACTTGGTTTGCCTTTCTTGGACTGTTTTCCTGTGTACCAAACCCTTGCATGCTTTTTGTTTACCCTTTGATTTGCTACTTTGTTGTACTGTTTATACTTTTATTAAACTGCATATGGATCTTAACATTACTGTCCCAGCGTCTTCGCTTCAGAAGACTTTGCCCAATTTAGATCCAGCAGCCTTCCAACAGTTACACAAGCTTGTTACAGCGCAAGCTTACCAGTCACCATCAGCAGCTGTGCAAGCTCACCTCTATCACGGAAGAACTCTTTAAATCCATGCAGCCAGAACCGCAAGTATCTCCGTTGGGAGGTTAGTCCACAAGTAACTCTGCCAGCAGCACAACATACTCTACAGCTGTTGTTAATTCTCGACTCTCGCTTCCTGAGAGGTTTGATGGATCACCCAGTAAGTGTCGAGGATTTTTCTTACAATCTGAGCTTTTTCTATCTCAACTACCTCAAATGCATCCCAATGATGAAGCTCATGTTTCCTTTATTGTATCACTGCTGTCAGGAAAGGCATTAGACTGGGATACTAAAGTATGGTGTCATGAGAACATTTTAAGATGCTCTTTGTCTCACTTCCTAGCTCATTTATGAGAGGTTTTTGAACACTCTGAGGGTGGTAAGGACCCGGGAGAACTTCTGTTGTGTTTAAAACAGGGGAAGAGGTCTGCTGCTGAATCCTCTTTATCCTTTCGCAAGCTAGCAGCACAAACAGTGTGGGTGGAGGACACTTTGAAACTGTTGTTCCATCAGGGGTTAAATCCTGATCTTCAAGCTGAACTAGCATGTCGTGATGAGGGGAGATCTCTTGATGAATTCATCAAATTAGCCATTTGCCTGGATTACCTGATCAAAGCCTGTCGTCCAGTCAGCTCACTACAGACACTTCACTCTGACATCACTGCAACCAGTTATCATAAGCCCATGTAAGTGGGTCTGTCTTCTCTCTCCTCCGAAGAATGAAGACGCTGTCTCCAGCAGAGATTATGTATCTACTGCGGACAGTGGGGACATTTACTGGCTGCCTGCCCTAGGAAAGGGGATGCAGTGGTGAGTTTGGAACTTTCAAACCTAATTCTTATCGAATAGTTTGAAGTTTCTGTTACTTTGCATGTGCGAGATAATGAACATCATGTATCTGCCATTTTAGATTCAGGGGCTGCAGGTAACTTTATTGACCTGGGTCTCACCAGGAATCTGAATCTGTCTTTTGTCCCCTGTGTCCCTTTACATGTATCAGCGCTAGACGGACGAACTCTGGGATCTGGCAAGATTCAACAGATCACCTGACCCATTCGTCTTCAAGTTGGACTCCATCATGAGGAGATTAAATTCCTAGTCACTCACTCTCCTTAGAACCCGATTGTTCTAGGCCTGCCATGGCTGAGACTTCACAACCCTGAGATCTCATGGAGAGATGGACAAATCACTCGTTGAGTACTTTCTGTTTCCAGTCTTGCCTCAACCTTCCTGCCCAACCCATCTCTCTCCCTCCTGTAAGCACCACGACTATCCTCACTGAGAAGATGTCGATCCTACCACATTATTATTCGGATATCCAGGAGGCATTCAGCAAATCAAAGGCTACGCAACTTCCTCCTCACTGTTCCTGTGACTGTGCCATTGACCTTCTGCCGGGCACCTGTCCTCCATGCGGACGAATATACCCCTTATCTGCACCTGAAACTAAAGCTATGGAGGAGTACATACATACGTTCAACATCAACTGTATGCCAAAATGGAGAAATGTGAGTTTCACCAATCTACCATCTCTTTCCTGGGGTATGTCATCTCCCCTGAGGGGGTCACCATGGACTCTTCTAAGGTGCAAGACATGCTGCAGTGGTCACTACCTGTGTCTGTCAAGGAACTACAGCACTTCCTTAGTTTTGCCAATTTCTACAGACGTTTCATCCGAAGTTTCAGCTTGGTGGCTGCTCCACTCACCTTGTTGCTCCGAGGAAAAGCTCTAAAACTAATCTGAACACCTTCTGCCCATCAAGCCTTCGATGACCTCAAACGACACTTTACTACTGAACCCATTCTCCATCATCCAGACCCCACTCGACCCTTCATGCTGGAAGTGGATGCCTCTGATTCAGGAGTTGGTGCAGTACTCTCTCAACGACAAGGATCTCCCGCCAAACTCCATACCTGTGCCTTCTACTCACGCAAGTTGTCAGCTGCTGAAAGAAATTACGATGTAGGCAACCGTGGACTGTTGGCCATGAAAGTGGCTTTCGAGGAATGGAGACATTGGTTAGAGGGAGCTCGTCATCCTTTCTTGGTGATCACGGATCATCGCAACCTGGAATGCATCCAGCCTGCTAAGCTTCAAAATCCTCGTCAAGCTCGATGGTCTCTATTCTTCTCCAGGTTTGATTTCACCATAACTTTTTGACCTGGATCCAAGAATACCAAAGCTGATGCCCTGTCCCGCATTTATGGGTCCACTACTTGCAACAACCCTGTGACTTCGATAATCCCACCAACCCTCATTGTCGCTCCCGTACAATGGGACATTATGGCAGACATCACCCAAGCTCAGAACCAAGAACCCACTCCCACTGACTGCCCTCCTGAAAAGATCTTTGTTTGCTCTGGACATCCAGGCGCACAAGCTACTTGCAGATTAGTACAAAACTGATTTTGTTGGGAGAACCTAGTGCCTGAGGTTGCGGACTGTGTTAAGAACAGCAATGTGTGTGCCACCTCTAAGTATGTTCGACAGCTCCCGTCTGGTCTCCTTCAACTGCCTGCCCCTCGTCGTCCTTGGTCCCATATCATTGTGGATTTTGTCATGGATCTACCCAACTCTCAGGATTTCACTACCGTCTTAACCATGGTGGACCGCTTCTCTAAGACCTGTAGATTCATCCCTCTGCCCAAGCTCCCCTTGTCTATGGAATGTGCTGAGAACCTGTTCCAGTATGTCTTCTGCTTCTATGGCCTACTAGAAGACATTTTCTCAGCCTGTGGTCCCCAATTCACCTCCCAAGTCTGGTCTGAATTCTTCAAATTGCTCAATCTCAATGTGAGTCTAACTTCTGGATATCACCCTCAATCCAGTGGACAAGCTGAATGCCTAAATCAGGACCTAGGTAAATTCCTCCGGGCTTACTGTCAAGTGAATCAGCACGACTGGAGCCGTTTCCTACCCTGGGCCAAATATGCTCAAAACTCCCTGTTCAAACCGGCCACTGAAACCACTCCTTTCAGTGCATCCTAGGTTTTCAACTCCCTCTCTTTCCCTGGTCCGGGGAGCCATCCGATTTACCTGCAGTCGACGACTGGATGCAGCGCGGTGAGGCTATCTGGGATCAAGTTCACGTCCACTTACAACATGCTATTTGCCAACAGAGAGAGCAGGCCCATCTCCATCGGCGGTCTGGCCCCAACTATGCTCCAGGGAAGTGGGTTTGGCTATCCACCCGAGATCTTCGTCTTCGGCTCCCGTGCCAGAAATTAAGTCCCAGGTATGTTGGTCCTTTCAAAATCCTTTGTCAAATAAATCGTGTGTCCTTCAAGCTTCAGCTCCCTGCTAATTACGTGTCTCCCCCACCTTTCATGTTTCCTTGCTCAAACCCGCGGCCCCTCCGAGAGAGGAGGGCTCTCAAGACCCCCAGAGACCACTTCCATTCCTCATTGATGGAGAGGAGGCCTTTTGGGTACACAAGTGCCTGGATTCTCGACGCCGGGGTCGGACTCTCCAATTCTTGGTTGACTGGGAGGGCTACGGCTCTGAGGAGCGTTCCTGGACGAACTCAAAGGACATTCTGGATCCTGCTCTCATCTCTGAATTCCACCACGACTTCCCTATTCGTCCCGCTCCCAGAGGTCATGGTAGACCCCAACGCAGACAACCTCCTCGTGTCAGGAGCCGCTCGCAGGGGTGGGGGGGCTCTGTTACACCGGCAGCACCTGCTATCTCTCCTGAACACCGCCAGAGCTTGCCATCTACAGAGTGCTAACCCTTCCTTCACGAACTACATTTTCCATAACCCTCTGCTCAGACTGATTACTCGCCCACCTGTTTCACATTATCGCTGTCTATTTAAGTTCCCTGTTTACACGCGTTCTGCCTAGTCTGCAAATCTGAGCGTTATTTACCATTACTTTTTTCTTGTGTTTTGACTCCTGCCTGTTCATCATATTTCCCAGCCTGCTTGTGTGTTTTTGGACCTATTGCCTGTTTACTGGATTACCCCTCTGTCTCTCGGATTTACTTAGTTTGCCTTTCTTTGACTGTATTCCTGTGTACCAAACCCTTGCCTGCTTTTTGTTTACCCTTTGATTTGCTACTTTATTGTACTGTTTATACTTTTATTAAACTGCATATGGATCTTAACATTACTGCCCCGGCGTCTTCGCAACAATTTGTCTGAAATCAGTTGACACTTTAACATTGGCAACCTGAAACTGAAACTAAACCAATAATCAAAGTAAAAACTAAACTAAATAATGAAAACAAAACCCTGGTAATAACCATGGTTTATAAATTAGATACTTTCGGGTAATATTCCAGGTTCAATATAAGTTAAACTCAATTTATATTATTTGTGACATAATGTTGATTACCACAAAAAAGTGTTGTGACTCGTCCCTCTTCTTAAAAAAAGAAGCAAAAATAAAGGGTACAGTGAGGCACTTACAATGGAAGTATATGGGGCAATGCGAATTACATTTTTTACAGTCGTTTTAGGGGTTAAGAAGTTTTAAAATTGGATATAACTTTACCAGAAAAGGTTAATAAGCGATTTTATCATACTAACATCATGTTAAAATTCTCATTTTTTAGTATGCTTTTGAAACGGTGAGTATTTTAACATCTGCGAATTGGCCCCATTGACTTTCATTGTTTTGTTTGTTTGTTTTAAAGAAAAAGAACAAGTCGAAAATAATTTGTGTGGTAATTAATATTATGCCACAAATGCTGTCGATTAAGCTTAACTTGTATTGAACCCAGAATATTCCTTAACAAAACAAGAATTATTTGTTAAACTGAAGTCATAGTCTAGTGTTTAGCACACATGCTCCAACACATTCAAACTTGCTGCTTATTTGAGCAGCATGAGGTTGAATTTTTGCAGAAGTTCAAAACCCTCTCAATAAAAAGTGATAAAGGCTTAAATTAAAAATAAAACATTGATTAAACATTTCAGCTGTTGTTGTTGTGTAAACATTAGCAGTGGAGTAAGGCTGATTGCATTCATTAGGTCTGGATTTAAAGTTACTTACCAGCCTGCATATCCACAGAGAGGCTAGAAGTTTGAAAAATGAATCATAAATCCTGTGAAAGAGAGTAAGTGGAAAGAGAGTCGGGAGGGGAAGAGGAACGACATGGCAGCTAATTTGCTGACATGGGGGCGATGGGGAGGTCGGCCTCTGATAATATTGTTTCTTGAAGGAGAAGCACAAGCAGTGGAGAGGAACAAAAGTAACTGTGCCCCACAAATCCTGTAGCCAATTAATCCATATCAATAATTAATAGGCATTGTCTGTATAGGCCACAGCAGATTGAGTTTCTCTCTGCCTGCCTAGATTGTTATGACAAGTAGTGACTACATAATGATATTAGCGATTAATAATTCAGTGCAAGCAGCGTTGCTTCAGGTGACGGGGATGGCCATGCCTCCACTCCAGACCACACAGTGTGAGGTGGTCAGAAAAAGTGTGTGTTGTGTGTGTATGTGTGGAAGTGGGAAGAGGTGTTGATGGACACATGGAATGAAAAGTAAGACTGAAAGCAAAACAAGAGATGACCCTGAAAGCACAGCCAGTTGTTACTTTGTACATGGACTGTTGGTGTTAGTGTCATATAGTATAGATGTTAGTCAGAGTAGATGCCAGGGATGTAAAGAGACTAATTACAAATACTCTTGTTACTGTAATTAATTAATTAATTAATTAATTTTTTTTTTTATTTAAGGAATTGTATTTTATTAAGTAGTTAAATTTTTTTATACTTTTACTGGACTACATTTTACTGCATTATTATCCCTCTGTTCGCTACATCCCTGTTGACGTGATTGACTAGGGATAGAATAATCAGTCTTGTGACTCCCGTCAAATTCAAATTGCACATAGAAAACTTAAACGGCAGCAATAGAGCTATCGCCAACTGCTGTTTATCATGTAGAAGGTAGGGGGTAATGTAGAGGATGCCTCAAGCAGCAATACAACACCTGGATGGCCGCACATAAAACAGCTTTTCGCAATGAAGATGAAGAAGGGCAACTGCATGACCGTGTCATGTCAGCTTTGCTTCTCTAAGCCAGTTGAAATATCGGCATTCGAGAATTCTACCTCTAATTTAAAGAAAGATAAACTGCTTTGGATTTCTGCTTTGTAGATTATCTGTATCTATAAAGTAGCCTGTAAATTAGCTATCACTTAGATTATTGGGCTGCTGTGTGAGATAGTCAATGTTAGTGATCTGTAACTGCAACGTAATTATCGTTAGCTTGCTATCTCTGCCTATATCAGTGCATTAGTTCAGGGGAATTGGTCCCTCTTCAATTGTACACATTTATCTCAATTTTCTCTGAGATTCCTTTCTCTGTTGTGATGCTGTGATTCAACACATTACATGAAAAACAAAATTTGGCTACCATAGACTATATATACGTACTAATACAATACCTTTTTCCTCTTTCTTTAATGCACTTTTCCTACATCAATTTGAACTTCAATTAACTATTTAAAAGGTATCTAAACAGACTAAAACTTGACTGCTTGCTTTAGCATTAACAAATCTTGTTATCAAATGCTATTCCATGTCTTCAGCAGCGGTGTCATAGACATTAGTTTCAACATCATGGTAACTATTTTCACGAGTGTCATCAACACTGTATTTGTGACTGGTGAGTGAGTGCTCACGTTCACAGCTGTGCTTGCAGAAGCAGTGCTGTTTAGAAAAATTATGTTTTTCCCTTTCGGGAGTGTTGAGATCAACTTTTTCAATTCCTCCCTTTTTCTCCTTTTCTCTGCACTACTAGGATAATTATTCTCTCTCTCTCTCTCTCTCTCTCTCTCTCTCTCTCTCTCTCTCTCTCTCTCTCTCTCCACGAATTCAAATCGAACCAAACTAGCAACAGTTTATAGTGCATATGGTGATCATATGTTGAAATTGTCAGAGTGGTGTGGCTTGCTTTCACCTGTTTACCACCTTGGAATATTCCATTACAGCCTGATCTGAGGGGGGAGGGGGTTGCTTGCATTGACGATGCTGAAAATAACAGCGATATTAATCATACATTGCCCCTGAATTAGATGAGGTTAACCACTTGACGTAGCATCACACATTCATTTGTGACAGTTAATTAAGTGCCCAGCAGCAGAACATCACATATTTGTGTCCTTGGAATTGACAGCAAGATCACAAGCTCCCAGATTTTAAATCTGACTGCTTTTGTGCCAAGCTGCTGACACAGAAATATGGATTCTAAACTACTCGCCTATTCTCTACACCCGTTCTAGTGTATGGTAATGACATGTCATGTGACAGTCTTTTTTTTTCCCCTTTTTTTTCTTTTTTCTTTTTTCTTATTCTTTGCATGGCATCTGTTTTTACATACATTGCTATTTAAAATGGTCTTTTCATCTCTGTAAGCAAGTTTCTCTGTAAAAAAAATTTAGCAAGCAGATACATGTAATTTTTATCACAGATAAGTGATGTGACAGTTACTTAATATTGATTTTTATTTGTATTTATTTGTATTTATTTTTTTGACAGAGAAAACATCCATCCAAATTAAAGCAGTTTAATGAATGCATATTGAAAAGAAAGAGCTCTAGAGGACAAAGATGCAAAAAATATAAGTAAAAGCCTTTGTATTTTAAAAGTTGGCAGTCAAAAATAAAAGTGTTTAAGAATACCTTTATTTTTCATTCTTTCTGACAAACAGCCATAAAAGGGAAAGTGAATTAGCATTAGATGCTATTTGCACCCCTAATTAAAAACTAACTTACAGTATAGGGGCATCACTGTTTATTTACTGTGTTTATTTAAAGTCCCAAAGACATCCTACACCAACCCCTATCCCTAACCTTAACCTTCCCTTACAAAAATTAACCATGGCTTTACTATGGTAATCATAGTATCAGCATGGTATTTTGTATTAACATTAAAACCAAAACCATTAACCATATTAACATTACATGACTATAGTAACAAAGGTTTTGTCTGCTAAATTGGTCAATGCTTTCAGATTTTTCAAATTGGCCAAAGCTGGAATTACCATCCTGCACATGTGCACCTAAACAATTTGTTTAGCTTCTTTGAATGGATGTGACATGACAGACACAGTGTGTCCGGTTTTTGGAAACATTTGAGTAGTAATTATATTAATATACTCTTAACCCTCATCCTAACATTACTGAGACCAAAATAGCCTTATTTTACTTACTTTTGTGCAAATGTAGAATCTCGCTAGCCAGAGATTGAAACATATGTGGCATCAAAGCTATAGCGATTGTCAAGGCATGCATGAACAGTTGCCACATGGTGGCGCCTGTCCAAAATTCAGCACATTGGGTCCGAATTTGGGTAGAAAACATTTTTGGAAGTAACACAGAGATTTCTCGTGTGATCATGTTGGAAGAAATGCAGTAATAATATTAGTTTACACTTTAAGGCCTGTGGCTGGTATGCTTTTGCCTAGCAAGCCCACACTAATGGATTCAGTGCATCAGAGCTGTCTGCTCAGTCCACAGGGGAGGATCTGGGACTTGCCTTGTTGAACCCACTTATGTGCTCAACTGTCAATGTGACAGATTGGTCTATGGTTGGTGTCCCAATGGTGCAGCTCCACATCTGGATAGTTTCTGCCTGTTTCAAAATAGGGAAAAAAAAAATATATTTAAAATGCTCGAAGAGGTTCCCCAAGTGAAAACTTTAAGACCAGTTTTTATTATATAATATGATTGGAATTGAAGTTGGTAGGTTTATGAAGACCATATCTTTCGAAGTTTGCGTTCATGCTGATTGAGTGGTGTCGCCAGTCCAGTGTCTGTATGATACTTTGTTTAAGCATAGAGCTTTCTTGCTCCTGATAGTTATATCCATATGTAAAAATCACTGCTGGAAGTGGGGAAAAATAGCTGAGCGTTTCAACATCACTGTTGGAGAGAGGTGGACGGGGAGCCTTAAAAGATGTGGTGGTTTATTCTGAATTCTTTTTACTGTTCTGAAGGCACACAATCCAAAAGTTACTTCTTGACAAATTAGTTTTAACTCATGACAGCATTTTTTAACAAAATTGGGTTCTGTTTTAGTTCTCCATTATTTGCTTTCTTCCCAACAATTATTATCTTTGTGGAATGCAGTTTGGTGGTGAAAAATCACACATTTTATATTACCAGTGAGTGGGTATTAAAGGAGGACATGTCATCTGGATTACATAATCAGATTACAGAAATCAAAGTACAAAAATGTACTTTTAAGAATATTAAATTACATTTTAAAATACTCGTAATAGGATTAGTTACTTTTTATAGATTACATGATTATACATTAATCAGGCAACTGCAGTAAATTGTTAATAATTTATTGATCCCTCGAATTCTTCTTCTTTTTAAATATTTAAAAAAAATCATTTTAAATCAGCCTACAACTATACATTCAGTAAGTCTTCGAGTGTTTTTCTAAAGTGTTTACATAAATGCGCATAAATGCATAAATGCGCCTGACAGGGATGGCGTTTGTCATGCCGTAGTAAGAATATTTTGGGTAACTTTTTTTATTTCACTCAGAAACAAGTATTAGGTAAAAAGGAATCCAAATGCAATCAGATTATTTTACCTTAAAATGTAATCCAAGAGATAACGTAACTAACTACAATTTTAGTCATGCAATTTGTTACCAGTACCAGATTTAAATTCAGAAGTAATCTATGCAGCACTGTATATTCTGTTAATTCTCGCAATAACTTTTCCTGTGATCCTGTTTACCATTTATTTTAGGTCATTTCTTCATTTGCGTCATGCTTTGATCCAGCACCTGTTTAAGTGCTTTTGAATGTGAGTTCTCTTTTTTCCTATGTAATGCTTTAGTTTCTCTCCCATTTGTTTCTTCTGGAAATGTAGTTATCTTGGCTTTTCCCTAGCAGATTTGGTATCCTTGCCAACAGTTTATTTCCTTAAGAAATTAATGACTTCCTCTGATGTGCATTTGAGGGACTCTGATATTGTCTGATTGACATTTAACCCTCTCCGTTATTACACAAGGGGTAATCAATAAATAAATGAGTCATCAATGTGAATTAATTGCTTAGCGATGCATTATTCATCTGCAGAGTTCATTTACGGAGAAGAGAGGATCCCCAGTGCTGTTTATAAAGTTGTGTAGAGTGTGGCAAAGGAAATGTTCCACACTCAAGTTTTGTTGTTGGTGAAGAAAGCAGAGGCACGTGGAGACAAAAACAGAGGGGAAATTGTGCCCAAGACAAAAAATGACCAAAACGGCAATTGCAAGTTGTGTGACCAATGGGGTGGCCAGGCTTCGGTCCATGGTGGCCATGGCCACCCCCTAAATCTGCCCCTGCCTGTCAAGCATACAGTTTGAGCTGCAAAAAATATTTTGCCATGAAAATGTGAGGGTCATTATGGTTTTTGATTTTCTTTTTCCTTTAGTTTCTTTCTCTATAAGAGTTACCTGCTAGTATTCACTGTTAAAGGAATATTCTGGGTTCAATACAAGTTAAGTTCAATCGACAGCATTTGTGGCATAATGTTGATTACCACAAAAGTAAATTTCGACTCATCCTTCATTTAAAAAAAAAAAAAAAAAAACAATCTGCCATTGAAATCAAAAATCAAATACACTGAGGTACTTACAATGGAAGTGAATTGGGCCAATCACTATTTCAAAAGTATAGCCACAAGATGTTAACAATATTCTAGTTAACATGACTTTAGTGTGATAAAACTGCTTACCAACCTTTTCTGTGAAAAGTCATATTTAATATTACATTTTTCAACTATATTACCATGACAACATAACACCGTAAACCCTGTAATCCAGCAGAAGCAACCATTTAAACAACTATACAGATCAAATAATACACAAGTTTCAACAGATGAATTAATGTAAGCGCTTTTATAAAATTATAAGATTCACATTATAAACCCTCATTATAAACCCTCTAAAACTTGGCCCTATTCACTTCCATTATAATTGCCTCACTGTAGCATTACTGTATTTGCATTACATGCATCAAGAACTCAGGTAATCATAATTTACATGTCAATTAGACTGACATTTCCTTAATGTACTCTATATGTAATATCATGTTTATCATTAGCTTGAATAATAGGAAATATACAGTCATATCTATCACAGATATGGGGTTCACATTATATTGGATGTTGGTTTGATTATCAGATTTTGTCATTGCTACGTCAGCAATCATTACAAACCATAAACTGTCACAGCTTGACGTTGTATAATACTCGTTTTAAGTTAAAAAATCTTACATAAAAGTTATTTTGCATCTTTGTCATAACATTTCATTAACAATCACGCCTCTAGAATGCACTTTTAGCAAACAATATTGTGCTGCCTGTGGTGTTAAAACAAATAGTACCCACCTAAATGATGCTGTCAGTGTTTCTAAACAGCAAACACAAAGAAACATGGTTGGGCCTGTCCTGCATTCTTCATATGCAAAATGTATTATATCCTTTTAGGCATAGCATGTTTACTTAGACCGTACACTACTTTTTTGTGCAGCCGGTACTCAGCAGCTGTTGCATAACATGATTCAAGGCATATCACCAACATGTACAATGCGCACACTTGCAACATCAGTCTACAGCACTTCCACCTGCTGTTGTTAATTTTGTTTGATTCATTCAGTGAGCATATTTATTACCGCCAAAGCAAACAGTGGAAATAACTGATCTAGACGTGTTGTGCTCCTGCCTCCTTTAATTGCCGTGGACCTCTCCCTCCACTGTCTTTCTTCTGTCCTGAGTAGAGAAAATAAAAACACTACGTTTGTAGCTCACTGTTCAGCTTTTATCTATATTTTAAGCCACACACAAGGTGTAGAGTTGAGCTGGAGCTTGTTACAGGGGCCTTCTCTTGCATAATTCATGAGCATGAGCCGGTAGCAGCAGCTAAATAAAAGATCTTTCTTTCAGTGGCAGGACAGCAGCAGCTACCTGTCCATGCTGCTAGCTAGTGTCATGGAACATGCAGGAAGATCAATACGCATTTGTGTGACACAAATCGCTCAGTCGACTGTGTATCTTGAAAGTGATCAGTCCCTCAATGCTTGTCCCTAATGCTGAGGTGCATTTGATCCACTTTCTGATGCCAACAATACATAAGTTTCACTCGCCACAGGTGCCCATTACACTGTCGATCCCAAAACCTGTGAACTAAACAAAAATGTCCTTTTTATAATTTATCCATGAAATCAATTATGTGTAATGGGCTTTATTCATGAAACATGAGCTAAATAAATTTCGGTGCAGTTCATTTGTTTAACCATTCTTCGTTAGAATGGTTTTATGAATGATTTTCAATGGAAATTTTTCTGCTCATGTTTCATAAGTGCAGCCCATTGCGCTTTATTTTAAATAGTATATCCAATATTTTAGACCCAATAAGTGCAATGAAGTTGTCAAATTTTATAACATGGATCCTTACCTGTATCGCAGCAGTTCCAAGCTGAAATGTCCACTGTGTGGTGCTAAAATTGAGTTTAATTTTCTCTCAAACAGATGAGGGTTTTAAAGTTAATGCTCTATCAAGTTTTAAATCAACAAAACCTACCTCCCTAACCTAAACCTTAAACCTAAACCTATCCGATAGTGTCATAAAAAGTAAACAGATGAAACACATTAAAGCAACCAAGTCATTTCATGGTGCTTCTGTGACACTTCCGCTTCATGTGTCGACTTCATGCCAAAGCAGGATTAAGCGGCAAGTTAGGTAAATTTAAACTTAATTTGAGCAAACTCTGAATTAACAGGATAGGTTTTCATTGAGGTTCAACACCATAGTAGCGTTCGCTAAATGGCTAACATGACATACACAAATGTATGGTCAAATTCTTTTTGTTAATAAAGGAGTGTTTATTTTGTATTGAAAATAATTTATTTGACTGATCCATTTTTATATTGTCAATATAATTGAGTCAGTACTGCGGCAGCCACAAGGGTGGCACCGCTGACTGATGCTGACAAGCCACGCCTGAGGTAAGCCACTAATTTGTGTCTTGTCTTCTTTTCTCCTGATTTCTCATGTGTGTTCTCTGTCAAAGTTGTAAAATACAACATTTCTCATGTCAAAACATATTAAGCTTCATCTACTTTGGGTTTCATGTCAAAGAATTTGTTAGTTTTAAAGATATATCGAGTTTTCTAAAGTTTGAGTTTCCCCCATTGTAATGAGTGTAACAGCAATTGGAATGGTCGTTCAGTGCAAGTGAATGGGCCATATGGTGCTCGCCCCTTATCCATTGTATTCTGAGATTATATTTGGCTCAGTTTTTGTTTATCCACCTTTTTCACAGGCAGTAAAATTACCCATTATGCTTAGCGTGCTCTTCCAATGCGGATGCTACAGACTTCCGCTTTGCAGCTTATTCCCATTACCAAGCACTGAAATATTACTAACAACAGTCAAAAATGAGTGAACAGTCTGTGTTTACTTAACGTAAATCCCTTTCTCACTAAAGGCCGCGTGTGGACATTCAGTTTCGACGGCTATCCATGAATAGATAGGTATACAATCACACACATTTACATGGAAAGTTACTGGGCTCTAGCGCTCTCTGAACGCGCCCTGTGTGTGTGTGTGTGTGTGTGTGTGTGTTTGTGAAAGAGAGAGAGAGAGACAGCATGCAGAGACAGAGAGAATTCACAGATATGATGCGCTAGATTTAATTATGTTTTTTGTTGAGCAGTTCAATATGAAAACAGCCAAAACGCAGACATTTAGGGAATCTAGAAATCCTGACTGGTCACTGACAAGGTAGTCTTTAAGCCACCTGTAGTTGTTATAACACCCTATAACAGCGCATTATTATCCAGACCCTTAGCTGCTCGCCATCAATAACATTAGTCTAGCTGATAACAACAACTAAGCGGAAGTGTGGAGCGGTCCGAGAGGAAGTCTCTTGCTGCAATGGCGCTGCCTGTGGAGAAGTCAGGAAAAAGGTGGATAAGTAGTGAAATGGATCCACATATGTCTTGTAATATGTTGTTTAATTAAATCACATGTTTGATTTAAATTTTCAGTGGTTATTTCTGTTCAAATATTATGTTTAATGTCAGATTGCAATACTAATGGTGTAAATGTTGTACAGTGATGTCAAATGTTACAGAGTTTTACATACTCAGCACAGTTATATTTCAGCATTGTTCACAGAAGAAAACCCTAAAAATGGCTAACTTTGCAATACAAGGTAAGGCAATACAACTCCCCATTGGTCTTTGTGTTTTTGTTTTAAAACCATTATGTTACAGACGGGCGTATTGCCACGTTTGGCAATGGCCAAGCTGTTCAGTCATGTCAATTCGTTGGCCAATTTGGAAAGCACACCTATGGCTAAAAATGCATCATTTAATATTAAAGCATTTGAGTGAATTACATGGTGATACGTTACCAGAGGTAGAATATATAATTAAGAAAAATGTATTATTATTTCATAGCTATATATATATATATATATATATATATATATATATATATATATATATATATATATATATATTATATATATATATATATATATATATATATATATACACACACTGTATATATATATGTGTGTGTGTGTGTGTGTGTGTGTGTCTATATGTAATTACAAAAGTGATAATTATTCAAGTTGTAAAACAAAGTGATTCTAAATCAGAGTGGATTGTGAAGAAACTGATATATAGTAATTGAGAAAAATGCTTTTATTATTAAGAAGACATATGTTTCACATTAAGAGAGAAAAAAATAATTTAAATGAGTTTAATAAAGACGCTGACAAGCCACGCCTGAGGAAAGCCACTAATTTGTGTCTTGTCTTCTTTTCTCCTGATTTCTCATGCAAAAATGAATCTGTCACTCAGGTCCTATGCCTGGGACCTGTAACATACACTAATATGTATGCATTTTGAATGGTTTTTAATATGGATCAAAAATGACCCGAAGTAAAAAATAAGGGTGCAGTTTCTTAAGACAATAGGAGGGTTAAGAGGTATTAAGATGCTGGCTATCAACTTTCTTTGATCCTGAGTTTCTGATTAGTTCATAAGTACGTTCACATGAATGAATGACTTTTGCAGTAAACAGCCAATCGTGTGCAACATGGAGACTTCTCGTGAGAGTCCTTTACTTCTCCACTTTAGATCATTATGAAAATTATGAAGAATTTACACATTTACATAGCACAAGAGGTCATTATAAAAACATGATCCATTAATGAACATTTACGTAACAAGAACAAACGCCGCTGCTGCCACAACAGCTAAAAAGGACTACTGGAAAAAATCTCTGAATGTCATAAAGATGTAAAAATAGCTGATATATCAATGTGCAAGTGAATTAATATAGGTCCACAACAAGAACATACAGGCATATTCATTTTAAAAGCTCAAATAATCAGTAAAAAAAAAATAAATAATAAATAAAATGGCCTACTGTTGAATAATTACAAAGTGAGCACTTATGAGTTTGAGAAAATGGTATTTGTTAATAAGACCAGTGTGCTTTTATTGAACTCAAGTAAAATACTGCATGTTCATGGCAAGCAAATCCATAAAAAAGGTTTGGGTGGCATTCGCACTTTTCTTATACACACATGCACACATTGTCACGGCGCCGGTGAGTTTGTCGGTTTGTTTTGTATGTTTTGTCATTTTCTCTCCCTCGTGTCTCCCAGGCGCAGCCGGCATGCATGATCGGCGTTTCCGTGGGAACATTGATTGTTCCCAGGGAACGCTGATCATGCCGCTGTTTAGTGTGCTGAGCAACACCTGATTTTCTATTTCTCAACCCAGTGACTGCCCATTATTATTGTTAATAAATCCTTTGAACTGTTCCTCTGCTTTTGGGTCTGTTTGTCTCACTATTGTTCGTTGCACACATAATACACATTATGTATAAACATACTGTGCACTGTGTGTGTGTATATATATATATATATTCTCAGAATTGAGGAGTGATTAGGCTTTTAATATTTTAAAATTAATCATTACTGACAGACAATATATTAATACATCTTTCCATATCTCAGATATTTATTTTAGGTTTATTTTTTCAATATATTTTATGGCAAGAGTGAGTAAATGATCAAAAACGTGGTGTCTTTAAAAAAATGTGAGACTGCTGAAAATGTATTTCTCATGAATAAATAGGCCTAATTATAATTAAAAGATTGCATGATTTCTAAAATTGTTTCTTTAAACTGCACTTTTAATTGGAGATGGAGATACCAGGGGAGTGACCTTATTGCATCAAAGACATCACTTTGCCCACAGCTGATTGGTCCAGTATCTGTATGAGATTTGTGGCTGGTTAGTGAATCCGGTCCTGCTCAACTCGCTCCGAGCAGTATTCAAACTGGCATTTCCTGCATGGGAGGCAGCGCGCTAACAAGGAGGCTAAAGGCTACAGCTATTAGCGTCAGTCGCTAGTGCGCCTCTTGAGGCCAGGGGAGTGAGGTTTATACATACCGCACAGCTATCACGTACCAGCTGGCTCCCGTTACATGTACAATGGCAATAAAGACCCCCTTAATGAAAATCTGTTTTATTGTGGTCCCAAAGGGTATAATGATAAGAAAGAAAATAGCCCCATTGTACCGAATCATCTAAAATCATGTTAGTGCACAAACCTTTGAAAGTCTGCAATATGTGAGAAAGATGCATACCCATTAAAGCAGGTGGGGAATCTAGAGAACAGCATGGGGCTAGTGAAATTAAATTTGATTCATATATGTACAAAAAACTATTCTGTATATGTGTCTAACATCAACAAAGTCTAAAAGTTGAAAGGTCACCACTGGTTCTACCCATACGGGTCCAAATTGACTGGTTAAGACAATGGAAGGAACAATTTATTTGAAATTGTTCTTTCTCTTTTACAATTATATACAAAAATGATTTTATTTTGTTTCTTTTGATGGTCTTGACAAAGTCACAATGTTTGGTTCAGATACCAAAAACTTTGCAGTATTTATAACTTAATCTTTACCTGTCCCGGGTCAAAAAAGACCTTAAGACAATAGGAGTGTTAACCATAATGAAGCCTGAAAGGATTTGTCAGGTTTTGTCAAACTAAAACCAATCCTGGAATCCTGAGTTTATTCAGCTTTTGTAACACATGGCATACCTCTGTTTTTTGCATCACAAGTGCAACGCTCAATCCATAAATCTATTAAAATGTATCGCCTTACAAGTCATGCACTATAGTAAATGTGTGCTGATGTCATAAGTAAGCATTGTGTGAGGAACAGGGTGAAAGTGTTTATGAACTAATTATCTGCCCTTTTACTCATAATTTGTGTGAAAGGAAATAAAAGTTGTTGTTTTATTGCCACTTGTGTTTATTACACCAGGAAACTCAGGGTTCCCACTCTTTTCAAGGCACAATTTTCCAGAACATTTCCAGGACATTTTATGTGCCCAACAGGTATAATATTTAAAGCAAAAACACGTTGATTATCAAAAATGTGTCTAATTAAATTAATTAAATCAAAACTTTAATCCAAAGAAAATATAATCATTTTAATTAATTTTTCAACATAACATTGCATTATTTTTTATCAAATAAAGTGCTTATATATATATATATATATATATATATATATATATATATATATATATATATATATATATATATATTTTTTTTTTTTTTTTTTTTTTTTTTTAAATCCTTACAGCAAAATCTGAAACAACACTGGAGATATTTTTGTCAAATGAAGTGAGGAAAAATAGAAAATTTAGAGAGATATTGCTTTAATACATTGTAAATATTGTTACATTTTTTTAGGTGTTTCTGTGTGTTTTTGGCTGTAGTTTCTCACCTCCGGATAAGCACTTCGCTACATGGCCCAGTGTGATTTATTAAACCCTAAAAAGTTGTGATTTAACTAAATGAATATGTAGTCTGTATGTGCCGAACACTTCAGAGTGCTCTGCTCTCATCTACTACATTCACACACAGAGCTTGCTTTTTGATCATGATGCAGTGTTTTCAGTGTATGAATGGCTGGCTTCACACATTCATTGTGAAGCACATAGCACATGCATATTATAAATGTGTTTAATTTATTAATTGGTTCAATCGCAGTCTTTTGCAGTTCAATAATCAGAATAGGACATATTGCAATTTTTTATTTGTATTGTGCATTCAAACAAAAATGTATGCCATTTTCATCTTAATGAAGGAAATGTATCATGAGAGTCAACCGCTGATGTTGTTCCACAATGCGCAGCCACCGGCAGATACACAACGATACGAATGTGTGTATTTGACACCTATCTTGAGTGCCAATCATTACCATGTTTTAGTATGTGTAACAAAAACCTTGTTAGCGACACAGTCAAACAGTTTAATTGTGCTAAAATATTTTCCAGGACAAATTACTATTTCCAGGACATTTAAGGATTTTCCATTTTACTAAATTTTAGTTATAGTAGCATGTTGTTTCTGTGAGATCAGGTTGAAGAATTCAGTGTATGTTTGACCATTGTTAGCCCAGGTCTCAGCTTGGAAGTTCCTTAATTTAAGTCTGCCTTGAGCCACTGTTCCACTATATTAACCATTGGCGCTGAGCCCATTATAGAACACTCCAGTCTGTAGGACTCATACTCCCTCTTCCTAGATTGCAGTGGATGGTGGATAAGGCAAGATTAAAACATCATGTCAGGAGAAAAGACTTGATGTGCAAGCATAGGCATAAAACCACATACGGAAGGCAGCAGCATCAAATTGGACAGCAGACTCTGCTATATCTTTACAAAATGCATGAATCCACTGAAGACCCAAGATCAACCCCCATGTCTGCCTATCTTGGTTTCTCTTTTTGGGTAAAGCAGCCGAACAGCAACGAATGTTCTGACGAAGGGCTTTGGAGGAACGTCTCGGGGAGTGGAGGGGTGACTGATCACATTCCGAATGAGGGTATAAGGCTAGAGGTTGGTCAGAACCAGGGGTATGGATTCAGATCTGAAGGCGTGTGCGAGTCGGACTGAAGCGTGCAGAGCTGCACTGAACAGACTCTGGCTATGACAGGGTAAAGGGGGAGTTGTGGGGGATGATTTTTTTAAAGCCTTCATTCTCCACCAGTGAAATTATAACCAGTATGTGAAAACAAGTCTGGCTTCAGGCTAGCCACCCAGGAGAGTGCTCAGCCTCAGGGTTATTTCAGAAGAAAGTAACTCAGGAGAAATAATGGGGCTGGGAGTACAAGGGAAGGTAAAGAGAATTTTTATTTAGTTCACTCATAGTCTCGCTCTCCATTCTTTTGCAAGCCTACATGACTCGCTCAACACCTTTTCTGTGGCTTGCAGTCCTTTGGATGCCCTCTCTTTCCTCTCCACTCTTCGCAGATACAGCTTGACCGGTGGTGTGGAGTAACAAAGCTTGAAAGACCGATCGGTGTTCACAGGACCAGAGATGCTCCCTCGTTCCTGCTTGTCCATTCACCCAATCTCAGACCTGCAGGGATTTTTTTTTTTTTTTTCTTAGGTTTGTCCAGAAAATCAGTGTTAACTCAACAGGCAATACAAATGAGAGATGCAAAGCAGACTGTTCACTTTGCTCTTCTTGTCCTCTCCACAACATTGCAACACAATCAGACATCATGCATAGATACATAAATCTTAACATTTGGATCATGTAGTCAAACTTTCTGCTGCATTTATTGAATCTAAATAAGCATTTTGTCAGAAGGATTGCTCCAGCGAAAAGACCTAAAATATTTACTAAAATGTAGCTGACTCTCAGCAAATATAAATCTTGTATAACATCATGAAGCAGGAAGAAATCTATGCCTTCTCCCTTTTCACTTTCTGAATGAGCGCTGTCTGTTTTTCCTTCACAGGCAGATCTTAACAACAAAATATCAAATTAACACAGATGTAACGGTATATTTCAGAGTGAATTAAATTCAACATTTTAAAAACATGGACTAAATTTTTTTGTCTGGCTACTCAAAATATGACTCCCATTTTAAGAGGATTTTCTACATTTTATTCACTTGTCTGTGAATGGGCCTTTCTGTTTGCTTGTTGGTTCTTAGAGTAGGAGTTTGTAAAGTGTACAGTGCCCCCCCACACACTTACAATCACACGTTTATATAGCTTGAGCAGCTCTGACTGATATCAGTTTTGACATCTCAAAGGCAAGGCAGGGCGTTAGCCTGTGGCATCCGGGAAAACATGCTAATAGTGAGACGCATTAGTGCACTCAGGGGCCTATGATAATCAAAAAGGATGTGTGTATTTCAGCAGCCCCATCTCATGGCCTAGGAAAGGTACTTGTAAAGACTGCTCCCGGTTCTCCATGCACATCCTGTACACAAAAATATTTTCTATTTGTTAATTTAGTACACCTTAAGAACAAAAGTGTCTGGCAAATAGAATTTCTTTTTTTCTTTTTTTTTTTCTTTTTTTTTTTACATTAGTGTTCATATTACAGTGTAATTACATAACTACTGAATAATAATGAACAACATGACCTGAATATCTTTTTGTGGAGCTGGAGCATGTGATTTGAATTGTTCTTAATATGTTTTTATAAAAGCATATAAAATGTGTAACACGAACACTTTAATGTAATCTTTGTTAGCTGTTATGTTTCTTTATGTGCTTAGATATAAACCCTCAGTGTTCATAGTGGCTTGTAATTAATCACTCTAAATGAAACGTACAAATAGTATTTTTCAGCATATTATATTCACACTACCACTTCATTGACTCAGCATTAGCCAATGAAAGATATGAATCTATCTATCAATATTGCCACTGAGCATTAGCTCTGGTTCTTTTGATTCCATTAGAACACTCTCATGAATATGCTAGTGTCAAGCTAATAAAATCCATTAATATTAAATCCGCTATAATATGCACCCTCTGCTGTCATAATGGAGGTCCAGCTTTTGCCTGTGTTAATGTAAAGGCACTGTGACCAGCAGTAGGTCTAGGTTTAATTGGGGCAAATAATTCAGTAACATGGGTCTTGCCTAGTCTGATGTACCAATCCATGAGCACAGGCCAATAACACAATAACAATAACAACTGAACATTGCTTGTACTTGATTCTGTCTGCATATATCTTTTGATGTGTTGAATTCAATGTAGAATGAATTGAATTAATTGTAGTCATCCTAAACTCGTTTTTTTTTTTTTTTTTTTTTTTTTTTTTTTTTTACATAATTTTGTAGTTAGCCTTTATATTCAACACAGATGGTAAGGATTTGCAAATTAAAATCCTTTCTCTGCATTCACTGTTTATAAATAAGCACCATGAAACACTTTACCTTTAAATATTAGAAAATCAAAATCACATCCTTTCAGTTAATATTACTAAGGTTACATTTGTGTGTACGTTATTTTGGCACGAAATTTAAGATGCAGAGTTGCCATTTTTATTCCACACCTGTGTACACGTGTATTTCTGTGTGAAATGTAAAGTGTGTGTATGACTGTGCAAATTAAAATACTTTTGTGCACTTCACTGTTTATAAATAAGCACCATGATATATTTTTCACTTCAGATTCTCGAAAATCAAAATTACATGCTGCGTTTCAGTTAACTTAGCCTGGCGGTTGCTTACATTTGTCAACTTGTGTACGTTGTTTTGGCGCGAAGTTTATGTTGCAAAGTCGCCATTTTGGTCCCACGTGTGTACACGTTCATTTGCTTGCCTGGTATTGTGTCTTATGGCTGAATTGGTCAAGTTTCATAGATTAATTTCCTTTAACATAGTTTGATAGGTAATTTGGAGGCAAGACGCAAGATGTTGTAATCTAATATTCAGTTTAAACTACATTAAATTAAATATATGAGATTTGAAAAAGAGTTCAGCAAGCCCTACTAAACACTTCTCAATTAAAAGGCATGTTAGCGAATTCGGTATGAAAAATCCTAGTCTTTTCAAAAGGGGAAATTTTATTAGCGCACCCCAAATCCGGGAGAAGGATTCCGGCTGTTTACATTTTCATGTCGAAACAACAGACTTTCGCACTCTCAGTGGCCTCAACATGTCGTTGAGTTATTGTCTCCGGAGGCAGCCCAAGCAAATGCACTTACTGAAATGAACTGAAACCTATTCAGTAAATATGCTGGCTTTACGATTCAGATTTCAAAGCCAAATTGGGTTCTTCCATATTTTGGCTATTCTAAACATTTAATCTTGGGAACATTCTGCCATGTTGTGTTGTTGCTTCTGATTCCTTACTACAGACTAGGTTTTGCTCATATAAATTCTGATGTCCACTGTATAGGCTATATAGCCGGATTGGTGTCATTATGACTAAAATAAATTCTACTATCCATAAAGCAGCTGTCGGCATGAAGCCATTGCTACTCAATTCCTCTCCAGACATGCCCAGAGCTCGAGTAATTACAGAGGAACGTCAAATCCTTTAGCCATCGCTGATTTTCATTAATAGATAGCGTGCTCATTAATATATCTGACTGTTGATGCACTTATTAGCGCTCATCAATTCATTATTCATGGACTGAGTGAATACAAAGAGAGCGAGTGTCTGCATGCGACCACGCGGCCAACACTGAAGCGTCCTTCCGTAGAGATATTTCTTCCACAGAGAAGTCCCCTGAAATACCAGCACCGCCCAGCCGGGACGGAGCCCCCACGACTCGGTTCCTTATTATTGCAAACTGTCCTCACACCGGCAGGTTTAAGCACACACTGACCTCACAATGCCTCGAGTAAAATGTGAATTCATTGTGGAACGCTTGTTGGTAATTCTGTTAACAAAAGGTATCCTTAGAAGGAATTAAATATTTATTCGTTCTGCGAATAACAATTGGTTAGGCACGAGTGGCTGTGTTTACTCTGTATGGCACATTTTGTCTGCTTGCCTATCTGGTAGCAGAATCGAGCAGGAGATACATCTGCGGAAGAGAGATGGAGAGTTTCATTTAATCATCGTTCCAGCAACACTTAGCCATACTTGCATTGAATAATTACTTAGGACACCATTTCGTGCAAGTTTATTCAAATCTCTGCCTTTGTTGTGCCATTAGGCTGACTGACTGTTTCTTTGGAGTCCCTCTTTCCCAATGAAATGAAGTGTATTTCAAAGACAACGTGACAAAATGCTTCGGTGGCTTTGACCTGATTGTTGACACAATGACAAAGAAATATAGAGGTTGTCTACTCTATTTCAAGTTCAACTACAATTTATTCTCAATTTATAGTAGCCTACTCAGACGAGCAGATATTTAAATGCCATTTTTATGGACTGTTCTCTGTAAACTGATGTTTTTCTCGATGAATAATGGATTAATACAGAATTTCAGTAACATTGTTAACCGCAAGGTAAAATAAATGCCAAAAACAAAGTCTGTGATTAATGTGCAATTTAAGGGGTTAAAGAGACTTTTAAATATAAAACTTTTACATAGGCCTAACGATGATTGAAATTATTTGCTGAGCTGGAAAAAAATAAAATAAAATAGCCTATTTAAATTATCATGGATTGATTGGAAAACATACATTTTAAACTTTTCTCTTTCCCTCGCTGTTAATTACCAGTAGGCTACAAGTCTTTTCGAACTCCCCATAACTGGGCTGAGTGGAGCAGGCGGAGGGTGAAAACACTGGTTAAGCAAATTGGTATTTAAATGTATACTCGCTGGCCTTCATGCCTTGCATTATTCATTGCCGATACAAAAAAAAAAAAAAAAAAAAATGTTGCGTTTCAAGCCACGGTTCTGCAGCAGGCGGACATGAGGCCTGTCTACAGGGAAGTGCAGAAATGTAGGGCAGAAAATTCTGGTCCGTTCAGAGCACTCAGTCGCCAACTATTTCACCCTCACTCCTCGTCTATATGAAGAATGATCAATGATGTTAAAGTAACATTTACACAAGCAATAGATTGTGGAGCATTTTAAGTTAGGATGCGGCACAACCTTACACCTTTAAATTGCCTGTTGCCGTTAAAGTCACTTACATCGTGATTTCTAACACTTTTTCCCCCCTCCATTCTGTGAAGAACCTGACTTAGCCTAAAACCTCTTAACCTTTCTGGTTTTGATTTGATTCCTTTAATGACGTAAGATTACGAATCATGTAGGCTACATGAGGTGCATCTTCACAAATATGCCGTCAGTGTATTTCATTGCATTAATTTTGTACCTCAGCTAAACGAATATGTTTAACGGGTGTCCGGCTGCAAACGGGATTTTATTTTGTAGTATCGGACCATGCTTGGATATCTTGTCAGTTTAGAATAAATTATGTATGGAACATGACTAGAAGCTTATACGCATTACTTTGAACATATTTCTTTGAATTAAATGTGCGAAACTCATTTTATCTGTTTTGATTTACATATGAAGTGGAATTATTTAATCGGCATGGACCTATGGATCTAATCACTGATCTGTTTTTGATTAATTAACGTTCGGAATAAGACTAGCCTATTCAGAACATAAAATAATACGGTTACCACCAATAATACACAACGACAACCAGCATGATATAAAACAGGTTTTCTTTTTTCTATAGCCTACATTCTAATTCTTTTTCACTTTCAATCTCATTAGTTGACACTTGCTTGTTCTGGTCTAGCTGTGTTTCGATCACTAATATTTTTGTGATATTTCGACATTTTCCCATTTAAATTTTCCACTAAACATGTCTTGACTTTCCACAGATGTTTTTTTTTTTTTTTTTTTAATTGCCCAAGTACGCGTGATGTATACAGCAGATAGATGTTGTCCTGATTGTACATTTTCTTAACATTATTTAGCTAAATTAATAATTGAGTCTTTTTCAGCATTGCGTTTTGAATCTGTGGCGTCCTTAAGGAGCTGTCCATGGTCCTGAACGAATCGACCTTTAACACTGGAACATCAGAGCAGCAAATCTAGCTAGCCGGATAACTTACTAATTAACTAACTTCCTAAATAAATGAATAAATTAGTAATTTCGAGTAATTTTTATTTGTTTAGCGCCATCTCCTTTCAAAGCAGATTTACAGAAAATCATAGGCTACTGTAATAGTTTAAAATGTCTTAAAGCCCCCAATGAACGGCTTCAGTGAAAACCAAGCTTTTTTTGTGACGTATGGAATAAACTGAAATTGCATTTTTATGCCTGTTATTTTGACTTGACTAACGAAAAGGCTTTTGTGTTTTTGCCTATGTATTGTGTAAAAGACACAACTATATGAATCACACTCAAAAATGTTTACCCGGTGATTTGACTGAGACTGTAACGAATTATCTAAAATACAACTATGTACTAGACTTTACTTACACCTCATGGAACTGAAGATAGGCAAATGTCATTCTGGCAACTGAGAGATGAAGTGCTTGGTTCACTCTTACACTAAACAACTGCATTTTTTTGCCTGACCTCACGCAGCGTGTCGGAATAAGAAAGCTCTCCAGTGTGGGGAAGAATCCTGCACCGAAGGAGCCGCATATATCGTCATTAAAAAATCATGCTTCCCACGCCTTAACTCTTGAGCACTCGTAATGCGGGCGGTCGAATTTTAGAGTGTTCTCATGAAAGTCTCCATCATGGGTCATTGAGGATATAAAAGTGCATCTTCACCACCACCGAAGTCGTTTATTAAGATATTTTGTCCAATTAATCCAAAGATGAATGGGAAAAAATTATTAATTAAACCATTTTGTTAAATTGCACCTGTTTTTTAGCTGTATATTGTAAACATTTTATCTGTCCTTCATTTTACAATCCTTTGTAGAAAATAGACATTAAAACGTAACATCAGATTAAAAGAAAATGTTACTTTATAGGTTAATTGCGACTGATCATATTTCCTCTTATTAAAGTAAAAAAAAAAAAAAAACGAAAAAGTGTTTGGACGAATAAATATTGAAACAAAGTCATCAATCCATAAAGACATGACATTTATGACATTGTTTTATAAATGTAATCGTATATGGTCAAAATCCATCAAACATTTACAAGCGTCTCATATTTCGCCATACCACAAGGGATGAATAGACTATGCCTATCCCCTTCTTAAATGTGTTTAATGCATTTATTTGGATTTGAGTTTTAACTACAGATTTTTATTTATTTTTTTATTTATTTTTTTTTTTTAATTTTTTTTTTTTTTTGCTAAGCAATTGCAGTGGACACCTCCAATTTGAACGGTTAATGTAAAACATTTAGCATTACTGTCCATGTTACATATCTTACTTTGGATTACGCTGGATATTTATAGAAATATTTTTATTGCATAGTAATAATATCTTACTAACAAAGTGCATTTAAAAGAAGCCCCACGAATTAATTTCAGATTAAGTAGGATGTTAACTTGTTAACACATGAACAAGAACACTCATGCAACGTGTGACCTGTAATAGATTTTTGATGAAGACTTAAAGACTTCAGACTTAAATAGCATAAAATTGATAACAGCTGATATTTAATTTTGTTCAGGGATATCATTCTAAGGCAAGTTGGACAAGAGCCAAATTACATGGGTCTTTAGATATTGTTTGTTAATTTCCCTTGATTGTTTTGTCTCAGTGCCAAATATTCAGATGTCTCTCTTTTGATCATTGCCCCGCTAGTTCACTCATTCACTAGGCTTGATTAAGCACAGGCTACAAGAATCTTAATTAAAACACCCATGTTTTAATTCTTGTCGAATATGTATAATTCCTGTCTGTCATGAGGCATGCTCGTGAGAGATCAAATTATGCAGTCATATACATTGGCGGCCAAAAGTTTGGAAAAATGTACAGATTTTGCTCTTATGGAAAGAAATTGGTACTTTTATTCACCAAAGTGGCATTCAACTGATCACAATGTATAGTCAGAACATTAATAACATGAAAAATTACTATTACAATTTGAAATTAAACTACTTCAAAGAGTTCTCATCAGAAAATCCTCCACGTGCAGCAATGACAGCTTTGCAGATCCTTGGCATTCTAGCTGTCAGTTTGTCCAGATACTCTGGTGACATTTCACCCCACACTTCCTGTAGCACTTGCCATAGATGTGACTGTCTTGTCGGGCACTTTTCACACACCTTACAGTCTAGCTCATCCCACAAAAGCTCAATGGAGTTAAGATCCATAACACTCTTTTCCAATTATCTGTTGTCCAATGTCTGTTTCTTTGCCCACTCTAACCTTTTCTTTTTGTTTTTCTGTTTCAAAAGTGGCTTTTTCTGTACAATTCTTCCCATAAGGCCTGCACCCCTGAGTCTTCTCTTTACTGTTGTACATGAAACTGGTGTTGAGCGGGTAGAATTCAATGAAGCTGTCAGCTGAGGACATGTGAGGTGTCTATTTCTCAAACTAGAGACTCTGATGTACTTATCCTCTTGTTTAGTTGTACATCTGGCCTTCCACATCTCTTTCTGTCCTTGTTAGAGCCAGTTGTCCTTTGTCTTTGAAGACTGTAGTGTACACCTTTGTATGAGATCTTCAGTTTTTTGGCAATTTCAAGCCTTGTATAGCCTTTATTCCTCAAAACAATGATTGACTGACGAGTTTCTAGAGAAAGCTGTTTCTTTTTGGCCATTTTTGACCTAATATTGACCTTAAGACTTGCCAGTCTATTGCATACTGTGGCAACTCAAAAACGAACACAAAGACAATGTTAAGCTTCATTTAACGAAACAAATAGCTTTCAGCTGTGTTTGATATAATGGCAAGTGATTTTCTAGAACCAAATTAGCAATTTAGCATGATTACTCGAGGATAAGGTGCTGGAGTGATGGGTGCTGGAAATGGGGCCTGTCTAGATTTGATCAAAAATGACTTTTTTCAAATAGTAATGGTGCTGTTTTTGACTATACTTTGTGATCAGTTGAATGCCACTTTGGTGAATTAAAGTACCAATTTCCTTCCGAAACAGCAAAATCTGTACATTATTCCAAATTTTTAATCCGCTGTTATTCAAACCAATGACATCAAGTGTTACAAAGATTCCCTTGTTCACCTTGTCAGGGCCAATTTGAGGTGCTCTACCTGTCACTTTCATTCAGGTCTTCTTGTCTTTCTGTTTTCACATAGCTTATATATATATATATATATATATATATATATATATATATATATATATATATATATATATATATATATATAATCACGCATCTTTACTTAGAAATCCACAGTAGCCTAATTGGCGAATCAAAAACCAGCCCAGATTATCTAACTTAACGTTAAGCGCTTTAGTGAGCTTTTGCTTGTCTCAATGTGAGCACTCTGCTATCTGGAGAGCTGTATTGGCCTTATATATGAACGGGCTTTATAAATATTGCATTGTACTGATTTAGAGCTTCCACTGCCGGAGGTGTGATTTGACCGTCAAGCGCGCACACGCGGATAGAAAAACCGGGAGGTAAGTTTGTTTACTCGCGGAACGCGCTCACAGTCGGACTAAAAGACAGAAAGCGGATGTCTGTGAAATAAATGAAACATTACTGCAATAATTCTCAATTTCTCTGTTAACGGCTGTGATGTACTGCTCTTTTTGCATAAGCAATGGACTGAGCCGGTCGAACAGGCCTTGTTGCTGCAATGTTTGTGAGGAAAGAGGGAGCCATAGTCATGTACCACAGAGTCGATTCTCCAAGGCCCTCCGTCGAGCTGCACTCAAGACTCTGGCTTCATTAAAATTTTATGCGCAACGCTTGGACAAGGTCTATTTATGAAAATGCGCTTTCCGCTCCATGGAAAACACAAGATAGTAAGAAACCATGGGGAGGAATGTAAATCTAAGAGCAGAATTATATACACTTACACAGCTTTCTCAACTCCAATTGCATTTTACAAAATAAAGTAACTAGTGTCACATTGGAAAATATGGTCTCAAGTTTGACGTCTAAATGTTTCGTATTATGTAGATTGTTTGATGAGAGCATACAAATCCTCAATTGTGGGCACATGTGTCACTGTCAATACATATCAGTATACTGTCTTGCACATTTCAAGGAATAAGTGACTCCTAATGCAAAAAAATAACTGCTTAGCCAGTATGATTTATTTGTAAATTCTCTATGGACAAACAGTGGTTTGTGTTGAGTGCACGTGCTCATTGAAATACTGTTGCATTAGAAATTCATCTCATAGATCAAGGAGAAAGTGGTTCTTAAAGTCCAGTTATATTTTTTACAGGGCCTGTTTCTCTCAGAATACTGGTGTCACAGTAGCTCTCATGATGATTAGTGTAATGGGCTTTACCGCATCTACAAGTTACGCAATTCTCTGTGAGCGAATTTATAAAGTAAGGCCTTGTGGGATGTTCTAAAATCTTTTATTTTTACCTCGCATAGATGGCTGATTAAATAATTATTTAATAAATATTTTTTAGACTAAATCATTTCTATATTTTTCTTCTCAGTATTTAATATAAAGCTTTTATAATAATAATAATAATAATAATAATAATTATTATTATTATTATTATTATTATTATTATTATTATTATTATGTAGGCCTAGTATTAGAAACAAAAATGATCGCAAATAATGACAATTTAAAATCAAACGTTTTGGGGTGTTTTCTTTGTGTTTCACACAGATCCGGGGTAACTTTTTGGGGACTTTTTGGGCAACGATATACCCATTTCTTTTCATATAGGCCTAATGACTGCATTGAGTTACTAACCTCCACGGGGGAAAGGACGAGGCTGTTGTTGTACAACATTCAGCATATCTCCCTCTTAACAAACACTTGCAAAAATCAATAGTATCATAACACTTCATATTTATTATTCATAAATAACGAGTTTTACGGGCGCAATACCACCTGCTGAACACCGGAGAGAACCCGGAAACTCTTTGACATTCCCTCTTACAATAATGATATCCGACTCATATCATCATATAGCATATTACATCAGTGACATTTAACTTTCAGTTTGTCCTCACACATAAATTATGCTATTAATTGTTTTGTAAATAATCGAATGAATGTTTATCTTGATGGATATCACCTGATTTCTTTCGATAAGCTGGATTCATTTTATAACGGAACTGTAGGAAATTCGTCAGAATTTTATATATAGGCCTAAAAAAAAGCAGTCAACAGACATGTCACATCTTAAAATGTGTCATTTCACTTCGTTATTATTGCGAACATCGCTTGCTTTCGCCTTTCATTTGTTAATACATACACTGGTAAAATAATACATCGCTATACGCAGATTGTCAGGCAGGAAGGCTATATTTAACAACAGTAACAACAACCATATAATAATAATAATAATAATAATAATAATAATAATAATAATAGAGTGTCGAATTGACGTTTTGTCTAAAAGAATCTGATGCGGTATCTTATTCCTTTAAGCTCTTATATAGAGGCCTAATATGAAAATGTAATAATTCATCTTATATTAAACAAAACAAATAAACAAGACCCAGAATAATAAAGCAAGTTCAAGGACACACAACTCACTGCGGTAACTGAGGTAAGACGTGCATGGTTTATTGAAATTTCTGTCGCGTACACGGACACATTTAAGCACACTTTCACAAATGAAACATGTGGTATTCAAAATAAATTAAACTCAAATAAATAAGTAAACAACAAAAATCATCGAAGTCAGTAGAAATATAAATAGGCCAAACAAATAACAAATCGCAGTCGGTATCATATCTACAAAGTGCAATGAATCTCTGAGTATGCAATGAAATGTTCCCATTTACAAACTTAGTGTTGTTGTAGTAGTAGTAGTAGTAGTAGTAATAATAATAATAATAATAATAACATAAAGACATACAGTAGAGGGGCTACTTTACAACATAATTATTCTAAATAATTTGATTGTCAAAGCATCGTTGAAGCGAAATTAGTTGAGAAACCCAATGTGCTTTCTATCTAATTTGACCAAAAAAGGTGTCATAATAAAAACTATAAAAGTCTAGATTGTATGCCATAATTCCAAAATGACCATGGATGTGTCAAGACGTCAGGAGTCATGAGGTAGACACAGAAAAGTATATAAGTATGTCCGTGCGTATGTGAATTCTCCAGTGCGGGTTCTCTTATTGCAATACATCAAAACGAATGAAAATGTAAAACTTTAAATTAACACTTAACGCATTGTAAACCATGCAATGGATCACAGGAGAACCGTCATGATTTTCTTCTGGAGCATATAGAATAACACTAAGGTTTCTAGAATGGGAAATCTTTTGCACAACAGTGTTTTATTTTTTAATCTTTCTTTTTATCCTTAAAAAACTGAATTTTGATGCGTTCTTCACACAAAGAGGTGCAGTGTATTCACAGATATGTACACAGATGAATATAAAAGAGTTATTTGTGTTAAGAGAATAATCATTATTATTCACTTCTCTTTTTGTACAATAATTGCAACGTTTAGTTGATGATTTTCCAGAGCGTTTGTTGTCATGTCTTCTCCTTTTACTGTTACTCTTGATATGTTGTCATGACAAACTTTAGGTACACTTTCGGTCTCTGGGATGTTCACGCGCAGCTTCCATTCCTATCTAGGAAGCATTTCGTCTCCTAAGAGTTTTGTCGGTATTGTCTATTCAGTTATATGTCTTGATGATTGAACTTACTGAAGTTCATTATTCTGGTTTAGTGCGTGGCTGAAAACTTCATCCTTTTCTGCTTTTGCCTTTGATTGCAAAACCACACCCGGACCACATTTTTTTTCAGATCCAGTTTCTCGGCAATGGCAGCTATTTTCTCCGACGAGGGTCTGGGCTGGACGGCAAAGTAAGCCTCCAGCGAGCGCTTCTCGGGAGCGGCGATTGAAGTGCGTTTTCTCTTTTTGTCCCCACCGTTGAAAATCTCTGGCTTGGTCATTTTATCTCTCTGAGCCCTTTCCGCCTCCTCTAACCACGCTTCGAGGATAGGTTTGAGGGCCACCATGTTATTGTGAGACAAAGTGAGGGACTCGAACCGACAGATAGTACTCTGACTCAGGCAGCCGACCCCGGGGATTTTCAGATTGGCTAAAGCCGAGCCCACGTCGGCCTGCGTGACCCCGAGTTTGATCCGCCTCTGCTTGAAGCGCTCGGCGAAAGACTCCAGCTCCCTGGGATCAGGCTCGGAGTCTCCACCGACGCCCAGAGAGGTGTGGGAGCCCAGGCCGTGCGGGTGCATGTTCATACTTTGCGGGTGATGGTGCTGCATGTGGTTAATTGCTGACATGTGCGAGTGTGGGTGAGAAGCGGAGGAGCAAACGTCGGAGCCTGGCATGCCTCCGAGGGAAATGCCGGGGGTGAGGTGGTCGAGCAGGTCGCCCTCCAGGCCCTGCGTCGGCTGGTGGTGGTGGTGATGATGGTGGTGAGATGTGAGCACAGATGGGTGATGAAGGTGCCCGGAAGAGGACGTGGGCGTGCAGGTCATGCTCGTCATGGTGGTCATGGTGTGGTAAGTGGCGTCTGGCTTGAACGGATGGCTCTTTTGAGCGACGATATCCACCGCCGCCAGCGCCTCGGCTCTCTGGAGCAGGGTCTCATCAAAGCCGGCAAAGATATTACCCTGCAGCTATGTGACAGAGAGCAAGCATAAGTTTCCAGCAAGTCTGAAGTTGTTGAAATTATTTAGCAGAAAACTTACAACCAAATTATGCAACCTGTAAGAAATATTATTGTTTGTTTTTATAGAGTGAAGCCACTTAAATTGGGCAACTTTTTGCCAAATCATCTACAGAAGTATAAACATTGTGTTCTGTTCTCTCTTCTACCATTTTCTGCTGAAACAACATGAAAATGTTGCTAGTAGAATAAAACAATTGTCGCCAGAACTACTGTCTTTTTTTATTTTATTTTTTTAATTATTATTATTATTATTATTATTTATATATATATATATATATATATATATATATATATATATATATATATATATATATATATTAGATAGGGTAACAATTTAGGAAACAAAACTCATAAAAAGATTTGCGCCCATATGTTTCCCATGCATTTGTCAAGCAAAAAGTTTTGACCGCTACTGTTACATTGCCAATGACTGGGGTGATGATAAACCGAAAACTAGCAAAACAACCCGAAATATTCCACTTACCGAGGGCGTTGGCAAACATGCTCTCCGGATGGCCTCCGAGCTGGAATGTAGAGGTGTGTATTTAGGCTCGTGCAAAATCGGATGCATACTAAAAGGCTGTTTGCTATTCATGGACATCATTATGGCAGAGGTGAGAGAGGGTCGTTTCTCGTCGTCCTCGTTTATCTCCGTTGTTCCTCAAAACACTGTCTACCTCGGAGCGAACAGAATGACAAAAAGTGAAAAGGTACTATGCCTGGCAAGTCTTCTTTCCTGGCTGAGCTGTAGCCAGTCGCGAGCTGTCAATGTCTGTGATACAGTAGGAATTTACGCAAGCACCTAAAATATAACACCGTGTCTTTTAGCCACGCCCATAAAGGTACTGACCCCGCCTACCCACTATACCCTCAAATGTTTATGGTAGGTGTGGGACCTGAACACGCCTCTGGGGTTTGTTGTTCCTTTCCCCATCATGTGCGTCGAAGCAGAGAAGGCGTGGTCCTGGCTGTGATACACAAGCTTCTTTTAAGTCCCCTCCCATCGTGTGTTTTCATTGGTGCTGAGATTTTGACAGCTCGCACCAGATTGGTTGTGTCGAAAACTGTGAGATCTCTCAGCGCACATGCTCTTGTTTTAAAAATCGGTCACTTCAACTGTGAATTGTAACATGTCAGTTTCTATTTGTCTCCCTTTATAAACTTATCTCCCTTTTCATTTATCAAGTAGTAACCATGCTGTTGAATATTTTTTTGAATTGCAAATACTTTATTAATAATAACAAAATGCTCCATACTTTGCCCAGATTTGAAGTCTTTGTAATTTTAATATTCCATATTATTAACTCATAATAAAAAATAAATAAAAATCAAAATAAAAAAATGACCTTGTTTTATTACGTTTTTGTTATTTATTTTCATTTTTATACTAATTTTTTCATGTATTATAAGTTATATTTGTCTGTGTAGTATGCAATAAATAAACAAAAACTATGAATTGTTATAAATCCTCATTAATAAATGTTTGCTTAAGGATTCAAATAATGAGTCACACTGAATTGTGAACATTAATGATTTTTTATTTATCTAGCACAGGTAGGTATTTCAGGTATTTATTAAACTTTTATTAAGTTTATTTTAACACTGAGAGACCCAGTATAGCAGAATTGCATCGTTTGTTTACAGCAATTAAACAATACATATTTTTATATAAAAATAAAAATAAATACACATAACAGTAGCTGACACTATTGTGTCACAACAACAGTTTTGGTGTAAAAAAATTATATTGAATGTCACAGCTTGCTTAAGTCACAGAATAGTCAGCTCAAAGCAAAATGTGCTTAAAAAATAAAGTTCACCTGAAAACAAAATATGCTTAAAAATCAAGATTGTTATAATCAATGGCTTTCTAAAACCAGTGTCAAGGAGGAAAAAAGAAAATTATAATCAATACAATCAATCTCTATGCTTGGATGAAATAAGTCAGTGACCATATATAAAGTGGTTGTGCTAAATAGGCCTATTTTGGTTTATTTATTATCACTCTACTATGTGAAACTATGCACTATGTGATGTATTTGTTTTTCTCTCCATATGGCAAGCTTTAACAATTTTGTACATTAATGAATTATTATTCATTTACTTTGTGGTATGAACCACAATATGGATTCCCAAATTGATCAGAAACATGTTCAGTACAATTAAATATTGATAAAAAAAAAATGCAGGTCAAACAAACATGAACAGTCAATCATAGACAAACTAATTTGGTGTCAGTGTTTAACAAATTAAACACTGACACCAGTTGACCACCATCCATTTGCATTAATAAATTCATATCATAAATACCAGCTTTGGTGGTTAAAATTAAGATGAAATATTAGCAGCAGAAAGATAGACAGTCTTGGTTCCTTCATGCAGTAAACCTCCTTGGGAACTTCATCAATTGAATTTAACTAATTGTTCATCACCTCTTCAAAGTGGTTTGTGTGTTGAGCAGGTTTTGTTGGTAGTGCATGCAAGCTGCTCAAGTTTGGTTTGTGTATATAGAGCCCAAATATCTATCACTCTAATTGGTGCTGAAACCCCAGACACAGACAATAAAGCCCGACAACGGGAGAAGGAGTCTCTGTGAGTGTGACTCAGAAACCTGAGATGTAGACGCAGATAGCAACATCGTCCCCTCGTGCCTTGCTCTCTGGCAAGGCCTTGGCACCTGCTCATCAAATATGCATCAATGCTGCCATCTCTCCCCCAGCAACCGCTGTCACTAGGGACTCCAAATGCAGAGGGACGGACAGAGAGGCACAACGAAAGAGACAGAACAGTGAGAAAGAGTCTGAAAAAGAAAAGAAGAGGGCTCAAGGAGTGAGCTTATAGACATGCAGCCAAGACTACACAACCCATACTTGTTGAATCTATTGAGTTGTTCCAACACCTTTCTACATCCCTCTGTTCCTGTCATTTCTTCCTTCTCTGCCAGACTTGCCAGCTTTGAGCTCCAGTCATTTTCCTGATGAGTTTTCTGCAAACAAGCCTGGGGAAGTGCTTGATTATTGCTAATGGAACATTTTCCTCAATGAATATTAATGCTGGAATGGGGAATTTGTTGTATTGGCTGTTAGAATTTCTACTCCAGTTGATAAGTTGTGTAGCTGAGACTGTTATTTTCAGTCAGATAGGCACACAGAAAATGGTAAAAAAATAAAATAATAATAATAATAATAATAATAACCACAGATCTGTTTTGTATTGTATATTTCATCAAGGGCATCAGGCTCAAGAAAACTGTTTTCAGTTGCACTCTGCAATATATCTTTGTATATTTCACTCAAAAGTTCTAGACAGAATATTTGTGTTTTACACCGGGCCAAAGCAGTCAAAGCAGGGTCAAACATGTCCCCCTCACTTCTAGAAATTTCCAAGTTCATCTCCACTAAGATTTATCTACAGTATTTACACAATAATGCATGACAGTGAATATATATATAATATATGATAGATATATGCCTTAACATCATTGTTGGGTAAATTACTCAAAGGAAGTAACCCACTACAAATGACTAATTACTTAGCTAAAATTTTGATCAGATTAATTAACTGATTACTTCAGCAAAAAGTAATCACGGTACTAATTATATAACTATTAAGTTACTTTCTAAAACACTTTTCACTGAACATTTTTGTTTTTCTGCTCAACAATTAAAAAATAAATAAATAATTATTTCCTCCAAGCAAGCAAGTCATTCACTTGTTTCTCTCTTTCAATGACTCGTTAGGGGGCTTGTTATAATTTTTCGTAATATTCTCATTATATGTATGTAATCCAAGTAATGTACTTAAAAGTAATTAACTTATTTGAATGTCAGTAACTGTAAACTGATTAGGCTACATGAATTTTAAATGTAATGTGTTATACTACTTTTTTAACTAAACAAGAAATAAGATTACTCTAATGAATTATTTTGTAATCAGATTACACAAAAAATTGGTTATCATGATGTTATGTTATCTAATTAATATTCATTAGCCACACTAATAAGGTTTATAATGTGTCTCCCCCACTTTTCAGATCTTTACTAAACTTGTATTCTGATAAATAACAACATATTTCGGAATATAATGGACAGAGTGTCATATACCTTCATGCCACTATCAGGGCACTAACTTCTCTACCTTTTTATTCTACCTTGTCTTATGAAGTTTTGACATTGTCCCTCACAGTTTTAAATGGTTGCCCACATTTCTGCTGCCCTCGACCAACTACTGGGACCAACCATTGGAGTAGAGTCAGACTATATGTATGTGCATGTCTATGTGCACCATGGGAGTGTGGGTGTAGTACAGTATCTCTGAAGAGAGAGCAAAAGCAAGACATCAACACAAGTAAATATTTCTGGTACGTTAAGCAAATGGACAAACTCCTCAGTGTGCACATGAGCGCATGTATACCTCGCTTTCCTTTTTCTCCTCTCCTATTTTCCATTCTTGCCCCTCAAGCCTCCCCACCCATTACTTAATTGGTGAATTATTGATAGCGTGTAAAATCTAACATTGTAGATATGTGACCATTCACCAAATCAGCGGGTTCACACTGTGGGGCTGCCAAAGGGAAGGGGTGTCTAAGCACACACTTTAATGTAATTGCCTTTAGGGTTCCTGGTAAATATTTTATTGTCTGCCAGCACAAATTAAAGGTACAAAGTTACAGAAAGGGGGTGATTCCACACTCCAAAACTCTGTGGAGGATGTCCCTTTGCCTGTCATTTGCCTTTCAGTTCACTGGCACCTATGTACAGTACCAACAAACTCTACTCCTGTCGCTCTAGTCCAGCTTTTACCTCAAAGAATGGTGCTAAGGTGCAAGATACACACCTGGGAAATTAGGATTCTGTTGAGTGAAAATACAAGCAGACATGAGCCTCAAAGAGCTGTGTGTGGTGGTAATAAGAGTTTGCTGTGGTTCCGTTCACTGAGGCTGAACAAAACTTTTGATTTAAGTGATTTTGTTGGAATGAAAAGAAAAAGAGGGGTGGGCGGAAAGACTCATACATTGCCAGTCAGAGAGGAAAGTAATCAGAAAGATGGGGCAGAATGTGAACAGGAAAACTTCATTACCTGATGGGGCAGTGGCCAAAAAGATATTAAATATGAATGGCAGCTGACACAGATGGTAAGCTGACCTGGATGGGATGTGAAGCATTTGTGGGAAGATTTGTGTTTTTCTGTTCCTCACTTAGAGAAAAAATTCTCTGGTTTAGCTGTTTTTCTCCTCAGAGATTTCTGTCTGTTTTGGCTGATACAAATTAAATGAAACTATTTACCCTTTGGCATTGGACACCTACCTTTGACTTCATGTTTTTTTTATATCGTTTCAGGGTTTTACTTTACTAACCTTTTCTAGGTCAAAAAAGTGTAATATCTCTGTTTAGACTGCTCTCTCTTTCTCAGATTCCCTCCTGGTTGCACGTATTGTCTCTATTTGTGCACCTCAGTCATCCACTTTGCACCATTCTGCTGTTACCTGCCGTTTGCCATCCAAACGGGATGGGCCGCACTGAGTCTGAAAAAGCATGGATCAATAGATTAACTGAGTGGTTATGAATTATGCAGAAGAGCCCTACAGCAGTTGGACGTAAAGAGCTTGTGCTCTTGAATTGGCGTGTAAAAGCTAAGTACAGGCCTGTTTACTTGTTCCCCAGCATGCTGGGTGCTGTGCTTCAAGACACAACTACACCCACCCCCCCCCCCCCCCCAACCCAAGACTCCTGGGACCTTCAAGTAGTCAGGTAGAAACAATGAGATTGTATTGATGCTCATGATTTGAGGCGAACTCATTTGGAAAAATGTTTTTTTATTTCAGTTATCAACTCCACCTGGGATTCATTAGTCTTTGTATATGCTAGTTACAGGCTGGTTTGCTTGAGCATGTTTTGATGGTACAACATGGTCACATGGGAATTTGACATTTTTTAGACATTGCTACCGAATGTTCCGGTAACCTGACATCGACCCAATTCTGCCAAGTTTCTGACTAGCGCCATCCCTTATCAGACATCATTACAACAATTCAAATGTATTTACGTTTTCCTGTGGCGCTATTGATTTCATTGCACAAGCAACCCCTGGGACAATAGTTCTGGTCCTGTGGAAACCAGGAAGTAATCGTGTTCACAAGATTTGGAGGTTGCATTTTCCCTCTAAGAGTAAATGTTTACTTCACTGATGGTTAGGTTTAGGGTTGGGGCATATGGTTAAAAAAATATGCAATCATATTGACTGTTTTACTTCATATACAAATATAAACACTCGGTTTTGATGCCACGCTGTGGACATTTCACCCGGAAACTAGAGCTCACACATGCCCATATGTTCATCAACACTTCCATCTTCAGCCACTGGGGCAGTTGTTCGGATTTCGATAAGCACAGACCGCTAATCAGATTTCAGATTTCTAGATTTCAGCTAAAGAACTTTTAACCTATTGTCACCAAATTCACAGTGAGATCAGTCTGGATGGTAAGAGCGATAATAAACGAGATGACTACAGTCTTGTTGAAAGGCAGCACACAGAGAGTTTGCTTGCAGTGTCTTACAGCTCTCCTCTGAATCAAACCTCTCAGGAGGCAGCTACAGCAATAGCATTAGCTTAATATTCCACAGCGCATATAATTTTACCTCGACATTTGCATACAATCAAACTTGGCATCGCTCATGTTTTTCTTTGTTCTACAAGAACTGACAACAGTAATACAAAGGAGGGAAAAAAGTAAACAAGCAAAATGCTGTAAATATGATTGTGAACTGATGTAGGCATATTCATGAAATGTAAATTTCAGTGTAGTTTTAGTCTACAGCACTTTAGGACAGTAAAAAAATAAATAAAAAAAGAAGAAGAAAAAAAAGAAAAGGATATTTTATTCTTACTTCCACCCCCTACAAAACTGCAGAGAATTGTTCTAGCTCATTTTATGTACACCAGTAACTGTTTTCCAGTAAACAGGGGTGACATATTGAAGCAGATGTGTCGTATGACTTTAACATAACTGACAATCGCTGATTCAGAAGCCAAATAAGACACTATGAAAAGAGGAAGAGGGCCAAAAACTGAAACATTTGTCTTGGATCTCCTTCCTTCTTTATTTATTGAAATATTTATGTTTTTGCTTGAGGCCAAGTGTGTTTATGCGTGCCGCTCAGAGCGTTGACCGAAATGCCGTCTGATGCTCTCTCATTGATTTTTTTTAATTGTGGGTTTATCTGTCTAAGTAGAGGCTGCCATTCACCCTAGCACCCTCCCCGTTCGCCTAGTCCCACTGCTTCAGCATGCGTTCCTCTTAAGTCCTGGCCCCATTCCTCTGCTTCATCTGCCCTTGTTACACTCTTCAAATGGAGGCATTTTAACTAGGCGAGCTAGGCGCGTCAGATACTTCAGAGGATGGCTGTGATAATTGTTGGTTTGTTTTGTGTTGACTGTAGTGGAGTGCATGTGTAAGGGATGGTGCAGACATGGTGAAGTCTTTATAATGTGAGTAATGAGCAGGGGAATGAGGAAATAAAGAATGCCAGACATACAAATGGTGAAAGTCTATTTTCAAAACCTAGCCTGGCAACTGGAGAATTTTAAGGAATAGTTGATCCAAAAATGTTAATTCAGTCATTATTTACTCATCCTTATGTCATTCCAAACCCAAATTACTTTCTTTGTTCTGTGGAACACACACACACACACACAAAAAGTGAATAGTGATCCTGGGCTGTCAAGCTCAGAAAAAGGACAAAAACACTTTTGATGGCACACAATCACTTTCTGAGATGAACAGGCAATTATTCACTCTCAAATGAAATCAAATAATTGAAAAGCTCAACTTACAGCGCTAAATAAAATATGGTGACACATCAACAACATCAAACCTCATTGTTTCTTTTATCATGGCGTCATGACATTTGGTCACGAGATGTGCAAGAACCCATTGTTGACAGGCCGAAGACACTATTCACTTTCATTTTAGGGTGAAAAGACTTGTAAAGTTGTTATTGTTTATTTATTTATTTTTCAATGGAAGAAAGAAAGGAATGCAGGTTTGGATGGACATTTGGGTAAGTAAATGAGAATTTTCATTTTTGGGTGAACAATTTCTTGAAGATGTAATATGCTTTGGCCAATATGTACATCTGTGCATGTTCTATCATTTTGTCTCATTAGAGAAGATATTACAGGATTCCCTTGAAAAGTTGAAGAAAATGAGCACTGGTTTGGTCCTGGAATCTTGACTGCTCTTAAAACCTTGTAATTGTCCTTGGAAATGTGAACATTATACTTTTGACCTTTTGGATAGACCTAACAATGCAAACTATGAAGCACATTGTTTCTGGATATATTCTGGATTCTCTACACTTGTCTCCTTATCTAGTGATTCTCCTTATCCCTCAAGGTAGACACTTTGGTTTTACTTGTCTCCAACATGAACAGTTGATTGTCCTTTCACACAACACAGATGTCTAATCGCCCCAGTCCACATGTAGCATCTTTACTGTCTGGAGGTAATGGCAGTAATGGTGTTTGCAGGTGGCCCACTGAGTAGCACAACACTGTGAGTAACACTGGAAAGCAGATTCCCAAGGCCTCCAGGGAACAGGGGGTGGGTTTGAGTTGAGACTGAACACTCGGGACCCCAGCTAGTATGGGATGGGGTGCCATTGTGCTCCCCTTCCCTCCTCCTCACAGTGCTAACAGGATTAGGCTACGAAGAGCACCCTCTCTTCACAACCTCAGGCTGTTCGTTGCATATCCTGTCTGATCTGGGGCTTTAAGGATCCTCTTGTTGAGCTTTCATAAACCAGAAACCTGTCCCAGAGGGAGACTTTAATACTCTATCTTTGAGACTGGGCTGAAGGTAGCATTGCAGTTATATAATGAAGACTTTTGGGCGTTATAGCTCTTAAACATGGTCCATGGTTACATTATGACTCAGTATGTTCACGTGCACTTTAAAATTTTGATTTCATTGGACTACAACAATAATGTGTCTTTTTAAAATGTCATGTAAAGGTACAATTTTGGTGAAGTCAAACTAACAGATCTAGAAAATGCAATTGTATCTCAGCTTCGTTCAGCAAGTATAAATGATAATCGGACCACAGTTGGCCTTGCCTTTGTATGCACGCATGCTGCAAAAGACAGAAATATTTCTTAGTGTTTTCGGCCATTATTTACTTTGTTAATTTGGTTGTGTTGTGCAACTCTGGGCCACCATACAGAGGTTATGCGCAATATTAACTCTACGTGTATTTAACCCTTCCTTCAAAATCTTTATTATGCATTGCGTCATATATATTCAGACAGAAAGATGAAGATTTTAGCTTAATTATGCAAAAAACCTGCTGTAGCTCAATTAAAACTGCACACATAAACATATTGACTGATCATCAACTTCTACAGGGCTATAGAATTTTTTTTTAATTTGGTGCTTTTTTTGCACTGTCTGCATGAATGTAGAGCAAAGCAAAGAAAAATAGATGTACACAAGTTTCCTGACCTTATTTCCCAGCATCCTCCATTGTGGCTTGAGCCTGAACTTATGATGAAATCTCAAGCAGTGGGGCATTCATGTCACCACAGTACAATGCCTATCCATATCATTTTTTTTTAAAACCGATATCAGAATTACACTCTAAAGGTTCTTTCAGCTCTCACCCTTTAACCTCAAACCTAGCCCAACAAATCCTGTGGTTGGCAGCATTTATCTTAATCTAGGGCTTTTTGGCACCCTTACTCATTTTCTAACCATCTTATTCAGTACGTTTACATGCGCTTTGAAAGTTCGATTTCAGTCAGAGTAAAACAATAATTTGTCTTAAAAAAAAAAATAAATAAAAAAAAAATGTAAATGCTTTAGTCAACTAAAATCATACCAGTTTGATTTTTGCAAAGTCGGACTATCAGACTTAGATAATGCGATTCTAGCTCGACTTCGTCCAGCATGTATACATATGTTTTACTGGCTCTTCCTCAGCTGAGGCAAAGTCCCTTTCAAGGCAGGTCAGTCCACTCGGTGGCCATCTTGGGAATGCTCCTGGGCAGCTATTTTCTATGGATTCAAGTGGCAGAAAAGTACAGCTCCTTTCAACTTGAATGTGGAAAGACTAAAATCTCCAAAATGGTTAATCAAGATTTAGATCAAATCACATATTTCAAATCAGTAGTAAAATCTGACAAAAATGGTATCATAAATTGTGCTTCTTTAGCTCAGATAAAAAAAAAAAAAAACAGACTGCTATTTTTCAGGCTGGTCCAGCTACTATGCAAGGGCATTTTGAGTTAACTCACAGCAGATGTAAGGCAGGACTTCCTTTTCTACATTCGCCATATTGGGCATTCCAATTTCTCCCATTCATTTTAATACAAGTGCTCCATCTCAGCTAAATACTCTCTGGCTGAGGTCCTTCCTTCAAATATTTGATTACGCATTGTGTCATGTATACTTAGACAGATAAAGACTTGCTTGACTAGCTTGACTCTGCAAAAACCTGCTGTAGTTTGATTATAGCTGCGCATGTAAACGTACTGAGTAATATCAGTAAGCGTGATCAAGTTAGTCCTATGTAAAGGCAGCAATAGTCCTCCTGGAGGCAAAGCGTTCATACCTGACAGTGCACCATGCAGCGGGACACTGCTCTCATTACCACAACAATGAAATAATTATGAATGCCGCTGCGAGACTTCATCAGAGGAATATCTATTGTATTATTTATTCAGTCCCCTGGTTCACGGAGAACACATATAAACTTCCAGCCAGGCTCTTCCCCGTGCACACTCTCCTGTCTGCCTTTCAAAGCGGTGCCTTAGCTTTCTATTCCTTCATCTCTCCAGGCCATGGGATGCTTTGCTTGGACACTGGCTCTGATATGCAGCCATGGCTGACCCTAACTCTCAAAGGACTATTGCAGTTTGTAAAGTACAAGTTGGAGGACGTTCATCCATCAGTAAGTGGTCAATACTCTAATGGTTACACGACTGCATGCGATTTCTCAATGTGCAGCCAGCTGCCTTTGGATGGCAGGCCAAACCACAGGCCCAGTCCAGCCGCAGAGAACGATGGCTGGAGAATGGGCAGTATTAAAGAGAGCAACAACACCACACAGCAAGAGCATTGAGAGCAGCCACACTTACACACAACAGGTGAGTGAAGCCTTCAAGCTTGCTGTAAGGGCTTAGAGAAGGGGAGTGAGTGACGTATCTGATCTTGCATGTGGTGAGGCTTTTAACTCGAGGTTCAAAAGTGTGTGAGGTACGCTTTTGCCCTGTGTATTTTGCTGCTGTGTCCGTACTGAGCAGCGATGAGGTTGCATGGGCGATGGTTGTGAGTGCACAACGTAGCATCATAAATAATGCAGTGCCTGCTTGGCAACGCCATGGCTGATGCTTGGCAACCTCTGAAGCTACGTGGCTTTGGGAGATGGGGGAAAGTGGGTGTACGCAGAGGGCAGAGTTCTGCAGGTGCTGTGCTCCATTTCTCATCTTTCTCATCTGTTCATCTGATCCTGGCTCGGGAGAGGAATCGGGTATTGAGCAGATGCACCTCCTGCTCACTTGGCTGTAACAGAGGAGGCCTTTGTTACCTAACACTGTAACACATCACATATGAAGGACTGGTCAACATGCTCCTGCCAGCTCCAATGAAATTCACCAAGTTATTATAGCTTAAAGGCATAGTTTCCTAAAAATGAAAATTCTGTCATCATTTTCTCACACTCATATTGTTCCAAAACCATATGTTTTTCCTTTTCCTGTGGAACACAAATGGCACCATTCACTTTTATTACATATTTTTACAAACAATGAAAGTGAATGGTGTATGATGCTTACATTTTCTTTAAAAACATTGCAAGAATTATGGAAACCAGTAATATGTTGTAACATGCGCTGCATATATTTCAGAGTTACAAAGGCCTGGTAAAAGATTCAAAGGCATTACATCATATGAGATATTGTGAGAAAAATGAGAGATGTTTAAGTCTTTATGTTCTGTATATAGTGTCCAGGCTATTTTTGGAACTAGAGATGCAAATGCCAAGCAAATGTTGCCTCTGCATAATGAATCAAGGTCATATTAAAGAAATAACGTTTTTAGATTTAATTGGCAGCTTAATGTAATATTCCGGGTTCAGTACAAGTTAAGCTCTATCGACAGCATTTGTAGCTTTCGAATAACTTTCGATTGGTCCCTTCTTTCCTTTAAAAAAAAAAAAAGCAAAAATCTGGGTTACAGTGTGGCAATGAAAGTGAAAGAAGCGAATCCGTAAATGTACAGTTTCAAAAGATAGCCACAAGACAAAAACTATTTGCATGTTAACATGATTTTAGTGATAAAATTACTTTTTAACCTTTTCAGTGTAAAGTAAATTCCAATTTTCCAACTGCGTTGCTATGATGCTGTAATGTGGTAAACCATAAAACAAAGATTTAAACAACTTTACAGCTCAAAAATACAAGAGTTTTAACAGGAGAGTTAATGTAAGTGCTTTTATAAAATTATAAGCTTCACATTTCTGTCTTTAAACCTTCCAAAAATTGGCCCCATTCACTTCCATTATAAGTGCCTCACTGTAACCTCAATTTATGTTTCTTTTTAAAGAAAAGGACGGACAAGTCGGACAAGTTTGTTGTAATCAACATAATGTCACAAATGCTGTCAACATTTTTGATTGTTTGTTTTTTGCCTCCTAGAGATATGGTGCATTCATTTCAGAATTATAGTAATTACAAGATTCAAACTTGTAAAAAGCATTCATGTCTTTGCAGAACTTGTAATTATAAGGCTCTGACTTGACATGTAAAAAGAACCAATATGACAGCGGCCTCAACATTTAAAGGAAGTGAACAAATTTCTCTGTTTGATATGCACTTTTTTGTTCTTCAACATCTTACAATAATATGTAGGAGAAATACTGAATTAACCTTGTGCGACCCCGCAGACACATGCGTGGACGTTGTATTTTGGATTAGCTATACGCAACGCATAATTTAAATTCATTTAAACAGACTGATGTCAGTTCAGGAGACTCTGGGCTGTCAGTATAGGGTTAAACTTTCGACATATGGAGTCATGTGACCAAACACATAGCGCCAATCACAGCGGAGTTTGTCTTTGGGAGGAACACCAACAAAACTACATCTGGTAAGAAAGCAAATTTAGAGTCTCTAGATTCAACTTTGATTCAAAAGATTAGTCTCTAGTTTCATCTGATATGCCATTCTTAAAATTTGAGCGAGTTATCGTGAAATGCAACGCTGTTAAACACAATGACCACATATGTGGACTGTATGGTCAGCTTCATTTAAAATATCCTATATTTACTGTGCATTTTGACATTGAGAATCAATGGATGCATCCAAAAGCTGAAAAATGTTGCTTTCAAGAGCTGTATATGGAGTTGGATGACAATAAGATGGATTTCAAACTGTTCTGAGACCAGTCCAGACAGACAACACACTGGAGGTTAAGTAATTCACTAAATAGGGAGCAAGGAAGCAGCATCCTATAACTCTCAATACAGCTAAGTGCATTCAATCCAATCTTCCTGTCAAAAGTTCAGTTTCAGGCTGCAGATGATGTTTGGACCACTCAACATGTTTGGCAGACATGGGACAATGGTAATCAGTAAATAGATTCAGAAATGTTCATGCAAATTTTTATTTTAACATGGTTGGCAGTGACTGGATGATGCTGGCCATTACTTTGAATCAGAATTATTTATGCTAATTTCTGATGTAATGTCTGTAACATCTCAAAAACATGAATAACCAACACTCCTAGAAACAAAATAAAAAAAATCTGACTTTCTATAACTTAGTACTATTTCAAATTTGACAACTTAGTCCCACTGTCCACATATGTGGACATCAATTTTTAGGAAAACTATTTAGTCTAAAAATAATTTTTGTATTGCCTGTTTATTAGGTGCTACTAGTTACAAATCAAAAAGGGGAATGGAAAATGCACACAGCAGTCACGCTCGGGTCTCAGGAGGTTAATGTGTTGATAAATATTTGAGTAGAATCTCTGAGTAGAATCTCAGAGTTGCCACCTCGTTATCACAGTCATTCCACCACGGTGTGAACACACTAATAAACGACCAGTAAAACCTCGCATGGATTTTTGGATATGTGACTCCTAGAATGACAAATAAACTCCCTCTACTTTAGCAAGTGCAGTGATGTGTGATATAGTTCCCTTTTTTATGCTGGGATCCTCTGCAAATCAGTTATTGTGAATACATGTGGATTACTTTGTGTTCTCAGCAAGTGTGGTCCTGCGGTTTGTAGGGATGGAAAATGTGGGGTCTCCTAACTCCCAAACCCTCCAACCTCGGGCCTGGGCCCTTGCGCTGTGGTCCATATTCGGGAAGCATCAGCCCATCGGGCCATGGTGTGCAGCTGAAAGATTAATAACTTACCACCTTCCCTGATTTGTTCATGTAAATTATTAACCATCACCTCATTATCAATTATTCAAATATCAGACTTTGTTCTTTTTTCCCATGCTCTCATTCACAAAAAGAATTGTAGTCTCTTTGTTTTTTTTTGTTGTTTTTTTTGTTATCTATTTCAGTCCTTTTTTTTTATATATATATATATATATATATATATATATATATATATATATATATATATATATATTTCTGTCTATAGTTGTATTCCATCATTTCTGTCTCCTAAAACATGATTAATACTTCATGGTGTAACAGTAGATATGGTAGCAGGGTAAGTAATGCTCCTGGGTCTGAAATGTCCCTCTCTTTTCAACAGCTTGATGAATTCCAGCACAACACATCCTGAATGTGCTGATGCAAGCTACTATGGAGAATATCACTTATAACTTTGAAAACCACTTTTAAAGTCTTAAGAATGTTTATATACAGTATATTTATTTATTTACATTTTAATGTGGAGAAGATGGGGGTATTGTAAATGTTTTGAAATAATAATAAGTCTATAGCTAATAAGTGTTAGCTAATAAGTTGCATATTAATATGCATAATTTAAGATGGTGAAATTCTAGAGACTGATGGCGCTTATGAAACTTATGAAACGCATAAAAGTCTTATGAATAGATGTGCAACCACCACTCACAATGACAATGTATCTGAATGGAACAGAGCACAGATCATACACATATGCACACACATACAGTATAACCAGTCCCACTCATTTCGTTACATAGAAAATGAACAAACCATATAGTCTCCAGGGGAAGTTGAAAAGTATGAATATCTGCGTTAAATCTTACTTAAACATGCTGAAATATTGTTTAACATTTAAACGTTACGTTTCAACATTTGTCTATGTAAAACACATGGATATTTGACCTGTTACAAAGGTCAGAGGTCAGACTTTTCATTTTTTTTATACCACCTTACCTGCTTTTCCTGTTATCCCCACATATACTTCAAAGTAATGGCAATGAATTTCTCTTGGGGAGAACATTGCTTTGGGCCACCCCTGTCAAAATGGTTCAAGTTTATGTGTGCGGTTAACTGACGTCGCCCTTCTTCTTTCAGCCGTCTGCCAATTTGATGTGTTTATAATGTCAGGAGAAGCTTCATGTATTTTGCATGACATTTGCTGTTTCCTGTGATGGTGCCTCTTAGGTGAAGACAGATACACAGAGGTATAACAAACTACCACTTTCACTCTCTTTACGTCTCAGAGACAGGCAAGATGGAGGGAAAGAGAAAAAAGAGAAGTTAAGCGTAATACCCTTTTCTCTCTCCCTATCTATCTATCTATCTGTCTGTCTGTCTGTCTGTCTGTCCCTCTGCATTAAGAGCTGCCTGGGGGCATGCGAGCAGGGCTGGGGGAAGGAGGGGTGGGGAGGTCGGTTAAGAGCTGTCATTTAAATAAGCGTTTACAGAGAGGAAGAGAGCTGGGGGAGGAGTACCACAGTCAGAGAAGAGTGACCGAGAGATAGAGGGAGAGAGATGGAGAGTGAGGGTGAATGTGGAGGGGGGAAGGGGTGGGGAACATTTGCTTTAATGTGTCTCTGATCTCTCGCACCAGTCCACAGCTGCTGCAGCAGCAGGCTGCCCTGCTCGGCCATATGTTGCCTGCACTGCTCCAATTATCCTCCCTGGAGCAAGGGCCCACTCGCAGCCTGTGTGGCTGGCCCGCCGGGGTCGGCTACTGTTTCAGCACAGCTCTCACTGCTGTCACTGTGCTCGCACCCAGAGCAGCCCCCCCACACACACATGCATGCACCAACCCAGCCACACACACACACACACACACACACACACACACACACACACACATCTCTCTCGGTCTCTCTCACACCCCATCAGTGCCTTATGATTTGAGCATAGGCTTTACTTCGAGCTTTGCCCATTTTGGACACACAAGTTATTTTTAAAATCACCACTGTTCATGTGAATATTAATGAGTTGCTATTGTCTTTGTGGTTTTAATTAATAATTTCTGAACAAAATTTGTAGTATGTTGGATGATATTTATTCCACAGAAATAATGGACCAAGGGGCATCATGCATCTATTTTATTTTATTATTTTATTTTTCTATTATTCTATTATTATAATTATTATAATTATTATTATATATATATATATATATTTTTTTTTTTTTTTAAATTTTTTTTTTTGGAGGGGGCATCAGTGGCAGTCCCGGCTCACTTGGTGCCATAGACAAGATACTGTAGGACATGACAACTCAGATAAGTGTAAGATGTTTTGATAAAGTTTTAATTTAGCATGTAAGGGATTCCAGGTTCAAGTCCAGACCTAATATATAATTTGTTAAAAAACAAAAACAAATGGCAAACATGCATAACTTGTATTTTCATCAAATTTAAAAGAGCAACTTTGACATTTTGTGTAATAACTCCTTTTGTGTTAAAAGAGGATTATAGCAGTATCAATTGCAATTTACCATGAAGGTGTTTCAGGATATCAGAAGTGAGTGACAGGTGTTGCTTATCAGAGAGCACTGAGATTGTATCTGATAGCGGTGTTCCCAAGCAGCTAAACCTACCAGAGGGGCAGATCCACACACCGTACCTGTTCCCTGTGCGACTCATCACTCCAGCAACTCACACCCCTTTATGACTCTGTTTACTGAATTTTCCACTGGTGAAATATTTATTAGGGAAGGTAGTAAGGTTGAAATCAGGAACGAGTGAGAAAGAGAGATGTGGGATATAGGGGCACAGTACAGGACAGAGTTTCTGTGTGTTACTTTTTAGATTTCTTTCTTTGAGACTGATGTAGTTATAGAGACATGCTTCGAGAGATTTCACTGGCCACTTACACACTGCAAAGTTTTTGGAATGACTACTGCATCGAAAAGTAGGAATGAATCCCCTAAGCTAGGGTGGACTCCTAATGCCGAGGACTCCCAAAAATGATGATCCCCTAGCGAGGAACCCCTGTCCTAGAATATAAAGGGCATATTTTTTTTTTTAGAAATCCATTTATACTGTTTGAGAAAATTATATGAGTGGCTTCTTTATTGCTTAACATTTAACTAACATTTTCTTTACTGTTTTTGTCTGAAATGTTCTGGAGACACCCTAGGCCCCCATTTACGGCCTCCTGACAGTCCCCAGACCCCATTTTGAAATCCCCTGTCCTAAATGATTGTTCCTTGTGTACAGAATACAGGAGTCATTTCAGATATTGTGATGATTGACAAATTGATTATCAAAGCAAAGGTTTGGTTTCATAGTTGGCTACAAATCAAAAACATGGGTGCCAACAATTTAACTGTTTGGTGTTTGCTAATAAAGTAATAAGATGCTCCGTCAATATGTTTTGCATTCCGTCACAATAGTTTGCATTTCCTTACAATAGTTTTACCCTCGCAATAAGTTTTGTGTTCCCTCGCAATAGTTTGCATTTCCTTACAATAGTTTTACCCTCGCAATAAGTTTTGTGTTCCCTCGCAATAAGTTCTGACCAAAGTAATAAGATGTACCATCTTGCATGTAGATGATGCAACATTATACAACAGTAAATTCCAGTCCTTGAATTTGATTGGTCAAGCAGCATTCCAAGAGTACTGATATTTAGTATAACAGTACTGAGATGCTTCAGTATAACTGTCACTCCAACGTTCGTTTTCGTGGCTTTTCAAATAGTGGTGGCAATTTTTATTAATCCCAATGACTCCAGTCTTTTGAATCAATTCACCAATAAAATATGCTCAGTTAACATTTCTGTAAATGAAAATTCTCTTCATTGAAAAAAGTAATCACATTACTAATTACTTTATTTTTAAGTTACTTTCTAAAACACATTTTTTTTGTTTTTCCACTCAACAAATTCAAAATAATGCCTATTTTCTTCTTGTTCATTGTCGCACACCATTCAGCTGTCACAGAATCACAAATAGATGTCAGTTTGAACATACCAATTCAAATTTTTTATTATATTAATACATTAATTGTATTACACAATAATATTTTTTATAAATATTTGTAACCCAAGTTATGTACTTAAAAGTATTTTTTTCATTGAAAGTCAGTAGCTGTAATCTGATTACAATGTGTTACACTATTTTTTATGCATAATCGTAATTATATAACAGTAACTAATTACTTTCTAATCCAATTAAACCCAACATTGTTCACAACCAAAACAATTGAAGTCAATGAGAATGATTTGTTTTCTTAAAACGTTATTTGAAAAACACCAGTTTGTTTAAGAACGAAACACCATTAGTTTGAAATCAGAGTATGAGAGCAGCGCAGAGAGCAAGTTGTGCTTGAAGCTTTGGCTTGTTTTGAAACTATTCTTGCTGGTGGATAAGAAATGTACAAACCAACTGGCCAGTTTTTGTCTAAAACTTTGAAAGGTTGTTCAATATTATTTACTGGTGTGTTGTATTACAGCAATATCACACTTGCAATCATACTGTTGGTCTGAATATTAGGATGGCTGATTACCTGTGGAAGATCAACCACAGTTTTTAACTACAGTGTTTACATGACCGTTATGATTTGAAGTTCAGTTTAAAGAAATGCTGTATAGAAGCTGAAGAGAAAACGTGATACAGCATTCAAAATGTTAGGGTTGTTGGTGTCATACCTTCTCTCTGTGATGCCTTCACCACTATGTTATGTCTGTCTGAGGTCATGGGGTCAAGGAGAGCACCATGTGCTGTAATTCAAGATAGAGGAGCAAGAAGGGGATCATAGGTCAAAGGACGTTGGAGCACTGTCACATAAAGAGTCATCTTTCCCTCTCTCCACTAATGTCTGAATGTCTCTTATTTTCCTGCCAATCTACGCCTAAATTGCGAAAAATCTAAATCTGCATTTTTCTGTTTGATCCTGCACAAAAACATCATCCCTACCTTCGGTTCTTTATGGTGTTTGCATTGGACAAAAGAATAGGAAGTAAGCCAAGCTGGCTCCTCATGAATCTTTAACTGGGAGTTTGTTTTGTCTTATGAATGTAATTAATGCATAATTAATATTTAAAGATTGCCTCATTTATCAAATTTAACCACTTTAACCACTCACCACAACAGAGTTGACTCATAAAACTCGGAGAACAAACAGATGAGGAGAGCAGAAGATTAATGAGGTTGGGTCTTAATTACTGGCAGGTTGTAATGGTTTCTTTTATTGAATGCGGATTCCCTTGGACCGTCAGGAAACAGGTCAGTAGACCAGGGTTCTGTTCAGCATGCAGTCTGGCACAGGAGCCTGAACAGGGTCTCCAGTGGCCCTCTTGTTCTGGCCCCCTGTGATAGGACTGAGAATAGTGACACATTTATTGTCCCCTTTCACATGTGGACCTTGTGCAAGAAGCCATTTTTGGTGGTTTGAAAGCTGGCTTCGCATTTCAGTTGAATATGTGGTCCTAATAGGAGCACTGACAAATAATTGTGTTCTGTGACCTTTTTTAAACACCATTCCATTTTAGGTTAAAATGTATATTCATTTTTATATTTTAGGTGTTGTGACTGTTATTTTTATTGAAAGCATAAATATTCTTTTTCTCAATTAATACAAGGTCATGAAACAGCCAGTGTTGGGTAAGTTACTTAAAAATGTGTCCACTACAAATTAAAATTGTAATCAGATTCCTTTTCTAATAACTTCATCGCAATAGTAATCACGTTACTAGACAGTGGGGTCCGGCGGCCTGGGAGGCGGCTCAAGGTAGGGGTCAGGGTCAGGTGGCCTGAGAGGAGGGTCTAGGGAGGGGGCGGAGTCAGGCGGCCTGAGAGGAGGGTCAAGGAAGGGTGTGGGGTCTGGCGGCCTGGGAGGCAGCTCAAGGTAGAGGGCGGGGTCTGGCGGCCTGGGTGGAGGCTTGAGGAAAGGGATGAGGTCAGGCAGGGCAGCGGCGGGCACTGGGGACCTGACAGGCTTATTGACAGCTACGGGAAACTGGACAGGCTCGTCGATGGCCACAGGGAACTGGACAGGCGGCTCTAGGATGGAAGAGAGGACAGAAGGCTCCAGGACGGGAGTGAGATGAGGCAACAGGAAAATGGCCTCTGTGGCCGTAGGCACTGGCAGTGACAAGGGAGCGACATCAGTGGTCGTGAGCACAGGCAGTGACAGGTGAACGGCCTCGTGGCCGTGGGCACTGGGAGCAGCAGGGGAATGGCCTCCATGGCCATGAGCACTGACAGCGACTGAAGAGTAGGGGCCCTTCTCCTCCTCCTCTTCCGGGCAGTGAGAAGCAAACTCCCAGTTAAAGATTCTTGAGCTTAATGCTGTCTAATGGACCCACAGGGAGTGGGAGATGGAAAAAGAAGATGTCCATCGCTTCTGCTGAGTCCAAAAAATGGCCAGTTCGTTCTGTCAGGTTTGGTTGAGGAAATGGCAGGACTCAAATGCAGAGGCATTTATTGAACAAAAATATAACAAAAACTACCCCGAAGGGGAAAAACAAACACAGTCCAGGGCGACAGCACAATGACGGGCTGGGCTGGAAAGGGGAACCAACAGAAATCCGACTGGAGAGGAACACGACCAACAGAGACCTAACAGGGACAACATTGTAACATAAATACAAGCAACATCCCACAACGAACTGGCACCTGACAGAGTACAAAGGGAGATTATAAAGGGAGAGAAATCAGGAGGGAAATGAGGAAAGCAGGTGAAACAAATAAATTAATAATCAAACAGGTAACAAGGCAAACGAGAGGGCGGGGTTTTCACTGAAGACAAGACAGACACGAATGCACAAGGAAATGAGAAAATACAAAACCAAGTGCATTCACATAACATGAGACAAAGTGTCTGAACTCAGAGTATATAAACCAAACCAACCGAAATGGCTGAATCTAGACACAAGACATAAAACAGGCATGGAATTTGTACATTTCAGGGCTCTGCCACAAAGGGGAAAAAAAAAAAAAACTAAGGGCAGTACCCTAACACAGATGTGCACATGAAAATATGAATTCATATTTAAATGTATTATACCTAAATAATATTTATGCATTTATATATATATATATATATATATATATATATATATATATATATATATATATATATATATATAAAATATTTATTTATATTATATTTAAGAAATATGTGTAACCCAAGTAATGTACTTACCTATATATTACCTAGTAATTACCTATAAATCAGTAACAGTAAACTTATTACAAGAATTTAAAATGTAATGTTACATTACCTTTTGCCTTAAATTACAGTAAGTAGTTACTTTGTTCATTCAGCCTACCATCAACATTTGTATTCCATGGAAGAAAGAAAGTAATTTTTTGGACAGTAAATATATTATTATTATTATTATTATTATTATTATTATTATTATTATTATTATTATTGAGAATATAACAGTTATTTATATTATCTGTACACTATGTCAACCTTATCTCATGACTGTGACTCATTCTGTTCCCTCAGTTCTCCATTTCTAATCACTGGAGACCGTTGTAAGGGTTCTTCCATCAGGCTGGCTAAAGTGGGGATTAAGTAGGGCATTTCTCCATGTCAATATATAATCACTGAGCTCAGCTGGGATGACATAGATCTGTTTCCTCAGTGAGTGAGTGATTGTGCTCGTCTATCAAAGGCTGTGATGCACCAAACCACTGATTTATGCCCCCACTTCTGTCCCTGTTGTTGTTCTTTTCTCTGTGCATGGATGTCGAGGGAGATGCATCGGAATACTGGCATGCTGTCTCGTTTAATAATCAGTGACAATAAATTTAGGCTGGAATTGAATAAGCTCACTGAATTCCCTAGCTGATGGAGGTTGGGGTGACGGGCGGGGAGGTGGGGGGGGGGGGGGGTGTATGACACATTGGGGTGCTTGGATATGACCCAGTTTACATGTATCTGACTGAACATGATTGAAAAGTCATTTCACAAGAGTGATTTTCAAGCAAACATACCGAGTTTACTTATGAAACTTAACATTGACATTAAACTTTTAATTAAAAAATGACGACACTGTTGCAAATTTTTTAGCAAAACGACAAAACTGTGACTCTTTACACGTATTACGGCAGTTCCGAGGTGAAATGTCCATTGTGTGACTCTTCAAGGGAGTTCAATTTTCTCCCAAACAGATGAGGTTATGATTGAAAATGTATATTTAATTCATGCCTTGAATTAAAATCAAAGTGGTGCCAATGTTACAACCTGCAGTTATACAATTTTGACCACTTTGAATTTAATTACAGATGAAGAAAATATATTTTAAAACTCTGATAACAAAATACTGGGACAAGTTAAATGGATGGAAACAAATATGCTATTATAACATAATGATGAACATTTAACAGTGAACAGGTAGTTCTAGATTAAGACTGGATGTGCTGTTACAAGAGTGATGATATTTAGTATATCAGTACTAGGACACTTCCCTGTTTGTAACATTCTGCTTGTTCATGTAGTTCCTGACAGATTGGCCTGCTGAACCTGCTTTGGCTTCATTTGGAATTACTCTGGTTAAGCAAAAATAGTAATGCTGTCAGTCGATTACATTTTTCAATCGTGATTAATCGCAGATTTTTAAAGTGCTGAAATTTTACTCTATACTTCTTTTCCTGTTAAAATGCAATTATTTTCTTCTTAGGAAAGACAAAAAATGTAACAATAATGCTTTGTTAACATTTTCGAAACAAAGCCTTTCACAGTATAAAGATAGAAATGCACTGAAATAGCACCAACTCAAGTAACATTAAACATATAGCAAAGTCTGAGTGGGAGGTTGACTAATTGAAAGAACTACAGTTGTATATTCATTGCAATGCGCATTAAATATCTTAAACTCTCATCACCACAGACTAAGGCTATCCGATTTGCAACAAAGTTCCTGAAGCAGCATTCATGATTCTCATCAGGGCGTCAATGCCAGCATCATGTGCCGCTTTGAACTCCACATGAAAAGTGCTTGGAAACATCTCATTCTAAATTTTCGTGATAGTTAAGACTTGACATGCTTCTGTGGTAGTTAAACTGCACCTTAAGGAGGCTGCAAAGTACTTGATTTCTAGCACAAGTCCTATCTGGGCTTGTTTTGTACAACAAATAATGTTAAGGGGTCGTTTCCCTATCATTTGATCACTGACACGGAAGCGCTGTTGTGTGTGTTTGTGGTGCAAAAGCACCCCCCCTACTCTGACCAGTGTTTATGCTGGATTATGCTTTGTAAACAGTAAATGCATTAATCGCAATTAAGAAAAAAATAAAGCATTAAACTTGTTTAATTAATCGCATGCGTTAATGCGTTAACTATGACAGCTCTAAAAAATAGACACAAAAGCCCATATTGTGTCTAAAATGTAAGTTACTCGATATAATAACTTCTTGTTTATAGAACTGTTGTAACTATAAAAGCAATATCACACTCGCAATCATGCTATTGCACTGAATATCAGCATGCCTGTGAATCCCAGTCATGCCAATATTCAGTACAGCACATGATATTTACGTATGTGATATTGATTAAATGAAAATGTATGTAGTGCTCCAAATTTTCAGGTCTGCATTTACCAGTTAATTAAGCTGATATGTCTGGACAATGTTTGAATTAGTATATCTATGCAAATCTTAAACAAGGGGACGAAAAGGAGGGATAAAAGAGTGAGAGATAGAAGTTATGGTTGGGCGATTAATCATATTTTATCTTCAATTACGATTTTGGCTTCCAACGATTATGAAAACAAGATAATCGAGAAAAAAATTATTATTGTGCCACATTCCATTTCGCAATGAAATACCCCGGCATTATATCTTTAAAGCATAATTTATTAAAGTTCAGATAATAAGGAAGCGGGTTATGAAAATAAACTCAGAAACTGGTATTTCTCTGTGTGGTCTGCGCTGCGTCTAATAGTTGCTTGAAGTGACCGGGGAAGAGACTGAATGTTCTCCCGGCTGATGCACAATCTGGGGCGGAGACGCTCGTCACTTGTGTGCATTTGCTGCAACTAGATTATAACATGATGGCTCACGATGTAGTGAATCATAATATATGTGTCACGTTCACGGTGTGTAACTTATCAAGAAGAAAATAGATGATACGCAGCTCTATTAAGAAGAAAACGTTTTTTTTTTTTTTTTACTTAAAGATGGATCGAAGTGAACATAAAGGTGAGAGAGTGTAGTGTTACCCTATTATACACTGGAACAAAATATGTTTTTGGCTTGTTTTCCAAAATAATGTCTAAAACTCCTTTAAAACAACATACATTTACTTTAGTAGCTATACTGCAGAAGAAAAAATTGAAAAAATTGTTATCGGAGAATGTTTAATACAGTATTTAATCAGGGCTCGACATTAACGCTTGACCAGGACAAGTGGATTTTTGAAGGGGCAAGTGAAAGATAATTTTACTTGCCCGACCGAAGCAGACTGATTAAAACGACAACAACGAAAAAATAACTGCCTATATTTGTGATAGTCTACACTCTAAAAAAAAAAAAAAAACAATTCTGTAAATTTACTGCCAAATTCCTACAGCAATCTACTGTGATTCTTAAATACAATAGTTTGCTGTTAAAAATTTTGCCTTCTGGGAGATCAAGAGCAGGCTCACTGTGAAGCGACTAGTTTTACAGTAAATAGCTGTTGTTTGCAAGGCATTAGAGGAAAATGAACATTCAAAATCATGATATAATCTTGGTGAAAGCTAGTGACATTTTGAAATGTATATAAAAAAACAAAATAAAAACATGAAAATTCTAGTTTGTGGCACATGGTTAGTGTTCATTATGTTTCTGACCAACTCCTCTGTTCTATAACATCTCACATCAGCCTTCACTTATCTGTCTTATTAAATGTAAAATGTTGCCATGATTGAACAATATATTTTTTATGAAAAAAAAAAACACCTGTACACAGTAAAATAACAGTATAGCACTGCATTGTGGATTATAATGGTGAAATACCCATGAGCCTTTGAGCTTGAATAAGTAGGTATGCTTTGGCAATGCATTGGAGCTACAAATAAATAAACATGTACAAAAGTTTTTATTCAGATTTTATAGAAGTCTTAGTTTTATTTAGTGTTGTTGTTTTGTTATCAATAGTTGTGTTTTGTTTGAAGTCACCATTAGTGTTCTCTTGAGCTGGCACCTTGGACCTTCTTTTATTAATATATTATGTTCTTCCAGCCAGTCAATTTGTGTTTAAGTAAAACACAAGTTGTTGCACTGTGCTGCTTGGAAGACAAAATCTAAGGTCAGACTGAATGTCTGATTCTACCTTGCAAATGCACTATATGTGGCAATAGTGATGCATTACACTTAAAACACAAAAGCATAAACAGAGATGGATATTTCAGCAAAATTATATCAGCAAATTGAGTGTTTGTTGTTTTTGATGAACTTACGGCTTAACACGAGTTGTTATCAAGACACACAGAAATCAACTCTCGGCATACAAAACGCAACAATGGTGACAATTAACAAACATACTTTTACGTAAAAAAAAAAAAAAAAGTAAAAGCTGAACATTAAAATATAAGTAACTTAGACTGCAACAAAATCAACGTCAAAATCAACCAGTAAATAATACAAAATCTAAGTAATTTCTTCATGCCGCAGTACATGCTGGGAACTTCAACAACAGTAGATAGTATGTCATTTGACAGCTATATCCTGCTAAATTACAGTCGTATACTGTAGCTGTAAAAACAGTATCTATCTGTTAATTTCAACAACAGTAAAACACCGTATTTTTACAGTATGATGCTGGCGATTACAGCTTTATGCTGTGTTTGCAAAAACAGCAAACTGTCAATTTCAGCTACAGTAAAACACCGTTAATTTCACAGTTACTTGCTGGCAACACTGCTGCCAGTTCTTTACTGTTTTTTGACAGGAAAATCTTTAACAGTGTAGGCCTGTGTCACTTATTAGAAAGTTAATATTATTATTCTGCTGTTGAAAATAATCCAGAGTATGTAATTTTATAATTTTCTAGTGATCTAGTAACAGCTGCGCCCTGTTTGATTGACAGGCGGCGTATGTGTGTGTGCTGAACATGCGCGTGTTCTGAAAATGCTTGCGCTAATGCGCACTTGAACAGTCAAATACATTTCAAAATTCTGCCAAAATGCCCTTCTTTGTGAGATATTCATGTAAACACAATGAGTTATTTCTAAGGTGAAAACAGCGGGGGAAAAAAGCGGATTTGTATTAAAATGTCGGACTTGTAAGTATAAATGTAAGCTAATAGACCTGCTTCCGTCTAGTGTGTCATTATAATAATCAAACAACCATATTTGATTAATCAAACAATCAAGAAAATGAGAAAACACTCACTGCTTTTGACTGGATAACTTTAATAGCTTTAAAAAGTATTAATGTGTTATAATCATACAGTGAAGACCAGTAGTTGTTTTATGTTGCATTTCATTCTGAATGTTTACTTGAATACTTTATAGCCTACTGCTGTTAAAAAAAAAGCACCGAAATTTCTTAATTTGTATTTTTTGTTCTATTATTTTTAATCTATTTCTATTCATTGCTGTTTGTTATTGTTATTTTATTACTGACTGTTTACTAGTCTTGAATAATTACTTAAGAACTTGACACCATTCTTCCATAGTTAACATATTAGTTAGTGTTATTATTTGTTGTGGTTTTGAAGCTGGTATTGAGAATCATCAAATTTCACTACTGACTACTGAAATTTTGGTATTGTGATCATTACATTTACATTTATGCATTTGGCAGATGCTTTTATCCAAAGTGACTTACAGTGCACTTATTACAGGGACAATCCCCCTGGAGCAACCTGGAGTTAAGTGCCTTGCTCAAGGACACAATGGTGGTGGCTGTGGGGATGGAACCAACAACCTTCTGATTACCAGTTATGTGCATTAGCCCACTACACCACCACCACTCACATACCAATAAAGGTATAGCCTTTATTGTACATGGTAGATCTTGATGCAATAACATGATGAAAAAGTAGATCTCATTCCATAGAGCTATGAGCATCCCATACGTGACATAAAACAATTATCATATGACAATAGCCTCCTCCCCTACGCGGTGCATTTTACATTTCAAGTTCAAGGAAATCCACTGTTAAAAAGACAAGTTTTTTTTTTAAGTTCAATAAATGCATGATGTTTCCAAAGTCAGTGAGTAATCGTGTTAAATAATCCTAATCTCAATATTGACCAAAATAATCGGGATTATGATTTTTGCCATAATCGAGCAGTCCTAATAGAAATATGCTTGTGCACCCTCTCTAGGTTCCTTGAACTAATGGAGACACGGCTAATGGGTTAATTTAATTCCACTAGGCAGCACACTCTGTCTTGTTGCTAACAATTAGCCGGGAATGGAGTTGTTAATTTTTAATGACAAGCAAGGTAAAGGGGGAAAACAGAGGAAAAGCCTCTTGCACTTAGCAGAGCTTCCAGCGGCCAATGTGGCGCTTAACATCCACTTTCAGTATTTCCCTTTACTCTACCATTCACTTCACTGATATAAGGGAATACTTTAGAAAACAAAATGCTCCTAAGCAATCTTTTGCTTTATCTTTTATGAAGATTTGATTTTTGGTTTCTGTTCTTGACATTTGCCAGGGGATATCAGAATCAAGGATGCTATTACATATTCAGGTAAGACTGTCATTTAAGAATCAACCACTGAAAAGCCCATATCAGTCGGATACTAATCTGAATATTTGCTGAAATATTTATGTAGATTGTCATACTTTGGAAAGCATTGATTAAATCTATTACAGATCCACTTATAAATTACTTATATTGGATTAGTCACTTATAACTTTGTGCCTTAAAATAGTTCAGGTGAGGAATGGGAAACAATTGATTAATTGTCTCTTACAAGATTGCGTAAGAATTTAAATTTATGTTCTCCTATAGTACAGGATTGGATTGTGAAAATGCCCTGTAAACAAAATCAGTGTCAATTACTCAAGTAGTACATTACTGCACACCTGTAGGCATTTCAGCATGAACTCTTCCACTCTCAGGTCAGATATCTAACCCTTGCTACCTTATAATGGTCCCTATTTCATTGGTATCTATCCCTTTCAAGAACTCAATAGTCTTGATTTGTATAACATCCACATTGATGCTCAAGCCCCTTCACTCATTGGTACATTAAAATGTTTGTTATTGTAGATATCAGCACTTCAGAGACCATTAAAAGGGAAGACACTGACAGTATTATTAAGCAGTTGAAACCGGAAGAAAGGGGTGCACTAGTTTCTCCATCATCACTATTTATTTCACAAAACAAGTGTAACAGTGAACCAGGGTGACTTTTGTTTTTTTTTAGAAGAATTTTCACTTTTAAATGAGTTAAAGGGGTCATGACATGAAGAATAAAAGATCCTTGATCTTTTGACATATAAGAGGTCAATGAACTAAAAAAAAAAACATACTGTAAGTTTCAGAACTCAAAACTTCCTCCTTACTTTAAAAAGAGCATTTTTTAAAACCAAGCTGCTAAAACGACTCGTTCTCTATATTGTGATGTCACGCTGTGGTAGACATTTGCATCTGACCATCTTCACAACAACACATAAATGCCTACTTTACCTTGAATAACTTCCATAGCCCGCCCAGCAGCAATGAGCAGTGAGATGGCAAGAAGAGAGCAGGTCTGTCAAGTCTTAAAGGAGAAGCAGCACCAAAACTGAGCGCTTCTGACAGAGGGTCAAAATGAGGTGGAAAATTATCATGTTTTACAAATATATTAAGGTTTTTCATGCAAAAAACTTTACTGATATTATAAGTGAACCTTATATAAATATAGTATATATAAAGGAATAAATATATATATATATATATATATATATATATAAGGAATGCCAAGACCCCTTCAAAAAGATCAGATACCTGAAAAGATCAGGGAGGAACCTCAGCAATTATAATACCATAAGAATAACCAAACACAAAACACACACAATACAACTGTCTTGTACAAGGAGAATAATGCAAATTAGGATTGGATAATGTTCAAACTGTATGTGTGAAATCAGCTTTAAAATAAATGCTTTGGGTGATCAAAAAAAGCTATATTATGAGAACTATATTATAAGAACTATATTATCAAAGCATGTGTACTATTAAACAATATAATGTTTAAGAAAAGTGGAAACTGTTCTTTTATTTCCATTTTATCTAATCATTTTATGGTCTTGGCCACATCATGGAAAGACAAAATTGATTGTCAAATGAGTATATGCATCACTGAGCATATTTTAACATTTTTTGTCACTTTGCATTCAGAAACGACAACTTGTGCATATGCCTTAAGCATTACATATTTTTTCAGTTGTTATGTACTCTCATCTCATTTTAATTTATGACAAATGATTAAAGTTATGTTCCTGGTTCAATTCAAGTTATTCTTTGTGGCATAATGTTGATTATGACAGAATTTTGTTTGACTTGTCTCTTGCTTATTTAAAAAAAAAAAAAAACACACAGTTACAGTAAGGCACTTACAATGGCAGTGAATGCGGCTAGTCCATAAACATTAAAATACACACTATTTTTAAAAATATAGCCACAAGGCATAAACATTATACATGTTAACATAATTTTAATGTAATAAATCTCTGCACTGTAAACCCTAATAAGTTAGGGTTTCAATCAGTTAAATTTTTTTAAGTTAATAAACATAAAAGTTTAAGTTAATAGAACTTTCAGATTTTGTACTGCACATGCATGTTAATTGCTCTTAACTTGAAATATTGAGTAAGCTAAATAATACATTTTAATGGCATTTAACATTAAATGTATTTTTTTAGCTAAAATTAAAATTACCATGTAAGCTTAACTTAAATACTTCAAGTAGAGAGAACCTAACTAGCTAGTACTGTAAATGCTGAATTTGTTAACTGAAAACACTATGATATGATTAGCATCACGAGTGAAACAATATACTGTAGAACAATCTTAAAATGTACCTGTCCTCAAACTTACCTCAAGCTCCACTATTCACCATAATGGTAACCTCCAAACACTTTAACATAACAGACTCATAACTCTTCTAAATAACACAAAAAATCATTAAACACTAACAAGTTTCCCCCTTTACATTCACCTTGCACAAAGACATATTATTTAACACATAATTGTAACATTTACGCTTCCTGTCGAGCAGGGGCATAGATTCTGGGGGGATGGGGGTGGTAATAGAAATAGAAATCCATTGCCCAGTTTCAGTTAAATTTAAGTTAATACTCCATCCATCCCTTCTCTATAGCCGCTTATCCTATACAGGGTCATGGGTAGTGCTGGAGCATATGCCAGCTTTCTCGGGGCAAAGGCAGGGAAACACCATGGACAAGTGACATACACATACACACTTTCACTCACAGGCAATTTAGGGTCTCCAATTCACTTGACATGCATGTCTTTGGACCATGGGGGAAACTGGAGCACCCAGAGGAAACCCACACAAACACGAGGAGAACATGCAAACTCCACACAGAAAGGCCCAGGTTAGATATAACTTTAGACAGATAAGACACCAAAATTATCCTAACACATATAATGTTTACGTCTTGTGGCTATTCTTTTGAAACAGTGTGTATTTTAATGTTTATGGACTGGTACCATGGAACATACCTAGAACATTCCTTTAATTAGATTTCATGCCAATAAACTCATAGGCCTATACTGTAAAACAATAAATAAACATAAACCTACCAGCTGTGGTTGCCAGAATAATTGAAATGTAAAAATGTAAACAACTTTACAGAACAACCTGTCAATTTTACAGTTTAAAACTGCTATTTTTATGGTATATTTTACAGTGCAGTATCGTCGTTTACAGGGCCATAACCACAATATACTTTGAGGGGGATAAGTCCCCTCCAATAATCACATATGGCCAGAAGATTGATATCTTTGTTGCTGTTCTGCTGTAGTCCATTATGCACCGCTGTCTAATTATCATTAAGTTGTTGCAGGAATAAGACAATGGTTTAAAAAAGTGTAATTTTTTGCATGCTCAGTAGTCTAATACCACTCGTCAATGTCATATGAGATAGCCAATCAAATCGATGAAGGCAGGACTCAAGTTTAAGAAGCTGAGCAGGAATCTTATGGATTATTCCAGCGCCGCACCTCAGCTAGCAGTTCATGTTAAGAGTGTCTGTGTCATGTGAGATGTAAGTATCAAACTAAACATGCAATATTTGCCGACTGTTTTATGATTGAAATTTTGTACCGACAGACAGTAATTTCCAAGGGTGCAAACTATATTCACCATTTGGCGAAATTCGCCATTTTGAAGTGAAAATATGTCATGTACAATATGTGATTCGGATGGCATTAATAATTGTGAATGTGAAAACATTAACAGAGCCGTTTTCAGTGTATCAGGCTCAAGACAAAGGGTGAATGTGTGTACATTGTAAAGGAATTGAATGAATGTGGTAATCGGACAGGCTTTGGAGTAGCTTTTTAGAAACTTCACTTGACATTGTCTAAGATAATGATCTATAAAACACAAAGTAGAGCATTATCACCATCAGATCAGAACTAGAAGATAAGACCTCAGGCTTCCACTGAGTTTTTAGGTTGTGGCAGAGACAGTGTCTCTAAGCTTTTCTAATTTCTATATGTCTTTAATTAATTTTAAATTTTGTTCATCATCTCATAAATGTCTTCTTTTAAAAGAGACTATTTTGAGTATGTCCTTGTCAGGTCTGTGCTCAAAAAATGAGCCACTAGTTAAAGGAGTAGGGGGAAAATGAAGGACAACTTGAGTTTGTTTTTTCTTTTAGACAGCATAAAAAGAAAGACAAGATGATTGAAACAGGTGAATTGCTAGCAATACAGACACAGTGTTTGTCATGGACTGTTTGAACTTAAAAAAAACAACAACAATAACAACATATCTTTTAAAACCAAAAATGATCACATTTTGGGCTTTTATTGCATTTAACATTTGGTCAGGACCAAAGAGTACCACTGTTTTTATGGCTTCAACACCAGGTTTGGTCCCCCACAATGTTCAAGACATGGTCACGTTCTTGGTTGTTTATATTATTAAATGATAAATGTAATATACTATTAAACGTCTGAAACAGTAAAAATCTGCTTTTCACTTTATAATGTTTTGTTAATCACTGGAGTAATTACAGAAGGGAACATGATGACATGAAGTTCATCAATAGTGGCCCTTCCTGGAGCAATGATCAATAAACATGTAGAGACAGTGCTCAGTGTCACTCACACAAACACTAAACAGCATCAGGGAAACACAAGTGAAATTAAAATAATGCAATAAACATTAACTAAACTACATCAAACATAACACGGAGCACCCTAAAGTACATAACTGATATTAAAAATAAGAAGAAACATAACTATTCCCATAAAATATAATGAAATGTGATGGGTCACACAGGGAATTCTGGGAATGCCCGATTACTGTTTTTTACCGTAATTTTATATAATAATCTACTGTAAAAAGTACATGTACTCTCTTGTTAAATAACCTAAATTTTAACTGTTAATTATATGGGAAAATCATACTTTTTACATCTAAAATTGTAATTTTTAAAACATTTTACCATAAAACTACATGTATTGTCTTTTGAAATATATATATTTTAAAAAAATTAGGTTACCTACTTGTTAACCAATTTAAGTTTTTTTACTGTAGCATTTTTACAGTCTTTTACCATTAAAATTATGGACATTTTTTACAGTGTAGGTATTCATTTGTTGTTGTTTTATGTTATGTGGTTTTAAATGTGTTGTCATATAATGTTACAGAAATATAGACACGTTTTTAAAGGTTAATACATAGTTCAACCAGAAAAAGATGGTCTCAAACAGGTTTGCTCTCATTGTAACAGTTAAGTTCCATTATAACCATTACAACAGGGTTAAGCATTCAGGTGTTATTATTTTGGATGATAGTGCCCTTGTCTTTTAGAAAATTTCCTAATTTACTGAATAATTAGCTGAACTTAACCCTAGGTTACTCCAGGAAGAACTGTCTGTTAAATGAGGCCAAATACCTGCTTGGAAGTGCCAGCAGGTATGTCTTTTAGTGTGTCTTATTCCATACAAGCAGCCAGGCATATGCACATACAACCTGCATCCCTCTTAAAGGATAGTTAACCCAAAAATGAAAATTATGTCATCATTTACTCACCTATTTACTTTGTTGTTCAAATCTGTATGATATTTTTTTCTTTTTTTTTTTTTTTTCTTCTGTATTACACAAAAAGAGATGTTAGGAGATGTTCATTTTCATTGTATGGATAAAAAATGCATTAAACGTAAATGGAGACTTGAGTCTGCCAAACATCTCCATATATGATAAGATGACAATAACAATATGATGGGGAGAAAGTGATGACATAATTTTCATTTTTGGGTGAAAAATCCCTTTAAACAGTAAACAAACAGTGACTATCATTTTGTCTAAATAATTCAGTCGCTAATTTACAGAGTGAGGCCTCACTAAGACATGCCAAACAAAAAGATTTGTTGAAGCAGATACTGACAACACATTGGATTGTCTCTCACTCAAACAATACAACCGATATTTAACCAAAAATACATATAGCACACTATGAATTCACTGAACAAATGCACACACACATACACACACAGGTTAGGCCAGTGTTGATCAGAGGCTGTTGAAGTGTTTACAGACAGACAGGGTAGATGAATAAGTGATGGCGTTGATGTATAATAAATGGCACTGCTTCGTTACACATTCTCACAATCAGGAGAGCATTCCAGAGGGCAGTGAGGGATGGACGCGGCAGCTCCAGGCAAGCTAACATCATCAACATGCTCCTAACAAACGCTCTGCCCGTTGTTTAAGTGTGGGCAGTCAAGCCAAGAAACCTTGTTGTTTTTATTCATTTTTATCAATGTTTAAGTATTCCAATTATAAGCATTTTTTCACTAAAAATGAAGGATTTACTATATATCTACTGTAAAAGCATAGTAACACCACTGACATATAGGTGGTGCTCTTTCCAGATTAAATGCTAATAACTTGTGTTAATAGGATTGAAAAAAAAATCCTATGTCCATGTTTATGCTTATAATCAAAAGGAAAGTGTGCTGTATATCTACTATACTCTATCGGGTCCTTTTTGACCCGAACAGAACAGCTGTTTGAAATGTTCTCACAATACAGAAGGGTTAAGCAAAGGTGTGCAACTTCTAAGAAATAAACATTTCCTCTGACTGATTAACAAAGTGAGACAACAACAGCAACATTTCACATACTCTAAACAAATTATTCCTAAACATAACAGACTTTTGAATCACTTTTACACTACAATAGATTTTTACCTTGCTTGTACCATCTTCTAAAAGCATTTGCAGTATTGACAAAGAATTAGCACTTTCATCTCCTTTAGATGTAAATATTAGCATTAGAAAACCTCCATATACTTCTATTGAAAAGGTCAAAATTCAAATATGTAAGAAACAGGATCTCATTGGTGATTTTTCTTTCCTATGATGTGTTTTGAAAACCCTCGTTTCTAAGTGAAATTGTGTTGTAGTATGCTCTTCTCTAAGGGGGTGTTCATTTTGTGGCTCCCTATGGCGTGAGTCTTTAATCTCTCCACCTCCTGGTCTCACCCTTTCCTAATCCTCTTTACTAAGAGAAAAGATGAAAATGATATTCTCTTCCCATCTGTCAGTAGTTTGAAACTTCTCTAAAACCTGAGCACTGACCCAACATTTTCTAATCGCTAACACTCTTAGGGTTTTAGAAGAAAGAGTTTTCGAGTCAAATTTAGTAGGAAAGACATTCAGAATATTGCCAACATCCACAAATAAACATACATCACGCCAACTGAACAACCATACTTGTTCATTTTTGCTGAGGAAAGATTTGCATAGCAGTAAAAATAAAATTTAAAGTGGAAAATTTGTATTCCAGCTCAAATATACTCAATCATATCATAATATCTTTCTCAGGTGAATGAAATGAGGCTGTCATTACTCTGTAAAATGGAGTATGTTAGTATTTGCTTTATTTGAATTCTGAGGCTTGTGTTATCCAGGGATAAGGATATTCTGAAGCTTAACAAAAGAATTTCAGAGGAGCTGAAATTCTTGCATCAAACTTGTTTCATTGGAGGGCACCAGTGATGTGATTTTGTGGTGTTATCTCTATCTGAAAAGCATTTGACTGCATCACTTCTGACTCCTTTTGTAGAGAGCACACCTGTGCAGAATGTTTAAATGCTGTTGGGTCCCTGCTGGAAAAACAGCTTAAACCAGCCTAAGATGGTTAGGCTGGTCTGTTTGCTGATTTAGAGAGGTTTTGGGCACTTGTCATCTGGTCAGCCTGGGAGACCAGCTAGACCACCTGAAGACCAGCTTCGTGTGGTTCCTGAGTGAATGACTTTGACAATCCTTTTTTTTTTAATCTACAGCGTGACCAGTGTAGTCCGATTTCTGAATTAATGACTCTCATGAGCCGGTTCTTTTGAATCTACAGTGCAACCAGTGTAGTGTGGTTTCCTAACAAAAGAATATTAAGGCCCGATGAACTTCCGGAGAAGTTCTTCTTCGTTCTTCATTCAGGGGTAAAAATAAGTTCTAAACAGCTGAGCAATGGTATACTGTTTGAGAACATTCAGACACACACCACACTGCTGTGGAAGGCATTTAGAGGAGTAATTAAATAAGAGGACATTACATGTAAAATCTTAAAAATGTGTTTCAATGACTTTATGCCTTCATTGATATGAGTAGAATTCACATGAGATCAGTAAAAGAAGCTGTTTTAACCATTCAATGATTATTTGAAGTAATATACTGTATATGCAGTAGATACTATTTAATTTGTCTTGTTTTCATTCTGAATTCATGATGCTAATGTACTAACACGCTATACATATAATATGCGCCAATTACACTGTTATTGTAATTTATGATAACACTGATACTACTGCAAAGATGGGTGTATAAAAGAGTGTTAATGTGCAGAATAAAGACAAAAGAATGAAGAGAAGCATATTTTACTTTGGGCAGATGTGAGAATGGCTTTTGCTGCAGATGGCACATGAGCAAAGGGGCACTTGAGATTATTTGAGTAGATTTGATACCTTTTTTAGACTAATTAAACAAAAAAAAATCACATGACATGGTCTTGGAAAATGTCTCTATAATATTAAGTTTAATTTAGAGCTCAAGGACACTTTACAATAGTAACACAATAATACAAAAACAAAGAACAGTCACAAAAACACAGTTCAGATAGCACAGTCACTGAGAGTGAATACATAACACATTAAGATAAATAACACTGAGAAAACAAAAAAGTTTTAAGTTGAGATTTAAACTCAGAGATAGAAGAGATGCTGCGAAGAGTCAGGGAATTTTTTAGCTCGCTAATAAATCTACACGTCGTTGTGTTCATGTTGAATACTGACTGAACAAGGTAAACAAAGTAGTAGGTGGACATGGACCAATGGCAGTAAGAAGATGTTTAACAGCCAGTTTAAAAGTTTTTCTAAAAGTTCCCCCAGGCAAGCTGTTTGAACCACCGAAACGAATGCAAAACAACTTCTTCATTCTTCGATTTCAGATGAAGTATATTGGGGCCTTTATGAGCCATTTCTTTTGAATCTACAGCATGAAACACACAGCGTGACCAGTGTTTAGATTCAGATTCACAAACAGATGACTCTTATGAGCAGATTCTTTTTAGTGACTCTGACTTTCATCCTGTCCAGCTCGAAATGAACCAAGAACTCTTATAGTGTTATTTAATGTAATAGTGAAGGCTCTTTACAGTTAAATCAGTTCAGTTACTGACTGGTTGATCATATGATGTGTAAAGATAGACCTACACATTGCAAGTTTTGTTGTAATCAGTGGAATTTTACATAAAAAAAAATGAATGAATAAAATATTTATTAGCATATTTTTTTGGTTTATAATTCTTATTTAATATATAGTTACTGTAGGACCTACTTTCGGATTGCATTTATGCCTCTAAAAGGTCTTTAAAGTCAATAAAACGCCTGTGTAAACACATCTTTTGCAAGAATTGTGTTAAATTTATGTCTGATCTGTTATATCTGCTCTGTTCAAATCTGAAATGATCTCATGCATTTCTTATTTCCAAATATTACTTCCTCAAAAGTAAGAATTATAAATGAAACTGTTAAGGAATCGGAATCGTTATGAGGAATTGGAATAGGCCTTGGAATTCTTAAATTTCTTACGATTCCCATCCCTAGAGACCAGATTGGCTTGGCTAAAAGTCCAGCTAAGACCAGCAAATCTTATCAGTAGAGGTGTTTAAGTTTTATTTTTGGAATTCATATAAAAGAGGTTAATTAGTAAACATGCATTTTTGTCACTGATGCTAAGCCATTTTTTCTCTGAAACAGAGGAAATCCTATTTGTTGCCTAGTTGCACAGCTGGACCACAAATGGCAGAGCAGAACAGAGTGAAAGAAGGATGAGATGATCAAAGAAGCCACAGATGAGGGCAGGGTCTGACTGTAACTATCTCTATTAGTTTTATTGGCTTGCCCCTATAGCAACGACCTCTTCTCTCTCCTGACTCTCTTTCCCACCCCCCTAGGCATGCCATATGATGAGCGTCCAGGGGGCCTCCACCCCCAGGGCTGCCCCAAGAGGGTCACGAGGAGGTCCTGTCAGCTGGAAAGCCTGCCACCAGTTGCTGGGCTTGAACCATAGGGGTGGTGTTTTCCCACCTAATTAGATGCTCAGCCTAGTCATTACACTAGAGTTGAGTTGACACAGAACAAAGTATGTGTGTGTTGCTGTGTTTTGGGTCTTCTCCTAATGTCTCAGTGTGTTTGAGAGGGGCTGTCGAAAGGAGACCGGGTGTGAGGGGTGAAGGGGTTCAGCTGTGGAACAAGAACTTTTTTGCGAGTCTTGCTTCCCCTTTGACCTCAAATCCTCATTTCCTAGTGGTGAGAACGGAGATACAAAAGACCCTACAGGCTAGTGTGACCAGCTACAAATGCATAATAAAACTGTGACTGCAGGAGTCCATGCGGATCTGTTGTTCTCACTCAGAGTCAGGTTTACTGCCAGACTTCAGAAGCCTTTCATATAGTCTAGTCTAATTTGCTTTGTAGTTCTTTTTGATCCAAAGCCAATTGAATGGTTCTGAGTGATCTCATTAGTATTTGAGCGTAAGGGTTATTCAGATGTTTGGGTAGAAACTGATGTACATTATCTGATCAGCTTCTAAAATGTTAACGCTTATTCACGTATGTACATGTTTGGAGAGGAAAATGATCTGAACTTCAAAGAACAGATTTGCATATCATTGACAATGTAATGTAGCAGAAATCTAAGTGTAAGTGAAAATTTGCATGCCACCTCAAATGTACTCAATCATATCATAATTTCTTCCTTAGGTGAACGGATGGGGCTGTTGTTGCTTTGTAAAATGCAATATGCCTATATTTGCTTTATTTGAGTGACTGTGTTATCCAGGGATAAATATTTTCTAACTTTTAAAACTGTAACTGTAGAGACAGATCTTCTCAATTTTACCACTGTATAACTTTAGAGATACAAATCTTCCTGAATTTTCTATCATCTTTCTAAAGACTGGTGGTCCAACCTTAAACTGCCAGAAAAATACCTCCACAGGTGACCAAGTTCATTACTCGGACACAACAATCCCATAGCCGGAATCTTGTTTATTAATAAAGGATAGAGAGTTTTTGTTCAAGAAAGACCTTTTAATAGTGATGTAATACAAACTTTTCAGTTATGTTATTTAGGTTAATTCATTTGCAGTTTTTTAACTGGCAGATGCTATTTGCACCCTGGTGAAAATAAAGGTAGATGCTTTTTACACCCCTAATTAAATACTAACATACATTATAGGGGCATCACTTCAGCTTGCTTATTGTTATTGTGTATATTTAGAGTCTCACAGACACCCTACACCAACCCCTAAACCAAACCCTAACCTTACCGTACAAAAAAATAACAATGGTTTTATTACAGTAACCATAGTATCACCATGTTATTTTATTGTAAAATAATTGTTACCACAAAATTAAACATGGTTACAATTTTTACACCATATTATTGTAGTAATACAATGGTTAATTGCATTAAAACTATGGTGTAATGTATGCTGCTGGAACTGGCAATGACAAAGATGATGAAGTAAAAAACCCAAGTGCAAATTTATTCTAACTACAAACATGAATGAAACATAAACATAAACTTGACATAAGCTTGACTTTGACATAAACTTGAATTCACAACCAAAGTTTCATTCAACAATACCTGAAAATGGACAATGGAAAACATGAGGGTTAAATACATGAACATGGGAGAACACATGACAAAGAAAACCAATAAACACTAAGAACTCTAAACAAGATAACAAGACAATCAACCAATGGACACATGAACATGGAGGGAACCATGAAATCACATGACAAGGGAATCACATGACATGAAACAGGAACTAGATTTTCAAAATAAAAGACATGAAAAACATGAACCAACAGAATACACATGACATATCCCCCCCACTAATGGGTGGCTCTCGACACCCCAACACATGAACAAAACACATTAAACATGGCATAAACCCAAAGTTCTGTAGGGAGCTGGGGGGGGGGGTCTTGAAGCATGACTAGGCAAGACATGAAGTGGGGCGTGGCCTGGCAGAGTTAATGGAAAGTGGGGCCCTGAGAGGCTCGAGGGGTGGAACCGTGGAAGGCGGGGCCATGAGAGACTGAGAGACTTGAGGGTCAACACCAGGGAACTTGGTGCCCGGAAAGCAGCCGACGGCTCGAAGGACCATGGTGGAGCCGGAGGTTCGGAGAACCGAGGTAGTGCCCAAGGCTCGGAGGACCGAGGTGGAGCTGGGGGTTCAGAGGACCGAGGTGGAGCCGGTAGGACTGAGGACCAAAGTGGAGCCATAGGGAATGAGGTCCCTGGTGAAGCCGCAGGCTCGGATTGACGAAGCATAGCTGTGGGATTGGAGAGCTCAGGCGGAGCCAGGTGACTGACTGACCAAAGCGGAGCTGGAGGGATGAGGGACCCTGGAGAAGCCGATTGGCTGAAGGACCATGGTGGAACCGAAGGGACATAGAGCCAAGGTGTAACTGATGGATCGGAGAACCAAGGCGGAGTCCAGGGCTCAGAGGGTTTAGGCAAATTCGGAGGGTCGGAAGTTCCCCTTGTCTGATCCTTAGGAAGCATCCATAGGGTGGGCACAAGGGCGGGAACCATCTCCAGGTCCAATAGCTCAGATGTGGCTATGACATCGCGTGGAACAGATTCAGATATTGCTGTGACATGACATGAAGCAGGCTGAGGTGTTGCTGTGACATGGTATGAAGCAGGATGAGGCGTGGCTGTGACATGGCATGAAGCAGACTCAGGATCCGGGGCAAAATATGGCGCTAACTCAGCGACCATGATGAGGAACTCTGGCTCGGCGGCCACGACGTGGAACTCTGGCTCGGCAGCCACAACGTGGAACTCTGGCTCGGCAGCCGCCTCCCCCACAGTGAATGTAGAACCAATAATCTGTACGGCAAGGTCAATATACTGAGCCAGGCTGTGGGTACTCTGACTGCCTGGCATCAGCAAAGAGATAGGCTCAGTTAATCCAAAACGGAAAATGTCTTTGAGGGCAACCTCATTAAAGTCCACCTGGCATGCCAGAGTGCAAAAGTCCTCCACGTAATCCTCCAGGGGACGATTCCCATGACATAGGCATAGGAGTTGGATTGCTGGGTTCATATTTGTCAGTCAGATATTCTGTAACGTATGCTGCTGGTACTGGCAATGACAAAGATGATGATTATGAAGTAAAGAACCCAAGTGCAAATTTATTCCAACTCATGATATCCAAAACCCTAACTACAAACATGAATGAAACATAAACATAAACTTGACATAAGCTTGACTTTGACATAAACTTGAATTCACAACCAAAGTTACATTCAACAATACCTGACAATGGACAATGGAAAATATGAGGGTTAAATACATGAACATGGGAGAACACATGACAAAGAAAACCAATAAACACTAAGAACTCTAAACAAGATAACAAGACAATCAACCAATGAAAACAAGACACATGAACATGGAGGGAAACATGAAATCACATGACAAGGGAACCACATGACATGAAACAGGAACTAGATTTTCAAAATAAAAGACATGAAAAACATGAACCAACAGAATACACATTACATATGGTTTCCACAAAAAAACATGGTTACTACAATATTACTATAATAAAACAAATTTTATATTAATTTAATATATTATTATAAGTAGTTTTAAAGGAAATATTAAGACAGGAGACAGGAAACAAAAGAGTGCAACAAACGTTGAATTGATCCCGGGTCAATTTTTGAAATGCTGGTTGTCAAAAATTGTTTGTTTCTAATAGACTTTTTATAGAATGCTATTTACACCTGGGTCCATTCTGTATTTAATTACCATTAAAGGTCAATAAGTATGAAACATAAGATTAAAAACCTTGTCGATGTTGGTGTTACATTAACAATAAAACAGTAAACAGTTGTGCATTAATTATATTTAATGGCATTAAATTGAATTTATAATAAATACAATAAAATTAAACTTTGAATTCCGTGAATTCAATATTCTATGAAGCTATACAGATGATTTCTAGATTTCTACTAAAGTTGAAAATACGTAAAAGGTTTTACATTTTTGAAGCTGTCCATTTGTTGATTTTGTATGTATCAATGTATCTATCCAAAACTATAAAAGAACTTAACCCTACACTCTTAACACACACACACACACACACACACACACACACACACACATATATATATATATATACATTGCATTCAGAAAGTATTCAGACCCCTTCATTTTTTTCACATTTTATGTTGCAGCCTTATGCTAAAATCCTTTAAATTATTATTATTTTTCACATCGATCTACATTCCATACCCCATAATGCAAAGCAAAAAACAGATTTTTGATAACTTTACAAATGTATTAAAAGAAGAAACTGAAATATTACACTGACATAAGTATTCAGACCCTTAACTTAGTGCTTAGTTGAAGGACCTTTGGCAGCGATTACAGCCTTAAGTCTTTAGGAGTATGATGTGACAAGCTTTGCACACCTGAATTTGAGGATTTTCTGCCATTCTTCTCTGCAGATCCTTTCAAGCTCTGTCAGGTTGGATGGGGACTGTCGGTGGACAGCCATTTTCAGGTGTCTCCAGAGATGTCCAATTGGGTTCAAGTCCGGGCTCTAGCTGGGCCACTCAAGGACATTTACAGAGTTGTCCCTATGCCTCTAGTCCAGGCTCTGACTGGGCCACTCAAAGACATTCACAGTGTTGTCCCTAAGCCTCTAGACCAGGTTTTCATTAAGGATATCTCTGTATTTTACTGAGTTCAGCTTTCCTTCAACCCTGACAAGTTCCCCAGTCCCTGCCGCTGAAAAACACCCCCACAGCATGATGCTACCACCACCATGCTTCTCTGTAGGGATGGTTTTGTGCAGGTGATGAGCGGTGCCTGTTTCCTCCAGACATGACACTTGGAATTGAGGCAAAACAGTTTCATCAGACCAGAGATTCTTGTTTCTCACAGTCTGAGAGTCTTTCAGGTGCTTTTTAATGTTTCTTGCACTGAGGAGAGGCTTCCGTCTAAGCCAAAATTGGTGGAGTGTTGCAGTGATGGTTGACCTTCTGCAAGTTTCTCCCATCTCCACACATGATCTCTGGAGCTCAACCAGAGTAACTGTCTTGGTTACCGTTGTGTCCTCCGTTCCCTGATGGAGTGACACTAGGGGTCGCTCTTGGAAGCCCCAAACACCTCTGATCTTTGAGAAAAGGCCAATGGGAATTGGCAAGTGGAATTTGCATGCCACTCCCCCGAACATATGGGTTTAAAAGGAGCTGGCTTGCAACCACTCATTCAGGTTTTGCGCTGAGAAGCCGAGACAGGGTCTCGGCCATTTCAGCGGGTAGTACTGCATTGTGGCAAGGGGGACACAACGTCTCATTCCCTCCATCAGGGAACAGAGTTTACAACAGTAACCAAAACGTTCCCTATCTGTCACTCACTCTACGTTGTGTCAATGTAGTGACACTAGGGGTCCCTATACAAAATGCCACAACTAGCTGAACTGTGTTACGTGGACTGCCAGTGCAGGTGCAGGCAAGCTGCTGCATGCCCTATAGCAGGTGCACCCGGTCTGCACATAGCCTCCCCCAGTGCCCCAAGAACGTCACACAGTCCCTCGCACCCCGGGGGCAGACAAGACATATCTACAATGGGAACAGGCCATGCCAGCCTCTGCCTTTTCTCTCTTTATTTTCTCCCCATAGAGTAAAAAGGTGTTTGTCCCCAGGAGGGAAAGACACCACGGAGACCACATCCTGCCCGAAGGGGAGGTTAACATGTGGCAAATATGTCACATGGGCTAGCCAGTGCGACATGGAAGAGGCACTGTGGTAGGTCCTACCTGGAAGGGAGGAGGTCTACAAGCACAGCGACCAGTGGCAGAGGGAGCTCTGCCCAAGGGAAACGCGCATTTACCAACAGGGAAACCGTACCGCAGAAAATACATCACAAGGGGTTACCACCGGTAACCAGCACATGTGGAGCACCTACCCCAGTACAGGGTATCCTAGCAAACGTACTGGGCCAGGCACCGAATTCGCTAGCCACAGGGCTAGGGAGGAAGGACATCCATGGTCCACCGTCTCATGAACTCACATGGGGGGAAAAGCACATGTCTTCCCCTCCAGGAGGGGAAAGGCACAGTGCACAAGCGGTACACCCGGCCAGCTGTCCCGCATACTTACCTGTTCGTACCTGACAACACACGGGACGAAACCGGCTCAACCCAGAGATTATAAAATCTTGCAAAGGTATTGGGTGATGCCCAGCCCACTGCTCTGCAGATGTCTGCAAAAGAGGCGCCATTGGCTAGTGCCCAGGAGGATGCCACACTCCTCATGGAGTGTGCTCGTAATCCCAAAGGGGAGGGTACGCCCTGGGCCTGGTATGCCAAAGCGATGGCATCCACGATCCAGTGGGCAAGCCTCTGTTTGAAGACAGTGTTCCCTTTCTGCTGTCCACCAAAGCAGACAAAGAGCTGCTCAGAGCTTCTAAAGCTCTGCGTGCGATCCAAGTAGATGCGCAAAGCACGCACCGGACACAGCAACGACAAGGCTGGTCTGCCTCCTCCCGGGGCAGCTCTTGCAGGCTCAACCCCTGATCCCTAAAAGGGGTCGTGGGAACCTTGGGCACATAGCCCAGTCAGGGTCTCAAGACCATGTGAGAGTATTCCGGACTGAACTCCAGGCAGGTGACGCTGACAGAGAATGCCTGCAGGTCCCCAACTCTCTTGATGGACGTGAGTGCAGTCAGGAAAGCAGTCTTCAATGAGACCGCCTTTAGCTCAACTGACTCTAGGGGCTCAAACGGGGCTCTCTGCAGGCCCAGCAGGACAACGGAGAGCTCCCATGAGGGAATAAGGTGCGGCCTAGGAGGCGAGCAGACTGGGTGCGGGACCTTGAACCGTGCCGGGGCAGGATGTGTTGAATAGCCTCCATCTGATTCTTCACTGCTGAGAACTGCTGGGCAAAGTATTCAACGGTGTCGCCGAATAGGCCGATATGGGAGATGGGAGCATCGAGGAAGTGGACCTTGTCAGCGTCCTTCATCTCGACCAGATTCAGCCATAAGTGGCGCTTCTGGACCACCAAGGTGGACATCACCTTCCCGAGTGCCCGCTCCGTGACCTTCGTCACCCAGAGGGCAAAATCGGTCACCGAGCGCAGCTCCTGCCTCACTTCAGAGTCAGGACTACCCATGTGCAGCTCTTTCAATGCCTTGGCCTGGTGTACTTGCAGGAGGGCCATGGCATGCAGGGCGGAGGCGGCCTTTGACTACATGGCTTAGTTTTTGCTCTGATATGCATTTTCAGCTGTGAGACCTTATATGGACAGCTGTGTGCCTGTCCAAATCATGTCCTATCAATTTAGTTTGCCACAGGTGGACTCCAATCAAATCTCAAAGATGATCCTCTAAAGATATTTCCTCTAAAGAGTATATTTCCTCTATTAGAGCAGGCACAGTGACGTTGAACGTCTTTTTAAAGACGCGTCTTTTTAAAGATGCCCTTCCGTCTCTGTGCAGTTCCTGGATGTGGTCATTACCTTTCCGCCTCTGATGGTCATGATCACTGCCTCACGTGCCTGGGCCAAAATCACGTTGAGGAAGCGTTCGTGTATGGTTCATGTTCTCATTGCGAGAACATGACCATGGCAACGTTGCGGTCGTGGCTTTCCTTCTTTCGAGGGAAAGCCACTTCAGCTGTCCTCCCCATTGGTCCTTCTACCTAAGGGTACGAAGCCACCCTGGTTGATGCTGAAGGCGATTCGGGGGCTTCAATGGGTACAGTTCCGCCGGGTAAACCCCCACGGACCGCCCACTCCCCGGTACGCTCGTTTGCGCCCGTCCAGTTCTGCGATGAGACAGGCAGCTCACCTGCACACCATGGCCCTCTTACAGCTCCATCAGGCCAAGGCTTTGAAAGAGCTACACAAGAGTAGTTCTGATCCTGGTGTGCTACAAGAGCTGTGCTCGGTAGACCCGTGTCTCCCTTGGCAGAGCCCTCTCTGCCCCGGTCGCTGCATTTGTAGAGCTCCTCCTCTACGAAGGGCAGGACCTACTGCCACGCCTCTTCCATGTGTGGCCTTAGGACCATATGACGTATTTGCCACTTTTTTACCCTCCCCTTCAGGGCAAGGTGTGGCCTCCATGGGGTCTTTTCCCCCTGAAAGAATAGGAACGGAAAAGAATGCCTTCCCCGGTGCATTTTATGAGCATTTAAAGGCCCCAGCTGAATCAAATTTTCTGTGGAGAGAAAAACGTAGAGAGATAAGGCCACGGTGGGCATACTAGATACGTCTCCTCCCCCCCCCAGGGTTGTTGGGAATTACATGTCGTTTTGGGGCATCTGGGGGGGGCTACGTGCAGTCCAAGCGCATCTGTTCCTATGCTCACAGTAGCTTGCCTACACCTGCATCGGCAGTTCACGTAACACAGTACAGCCATTATGGCGTTTCGTATAGGGATCTCTAGTGTCACTACATTGATACAACGTCGAGTGAGTGACATAAGGGGAACGTCTCTGTTACTGTCATAACCTCCGTTCCCTGATGGAGGGAACAAGACGTTGTGTACCTCTTGCCACAGGCTGAACTACACCGCTGTAATGGCCGGGACCTTGTCTCGGCTCCTCAGTGCAAAAACCTGAATGAATCCGCATTCCAGCCTCCCTTTTATACTCGTATGTCGGGGGGAGTGGCATGCAAATTCTACTCGCCAATTCTCATTGGCCTTTTCTCAAAGATCTGAGGGTGTCTCAGGCTCTCAAGATCGCCCCCTAGTGTCACTACATCGACACAATGTCTCGTTCCCTCCATCAGGCAATGGTGGTTACGACAGTAAATGAGACGTTTGCACTCTAATCTCTGTCTTGGTTCGTACATTTCTAATAAAATTGAAACTTTGTATTGCACCACTTTTTATGATAAAATTGTCTGCTAAATTAATAATGTACTATAAACGTAAATTAATTAAAGCAATTGTGCACTTTACATATGAAAAAAATTTGTCTATTTTTTAATATTGACATATTTCAACTGCATGACAAATTTCCATCAAACTGAATTAAGTCATCTTTATATAATGTCTAGCTTAAATCTATAAAAATCTGGTTAATGGCAAAGCAATTATATTTGCTTTGTTATTAATTGAACTAATTTTAAATTTAGAAAAAGTTAAATAAATGTATTTAAATGTATTTTAAAAAACATTTTAATCTTATTATTGCCAGGATTCATTGTTTGAGTTTTGAGTCCTAGTAATGAGATCATGTTGAATAGTTTGTATGTCATGCTGTTCTCTGATTTAATATCTAGTTCTAGAGGTCTGTTTCTGAAAATGCAGGAGTGATGTTTTTACTGCATTCATTTCACATCACAGGCCTAGTTTAGATTCAAGTGTGACCAGTTGAAAAAGGCTGACAGGACTGTTAATTATATTGTCACAGACCCCCAAAACTATTGTGACAAATATATATATTTTTTTCTCTAAGACAATTGCTGTATGACATAGTCCAGATTCACTTTTTTTAATGTTCCCTCTTCAAACTTCATGTTCAGCTTGCCCTGGGCACTTTGTTTCAAACACAGTGAACACAACAGAAAGAGTGCTACAATTAGGGTGAATGGCAAATTGAAGAGAAGATTGCATAAATTCAGTATCCTAAACTCAAAGATGCCTGCTTGGCTTCATCACCTTCTGTCTGAAAACATTGTGCAAGTCGGACAAGCAGCTGTCACAGATGCCCAAGCACTTTGAATGCTTGTCAGTGAGTAAAGAGAGTCATCTCCCTTTTCCTGTTGTTGTCTTTTTTCTTTCTGTGTCTCTGTCACTGTTTGTGTGGGCAAACTGACAGTGTGCAAAGATACACCCCCTGTCTTGCAGCGCGTGGCTTCCCTTATTGTCTTGGTTTTTCTTTTGTGAAATGTAGGCAAATCTAGGACTGAAGTGTTGGTGGGTAATTTGAACTACAGCTTTGAAGAGGCTTGCCCTCTGTCTGTTGGCTTGTAAAGTCAGTCTCATGCTTTGTTTCACTATTGTTGGGCCCTCAGGGTGAGTTAACTGTTGGTCAACAGAAATGATACTCTGGAGGGAAAGATAATTTGCTTGATCTGTCTTTTGAAGAGGTTGCTTTTCTAAGGAATATCCCTTCATAATCGAATCAATCTCAGTTTAAAAAAAACCTTTTGGTCAATTATGAAATTCTTTTAAACGCTTATCATCTAGAATTATTGTTGTCTTAGAGAGAATAGGTCTTATTCACTGTTCAAATAAAAGTTTTCATCAATAAATTTGCTCTTAATTTTTTTATTCTAATTTTAGTATTAAAAATAAGTAGAACCAACTCAACCCACACATACTCAAAAATCACCAACATACAGTGACATGAAAAGTGTGTGAACCCTTTGGAATTAGCTGAGTTTATTTTTGTATTTTTGTATTTTTTATTTTTTTGCATTAATTGGTCATAAAATGTGATCTCATCTTCATCAAAGCTACAAATTGAACACATCCCATTAAACATTCAAAGTGCTGTGGAAAAAGTAAGTGGCAGCAATAACCTCAACCAAGTGTTTCTGGTAGCTGCGGATTAGACCTGCACAATGTTCAGAAGTAATTTTCTACCATTCTTCCTTACAGAACTGTTTCAGCTCAGCCATATTCATAGGATGTCTGGTGTGAACAGTTCTCTTGAGGTCATTCCAAAGCATCACCCAACTTCTACTGCACTTCAGCTGCCGCACAGCCACCATGACATTATCCTGTAGGATATCTTGATAAACTTGGGATTTTTCCCTCAATTATTGTAAGCGGTAAAGCAGCCCCATATCTTGATGCTTCCTCCACCGTACTTCACTGTTGGGATGACGTTTTCATGTTGGCATTTGGTGCCCTTTTTTCACCATACGTAGTGCTGCATGTTCTTCACAAACAATTCAACCTTAGTTTCATCAGTTCACAAAACATTTTCCCAGTAGCACTGTGGAGTGTCAAAGTGGTCTTTGGCAAACTTCAGGTGCACAGTAATGTTTTTGTTGGAAAGCTGCAGCTTCCTTCATGGTGTCCTGCCATGGACCAGTTCCAATGATTCCTTTAAGTCTTTAGCTGTCACTCTAGAGTTCTATTTAACCTCATCGAGCATTCTGTGTTGTGCCCTTTGAGTCATCTTGGCTTGTTGGCCAGTTTGTCTAACTGTGGACAGATGAATATCGTAGCTCTTCGAGATAACTTTGTAGCCCTTTCCAGCATTATGCAAAGCAACAATTCTTGATTGTAGGTCTTCTGATATCTCTTTTTTACAAAGTGTGATCCACATCAGTAGATGCTTCTTGTGAATAGCAAACTTAAAACATTTGAGTACTTTTTATAAGTCTAATTAGCTATAACCCACATCTCCAATCTCATTTCATTAATTGGATCCCAGGTTTGCCAACTCCTGACTCTAATGAGCTTTTGTTTATGTCATTTGCTTAGGGGTTCACATAATGTTTCCAATGTACAGTACTGTGCAAAAGTTTTAGGCACTTAAGATGTTTCACAAAAACATTTGTCTTAAGATGGTTATTTATATCTTCAGCTTTAGTGTGTCAATAGGAAAAATAAATTTTAGACTCCCAAACATTACTTTTGCAAATAGCAAAGATTAGAATCGAAGAACAGGGCACTCTGCAAGAGATGGCATTGCCCCCACAGAGCCCCCCACAAAACATTGTGTCAGTCTGGGAGTACATGAAGAGACAGAAGCAATTGAGACTGTAGTCTCTTACAATCTAGTAGTTTCTAATAATTCTTATGAGATGGCAAAATCATAAGATATTGTACGACCTGGCTCAAACGAAAAGCTACAACTTTTTTCACATAGAGACCAACCAATCAACAAACAGAATTTCCTGCCATTTAGAAGAATATGCACTTCCAAGGCACTTATTCTGGTACAAAAGTTAAAAAGCCTTTATTGTTATTTGCAGCTGCGGGCCGTGCATTTTAAGGCCTTCAGAGCCATTCATGCTATTAAGAAAACACAGTTTCACAATGAATAAGATGGCGTATGCCCATCATACATTACATGGCAGTCAACAAATAATACCAATTGACATTTTAAAAACACGTCCACGCACGAAAGCCAGAACCTGAAACGACACAATGCTCAAGCAAGCCTAATTTTAACTGCAGCATGACTGTTTTGTGAAATGAACTTCAAAATCATAATTTTTCATATGAATCTACCAAGGAGGTCTATAATACCTGGAAAAATCTATCTAATAATATTTGCGGTTTAAATGTTGCTTGCAATACATTTCTTTTCGTCAGGGTACACGGTTATGCTGTGTTCCATTCAAGTTGGATGTGAGATATTCCTACTTGATATCTCCAACAATAAATGCATTACATTGCCCGATATTCGGAAGATGACGTTTAAGGAAACAAAACTGGAATGCTCTCGTTAGCTTAGCAGGGGTTTGACTCTCATTAGAGATGTCTCCTAGCAACCCAACTGATAAACAATGCTGCAGCGCTAGCATTTGTGCTACAGGTTTACAATTATCAAAAGAGATTATACACCTGTTTCTGCAGCAGGCGTTTGTTAAACAAGCTTTAATATCATGTAATATGGAAACAAACTCATTTATCGATATTACTTAATAAGGTGAATGTTTATCACTTTGTATATCTCCCTGAGTGTCGACATGTTTGTGTGACATCATGCCCCTGTATCTCTGCAAAATCAGAGTTGAGAATTTCTGCATGAGCCTACAAGTTGTAATTCTGACTTCAATATGCATTAAATTGCACTTTTCCTAGTAGGAAGTTGTAAAATCCGACTTTCTGAGTTGAATGGAATGCAGCACTACTTTTCAAAACTTTATCCGACACTGAATGCTCAAGCAGCCTAATTTACACTTAGAAAACTCCTGATGTTGCTATAACAATGCAAAAAGCACTTACCAATTTACTTGAAGTGAAAATCAGTCCTCCTTTCCTGTTTAATAAATTAAGCAATCACACGGTCATGCAGAACATCTCGTGTTTATAAATCCATAAGGATCTCTTTCTCAACGGCAATACCAGCAGTGATGACAGCCGACTCGTCAGTCAGCTTGATCTTACGCTTTTAGGGGGATTTTTTTGGGGGGGATTTTTCCCCTTTTTCTCCCAATTTGGAATGCCCAATTCCCACTGCGCTCTAAGTCCTCGTGGTCACATAGTGATTCACTTCAGTCCGGGTGGCGGAGGAGGAATCCCAGTTGCCTCCGCGTCTGAGACAGTCAACCCGCGCATCTTATCACGTGGCTTGTTGAGCGCATTGCCACGGAGACATAGCACGTGTGGAGGCTTCACGCCATCCACCGCGGCAACCACGCTCAATTCACCATGCACCCCACCGAGAACAAACCGCATTATAGCGACCACGAGGAGGTTACCCCACGTGACTCTACCCTCCCTAGCAACCGGGCCAATTTGGTTGCTTAGGAGACCTGGCTGGAGTCACTCAGCACACCCTGGGATTTGAACTAGCGAACTCCAGGGGTGGTAGCCAGCGTATTTTACCACTGAGCTACCCAGGCCCTACGCTTTTAGCTCTTGAATTATGTACATCACTTAACGCGTGATTGCGTCACTCAAGGCCAGCTAGAAGGCCTCGACCAGGACATATCCTAAAGATCACACCCACCAAGAACAAATAAATAAATCTGATTGGCTGATGAATCTGACAATCTGACTTTAGTTGCTCATTCATTTGCACTGTTGAGGGATTCTGTGGAAATTCTGAAGGCCTGAGGGGGTGGAGCTCAGACTCACGTGCTGCTTCTGCTTCAGGCATACGATTTGTGAAACAGCTGTCACACTTTGCTTGTAAGCATCAAGGAATAAATTCTGACTGGATAAACTTTTCATTTTTCTCTATTTGTTTGTAGATTAATTAAGAGTGGAAAGCGATTAAAAATACATAGTCAAAAAGGTGATTGAGAATGAAAGGATGAAAAATATTTATTTATTTGGCATGTTAGGCCAGCAGAGAAGGCTTTGCTGGCCCTGAGAATTCGCCACTTGTTATTTGGCTAGTTACATGAAGTCATTAAAATATAATATATTATATAATTTCATTTCGGTAAACAGCCTTCCTCAGTGCATTCCTCTGCCATCTAACTGAGAAAGACTGTTTGCCGAAATGCCTCAGCGTGCAGTCACTTCTTTTTATAATTTTTTATGTCATGTGAATAACCATACAAATAACAATTATAAACTTGTTAAATTGAGATCCAATTTATGTGAATCCGCACCTGTTGTAAATCTGGCAGAAATTTTGGGTGAGAACATTTTCTGCATATACTGTATACGTAAGAAAGAACACATACTAAAACACAATTATTAGTGAATGACACTCAAAGTGTATTTGGCCATTTTTTATATTATAATGGCCCTCACTCACCAGTATATCACAGTGAGTTTCAGCCACATCTTATCAAATGCTCAGTGGTCCACAGTGTTGGGTGTAATGCATTACTAAGTAATTAATTACTTTCATTAATTAATTAATTTAATTAATTAAAGTTAAGGGATTACTCTTAATGTTTCAGAAATTTAATTAGTTACTTCTTATGTAATTGTGTTAAATACTGTATATACTATTGAACAATTCTATATAAAACAATAGTGAATTTAAAATCGTAATGTTAAAATTTCTATTTTCTAATTTAATGCAGCCCCCTTAAATTCTTTGGCCAGCTCATGAATAATTTATTTGATTTTATATGATTTATTTGAAAGAATTAAAAGAACAATTTCATGTCTATCCTAGTATTGTTCATCTGGTCAAGGTTGATAAGAGTTTTAGAAAGTAATTAGTAATAAGTAATGCAATTACTTTTCAGACAGAGTAATTAGTGCAGTAATCTAATTACACTGTAGAAGATGTAATTAGTAGTTAGTAATTCTTTTTTATAGAGTAACTTACCCAACACTGGTGGTCCATAACTGAAATTGATTATTCATGTGATTCAGAAAAATAGACAGTCTTTGAAAGTAAGACAGACTGGCATCGGTCCTAACCTGTGGTTGAAGTGATAAGGTCTGTTGATTAATGGCAGTATTTTATTCAGCTCTACTCATGCAGGTTTACTGAAGCTTGTGTCAATAAGCACTTGTGCATCTAGCCGCTCTAGATTATTTGTGACTGTTATTGATTGGCCATGTGTAATTTGTCCACTTTGATTCCAGTTTGTGGCTCAGAGGTAGTTAGCATGAAGTGCAGTTATGCACTAGTCCTGACATCAGAAGAAGAACATCCAGTCTTAAGAAACCTTCTCAGATCATCACCCCCAAATCCCACGCCATTCCTTGTCATCGCTGGGACAAGGACAGACATCTCCAGAGCCTTGTCGCCGCATGCTCTGGGTAAGGAATCAGTCAAAAAACAGCTTTCCTGGGAGTTACGCCTTCAGTTGATCAATAAGTCCGTGGAGCACTTCCCAAGATGGATGACACAGTCCCCTCTTGTTAGGTAGACTCCGTCATCCAGCTGTGATCTGGCATTACCTGGATCACAGAGCAAGATCCTAAGGGACCTGAGATTCAGCAAAGACCTGATAAGTCTCCAATGCTTAGGTATTTAGGGCTTAATGAATGCTGGTGTTGACAATGATAGATCTAAAAAACACAGCTTTGTTCAGTATGTAATTATATGATTTGCACATGTTTTGGGGCTGAAAGTGTTGGGGTCAAAGTGGAAATATTACGGATCAATGATCTGTGAATTGATCTATGATCCAAACCATATCAGTTAACCATGAAGCTTGATTTTATAATCCCTTTCTATATAAAATCTCACACATTCATTTACTTTACTGCATTATATAGTGACCCCAATAAGTATAAGGGATAGTTCACCCAAAAATAAAAAATTCTGTCATCATTTACTCACCCTCATGCCATCCCAAATGAGTATGACTTTCTGTCTTCTGCGGAACACAAAGATTTTTAGAAGAATATTTCAGCTCTGTAGGTCCTCACAATGCTTATGAATGGTGACCAGAACTTTGAAGGTCCAAAAAGCACATAAAGTCAGCATAAAAGTAATCTATAAGACTCCAGTGGTTAAATCTATAACTTTAGAAATGATATGATAGGTGTGGGTAAGAAACAGATCAATATTTAAGTCCTTTTTAACTATAAATATCCACTTTCACTTTCATCTATATATATATATATATATATATATATATATATATATATATATATATATATATATATATATATATACTACTAGTCAAAAGTTTTGAAACACTTGACTGAAATGTTTCAAATGATCTTAAAAATCTTTTGATCTGAAGGCGTCTGCTTAAATGTTTGAAATTAGTTTTGTAGACCAAAATATAATTTTGCCACCATATTAATTTATTTCATTATAAAACTAAAATTTAATTAAAAAAAATAAAGTTTTTGAAATTGATGACTTGGACCAAATAATAAAGAAAAGCAGCCAATAAGTGCCCAACATAGATGGGAACTCCTTCAATACTGTTTAAAAAGCATCCCAGGGTAATACCTCAAGAAGTTGGTTGAGAAAATGTCAAGAGTACATTTCTGCGAATTCTAGGCAAAGTGTGACTACTTTGAAGATGCTAAAATATCACACAGTTTTGATTTATTTTAGATTTTGTTTAGTCACAACATAATTCCCAAAGTTCCATTTATGTTATTCCATAGTTTTGATGACTTTACTATTATTCTAAAATGTAAAAAAAAAAATCAATAAATAAAAAAACAAAAACAAATAAAAAAAACATTATAATAAAGAATAAGTGTTTCAAAACTTTTGACCGGTAGTGTATATTAATCATTGATATGTGGTTATGACAACATGCAAAAAAGGGCGACTTCCATGCAATACCTGCCAAATAGTAAGCCACTTTACCTCACATGTTACAAATGCTTAATAACACTTATTCAACATGAATAACCTATGAAAATGTACCTTTATGTAAAGCAGACACATATAAAGAATTTATTAAGGAGTTGCCAACATTAAAAACATATGTACATAAAGTGATGTATGGTTTTATGGTCATCAGGCTTTATTAAATGATGCTGTGAATGAGCATGAAGAACTGAAAAAATGTTTTGCAGTTAGGTAACTACAGGACTGTAAGACTACGTAAGTCAGAACACCACTTGGAGTAGCACTATTCTTTTAACATCAACTTGACAAGGAAAGTCAGGCAAGACATTACAGTAATTAATATACAGTAAACAAAGTGGACTGTAGCAAAAAATCCCTCTTTTTACAGCAAAATTTGTGGGGGCCACTGTTAAAAGAACAGTACTGTACTGAACTGTGCACTTAATTATCCATGGATCATCCATCCAATAATACAGTAATTCATGATTGATACTTTTGGGGGCACTGTAGGTTCATCTGTGTATAATCTACATAAAAGGACATTTTTGTTCAAATATCATGTTTTTCATTGCATGAACAATAAATTGTTTCCAATATGGTTCCGTATTATTTAAAAAGGCTAATAATACACCTGTGACAGATTTTAAATGGAAGTCATACGCTTATTGTTTTGGCTCACTGGAAAAGCAAATAGCATGCCATGTTGCCATTGTCATTCCCCCCACAGCAGATGTGGAATATAAACTGAGCTCGGGGTGGCATGTTTAGGCCCTGAAACCAGTCAGTTCTAATAGCGTAACAACAGCAGTGAGAGCAGAATAATATGGCTATGTTAATTTCAGTGGGACAATGCCAGCAACACAACTTGATGAAAAGTTTAGATTAAACAGAGCAACCAAAAGAGGAACTTCATCCACAGCCCATCCAAAAACACTGACAGTTCAATGAGAGCCCTCATGCAAATATGTTGGCCACTAACGGTTTTTGGGTTATAATTTACTTAGTCTTAGATTGTTGAGTGACAGCATATCTGATCTAAGGGGTGCCATGCACATATTTTTTTCTAAGGAGGCACCGATGAAGGTCTTGGCTCATTTGGTGGCCTTAGCAAGACATGACCAAAGAAAACAAAACACTCTTTAACAACTTTGTTGATCTTTATCTCTCAAGGAGACCTGGGTTTAAACAAAGTCCCGTAAAGGCAAGCCAGTTTTCTGGGGGGGGCATCTTGGCAACAGCCCCGGGCAGCTATTGTCTATGTATGCAAAAGGCATATAAGTAAAGCCCCTTCTTCTTGAACAGGGAAAGACCTAAATCTTAAAATATTACATTTTTTTGCTACGATTACGTTTCAATAACATATTTCAAATTGGCAAAAAAATAAATAAATAAATAAATAAAAATAAAAACAAATCTGACAATCATACATGTTGCTACTTTAGCTCAAATCACACACACAAAAAAAGCATTTTTAAGGCTTTTAACTGAAAGGAGAAAAACTGACTTTTTACATCAATAATGATAATTCTAGTGGATTTGAAATGGCTTCTTAACAAAGCATGCAAATAAATTACCATGGTACCAAACGGATGTCATTATAGGCCAGGCTTAAAATGCTACACTTGGTTTTATTCAATATATGTATTGGGGGTTTCTCCCTCATCTCTCTGTCCACCAAAGGGTCCTTGGCCTGATAAAGGTTTAAGACCCTTGACCAACAATAATCTTGCAACTTTATTATTATCAAAGTTACAATATTTCTTGCACTTTGAACATTTCATTTAAAAGCCATTTGGCTTGAAAATCTGAGGGAGCACGTTTAAGTTGACACTTCTGTGTGATGTTGCAGTTGATCTTGGAAAAGATTATTCATTCGATTACCCTACATTAACCGTACAGTGCTATGAGAGCTAGCGAATTAAATCAAAACACATTATAGTTGGCCTAAAACTGAAATTGCAAAACATCTGGCATAAAAAAAATTGCGTTTGAAACTACAAAGCACCTTCTGGTAAAATCAGTTTTATCTGTTTTCTTCCAAAGCGACAATGAGACAGAAAGCCACCCGTCGGCACAGTTCATTTATTGATCGTCTGCTGCCTGGATAGCCGCAATAGTGGCGCAATAATGAGGGTTTGATGAGGGATTGATGGAGAGTCCTACAGAGAGTGTGTATAGAAGCAACAGAATGGAGTTGAGAATGCAACCCATTGGGAGCTGATGACTTGAATGAACTCTCCTCACACCAGTGAGGAGTAAAGAACAGTCAGGGGCAAATAAAACATATGCTGAGCTGCCTGTGCGGTTGACACACCTTTTACTCATGCCTGCTCTTCTCTTTTCCAGAGTAACCATTCTATGTCCACCCAAACATATCAATTATCAACACTTACAGTTTGTTTTGGAGGATGTATGTTTGTATTTGATGTCCTACAGTTGGTGAAACATTCACTTGTGGGTTTAAATAACACAGGGATAACACAAAAGCACTCTTACCGTTTCAACAAATAAAATGTTGTTTTGTTAGGTTTTTTTTTTTTTTTTTTTTTTTTGTCTAAAGTGTATGTGATACCTCGACAACCAAAAGTGATCTGTTAAATCACTTAGTTCCAGTCCTGTCAGTGATGAAAGTAGCAGAAAAAAATTCTAAAGGGATGTAACAAAAACAGAAAACAGTGATCGAACTATACCACATGATTTTGATCTGTAGCTAGAAGGTAAAGTCTAATTTTATCTGTACTTACTTGTTTGTTACATATTTGTTACATATTTATTACAATTAATTACATTTGCAATAACATTAGGTAATTAGAAGATGCTCCACAAAATAATAATATATTAAGTACATGTGATCCTTTAGTATTACTCAGTACTTAAATGATGTGCATTGAAATGTAAAGTGTAATTCCAGTAAATTAGTGCATGATGCATATGCATCTCTTGCAGCTTAAATAAGACCTTAAAGATATAATTATGCTTTCTTACAGTTTTTCTGAATTGCTAAAACACTAAACCCCATTCTCTGAGCCAAATTCTCAGTGGCCTAAACCCATTTGTCGAATCAATCACTCTTTTGGTAAAACCTTAAACACATTCTCACTCACTGAAGCACATTTCACACTGTGATGCACTTGTATTGCAAAACAGTAAACACAAGAGGCAAACCTACAACACAGTTGTCATCTTTACACATAATGACTCAAAATTGTTCACACTTGTTTCTAATGATGTGATTGTACAAACCAATTGTACAAAATACACGAAGCACAAAGACGTGATGCTGAGGCAGAAATAATCTCACATTGACTTTCATTTTGCAGTTGCACAACATTTTAGAGTGTACTGTAATGTGCTTTTCATTTAGATTTTTCTTTGTTTTTTGGGCTTTTGCAGTTGGACTACTGTATTTTTACAGTATGCAAGTGCTGAATATACAGATATTCAATATTGTATTACTTGCAGTATTTACAGTATACAATATATTCACTGTACTAAGTTGTGATTACTAAAATGCATTTACACAATTGAAAAAAAAATCTGTAAATGCATGCCCTATACACTGTGTTCTCCATTTTTCTATATAGTGTTTAATGAATGCTCTGTAGTGTTTACAGTATATATTTACTTTTGTGAATAGTTTGAAGGTGAAGGTCAGGTGTATTTTGTTGATTCATGTCTTTTATTTTGAAAAGTTTAGTTCCTGTTCCCTAGTCATGTAATGTCTTGTTTTCCCTCCATGTTCATGTGTCATGTTTTCATTGGTTTATTGTTTAATTATCTTGTTATCAGTTCTGTTTGTTCATTGGTTTATGTTCTCCCATGTCTTGTATTTAAGCCCTCATGTTTTCATTGTCTAGTTGTCAAGTATCGGATGTGATCGTAGATGTTTAAGTCAAGCCACGTTTATGTCAAGCCATGTTTAAATCAAGTCAAGTCAAGCCATGTTCAAATCAAGTCAAGCCATGTTCATGTTTAGTTTAGTTCATGTGTAGTCAGGGTTATTGGTTTTCACTTTGTAAATAAACTGCACTTGGGTTCTTCATCTCATCATCGTCTTCGTCATTGCCATCATTGTCAGCAGCCAACACGTTACAGAATACTTGACCCAACCATGAACCCAGCAGTTCGGCTTCTGCGCCTACGTCAGGGGAATCATCCCCTGGAGGACTATGTGGAGGACTTTTGCGATCTGGCTTTCCAGGTGGACTTTAATGAGGTTGCCCTCAAAGACTGTTTTAGATTTGGACTGAATGAGTCCATTTCTTTTTTGATGCCTGGCGGTGGCAGTTCCCTCAGCCTGGCTCAATATATCGACCTCGCCCTACGGTTCATTGGTTCCCCGTTCACTGTGGGGGAGGCGGATGCCGAGCCAGAGTTCCACGACATGGCCGCCGCCGAGCCAGAGTTCCACGCCATAGCCGCCAAGCCAGAGTTCCACGTCATGGCCGCCAAGCCAGAGTTCCACGTCATGGCCGCCGCCGAGCCAGAGTTCCACGTCATGGCCACCGCTGAGCCAGAGTTCCACTTCATGGCCGCCGCCGAGCCAGAGGTCCAGGACATGGCCGCCGCCGAGCCAGAGGTCCACGACATGGCCGCCGCCGAGCCAGGGGCCCACGACATGGCCGCCGAGCCAGGGGCCCACGACATGGCCGCCAAGCCAGAGTTTCATGTCATGGCCGCCAAGCCAGAGTTTCTAGTCACGGTCGCTGAGCTCAGCCTGCTCCATGCCACGTCACAGCCACATCTGAGCAGTGGGACCTGGAGATGGTTCCCACCCTTATACCCACCCTTAGTTCTCCTGAGCAGGCAAGGGGAACTTTCGGCCCTCCGACCCCGCCTGGACCCTCCGAGCCCTGGACTTCGCCTTGACCTGTCAGTCCCTCGACATTGCCTCAGCTCTGCGTTCCCTCAGCTCCACTGCGGTCCTTCAGCCTGTCGGCTTTGCCGGGGTCCCTCATCCCTCCGGCTCCTCCTTGGTCTGTCAGTCACCTGGCTCCGCTTTGGCTCTCCAATCCTCTGGCTGCGCCTCGTCCCTCCGATCTGTCAGCTTCACCGGGGACCTCCTTCCCTACGTCTCCACCTTGGTCCTCAGTCCCACCGGCTCCACCTCAGTCTTCCAATCCCCCAGCTCCGCTTTGCTCCTCCGAGCCTCCAGCACCGCCTTGGTCCTCCCTGCCATCGGCTCCACCCTGGCCCTTCGAGTCTTTGGCTACTCTCCGGGCACCAAGTTCTATGGCTCCGCCCCTCGAGTCTCTCACGGCTCCGCCTTCCATGGCTCCACCCCTCGAGCCTCTCATGGCTCCCATGCCCCTCGCCCTTTCTCGCCATGCCACTCCCCACACCTCAAGACACCTCCCCCCCAGCTCCCTACAGAACTTTGAATTTATGTCATGTTTTACGTGTTTTGTTTATGTGTTGGGGTGTCAGGAGCCACCCCTTAGTGGGAGGATATGTCAGGTGTATTTTGTTGATTCATGTCTTTTATTTTGAAAAGTTTAGTTCCTGTTCCCTAGTCATGTGATGTCTTGTTTTCCCTCCATGTTCATGTGTCATGTTTTCATTGGTTTATTGTTTAATTATCTTGTTATCAGTTCTGTTTGTTCATGGGTTTATGTTTAGTTTAGTTCACGTGTAGTCAGGGTTATTGGTTTTCACTTTGTAAATAAACTGCACTTGGGTTCTTCATCTCATCATCGTCTTCATCATTGCCATCATTGTCAGCAGCCAACACGTTACATTAAAGTTGTGAAAAAATGGGTGAAGAAATATGTCTTAGCAATTGTGAAAAACTGTAATGAATGAACAGATGCAACAAAAAAGAAGTAGCCTACATTTCTACAAAGCTTTCAATGTAAATCAAAAATATATAGTGCACCATAAAAATAAAAATAAATAAGTGTATTATAGAGGTCACATTTGGCCTTCTAACAAGACCCAAGACTTCTGGACCTGTGTGGCTGTTACTCATGAGGCAGACTGGAGAGAGAGAGAAAGAGATTGAGTGAGAGAGAGAGAATGGTGGAAATGATTCACTCTACTGTCTATGCAATATTTAAAGCCCTTAGCCTGGGTCCCATTAATGGAACCCTTTCACTGCTGTTTCAGCTTTTCACCCAAGTAAAAAAAAAAAAAAAAAAGCCTCTCTGATGTAAATTACATTTACATCTCTCCAGACTGGACTGATCAGCAGCTTTTGCGGCTTCTTTGGTGAGGCAGAAAATTATTTCAAGCATTATTAATAGTGAAACCGCTCCATTGAAGACGTGACGTATGGATAATTTTTTACTTCGCTTTTGCCCATATGAAAAGCAAGAACCAGTCTGATTTCACTGTGACTTTGGCAAAAGTAGTCGAAAGTTCTTCAGCTGAGATCATTCTGTGCTTACGGAAATTCTAATCACTGCCCTCAGTGGCCTAAGCCGGAAGTGTTGTTGAAGATATGGGCACGTGTGAGCTTCAGTTTCGTGGTGAAATGTTCACATAGTGGTGCCAAAAGTGAGTTGTTTTTAGTTGTAAATTATGTAATACAGTCAACAGGAATGCATATTGTATTAACCATACACCCTACCCCAAATCTCATCCCTAAACCTAACCATTTAATTGATGCATTTGGATGTCTGATGGGGGGTGGTGCTTGTCACTGTACATGAACATTCGGTAACAACGTGTCGAGTGTCCATGTGATCATGCCGGAAAATTACATTCTGACTATGTTGATTGGCTGATGACACCATAAAAATGTGCACAATCCCAAGCTCTTCACTAGTGACTACCATGAACTGTGATTTCAAATCCAACAGACAGAGAAAAATATGTATTTTTAAAGTAAATAACATTTTTTAAAAAAAGTTCATTTCCGACTTTTAAGAGCGCTCCAAAAATGTGTCACTTGTAAAACATTTACTATAATATAATGAAATACCTCATTTCTTTAGAATTCTTGGCTACATTTGAATGGCCGTCAACATGCTTCTTTTTCAGCAGAATGGTGTAGTTATGCCATTACCAAGTAGGGGCTAACTGACCATGCTAGCCAGCCAAACCTTGAACTCTTGGCTTTATCCAATACCAGTCATCTCTGAGTTCCTTGTATGCACATCAGACTCTGTCTTCAGATTCCACAGTTTGAGCCCCATCTAGTGTTATTCAAGCACTATTAGTGGAAATTCATGCATGCATTTGTGTGGCAGCCAGCTATACTCACACAGAGATTTATTTTTAATGATGTTTAGTGAGTCAGCTCACTCTGGTGTCATTGTGTTGGCAGCCCGTTGTGGGTGATGTGACAAGCTACATTGGCCCCTGCTTTCAATTTACCAGCATCAGCATGACAAATTCAATATAGAACATGTTGATCTTCTCCTACCTAATCAGGCCTTTCAATATTACAGTCCAAAACTGCTCGTAGGTGACCATTAGGCCTTGAATGATGGACAGGCCATATGATTTACTTCCACCAAACTCCTCAAGGCAGTGACCCCGGCACCCACCCTTGATCTTGGGGCTTCAGCCCCTTTCTTTTGAGACTGCTGAACAAGTGGCTTCTGGTGTTGCTGAAGAGTGAGACTTTAATATTTAATCTTTCCTCTTTTTTTGTCCACTCCCTGCCCTCGCCTCATATAATCCTCCAGTTCCAATGCCCTGCAGCTATGAGTGACAGAAAGGCACATGGTGCCCTATGAAAAATGTATCGTCAGAAGCTGACACTGTATGGGAATTTTACTACAGGGACAAGGCTTGATCTTGCAATGAAATAAATATGTTTTCTAGGCTTCGTGCAGTAGCAGGATCTGCTTTGCGGGATGCCGGCACAGGTGTTGAGTCGGACTTATGTAACATCAGATACCCCCCTGTGCTTGAACAAAGAGGTACTCCATCTCCATCTCAGTCTGAAGTCATATTTAAGACAAGCTGTTGTTTTGAAGCATTTGATCAGAGGCTGGGCGCTTTTAAAACTCAATTCAATTCTTCGGGATGGTCTGATCCTGCCGTGTTGATCCAACAAAGCTGTGATGTGTATCATGAATGGGAGCACATCATAATTAAGTCAACTTAATAACTAAAGACACTTCATCACAGCAAACACTAATCACCCTGATGGTGACTTTAAACAAAACACAACTTTTTCAGCAAAATGTCATTAAAAACACACATAGAGCTAAAACATTATTAATGAATTCAAAACAGATTATTTACAATTTATTTACAAGTTCTCATAAGTCAGCACGCTTTGACCAAACACACTTAAATTCAAGTGCAATGGATTGCGGGTATTCCCTTCAGCCACAATGCTTCTCCATTGGGCATGCTCAGTATAGTAGATGCAACAATATTAACTTCATAGTGCTTAGCTTCACAAAGGTTCCCACAGATTTTGACGTGTGAATTTTTAAGACCTTTCTAGGAATTTTAACAGATGTTTAAGACTACTGGATAACATCCAAAGACATGAGTCGAAATCACAGTTTTTAAATTCCCTGATAGTATTCTGCCACAAATGGCCTCCTTAGGACTAAGCATAAGTAACCAAACTGAGCATGCTCAAAAGCCTGTAAGTTCTACCTTCACCACCAAACTTGACATTGTATGTGCTCACTGTTTACAAATTTAAGTTGCTCTGGCATAAAAGTTGACTTTATCGATTTAAAAAAAAAAGTAATTTCAACTTTTACTACATTAGAGACTGACTTCACTGTCTCTATATTTGGGTCCCAAAGACTCCAATGATTAAAGTGTAAAAAAAACAATATTTCAACGTTAACCTTTATTGTCCCTTTAAAATCTTTCAATAATATCCTCTGATCTAATTAAAACCCATGAGACAGGTATTATTGAAGTTTTAACCCTCTGTATCACAAAGTAGGCATAGACTTTCCACATATGTGACTGTTATCCAATATAGTTACGTTGTTTCTCTTTAAGGTCAATTAGATTCCACCAAAATAGAATAATACATTAAAATGAATAAAATTAGACAGCTGGCTGGATTGAACTTTGTGAACACTGTGTACACCAGTCACATAATGTTAGCATTGTTTCAATGTTTTAATCTGGTGTCTCTGAGACCCCAAACAGAAGTAATGTAAAAAAATGTATAGAGGTTGTGCAATCAATTTTGTCCGTAGGTGTAATTTACTGTTGGGATGGGTGGGACATGTCCCTACCAATTTTTACCTTTGCCTATTTTGTCCCCACCACTTTTTGAAATAGCTTTCGTCAGGTAAGTGTCTAATGCAAAAGAAACATCTACAGTTGGAGTGGAGACTAAATAAGTGGAGATTTAGTGCCGAAGTTTGTTATTTTTAATGTTATAACAAGTGCTTGTTATCAGTGGCGTTTAGTAACAGCGGGCAGCGATGTTCTCTTGTGCATCCAGATGCACATTTTACATGCACCACAGCTAGCACTCCTTTCCAGTTAAATCACAGAGCAAAAAGCAAACAGATGTGTCCAAGCTCATAATATACTGTACATCCACTGACGTACAGATGCACTCTTCTTTGATTAAAATAAAAAGTTTCACGTATTTATCCACTGACTAACAAAATCCAAGTAATGGTAGTGCTTATTATTTATTAGTATTTATTTGAGCTCTTAAATTTGTTATCAAAACAGTCAAATATTCTTTGACATTACCTGCACATAACTTAATCAATGTTAATGAATTAATGTCCCAATGATTTTGTCAAGTTTAAATTGTTCATAGCCAGTTCACATAATATTTAGAAAAATCCAGATGTGTCAAATTTAATACTTACATTTTTTGTATTTTTTTTTTTTAAGAAGTTAAGGCCAGAATCTTCATTTGATGCATTAACGCATTCTGACACATTGAGCTGTGGTGTACATGCAAGCTACAGGCATTCGAATCTAGCGTGGAAAGTGTCCCAATTGAGTTCCCTGTCTTCCCTGCATATTTCCTGTTCTCACTAGACTATTGTTTTAATAAAAGTGACAAAAAGGCCAAGAAATATAAATATAATCCAATTTTGAGTCCATTTCTTTTTTAAATTACAAATTATATCAGCATAACTATTTGGGTGACATGTTGAATTGAAAGATCAATTGATTTCTCAGGATTTCTTAGTATTTAGTAAGTTTATTTAATGACAGCATGCACTCAAGCTAGCATGAACTCCAAAAGTTTGTGCAAAACATGATGATCCATGTTATCCCAGCATGATCTGAGAATGTTCCAAAGAACATCTTGTGTTTCAATGGAAGCAAGGAAATCTGATCTTTTGTACAGAGCAGTTAACATGGTCAATGTCTCAAATTTGCTTATTTGATTACTGACCTAAGTAGTGCAGGATCTTAAATATTACTTATTTACCATACGTCTTACTCAAACTTCTGAAACCCAATCTTAAACACAATTACACAGACATTCACACATATGCAACAACAAACACACACACATGTACCTGTTCGTGATCTAGACTGTGAGCTGCAGTGTGTAAGTGTCTCAGAGGTGCTCTAATGAGAGGCTGTGTGGAGGAAGATGGGGAGTGAGCAAGTGCTCTAATGGATCTGTGCTAATGGTGCCGGAGCGATTAAAGCAGGAAAGACGCTGAACTCATCTGATGGGACAACCAGTTCTTATGAATCTTCACAGACTCAATCTGCCATACAGCTTGAACATTGAGTGTGTTGGAGGACAGGCACATGCACACATTTACCTTTCATATTTTCAAACATACATTAAGTGCATGCACACTTATGCAAGGAAGTTAATGCAGTAGCTAGTGCCTATGTGAACTTTCACTACGAAGTGTAAAAAGCACACATAGTTTCATATAAAGTGTACCAAACACATATTGTAGCTCACAGTTATCACCTGATTGCTGAATTTTGAGAAGCAAGGAAAAACAGCAGTGTGAAACATAATCTGTTTGTTTACATGTGTGTGTTTGTGTGTCTTGGGGGGTGGGGTCTTAATTACACAGCTCCGCATAATGTTGACAATCTGTATTTCGATGAAGAGTATCTCAGTGGGACTGCTTGAGTGGTCTTAATGAAGAGAACATCAGGTGCTAATTAGCACACATTAAATGCCACTAATATAGAAATGGCTGTTTGCCAAGTGTGTGTTTGACAAATGAGGTCACTTTGTGTTTTCAGCCCAACTGCTGAAGTCTGGTCAACTACTGCCACCTGGAGGTAGTGCTTATGTGATGCAACGATATGCGTTGAGTTACCTCTTGTTTTCTGAGTTGGTAGCCTATCAGATAAATTCAATATAGGGGAGACCAGGGGCCACTTGTAAACCATTACATTTCTTCAATCACAAACTAGCTTGATTGAGGACACTTACTCAGCATATGCTCGGTAAAATTTTGTCTCACTTTGTGAGAAATTATTTTGTGAAAGTATTTTTATTTATTTATTTATTTTTTTTTTTTTGGATGTCTACCATTCCTATGATTTCTAAAGGGGGTGGTTGTAACACTCTCATTCCTTGTACTAAATTTTATATAATGACCTTGTTTTTATCCATGTGAATATTTTAATAGCTTTTAATAGCTTTTAATTACTTTTGCCACATAAGAAGTGGGGTTCAAACAGTCCACACTGAATATCTTGCATTGAATATCTAATATCCAGCATAGGAAAATTGCAACTTTTGTTTACAGCAATTAAACAATACCTTTTATTTATTAAAAATGGTAAACAAAAAACTATACACACATTAACAGTAGATGACATTCTGAACTGTATCACAACAACAAAGAAAACTGCATATTAAATGTCACAGCTTGCTAAAGTCACACAATATTCACTTGTGCTTAAAAATCAAGATTTTCCCATAGACTGCCATTGAGAAGTATGTGCCACCTTGAATGCATGCTGTCATTAATGTAAATGGGGGGGGGGGATAATAGTCATTTGTAAAGAAAAATAAACTTTTCTATAAGTGAACTCTTGGACCCCACTCTATGTTTCTAATACCAAAAGATGACATGTAGATGATTTATTTAAGAAAAAAGAAAAAAAAAACATTCATTTTGCCCCGGTCTCTTGTACTACATCATGGAATGTTGATGCCAAATCTGTGCTTATTGACAGCTGTGAAGTAACAGTGATGTACATTCAGATTTTAGTAATGATTTTTAGAGGTACTATCTCAAAGCTAGAAGCTTTATTACATATAAAAAAATATACAAAGCCCACCGTTACCTGTGCAATGTTTATAAAATAACATTTATCAATTTTAATGTTAATTTATCTTTTTTTTTTTTTGTAATTGTTGATTTCTGTTGTTATTATTTTGACATTCTAGTGTTTTTAGTCATTATGATATTTTTAAATATTTGCAATAGGACCATCATCATCTTGTTCTTCATTCATCCATCACTTCATAAACACACGCACACTCACACACACACAATGATATCAGATGACAGCCCCTCATCTTACATGAACCCCAGAGGAGGCTGTATGTGGCGAGAGGGGGGTGAAGAGTGTCCAGAGCGGGAGGAGGCAGGTCATTGGATCTTTAGATAATCAGTATGGGTTAATGACCCCTCCAGAGAGAATGTGTCTAATCCATTGAGCCTTTGGGAGCACTTCTCACTACCCCCCTCATCTTCCCAGCCAACTGAATACTGAATCCAAAGTACAATGTGTGTGTGGGGGGGTGTGGGTAGATTTCAAATCTATACACCATTGTGTCTGCATTGCAAGCAAGAAACATGATGCAACAAAAATGGAGTGCTTCTTCGTTTACAGACTGTCTTATGTAAATTCCACAAAAAAGTGGGAAGAGCTTTCTAAAAACACTAGTTCTATGGTCCTATGAAAACCAGAATGTAATCAGTTTCACAGAAACAATGATAAGTGTGATTTGGAGGTTGCATTTTTGTTCTAAGATTACATTTTTACTCCAATGACGGTAAGGTGTAGGTTGTGGTTTGGGGGGTATGGTTAATAAAATATACTTTATGTTGAACAACTCACTTTTGTTCTGCACGCAGCATCTACCCCTGTATTCATCCCCATCAACGTTCACGGGAGGACGCTGATGTAATCACAGAGACAGTGTGCAACGGTTAAACACGTCCAGTAGCACATGGTCACTGAGTGACAACATTCCGCCTCCACCCTGGTCTGATGACCGGCAGGGCCCAGCGAAACGGTAAGACCTTATTGTACTACATTCTTCATACATTTTTACTCCACTGACGGTTAGGTTTAGGTTGGGGGTTTGGGTTGGGGGTTGAGATCTGCAATCCGACCCAGGCCCAACGGGACCAGAGAAACCGCAAGGTTTCAGGCTGGGTTTGGGTCAGTTTTTCAAGTATGACTTCGGGTTCGGGTCAGCTTAGGGTTTGTAATTAATTAAAAAATACACAGGCCTACCTAACTTGTTTCGTGCACTCACTCTCACTCAAAGACATGTAAATGGACATGGTAGGGTCCGTTCACACCAAACGTATTTTTGCATGTATCTGCTCTGTTTTTCCAGCATGTAAATGCTGGATGGACATCTTTGACTATTGCAAAGCGACCCAGGGGCGTGGTCACAAGGGTGGCACAGGGTGGCAGCTGCCACCCTAAAAATGAGCTTTGCCACCCCAACTCGGCCACCTGACAGTGGCAGTCTGACCCAACCCCCACCAAAAGCCCAACTAATTTATTGAGGAAATGAATAGTTTCCTGTGACGAACCCCTGTACAGCATTTGATCATGACTCTGTCATTTTTTCTTCCTGAGTCATGAAGCCTGCTGCCGGGTAGTGTGTGTGCGGAATTTGATAGCATGACTTGAACAAAGGCAACGGCCTTGGGGTTAAAATTGCCTCATTGTACATTTTCAATTTGTTTTGACACAGAATTTCATGTTGAGTGTCAATGTGTGCCAACTGGCTTTGAAATGGTGACTCATGTTTTTTCAGTATACAAATAAGCAAACAAATGGTGTGTGGGAGTACATTTTCTCTGCTGTACAGCAGAGGGTAGTATCAGCCTTGAAGAACCATCACTATGTAGACTCTAAGAACTTTATCTTGACAACGGCAGTGTCTTCAGTTTGATAGATGATGGTGTAATTTGTAGGACATAAATTTGAAAGACAAACCAGGAGTCCCAATTCATATATCCATCCTAAATAATATATGCAAGATTAGAATTAGCGTGTCGCAAATAATAGTATATTTAAAATATGCCAAAGATGCCCGGATGGCATACTAATACAGTTTGTTTTTTTTTTCGAAGGGTGCTTTTTCGGTATGAATCTAGAATTGAAGTAATAGTTATTTTTCAGGAAATTTATTCAGCTAAATGCTAAAACAGACATGCAAATTTAAAGGGGCATTTCTTTATGACGTGGCAGCATGTCCCAATGCTGGCGCACTTACTACACACTCAAGAGTGTGTACTTTCCCATCAAAGTACATTCTAGTGCATAGTATAAGTATGCAAACTGGGACACAGGCAAAATTTCAATATATTACACAGAATTTAAAAAAAATTACATTTAAATGAGATATTTTCTATAAATAGCTCCATGCTAATTGGAAAAAATAAGATTAACCTAATATTGTCTTGATAAAATCCTTACTCCAAATATGAATTGTTATATCTTGGCTGATTCTTTTATAATCTTTAAAAAGCTTTCAACACATAATTCATAAACATCAAAACTGACTCGGACCAACCTTTCTATAAGTTCTCCTTGCAACCACAACAATAACAAACAAACAAACAAATATCTTTTAGATCAAAGGTTTTGATTGATGTTATTCAGTTCTGTTTTTCCACTATGCAAGAAGCATATTCTATAAGCTGCAGGTCCCAGTGCTCGCGTGTCTGAACGCACTGAAAATATTCAAAGTCAAAATTCTGAGAAGACAAAAATACTTTGGATATTGAATAAATGACATCACAGTTCAGCTCAAAAACAACCTACTCACTTCTCTGCTAGCAAGGCAGTAAGATTGTTGCCTGGCTTATTGTGGATTTACTTAAAAATGCTTTGTGCTCTTATCCTCAAAGCGGACTTTGAGTGTAAATAATGTTCATTACATTTACACTTTTGATTATTGATATGTCTGGGCTTTGCTGATTTCTTGAGTCGGGATAGAGATTGCTAAACGTTACAATGTTGTCACATGCTCAGTAGCGGGTATATGAGGTAAGTTGTGACAATGGAACCTGCTATTAAACTTGTGACAGTAAATTCATGCCATTCAAAACACGTGCGACAACCTGCCTAGATAAAAAAATTGGACATTTATGAAAAACACAAAACTTACAATCTACCTTCATTATGTAGTTGACTCTAGCCTAAATGTAAGCCAGTGTGGTTTTATTGTGTTCATTTGTTCATCCAAGAGCTAGTACAAAAATATGATAATATTGACATTTTTGTTTGGAGGGTAGAATTCACAAAAATTATTCTAATTTAACATACGCACCACTTTGGTCTTTTTGAACTTCTGACTTAAAACCTTATAGTTATTGAGAAATCACTCTTATGACAACTTCCCCATGTGACAACTAGCCTGATCTCCCCAGTTAAAATGAACATTTATACACCTGTGTATAGACTTGGACCATTATCATATATAATACAGGTCTCTGTACACTACTACACAATACTAAATTTAGGAGTTGTTTTTAGTCGTCTCTTTAAACTCATTTTATTGCATTGGGCGTTATCAATTTTTACCAAATTAAATGCCGTGCATTTTATTATAATGATACTGTTTCTCAAGACAGTTGGTTTAAAAAGCTTAGGTGTGGTTCGAATTTGTTCTTGGCATTGTATTTTTCATTGTGCAGCTGAATGGATGCAGCATTTTATTAGATGGGTACAACCCAAGGGTGTATTAATCATGGACTTGGAGTACAGATGCTGTAATTTTGACACATGATGTCATATATATTACCAAGGCAACTAATCCCAAAATCTGCGTGCTCTCTGCATTAATAATTGCATTCAAAAGGTAGGAGATGTTGAAATGATGATTAAATGAAAATAAATGTTATATTAAAGTTTAAGAGTTTTTTATTATTAGGATTATTAAGAGTTTTTTCCCCCCTTTCAAAAATTACTTCTTTTTTTTTTTTTTTTTTTTTATATTAACAAAAATGTATTGTTCAGAACAATATCCATTGTAATCAAGGAATAAACAATTTTATAATACAAACTTTTGTTCTTGTATAAAGTATTCATAGGTGAAAAATAACCAAAAAAAGACCATTTTCATCTGCTGATGTAACTAAAAAGTATTTTAAATATACATTTATTTATATCTTTATTCAATAAAAGTGTCCCAAGAAATTTCTGAAAACAAATGAGCATTTCCCCGAGTATTCACAGTCAGGGATGGGATGATGGTTATCTCACGATTTGGTTCGATATACGATATGAGGTTCATAATTCAATATAATCTTGAATCAATATAATAACACTTAAATTACAAAATATTACAGACAATTTTTTTTCTTTTCTGAATTTTATTTTTATTTTTTTTAACAAAATGCACATTAGAATTTCTTATCAAAATAAAGTTCTTTAATACTCAATACAAATGCTGAAAATTCAAATAATAAGAGTTGCTCGTATACCTTTCTCTATGAGAAAATATCACAAACTAATAAGCTTTCAAAAATAGTGGGGTACATTCAGGTTGATCAGGTGCAGAACAAGCAATAGAACTGAACAGAACATGTCCTGAAAAAAGTATGTGAAAGTGAATATTTATATTTTCATAATTTTGTATGTCATCATTATTATAATCAAAATTTAACTTTCTAAAAATACACAAATTCTACATTCTATTAATTAATATTATATCATGGTATAAAATGGTATTTATAATAATGATATGAGCCATCACTGTTTGAAATAATGTGTACAATTTACAAATAAAAACATTGAGTTTATATTCATTTGTATAAGAAATGCTAAAAAGGTTACTGTTACATTAAGAGTCTCAACGAGCGCCTCACAGTGTTCCGATTCAGCGAACATTAACACTAATCTCTCTCCGTTTTTAGCCCATCCATGCTGCATGAGATTAAAATTAATATTTCTTTTTACTTTATTATCTGACTATAAAGAACAGAAAGGATATTAAGATACATTATTCAATGAAAGTGGAGTGCGCTTCATCTTTGATAGACACACATTACACGGGGAAACTAACTGTTTTAATCTCAAGCACTTTTCATCAAAACAAGCCGATTTTCCAGGTATAAGTTTCTAAAACCTAATTCAAGCATTTAAAGGACAATGTGTGAACCCTGTAAACAGTGTAGAAAAAGCGCAGCAGTGGTAAAATCAAGTGATAGAGAGATTGTGACAGGTTATTTCATTTATGATCACATGGACAGAAAACAATGTTACAAATGTTGAAATATCGAGTTATGCCACAATATGGTTCGTCATTTTTTCGGTTCATCTCATCCCTTTTCACAGTACAGGTTTTCTTTTGAGTGTAATATTTTGAATGCCTTTAACAACACATCACACACCACATAATTCACTTTGATGAAAGCATATTCCATATCATCACATAGTTGTCAGTCATGTATTAATCATTAGGAATGTTCACACATATGTAATTTTTGATTATACTTCAAATGCTAAAAGGCCCTATTTGACAGATTTACTGCACAGATATTTCCATGCTTTGTCACAGTTACTTTTTTAATAGAATGAAAAGGAGTTTTGCTGATATGAAGAGAGCATGGAACCTTTAATAGTTTGAGATACTTCATTTTTTATAATACATTGAAAAATACATTGATTGCTAGCTAATATGTAACTGTTCTTTACTAGGTAACTGTACAGATTTGGTACAGGTGAAAGAAGGGAGCTTTCTATTTTCTAATAATGCAATACATTAAAATTGCATTCCATCCACCCCTGGGAGAGGCCTGTGAAAGCGCTTCACTGTGAGAATGGGCATTAATGATGTGTTTTCACATGGCCATGGTAATAATCTGTGTGTGTGTCTGTAAGCGTGAACACATGGGAGTGTGTGTGTGTGTGTCTGAGTCTTGTCCATCTGCACATTTCACTGTTGGAGCTTATAGCATAGCAGCATCAGTGCAAGTGATTTACATGCCTGGGCAGCACAGTGATGAACCTAAAGGTGTGTGTGAATGTGTGAGTAAGTGTGTGTGGGGGGCGGATGTCATTCATTTTCAATGAGAGTTGGCGATTTAAGGTGACATGGACAAAAACAACCGTTGGCAATGCAACAAAAGTAAGCAGAGTTCAACTTAATGCAAATTGTGTAGTGACACGATGCAGCGACAACCATTGGAAGTGCAGGTAATGGAGCTCATGTGATCCACTTACTATATTGCAGTCAAGTAGGAAGCTACTAAGTCCCCTACTAGCTACAAACAGTATAGAATCATGACAACATGATTCCTCTTTCTCACCAAACTAGAAACGAAAAGGTGAACAGAGTCACCAGTGTTCTATTCTCACCAAGAGCAAACATTAATGCTTGTTAAGCTGAACAAAAAGCACAGCGGCACAGTATGTGGCACAACACACATTTCATCTGGTATGCTGTCTGGATATCACTGGTAGTCAGGGTTACTTTTGAAATGTATTCCACTACAGATTACAGAATACATGCTGAAAAATTAAATTTGTAATGTATTCCCTTAGATTACTCAAGGTCAGTCACGTATTCTAAATACTTTGGATTACTTCTTCAGCACTGGTAGATTTTTTTCACTTGTTTTGACTATAAAAACTCTGCTAGTACAGTAAGATAAAATACACATATTAAAAATACATTATCTGAAAAACCTAAATATCTTATGCAGTGTTGTTTCTAAAACAAGAGAAATCAAATTGATCTTGTTTTAAGGATTTTTTGATATTTTTACAGGAAAACAATACAAAAATTATTATCAAGAAGATTTTTGCCCTAATATAAAAGGTCTTACTAGAAAAAAATCCCATTTTCTTTTTTTTTATCCCATTTTCTCCCAATTGGGAATGCCCAATTTCCAATACTTAGTAGGTCCTCGTGGTGGCGCGGTTACTCACCTCAATCTGGGTGGCGGAGGACAAGTCTCAGTTGTCTCCACTTCTGAGACAGTCAATCTATGCATCTTATCTCGTGGCTTGTTGTGCATGACACCACAGAGACTCCGCATGTGGAGGCTCATGCTACTCTCCGCTATCCATGCACAACTTACCACGTGCCCCATTGAGAGCGAGAACCACTAATCATGACCACAAGGAGGTTACCCCGTGTGACTCTACCCTCCCTAGCAACCGGGACAATTTAGTTGCTTAGGAGATCTGGCTGGAGTCACTCAGCACACCCTGGATTCGAATTCACGACTCCAGGGGTGGTAGTCAGCGTCAATACTCGCTGAGCTACCCAGGCCCACAGGCCCATAAAAAAATATGATCATGCCTGGTAACGTGCATGTAAAATGTCTAGAAATAGCATTTAAGCTTAGCGTAAAGCTGACAATTTACACAAGGTTTATTTCTATTTCTTCTGCTCCAAACATACTTCAAACGTACTCCTCTGTCTGCTCGTATGAATGTAACACATCATAAGAAAGTGTTTTACCGCTTTGATCGCATCATTTATATGTATAAATGTTTTCCATCTGAAAGGACTAAATATTAAATGAAACAAATGACAATAAAATGCAAAGTAATCTCTTCAGTAATCAAAATACTTTTTTAATGTAACTGTATTCTAATTACCAATTATTTAAATTGTAACTGTAGTGGTGTAACGTTGGGGTCTAGGAGTGGAAGAGGAAGAGAGGAGATGCAGGATTAGATTCTTTAAATCCTTTAATAATAATCGCTGGAGTGGAAACAAATGCTGGAGTAGAAACAAACGCTGGAGTGGAAACACACAATAAATCTTAACACTAGTAATCGCTGGAGTGGAACAAACACTGGAGTTGAACTAGGCTCGAGGGGCAAAGCCGTGGAAAGTGGAGCCGTGAGAGGCTCGAGGGGCTTGAGGGGCAAAGCAGTGGAAGGCGGAGTCATGTGAGGCTCAAGGGGCAAAGCCATGGAAGGCGGAGCTGTGAGAGGCTCAAGGGGCAGAGCCGTGGAAAGCGGAGCCATGAGTGGCTCGAGGGACAGAACCATGGATGGCGGAGTCATGGGAGGCTCGAGGGACAGAGCCATGGAAGGCAGAGCCATGAGAGGCTCGAGGGAAGAGTCCGTGGAAGGCTCGGTGCTGAAAGCCGTGGAAGGCTCGGGGCTGAGAGCCGTGGAAGAGAGTGCAGGCCGAGACTTGGGATCGACCTCTGCGGTCAAGAGCTCGGGTAGAGACTGGGAAATGACCTCCATGGTCGTGAGCATGGGCAGAGACTGGGGAATGACCTCTGTGGTCGTGAGCATGGGCAGAGACTGGGGAACAACCTCTGTGGTCCTGAGTATGGGCAGAAATTGGGGATGACCTCCGTGGTCGTGAGCATTGGCAGAGACTGGGGAGGAGGAGTCTTTTCCTTCTCCTCCTCTTCCGACCAGCAGGAAGCATAGATAGGGGAATGGTAGAGGCTACAGGCACTGGCTCTGGGACGGTCGGGGCTACAGGCACTGGCTCTGGGACAGTCAGGGCTACAGGCACTGGCACTGGCTCATTAACTGTGGCAGGCTTGGGCACTAGCTCGTTAACCATGGCAGGCTTTGGCACTGGTTGTGGCCCAGGGTTACCGCCATATTTCATAGAATATGGGAGAAATGCAAACTCCGTAGTCGCTACCGCTGATTGCGGCGGAGAATCGACCACCAGAGCTTGAAGAGGATGAGCCCCCTCAAAATAAATTATTTAGCGGGATTGTATGGAGAGGAGTTACCTTGGAGATAGGGGGCGTGGAAGGCGCGGAGACAGGGGCCGTGGATGGCGTGGAGACAGGGGCCGTGGAAGGCATGGAGTGAGGAGTAGTGGGAGGCTGGAGGATGTTCACTGTGGGAGGAGATTCAAAGTCCTCATCCTCCAAACCCACAGTGAATGGTGAGCCGCAAAGCTGCAGAGCCACCTCCACATAGTCAGAGATCATCCAGTGAGGAGCTCCTTCAATGTACTATTCAGGCCAGCCCTGAAGAAACTCACTAGAGCGTGGTCATCATGGTGCACCAAATTCGTGAGATGGAGAAACTCACATACGTGATCCTCAACTGGACAGTCTCCTAGTTCTAGAAGGAGGATTGCTACTGCAGGTGGTAGATCCATTTGGTTCGGTCAGTCCTTCTGTAGCTTTGGGGTCTAGGAGTGGAAGAGGAAGAGAGGAGATACAGGAATAGATTCTTTAAATCCTTTAATAATAATCACTAGAGTGGAAACAAACGCCGGAGTGGAACTAACAATAAATCGTAACATAACACTTCACTAACCCAACGTAATACTTCAAAATAAGAGTCCTTGAAGAAATGAGGAAGACAGACTGTGACAAGTGGAATGCAGTTACTTATATTTTGTATTTTAAATACGTAATCCCATTACATGTATTCCGTTAATCCCTAACCCTGCTGGTAGTGAAACAAAAAATATATACAGGATGAAAGAAGTGGGTGAGCTCAAGTCACACTCCATCTACAATGAGAACGACTGACGCCACAAAACTATATTGGGACCCACTTTATATTAGGCACCTTTAACTACTATGTACTTAAGCATTTGATACAATTGACTTATGTACATGCGTGTTGTTGCACTGTACTGACATTTAAAGTACCTGCATTTAATTACATCTGTAGTTACACTGTTGACATTACCCCTAACCCTAAACCCTAACCCTTACACTAAACTCTAACCCTGATTTTAACCCTAATGCTAACACTAAAACTACCCGTACTTCAACCTCAGTAGCAGCAAATATGAATCTTGTGAGAATTTTGCAGAACATGTAATTACACAATAAGTACATTGTACTGTATGTATTTTAATGTTATTATATAGTAGTTAAAGACACCTAATATAAAATGGGTCAGACCCTATAGTGTTCGCAAAACTTGATCGTATACTGTGCGCTTGCCATAGGCTCAGATCCTGTGGGTGCTCAGGAATAGTGGACCAGACTAGTTGGAAGCATAATGCTTATGCAATTAACTTTAAAGAACATGTTATGTTGCAGCCTTATGCTAAAATTCTTTAAATAAATTTTTTTTTTCACATCAATCTACATTCCATACCCCATAATGACAAAGCAAAAACCAGATTTTTGATAACTTTTCAAATTTATTAAAAAATAAAAAACTGAAATATCACATTGACATAAGTATTCAGGCCCTTTGCTATGACACTTTGCTATGACACTTAGACTTTATAGCTCAGGTGCATCCCATTTCTTTAGATCATCTTTGAGATGTTTCTACACCTTGACTGGAGTCCACCTGTGGCAAATTCAGTTGATTGGACATGATTTGGAAAGGCACACACCTGTCTATATAAGATCTCACAGCTGAAAATGCATATCAGAGCAAAAACCAAGACATGAGGTCAAAGGAACTGTCTGTAAATGGCTGTCCACCGATGGTCCCCATCCAACCTGACAGAGCTTGAGAGGATCTGCAGAGAAGAATGGCAGAAAATCCCCAAATCCAGGTGTACAAAGCTTGTCGCATCATACCCAAATAGACTTGAGGCTGTAATCACTGCCAAAGGTGCTTCAACTAAGTACCGAGTTAAGGGTCTGAATACTTATGTCAATGTGAAATTTCAGTTATTTCTTTTTAATAAATTATAAAATCTTAAGTTATAAAAATCTTGTTTTTGCTTTGTCATTATGGGGTGTGGAGTGTAGATTGATGTGAAAAAAATAATAATAATTTAAATCATTTTAGCATAAGGCTACAACATAACAAAATGTGAAAAAAATGAAAGGGTCTGAATACTTTATGAATGCACTGAATATTGACTCGACTTTCATCTGGTCTGCCATACAAGACTTGATCCTACTGTGAATTTGACAACAGTAGCAGAGCCTTCTATCAAGCGAGCCTACAAGGTTAGCAACAAAATGTGCAACGCGGTGACCCCATAGACATTCTATAGGTGGTACACTGGCAAAGAAACCAGAGGCTGTTTTTTTTAATGGATGTCTTTATGAAGGAGATGCTTCAGTGTGTTGAATAAACTGCTTTTGTGAGGAAACAGCTCATCACTTAATGAACTGACCACCTGTCTGCCAATCTTCAACATGTTTTACAATAAACAATCCTTTTGGAGTGAACTATGTGTGCAGTTTACTACTATAAAATTGCTGTTTTATAAGAGAAGACACGGACAGATTTGCGACAGGTTGGTGTCAGTTTACAGCTCTCCCCATTCATTTTTATGGTATCCGCAAACAATGACTTACTGCTGTAACATGCTAGTTGACCATTACACTCTCTCCTAGGTTAAAGCACGTAGGTTGTTATCTCAGTATAGAAGATTTCGGACAGTACCCTAGGTCAAATATTCTTCAGCTGAAATCGGCCTGTGCTTGCCCAAATTCGAATCACTGCCCCTAGTGGCCGAAGCTGGAAATGTTGTTGAACGTATGAGCATGTGTGAGCTCCTGTTTTTAGATGAAATGTCCACAGAGTGACAACAAAACCAGGTTGTATTTTTAGTTGTAAAAAGTTACATGGAGAAATAACACAATGGACAAGGATATAATTTATGCGGTGAGTTTCAGAATATTAGCTTGTTGAAAATCTAAATGCTGACACTTGCGCCATAGGAAATATCAGACAATTCAACGAAAATGTGAAACAATGGAGTTCCTAAACGGAGTGGTTTGAGTATTCTCTGCAAACAAATGGAGACGATTGTGCTGACCTTCCTCAGCGTGAAAGGTAGAAGGACCTTCAGTTTGCTGTGCAGTCTCGCAGTCCACAAAACCAGGTCAGAAAAGTTACTCAGGCATTGTGGCAGTGATGAGCACGCACATTTCGCCAAAACCATTAGTGATAGTGGAAAGATTCTGGTTTCACAAGAGAAATCAAGAGGAGGGAGAAAGTGTAACCATGTTTGTGGCTCATCTTAAGAAACTGTCAGAACATTGTGAATTTGGGGTTGTTTTAAATGATACCATCTGAGACAGGCTTGTGTGTGGATTATGAAGCGAAGCCATTCAGAAAATGTATCCAAATCTACCCCTGCAGTTATTCTGTGATGCGTCACCTTACGGTGTGGGAGCTGTTATTTCCCAAATCATGCCCTCGGGAGAAGAGATCAATACCTGTTTGGCAGACGGTTCATACTGCTAACCGATCTTCGGACCATACACATGGGTTCCATCTCTGGGAGTGAGCCGAATGCAAAGATGGGCTCTGCTGTTATCAGCACAAACGTATGAAATACGATATTGGGAGTTGGTGTTGCATGGCAACACAGATGGTCTATGGAGACTACCCTTACCAGTGACATGTACAGAGAGTCAGCAGAAGGACTCTTCTACTTCGAACAAGTGGAGACGGTTCCGTGACGTCAACACAGGTGCAAAGGTGCATGAGAAATTATCCGATTCGGTCCAAAGTCTTTGAAATGGTTCAAAAGGGGCATGTTCCTAACCAACCTGAAACCCTACCTGTCCAGGCAAAATGAGCCGTCAGTTCATTTAGGGTGTCTTCTCTGGGGACGAAGGGTCATCATTCCCCCATTTTTGAAAAAGACGGTTATACAACAGCTCCATGTTGGCCATTGTGTTAAAGTTTGAATGAAGGAAATGGCACGGAGATATTTTTTAGTGTGAAGGTCTACATGAGGACACTGAAGGAAAAGCATGTCACTCTTGCCAGCCAGTGAGAAATGAACCTCAAATGGCCCCATTACACCCATGGGACTGCCCCTTGGCAGTGTGTACACGTGGACATTGCAGGTCCAATTAAAGGCTCTTAGTGGTCGTAGATGCACATGGCAAGTGGCCAGAAGTTGCTGTCATACATTCTACAACTACTGAGATAACAACAGTAAAGCTTGGAGAAATATTCAGGTGTTTTGGCTACCTTGAACAACTCATCAGTGAAAATGGACCATAGATCATATCACAAAATGTTTGCTGCTTTTTCACAAGCTTGTGGTTTACAACATGTTAAGTCAGCTCCATACCACCCTGTCACAAACAGTCTCGCCGAGAGAATGGTCCAAACCATCAATAATGCACTAAAGACATCTCAAGGTCAAGGAAGCATTCACCAGCATTTGAACAACTTTCTGTTGTCATACAGAAACACCAACCATGGTACAACTACTGATGGTTTCAAATTTAGTCTGAGAAAACATTGCTCTCGTTCCAACATTACTTAGTCAATTAATTTATATTGTGGTCTTGTGAAATTACAGATTGTAAATGTTTTCCTCATCTGCAACTCGTCATTATTGCAGAAATAATCTAGCTGTATAATATGGTGAAACGACCCGCCTCTGAGGGCTGTCATTCAATCAGGCTCACAATGGAAATGGGCAGGAGAGAAGAGGGGCGCAATTTAATAAGCATTGTTTGGGCAGCGGATGATGAGGCCCACCTGAGGTGAATACAGCCTCACGCAGGAATTGATCACCCACTGTGGCGGGGTAAGCAAGAGACAGACACAGTGGGTGTGCCGTCAAGCCGTCAATTATAATTTTAAATAATAATCAACATAAAATATTCAAAAGGGGAATTAAACTGTTCACGGGAAAACAGTGTCCAAAAGAAAAGGTGAATCTGCTGTCTTCACGGTGAAAGGGAGACTTTCGGGGTGTGTAGGTCGGGCAGTGCCCATGGTATGATCAGGGATGGGAGCGGGGTCCGACGGCCGCATGTGCTGCCCTACATGGTCCAGGGCGTGAGGGGTGGCAGTTTCTGTGGCAGCCTGTCTTCCCTGGGGTCGCCTTCCTAGCCCGTCAGCTGCGACGCATGCTCCCGTTCCCAGTGTCGCATCTAATTCGCAATGGGGGTCTGGGGTGTGGGTCGGGCAATGCATCTTTTTCGCACCGGACTCTTCCTGCTTTGTTCCTGGACCTGCAAGAACACCAGTGTGCACACATGGAGATAGAAGCCAGCTTCCTGAGGAGAGGCGCACAACGTTTTAATGGCAGCAGTGATGAGGCTCTAGTCTATTCACATCAAGTGTGCCTCATCATCCGCTGCCCAAACGAGGCTTATTAAATTGCACCCCTCCTCTTTCCTGCCCACTCCCATTGTGAGCCTGGCTGAAGGACAGCCTTCAGAGACGGGGCAATGATGATGAGAGGGTGAGTAGTTCCACCACAATACACAGTACGCTGGTTCCAAACCATTCAGCACAGTTCATCTATCTTTCCGTTCAGCTTGATGATTTCCATGTTGACTCTACATCAGCTTATGTTAATGCTATCTTGGCACAACGATGCCTCAGTCCTCTCCACCGGCTGCTGCTGACTTACAGGAACCAACACCACACCCTGAAATATCCAGCTAAGGACTTAGTCATTGCACAAATATTCACTCTGGACTTTTGTGGTCAAACTCACAGCAGACATGAACACATGAGAACATATGAAAAGCAAAGTACACTAGACTTCAACAAGCTTCACAGCTTAGGGTTTTTCAAAACATTGGGCAAATTTGCCATATTATCAAAATGGCGAGTGTAGGAGACTCTCAAAAGAATTTCTGTAGATGTCCCTGCAAACACAGAACATACTAATATTGATATTGTTAGAAGTTCCTGTTGGGTTATTTGAGTGGGGAACAAATTCATATTGTTTTAGGAATGTTCTATTTATATTCTGAAAACCTATATACGCCCTAATAAATGTTGACCACGTGGGGTTTTTCTGCCATTCTATATGACATATTGCAAAAACTAACATGTTAGAATAAATATGTATTGTATTTTTAATCTAATGTTACAGTTTGCAGGAAGCATGGATGTTGACACCTTTTTGTCATAGTTAATGTTTCAAATATGGGAGACCAGGGAATTTCTTATGCTTTCCAAAGTTTCACTGCCTTTGTGGCAGTCAGTGATTTTTAAAAGAAAATGTAAAAATGATACAATTAGCCCCAGTCTTCCAACTCAAAGAGTTAAGCTTGATAGTATAACGGCTAAACACTACTAATTGTTGTAAAGTATTAAGTTTAATATTGGCAAGTACAAACATGTGCTGTATTGCCATACAAAATGTCCTTAATATCAAAGTCTATACAATGACACAACAGCATCATAGACTGCTGTGGTTTCTTTGAACCTGTAAAGAAGTATTTAACCACATGTTCGAACTAGTCAAATACAGCACCTTCAGCTTTTCTGAAAAATTGGCATTTTCATGCAGCAGACTTGAATCATGTTTTACCATTATCTAGAGCTGTTCAGTTTATGGTCCTAAAACCCAGAAGAGAATGAGGATTTTCAAGCTATGGATCCCCTCGGGAGTTTCCAATGGCTTTGTAGATTAGTGTTTTTTGATTTATGAGTAAAATAAGGTCTGTGGTTAACATTACTTGAGGACACTTTCATGTTTTGTTCTACAACATAAATTACACCTCAAACCTCAAATGTGAATTTTGAAGCCATTGTTTTTTTAAAATTATTATGTTGCTAACTAATCGCTGTGTGTAATTTATGTTTTAGAACAAAACGTTTAAGCCTCTGTAGAGCCGAGGAGGGCAGGGCCGGGCTGGAATGATGCACGCCCGGTTCCCAATCAGCCTGATGGGGTGCGCGAGGGATAAAGGCGGCCGGGGACGACGGTTCGAGAGAGAGAGAACTACAGGCAGCTGTACTGTGTGTGTTTATGGTTGTGTGTTTTTGTTTAAGTTGTTCATTAAATTATTATTTAAGTTGTCAAGCCGGTTCTCACCTCCTCCTTTCCACTGAACCCCCTTACAGCCTCTTAAAGTAATGTTTACTACAAACCTTATTTTTTCATAAACCAAAAACCACTATTCTAAAAAACCCTTGAAAATTCCAGAGGAAACCCTTTGTGAATTAGCCTTCCAGGTTGGCCTACAAATTGACATCATGACTATATTAACACTGGATGATTAATTTAAGCACACAGATTCACTGAGATAATGTGGTAAGGTGGTTGAGACCCTCATGTCCAGCCTCACGCATACCTTCACCAGCCAGACTCTCAAAGTTACAGTTTAATCAACCTCTTCCTGTACAATTTTGTGTTCCCTGTGTGCACAGAGTCAATGAGCATGAGAAAGGTTGACAAGAGGTGAAACTTAGTGTGACAGATCACACTACTCACACACGTTTCACTAGTGCTACAGACAGTTTGAAATTAGTTAGAGGTGCTTGCTGCTAACCTTGCATAAAAAAGCAACATGGCTAATCACCAACATACTGTGTGTTTTGTATGCTGGTGTACTGGTGTTCCAACGAGGCTTTTCGACTAGCTTAATCAGGAAGATTTCCTTGGTTTATCAGCATTACCAGAAAAAACCATACTGGGCGACTAGCTTCATCAGGCAAGTTCAGCTGGTGAACAACATGGCCATGCTGGTCCACCAGCTAGATCAGCACCAAACCAGCATAAACCAGCCTAGAATTCCATGCTGGTTACACTGGTCTTTTCACCAGGGAAGGCAGAATCATTGCTCATGCTTGGGGTTAGTGGTTTGTTCTAAAGTAATACACTTTGGCATGTAACTTGTACCATACCATTTGTGTTTAGCTACAGACATGCAGCTAGTCGCAAAAAGTATGTTATAATAAGATTTATGATTTTTGCCTAGCAGATGATAAAACAGCCCAAAAATCCCATAGATTTACATTGAAGGAGGGACCTGAGACATATCTAGGAACCAGAATATCATTAAGACTTGGGGGTATATATTTTATATATACTATATATACTATTTTTATTGTATAATGTGTATTCTATATTGTGTGTATGTGTATTCTATATTGTGTGTATTGTATACTGTACAATATTCTATATTGTGTGTATTGTATACTGTACATTGTTTATTATTATTTGTATATAGAGTTATGTGTAATTATGTGTATATTAGATATGTAAATTGTGATGTGTAAATCTGTTTATTGTAAATTGGTATATGTCTCATCACTGTCATGACTGCTATGTTGCTTGGAACTGCACCCAATACTTTCACCCACTGTTGCACTTGTTGGTTGTGTGACAATAAAGGTGATTTGATTTGGGCTCTTTTGACTTGAGCCAGTAAGCAAACTATTAGCAACCACCCAGAAGACCTTAGAAACCACATTGCAAAGCACTAAATATCACTCAGAAAACCTTTTTTGTGAGTTTTCCGTGGGGTTGTACCACTCACATTTTCTTTGTAAATTTCTCATGGTTTATTTCTGTCAACATTATCAAACTGGTAATCGACGTGTTGTTTCTGAAAGTTCATGTATCCTGAAATTGACCCCATGCTGCTGAATTCACCAACCCCCATCAGACATTTTTGCAGTTTTTCCACTGTTGTCACCTTCCCCTCTAATGCTACCAAAGCCTCTTTCAAGGCAAGTCAGTCCACTCACTGGCCATTTTAGGAATGCTCCCGTGCAGCTATTTTCTATGGATTAATCTGGCATTAAAGTACAGCTCCTATCTACTTCAATGGGGAAAGACTGAAATCTCCAAAACGGTTGTTTAAGATCATGCTAAAAAAAAAAAAAAAATTCTTAGGCTAGTCATCTAACATGCATGTGCGTTCTTGAGTTTACTGACGGGTGATGTCTCTATCTGAAAGAGATCGACTATTTTACCTGTAAGACAGGGACTTCCTTTTCTACATCTGCCATACTGGGCATTCCAATTTCTCCCATATATTTTAATACAAGTGGTCTGTCTCAAGCTAAATAGTCTCTGATGCTATTAATAGCCTGTTGATGAGCAACCTTTGAGACATGGGATCTGGTCCCATGGGAACCAGGAAATAATCACGTTCACATAAACAATTTTGAGCGAGATTCAGAGGTTGAATTTTCACTCTAAAATTAAGTTTTTACTCCACTGATGGTTAGGTTTAGGGTTGGGGTATGGGTTACAGGGTAGAGTTAATAAAATATGCATTCCTATTGACTGTATTACATCATTTACAATTAAAAGACAACTCACTTTTGGAGCTACTCTGCGGATATTTCACCTGGAAACTGGAGTTTACACGTGCCCAGACATTTAAAAACACTTCTAGCTTCGGCCACTGGGAGCAGTGCATCATATTTCTGTTAACACATTCGGATATCAGCAGCAGCATTTTTTTGTTTTGTTTTTGTTTTTCACAGTGAGACCAGTCTGTTTCTGTTCTACAAGATTTTGCAAGTCTTCTGTTAGGGTGACTAACACGTAATGTTTATTAGCAGTCTTGACTGGATGTTAATGGGAAAAAACTATGTCTGATTCCTGTACCCACTGTCATATAAATGATCACTAATCACAGCCAAGAGACAGAAGGATTATCTGGCCTCCGGCTACATCATGATCCCTTTAGTTCCTTCACACTGAAATCCCACCAAATCCCAAAGGAGAAAATCGACACCTCAGGCCCAAATCAAAAGCTAATTCAGACACCTTCTCATTTTCAGTTTGCCGTTGAGTCTCATTCTGCTGTTAGTGCCTTTGTTTTACTTTGTTTTGTGTGGCACCTATGGGAAAGCCGACCCCACAGATGCAGGTGCCGAAATTATTCATCACTTCTGGCACCTTGCGGCAGCATCACAATGGCCCAGGGCACTAAGTGAGGAAACAGCATCTTGCTACTCATGCTGTTAGACAAAAGCACAGGTGAAATTCCACACTAGTTACCAGACACCACACAAGCAGCTCCCCAGGGTAATGCCGCTTATGTAAACGCTGTTTGGCTGTCACACGCTGCCTGTCGCTTTAGTTTACCTTGTGCTCTGTGTGTGACATATTGATCAGGGACAGTTCACCCCAAAATGTAAATTCAGTCAGGTGCCTCAGTCACCTTTCCATGCACTGTATAGAAAAAAGATGCAATGAAAGTGAATGGTGACTGAGAGTAACTACGTTTACATGGGCACTTTTTGTTTTAATCAGAATGAAATCATTCCGATTGATGATTCCAAATGTACTGTTTACATGAATGCCACATAAAGTGATCAGATTGATGTGAGTGTTTATATGTATCAAGCATCAGATCGGAACTGCTATTGTGACATGTGCACACTGCACGATTATACAGCATTCCCTCACCGTTTGAAAGGGTGTACACACTAGACTTTATTAAAATTATTTCGGACTTCTCTACATATGAGGATATGATGTTATGCACGACGGCTTGTAGTTTTAATAATCAATACATCATAAATAACAAAAAATATTAAATTCAAAATGTATACCATATACTAATTTTCCAGCAACAATAAAAACATCCAACTTTGAAATATACAGCCTTTGAAATGAACTGAGCTAAGAGGTCAGTTCTATTTACCTGTTTCACGTGATATCATTATATGACCTCGCTGCCATATACCATACAGTTTAGGACCAAACTCCACATACCTTCTGTGTGCTGTGCTGTCGGATGTGACAAAAGTCAGCAAAACTTTTGTTTCTATTTATAAATCTTAATAAAGCGATACTGCTGTTTACATACCAGAGCCAAAATCACAAAGTCAACCAGTGATGAAGGGGAAGAGCAGCGATTAAACATTTAAATGTATAATACCACGGTCGTGTAAGATGTCTGACGATTGTAACATATTGTATGAAAATCACTAGAATGTAGGGTGAACAGATGTCCCTGTTTTCCGGGGACAGTCCTGGTTTTTGACGGTCAGTCCCCGACTGGATCTGTCCCCGTAAATGTCCCCGTTTTCATTGCGTGTTCAGAAAAGTCAGCTAAGTGAAAATACATGGCAAGAAAGACCCTATTGAAGCCTACCGGCTACAAGGTTAATCATGTGCTGTTTATTTTGTCCAACAGAGGGGGCTGCTCGCTATAGCAGCTTTAAGCCATTCATCTTCCTTTACTGATTACTTGTTCGTGACATTTTTGCCATTAAGAACTGGACCAGGGAGCAAAAGAATCATCATCATCGTTATCAGCTTCGAGGTGAGGCACATACAAGTTATGTCATAAAGAAGTTATATTGTTATGTATTATATCAAATTAATGCATTTAAAATAAGAATACAACATTAATAACATGAAAAAATAAATGAAATGTATAATAAAGTATCTGCAAAGAACCACAATAAATGTAAGTCAGCACATTACAGCATAGATTACATTGCGCTTTGCTGGGAAACAATTGACTGAAAAGAAGCATCATAATGCATAAGAGTTGATCAAAATAAAAGGTATAATTTTGATAAACAGGTCCATATAAGATAACTAATAGAAACAGTTTGGTGAAATAGTGTAATAATAATAATATTTAATTAATATTTAATTTAATAATTATTATTTTATTTTATTAAAATAAAAGAAGGGTTAATAACGTTCTTTTACAAATGACAGTACTCTGTGCTAAGGGCTGCTTGAAATATCAATTGCAGTGTTGCCAGATCTCACTAGAGAAACAAGCGACATCGTCTGGAAAAACAAGCCCAAATTAAGCCACTTGCCTCACCAAAATAAGCTAAAATATGCAGTTATTGCTTTTGTGTGTGGTGGATTTATCGGCATAGAAATCATAACAAGCAGTTAATTAACAGTTAAGTATAATTTTGTTTACAGATCTGCTTCTCAGTCAAAACCCGGCAGCATCAAATCTGTATTAATGCATCATATTTAACAATAATTCAGTGAAGACCTGGAAACAACTGAGAAATGTACTTTTTACATCTAATAATTTTTTTCCTTGTACCTGGATTAGCTGTGCATGCATATGTAGTAATTATACATAGTTGTTAAAAAGGTATTCATCCACAGAATACGACATCCACAATGGGCAGTTAGACAAAGAAATGTGTGATGCAGCAGTTTCCTTCAGGATCAAAGCACATTTCATTTTTCCAGGAAACATGAAGTGGTGTAGTTCCAAAAAGTTAACTGTGATAAACCCTATGACCTTAGGTTTCATGAAAAAAATTATCGGAACAAAATTAACCGGTTATAACTGGTTACCAGCATTTAAATATAACGTTTCACTCCGGAACAATTGAAAATCACTTTGTTCCGGTTTTCGGTTATGTTTTGCTAAAAAATTTCATTCGTTTACTGTTTTCGTTCCTTAAACCGTTTCTAGTCCCTGGTCAAAATACATAACATCTGAATTGTCCCCCTTTTTTAAATCATAGATGTGTAACGTGAAATTTCAATTACATATTTACCACTGAACTAGAAATGTCCCCGTTTTTCATTTCAGAAATCTGGTCACCTTACTATAACGTCACTATACAGTATATATTTCATTGTAGGCTTTACAGTATATTAACGTTTAAATTAACTACATTAACTACGCTACAAAAGAGACAACATTTGCATGACAACATAAATAAAACACAATAGTAATTAAACTCCATGTATATTTGCATAAGTTTATTTGCCTCGGTCACTTTCTGGATTCTCTTGTTGAGCTAAAATCAGATCTTACATTCATACAGGCGGGATCATCAAAGACGTTTTGTAATATTGTGACCCAGTTAGACCAGAAATCAACAGAAACATTTATAACTCCTGAATGAGAGATGTTTACGGTGACCGCTGGGTGTGTGTGCTGGCCGATCACAAGTCAGACTGGCCGGCGTACGGAGATGAATCGTGAATGAAATATATATAAATGTCCGTGAAAGTCAAATCTGGCAACATTTCTGCAGACTTCAGACATGTACACACTTTTCCTGGCACTTGTCATGTATCAAAAGCAACATTTGGATGCTTTTATTGATGTCATTTCACAGGTGTTTCTCCACTCACCGCTGTTGCTTCTTTACACTGATGGTCACAAATATGGCCACTGTGATGTAAGTGTTTCGTTGTGCGTGAAACATCATGACGCCATTACTGCATCAGTATTGAACATTCACAGATCGTCCGAGTTTCACAAAGCAGTCTGATCAACTGTTTACATGGCAAAAATTATCTTTTCAAACAGATTAGAAAAGGTTTACACCACCCCTTACAATCCGAATGAAATTTAAATCAGATGTGGCCAATTTAATCCGACTGACATGGTTACATGAGACTTTTTTATTCGGATTGAGCTTCTAGTCCGATCACAAATGGATTACCAGGGGCCATGTAAATGCAGCTACTGACATTCTGTAAAACATCTTCATTTGTGTTCCACAGATGAAAGAACGTCATGCAGGTTTGATGTAAATAAAGGTAAAAAAAAAAAAAAAAAAAGAGGGTGAGTAAATAAAGACAGAATTTGTATTTTGGGGTATTTTGAACTATTCCTTTAATCAAAGACTCTCAAAAAATATTTTGCTAGTAGTTTTTGAGTGTCTGGGTGTGTTTTGTAAATCAATTTTAATATATAACTCCAAAAATCATATAATTACACTTTTTTGTGTATTTTATTTATTTTTTGTGAGCATATTTAACTGAACTGCTCCACATAATCCTCCCGGCTATTCCTCCTCCCTTTACTCCCCTCACATCAAATTATTTTTTCCATTTGCTCAGCAAGTCGTCTGTTGACACTGTCATCGAGTCTGTGTTACTCCCGTTGCCAGGGTGACCATGAAAAAAAGACGTCCTAGCATTTAAATCACACGCAAAACAAAAACCACAACAATGTACAACTTCTCCCGCCCACTGCTAATGGGTCTGAATGGAGTCTCCTGACGTAAACTCTTCCTGAGATAGAACACTGGTAGGTGGACCTTCACACATTCAGTTGTTAGAAACTTCTTGAAAGAAAGCTTTGAATTTTGATTGACATGCAAGCTCTTCAATGAGAATGATAAACTGAATTGCACCACTGCTGTGGCGGCATGAAATGTAAAATAAAAGTTCTTCATAAGAGAAAGAACATGCATATTGGTTTATTAGTTAAATGGTTTTAAACTGTGCATTATCTGGCTTTAAACAAACATTTTAACAGGTTTGACCTGTTTTGTGTTGCCATGAGATACTGCAATGTCACTATGTGTTAGTTCAAAGTTTGGTTGATTAGCTAATATTTATCAGTCTGTTAACTAAATCTTATTTATCATGTGTGTCACCAGAATAGGACCATAATCTGGAACTTGAGAGATTGCAAACCATCAGCTGGTTTAGCTGAACTAACACTTCATATATTATTCTGATTATATCATATGGGCATCCAACTTTTAGAAATGGAATTTCTGCATTCGTCCCGCATGCAATAAATAGGGTAGACCAGGGCCAATTTTAGTTTTTTAATCAGAATCAAAGACTGACGATCTAAGTTATCTCTCTTCTGGAGAGAAAGAAGTGTGATCACATAACTTTTTGATACATTTTCGGCAAAAACCTTATAAAATTTGCTAAAAGTATGAGCTTTATTTTTAATTTTTTTGGATGTTCAGTATATTTCTTCTGTTTTCTAAAGTTTTGATGACTTTGAATTTAAACCTACATTAATTTCATCGCAACAGGTTGTTGGTTGTTTGCTGAAAATGTACATGAATAACAATGTCGCTTTTATGGAAGCTATTTTATCATGGCAGTGAGGACAGGGCCAATTATAACACAATTATGAAATGGAAACTATATGACTGCATTTAAATATTTAATCTTTAAAATGTATTTAGCATTCTAAAGTATCTTTATGGAGACTGTTCTTGAGTCTTTATTCTAATTTTAATGCAACAACAACAAAAATGTTATTCTTTTCAAATAATTATAATGCAGGTCCCATTTGGTCTTTGACTTTAAACACATATTATTAATGATAGCTAAATGAATGACAATCATATGAATGTGAAAACTATTCAGTATTATTTATAAGTGTTAAAGAAGTAAGATATTCCTTGGAGATAAGCTATGATTTGAGATACAATGGGTTTATGCAATTTTCTGGTTAGGGTTAGGGATGTGTCACATAGTGTTACATATCAACAGTAACTTCTCTTTCAGCTCATTCAAGCTCATTATGACTTCAGCAGAATGTATTGTAGGTGGGTGTATTAGTGGTGAATGAATGAAAATTGCATGTCGCATTGATAGAGCACAGCAATCACTTAACGCATGTCCTCTGACCACATTCAATGACGTCATTCACCTATCTCACCTGAAGTAATTCCTCTTTAATAAGTTCTTCAACAATTGTCCAACCCCAATTCCAAAAAAATTGGGACAGTATGAAAAATGCTAATAAAAACAAAATTAGTGATTTGTAAATGATATTCACCCTTTGCTATATTGAAAGCACTACAACTACACATGATATGATGTTTTACCTTGTGAATTTCATTGTTTGTTTGTTTTTATGTACAGTCATTTCAAATCAGATGATTGCAACACACTCCAAAAAAGTTGAGACAGTGGCAATTTAAGATTAATAACAATTTGACAAGTTAAAATAACAAGGCGATGTGAAACAGGAGATGTTAAACAGGTGAGGCAATCATGTCATAGTATATAGGGAGCCCCCAAAAACAGCCTAGTCCTTCAAGAGCAAGGATCATTTGAGATTTGTCAATTTGCCAACAGATGCTTCAGCAAGTAATCCAGCACTTTCAGAACAATGTTCCCCAAAGACAAATTGGAAGGATTCGGGGCATTTCACCCTCTACAGTGCACAATATAGTTAAAAGATTCAAGGAATCTGGTCAAATATTGGTGCGTAAAGGACAAGATGAAAACCATTTCTGAATGTGTGTGATCTCTGATCCCTCAGACATCACTGTCTTAAAAAACATCATTCATCTGTAATGGATATCATTAACATGGGCTTGGGATAATTTTAGTAAACCTTTGTTAGTCAACACCACTCACCGCTGCATCCACAGATGCAAAGCAGAAGCCCTACATCAACACTAGAAGCGCTGCCGACTTCTCTGGGCTCGGTCTCATCTTAGATGAAAAGTAGAACAGTGGAACCATGTTTTTTTTGGTCCGATGAGTCCACATTTCAAATAGTTTTTGGAAAAACACAGCCGTCGTGTTCTCGACTCAAGTAGATCACCCAAAAATGAAAAGTAATGATTATTTATTCATTATTTATGTCAGTACACTCACCTTCATGTTATTTCCAACTTGTATGCTGTTCTTTTTTCCATGGAACACAAAAGGAAAGATTTTGAAGAACCTTCATGCAGGTTTTTTCCCTACAACAACAATTTACAAAAAGTTGTTATTCACTGATAATCTTCCCTTCAAACTTGCTGGTACATTAAGAACCATTGCAACCTGATCATTGAGTAAGTTAGTAGAAATCGAAAACCAAGTCAGTGAATGAATCGATTACAAATGGAACTGACTGATTCATTCAAGAATAAAAAATGTTCACAGATCAGAGTTCAACTGATTAACTCATTAATCCGGTTGCAGAAGTTCTCCAGTTACCAGCTCACTGGAAGGAAACACTGAGCCGATTACATGCTCACCAATACGCTGAATACTCTCTAAAATCAAGAAATCTGCGTATACATGACATTTGAAATAATCGTGTTATTCTCTACTTTTGACGTCAAACCGTGAAGAGGCATGCGCTCAACACGTGCACACATTGGATGAGCCAGTAAGAACACCAGGTAAGGTGTGTACATGGCACAAGAAATCTGCGTAATGGGCAAAAATCTACCCCTGTCGATCGGGTTATTCATAAGGCATTTATGGTCTTTACACCAATAAAGGAACATGGTTTATTGCGTTGACATGACCGCACACGTTGTCAGCTTATTAGAATCAGAATCAGAATGAGCTTTATTGCCAAGTATGCTTACACATACAAGGAATTTGTCTTGGTGACAGGAGCTTCCAGTACACAACAATACAAAACAGCAACAAGACTTTAAAAAATATTTAAATTGAATAAAAAATAAATAAATATTGAAAAGAAAATAAAGTATATATAGAATACACAATAGACAATATATATATATATATATATACACACACACACACACACACATATATATATATATATATATATATATATATATATATACATATATACATACATACATACATACATACATATACACATACACACATACATACACACACAGACACACACATACATACATACACTCATACACATACTTAGTGCAAATCTAAATACAAATCTGTTATATACACATTATTGTACTTGTAATAATTATTTTGCACATTAATTATTGCTCAATGGGGCAGTTTAAACTGTTCATGAGAAGGATAGCCTGGGGGAAAAAAACTGTTCCTGTGCCTGACGGTTCTGGTGCTCAGAGCTCTGAAGCGTCGGCCAGAAGGCAACAGTTCAAAAAGGTAGTGGGCAGGGTGAGTGGGGTCCAGAGTGATTTTTCCAGCCTTTTTCCTCAATCTGGAAGTGTATAGTTCTTGAAGGGAGGGCAGGGGGCAACCAATAATCCTCTCAGCAGTCCGAACTGTCCTTTGTAGTCTTCTGATGTCTGATTTCATATCTGAACCAAACCAGACAGATATTGAAGTGCAGAGGACAGACTCAGTGATTGCTGAGTAGAACTGTATCAGCAGCGCCTGTGGCAGGTTGATCTTCCTCAACTGGCGAAGGAAGTACAACCTCTACTGAGCCTTTTTCACAATGGAATCAATGTAGGTCTCCCACTTCAGGTCCTGTGAGATGGTAGTGCCCAGGAACCTGAATGACTCAGTGCTGTGGCATAGGGTAAGAACATATGTTATATTACATATGTTATATTAAGCATAATCAGTGTAAGAACGTGCATGTAAATGTGCTCATTGTCAGTGAGTTTACTTACATTTTGGTCTGTCCTTCACACAAAAATATCACATGGTTTCAGAAGACTTGGAATATAACACACAAGTCATATTGACTACTTTTATGGTGCTTTTTTGTCACTGACATTAACAGCCATGGTCGCTATGAACTGTCGTTGTATGGAAAAGATCTGTGTGAAGATTCTTCAACATATCTAATTTGTTTTGCTCCAAAGACAAAAAGAAAGCCATATAGGTTTGGAATAACATAGTGTTAAGCACTTATGCAGTGCTCCTGGGTAATTGGCTGATGAAAGACAACATAAGTCTTGCTCAGATTGGGGAGTGTTGTCTATCAATGGGTTTAATTCTGTCTTATTTCTTTCAGGTTTGAAAAGTGATGTTTATTTTAGACAGTTATTACTATTTATGTGATGTGTGACTACTCTCCTCATTATGTTTCAGTCATTATGCCATTATCCGCTGATTCTTGCTGGAGCCTTGGGCTTGCATGTCAGATTAATCTATAGGATAGAATCTTTTGAGCATTTGTGCATTAATAGAGACAATAAAATTAAGGGGAAGTGTCAGACCAGATCTGTCATTGTTACCCTTGTCACAGTTGACACAAGTAATCTTTTGATGGACTTCATGAAGTTACATCACAAGAATCATCCTTTTATTTATTGTTTACTCTATGTTTCCTAGATACCTATACATTGACCAATTGCAGTACATAATGCCACGGTATGTCATTTTCTTTCCTTTTTTGTTTACTCAACACTTTCAATTCATTACAATACATCCACCAACCACTAAAAGGGATTATGCAGATGAAATCACTCCTATCATGAGACAATCTTTAAAACGCAAACATTGTTGCCATTTAAGGCTTCCATGAAATCGGGGGCCTGGGAAGCTCAGCAAATAAAGACGCTGACTATCACACCTGGAGTTGCAAGTTTAAATCCAGGGTGTGCTGAGTGACTCCAGTCAGGCTTCTTAAGCAACCAATTGGCCCGGTTGCTAGGGTGGGTAGAGTCACGTTGGGTTAACCTCCTCGTGGTCGCTATAATGTAATTCGCTCTCGGTGGGGCGCGTGGTGAGTTGTGCGTGGATGCCACGGAGAATAGAGTGAAGCCTCCACACGCGCTACGTCTCCACGGTAAAGCGCTCAACAAGCTACGTAATAAGATGCACGGATTGAAGGTCTCAGGTGCGGAGGCAACTGAGATTCGTCCTCCGCCACTCAGATTGAGGCGAGTCACTACACCACCACGAGGACCTAGAGCGCAGGGAATTGGGCATTCCACATTTGGGAGAAAAGGGGAAAAATAAATAAATTTAAAAAACACAAATCCATTAAATCATAACATGGAGTGTGCAGTGCCAATCAGGCATGAAAACAATTACCCTTACTCATTACAGTAGCAGTACTGTTCTTTTCTGTTGATGCAATTCAGATGAAAATAGGAAATAAAAGACCTCTGTAGGACTATGTGGGAATCTCCTATCCTAATTAGTGTTAGTTTATGGAGTAACAATAGGCAATTGATCCCAGAGCCTTCTCTCAGACTGGACTTAAGGTAATATGACACTGTGGGACCAAAAAAGCAAATACAGACAGACACCAGTGTTGTTATAGTTTTGGATTTATTTAGTTTTTATTTATATTTTATATCAATCTGTCATTCCAAATAAGTTTTAGTTTTCGTTAGTTTCACAGTTTGTCTGTTAGTTTCAGTTTAGTTTTTGTTTTCTCAGCTTCAGTTTAGTTATTTTTTATTTTAGTTATTTTAGTTTTAGTATTTTTCACAGTTGCCAAAGCAGAAGCATTTACTGGTATCATTTAAAAATGTCTAACATCATTACATTTCTCAGGGCAGTCTTGTCATTACCTCTATCTATTTGTATTATCATGTTTAATTTGGATTGTAAATGTTTGTTTCAAATTGCAAATTTTATAACATAGGGTGAATATGGGTAAAGTGACAAAGGACATTTAAACTTGATCCCTATTGTGTCCATATGAATTTCCTTAGATTAATATAAATAATTTCATAACTAATCTTTGGGAAGTAAACAATTAAAGGGATAGTTCACCCATTTTCTCACTCTCATGCCATCCCAGATGTGTATGACTTTCTTTCTTCTGCAGAACACAAAGATTTTTAGAAGAATATCTCTGCTCTGTAATTCTATACAATGCAAGTCATCACAGTACAAAACATTGAAGCTCCAAAAAGCACATAAAGGTAGCACCCCTTTTTTTACTGTAAATCATGACATCAGCGGTCTCATTGGCGATCTTTCCTGTACACTGCAATTGCAAGATATATAGTGAAAAAGGAGTTATATTTTGTTTTTTTCCTCACCCAAAACAGATAAGAGTTTTTCAGAAGACATGAATTAAACTACTTAAGGGTTACTTTATGTGCTTTTTAGAGCTTCAAAGCTTTGGGTCCTGTTGACTCGTGTTGTATGGGCCTACAGAGCTGAGATATTCTTCTAAAAATCTTTGTGTTCAGCAGAAGAAACACATCTGGGATGGCATGAAGGTGAGTAAATAATAAGAGAATTGTCATTTTTGGGCAAAATCTCTCTCTTTTTTTATCTTTTTTTTTTTTTTTTTTTTTTTTTTATCTTTTTGAAGTTTTAAATTGATGATTTTTACATTGGGATGTGTGGCAGACCTCATGTCATGACCACCAGTGGGAAAAGCAATGGTAAAGAAAATAACAGAAATTTGAGGTGTAATGTTTGTAAATGTTACATAATGATTTATGATGTAAAGTGTTACAAAATATAAAAAAAATTATTCTAAATACTTTGTAGACATTTTCTATTTCCTCTGGGATTTGGTCAAAAGAGGGTCTTCAAAAGTTCTACTTCTCAGTATTAAGAATTTCTTCATTTTTGCTTTTGTCTAATGTAGAAGAAATCCTAAGCTTTCTCCAAAGGTATAATGTCAGGTTATGTGTGTTTGGATCATAATTAAAAGTATTTTAGTTTAGTTTTTTCAAATAATTTCAGTTTTTATTTTTATTTTAGTTAACAAAAATGGTTTTAGTTATGTTTTTTTTTTTTTTTTAAACTATAATAACACTGACAGACACACACAAACACACGTTTACCTGACTTTCTAAATTGGGACATGCCATAGAATTCGAATTACTTTGAACACTAACACAAACCATCACCCTACCCTTAAAAGAAAAACAACCTAGACTCATAGAATGAACATTACTATAACTAAATTTTTTGCAAACTGAGTTTTACGTGCCACTTTCTACTTTTTGCTGCAGTTTCCTGGTGAAATTCACACTACAGAGGCACTACAATAACTTATATAATTTATAAACACTTATTTTTCATACTATTACTCACACTCTCAAATGCTATGATGAACACTTTAACGCAGGGGTATTCAATTAAAGTTCCAAGAGGTCCAGCCTCTACATTTCCTTCCCAGTAAAGGTACGGATAATAATACATAGCTTACATGGAGTCAGTAGTCATATGGTTATGAAATTATATAATATACTGTATATTTTTGAAAAGTTTTAAATTTTAACTTGCCACGTTGGCAGCAATAGTTTGTAAAGAAACAAAATAAATAAATCCTAAACAGTCAAAATAGTCTCTTCAAAACTGGGCAGGGATGAGGACACTGGGGGCCCAGAGACAGCTAAGTAGTGGGGTCTGATGTATCTTCTACCAAAGGATTAAAATGTTTCATCAAGACTTCATCAGTCGAGGGCACTTGGATATGAATATTAAAAGATAAGATCAACAGTTTGTTTTGAAGCTGAAAAACAGCAGTCCAGTTTTTGTGTTTAAATATTATTACATTCAGAATATATAGTATGTTTAAGGGACAGAGGGGGCCTTTTGACAGATAAAAAATACTGTATGGGGGTTCAGGGGTGTCCCCTGAGAGAAAAATGTATAAAAATGTCTGAATTGACCATTTTTATATTTTCCTTGAAGTGAGAATTTACTAACAAACAATTTACATAACAGTGAAGCATTAAAATACTGTTTGCTTAATTTAAGTATAAATAGGCTTTTTCTTGCCATCCATGACATCTCTGATTAATTTTCACAAAATTAGAACAAAAATCTGTCTCTTTATTATAAAAAAGGCTCCTAACATGCTGATTAATGAAGCTAAATTGCTGATGACACAGACCAAGTTTCATAATGATACACCAAGGCATTTGTGAAATACAGCATTTTACAACTAAATTCAAAATGGCTGACACCCAGTATGGCCGACATTTGTATGCCCCAAGAATCTAATGCGTCCAACATTACATGATATTAAAGCTTGTTTAACAAACGTCTGCAGAAACAGGTGCATAAAACATGGTATATTATACTCTCTTTTCATAATCTTACACCTGTAGCAAAAATGCTAGTGTTGCAGCATTGTTTATCAGTTAGGTTGCTAGGAGATGTCTCTGGAAGGAAATAAAACTGCAACGGAAATGGAATGCCTTTATGGTTGGAGATCGGAGATATCAAGCAGGAATATCCCACATCCTAGTTGAATGGAATGCAGCATAAAGAGAACAGTTTTATGATTTTAGGCCAAACTATTCAGAGGTTAAAAGCAACAATAGCCATTTTTCATCATTTGAAATTGCTAAGTGCATGTCTTTGTTGCATGATGGCTAGTTTCGTTTAGTTTTTGGTCTATCAAAAAGCTTTTGATACATTTTTGCCAGCATGGTCTGAAGATGATATCAGCTAAATTTGGAGAAGATCCAATGAATACTCTACAACTTGGCATGAGCCAAGGAATCAGAGAAAAAATAAGCCAATACAGTTGAAATATTATTAGCATAAAAATAAATTAAACTTTGAACTGGTGGTGGTGCTAGAGGGTTTGAGACTCCACATTTGCCACCAGGAATGGTGTGCCAAATTTCACAACTTTTTACCATATGGTTCTATGAGCTGCGACTGACTCCTAGTCACAAACAGCTGAATAATAATATCACTAACAGATACAGCAGGCGCCTATGCACCTTTGGTGCTTGGCCCCTAATGACAAACTTCAAAGAATGATCGCTGCTGTAGGAGTTGTGGTCCTTTTTCACTCACATGTTGTGAATGATTACATGATTTAACAGGTAGATTAAATATTAGGTAGTTATTGAAGTCAAAGCACAGTAAATAAGCACACACAATCAATCACTTGATCTTTCATAATGGTGTATTCATTAAAAATGGGCAGTACACAGTTGAAAATGTCATCTGCAAACAGTACATCAACAACTGGGTGACATTTTGTGCACAAATGTGCCTGTTACACCATCCATTATCACAACAGAATTTGAATTGCTTTCAATATTCCGTTTATCAACTAACTTTCCTTCTCAAACAAGGTCATTGTGACTTCTGCTAAATGTACTTTTGGTGGGTGTTTCAGTGGTGAACGAGTTAAAATTGTGTGTTGCATTAATGGAGTGCAGGAATCATTTAACTCTACGTTTTCTGATCCCATTACATTGTGACATCATTCGCCTATCTCACCTGAAGGAATTCCAGCATTTCCTCTGCCCAAATATGGTCAACTCCCACGGAATTCCGTTACTTAGAATTGTGCAACTACCCCCCTTAAAGTTAAATAGAACATCCTGCTTGATCTCTGACGTTTTTGTAATGGACAAGGACACACGTAATTTTGTTAGAGCAATACACAAACATGCCAGATGTCTCATTTAACCCTTTGGTTTTCTGTTGGATCATTTAGTGATCACGTATGCTTTATAGCAGTAGGTCTGTTGGACGTCAATGCATTTCCGCATATTGTTATGTTTTCTTTGTCTTTTTATCAATAGAATCTTTGAAGTCTTTATTTAATAAAGGATCTTGGGTATATAGTCTGCTGCAAAAGCACAGTGGTAAGAAATAGACTGTCCAAAGTATAAAACTAAGACTGCTTTTTAAAGACGACCAAAGCACAATATTGATCTTAATATGAATAGATATATTGTTTAAAATGAATTTCCTCAAACACTATGTCACAAGAAATGCTTTCATTTTCCCACATAAGCGTTACAATAGCTCACATTGTTTGTGGTGTGTTTGTGAAGTTTCAAATGACCCGTATGAAGTTGTGCACTCTGCCCTATTGTGATTTTTGCTTATCCAGGTGGCTCTTTTCAGTACTGCAAATATGTGAAAACTTGATTGTCCAAATACAAGTAATAATGATCAACTACTATGCTTCACATACTACTGTATACAGAAATATGAGATCTAAGATATAGTAATGCTCAGGCCCAGGCAAAATCATTGCACTTTTTTGTATTTTCTTTGCTGATTTTGGGGGTAAATAGCAGAATTCTATGGAATGGATTAAAACGGTAAAATGGGACAATATTTTAAACAGAGCTGAGAGTAGGTGATTATTGGTAGGTGAAATGGTTATCATATTAGCCAAAAATATTTAATAAAATAAAATGCAAAGGGAGGGGGATGTGTAGAACTTTGTGAATGATGATCTTTCCAATTGTATGCAAATCTGCTGAGCTTTCTATGGAAGTTTGCCACAGGTTCTGTCTGGGCCTGGTAATGCCTCACCATCAACAACACCAAATATCAAACATGATTTTCAGTAGAAATGATTTTCTGTTTTTAAAACTTAGTTTCTATTATTCTATTAAATGGAAATTAATTTCTATTATTTTCTATTTTCACACAAAACTCCCTGAAATATGACATGCCAGAGAACTACACAGTTTATGTGCTTGTAATTTTTCTTTTTGACTTGCTTCTGTAAGTGTCAACAGACCATGTAAAAAGTGATTTATAGAGCACTGTAATGCATTTCTACATATGACCATTGTGTTTTGGAAAGTGGTCATAGTTTGTATTCACTGGAGAAACAAAAAAATAAAATTTTCACCTTTTGTCACTAATCATTATGTCATTTCACAATGAGAGTCTGGGTGTGTTCTTGGTTCGTTAGCGCTGCACGCTTTACTTAGATCAATGCTTATTCTTACCATATTGAAAAGTACACATTTTAGCCTCAGTGCTGTAATTGGGGAGAACAATCAGGGCCTATTCAGGGCTGAAGGACACCCTCCCTCAGTCAACATTTGGCTCCCAAATCCATAGCCGGCACTGGCTCTCTAGTCCCTGGAATGCATCAGTTACTTTCAATGCTCAGATATTAATTTACAGAGATGTTGTGAGGCCATTTTGTGCTGGTAACTCTACGAAAATAAACTGGGGAAATCATTTCTACGGAGTAGAGATCTTTTGTGTCTACTTAAGGACTTAAAAAATCTGTTAAATATGTGATAGCTTCATATCTGACACTGCAATCTGACAAATGAGGCATAACATTTAGGCAAAACAGAGCATTGAAATAGAATCACAAACTGTGTGAGTGGATACTTGTGTATTGCACACATGTTCAGGAGTGTGTCACAGCACTGCCGCTGTAATTTGAGCTCGGGAAGGTGAGCAATTGCAGGCAATGCTCTAGGAACAACACACTGAAACTCACCGCAATCCATCAACCAATTGGCCATGCAAATTTGATACTAGCCAGGCAAAGAAAGGTCTGATGATTACTCAGGTGCTCAGGTGAGATTCTTTTATAGTGTATACTTATTCAGCATAAATACATATCAAGTAACCCAGTGATTCATTTTAAAATGTTACAGGGCACTGGTAATTTTAGAAATGTCAGATATGTGGCAGAAGTTAAAACATTTAACAGTTCTGATTAGCCACTCTTGTTTTGTCTCATGAAATTATCCTTAAGAAATAAAAATCACAGGTGAGATCTCTTTAATATCTCAGTTGATACTCTTTTCTCCTGAGAAAAATACCCCACTTCAGAAGAGATCTCAACAATGTCACAAAGTGTTGTCAAATTTGTCAAAATAAACCTGCATTTATAGATATATTTGTCTTAAAATCTGGTTTGATCTTCATCTAAATTACAATAATGAACATGCACAGTCTTAACACAGTTTTAACTAATAATACACAAATTGTTGAATTGATCTTGAACATATTGAATACATCATTCAAACATTCACAGTGTAGATTGGAAAAAGTATGTGAACCCCTAGGCTAATGACATCAACAAACGCTAATTAGAGTCAAGAGTTGGCAAACCTGGCATCCAATTGATGATACGAGATTGGAGGTATGGGTTAGAGCTACTTTGACTTATAAAAAGCACTCAAACATTATGAGTTTGCTATTCACAAGAAGCATCTGCTGACGTGGACCATGCATCGGAAAAAAAAAGAGATCTCATAAGACCTACGATCAAGAATTGTTGCTTTGCATAAAGTTGGAAAGGGTTACAAAGTTAACTCGAAGAGCTTAGATATTCACCTGTCAACAGTTAGACAAATGGTCTATAAATGTAGATGATTTAGTACTACGGCTACTCTCCCTAGAAGTGGCCGTCCAGCAAAGATGACTCATAGGGCACACCGCAGAATGCTCAAAGAGGTAAAAGAACCCCAGAGTGACAGCTAAAGACTTGAAGGATTCATTGGAACTGGTTAACATCTCTGTTCATGAGTCTACTATAAAGAAATCATTCAACAGGTATGATGCCCATGGCAGGACACCACAAAGGAAGCTGCTGCTTTCCAACAAAAATATTGCTGCGTGCCTGAAGTTTGCCAAAGACCACCTTGACACATAAAACCAGCTATATCCAAAGGGTTCACATACTTTTTCTTGCTTACTATACTGTGGAATGCTCTGGAATTTTGGAACTGGAAGGCCTATATACTGTAATTGATGGAAACTGGGTACTTCATGTTCTAAAGTGTGAGTTGTTGAGTCCTGACAGCCATCATTTTACAATTATTGTAATTAGAGTCTATAATGCCCTGTTCTGTCACCAAGGTCCTTCCCTGTCTCACTTTGTATGCTCATATTCACGTATCATGAACTTGACATACGGTACTTCTTAGTATATTTATTAATAAATGCACAAAAGATCCTATGAGTCTTGTTTTAAAGAAACAGCAGTTTGCTACAGTAGTGCTCAAATACCTTGTATTTTATATTATGGAGTCCAGGATATTTAACCTGGGGGGGTCATGAAGGCACTCTAGCTAGTCCGTGGACTGATATATTGTACATATAGAAATTTATTTTAAAATGTAAAAAAATAAAAAGTTCAGTCATGAAACACTACATGGTGCAAGCTGATGGTCCTTTGTTAAGCCAATCAACTAGCGTACTCCCTCTTTGCCTAGCATTTCAATTGCCAAAAATTCTTTGTGTTGGAATAGGTTGATCACCCCTGATGTAAAGTATTATTCTACTTCTCCCATTACATAATGTACAAAATGTGCAAAGCATTTAGGGTTTAGGTGTATTGCAAGGAACTGTCCATCATATATAATGCATGACGCAGCAACCCCATATAACCCTGGAACAGGTTACCTTGTCTGGCCTGTGACACAACTGCTGTTCCCTCCAAATATGACCTGAACAGTTACAACGGTAGTGACCACATCTGTTTTTGTCCGTCCCCTCTGGCCTCAGGAAAAACGAGGAATGCAGATGATCCAGTTTCTGACCCATCATGTCTTCACATCCTTCTTTCACATTGCTGGTATGAGATATTAGAAATTAATGGAGCTATGAAACTGCCATTCTTTATCTATAAATCAAGATGAATAAAACTGGTTGGTTTGGTGCTTTTTGTGAGGTGTGTGGTATGAACAAATGCATCTAGTGGAAAGAAGGAAACTGATTCATGCTGAGATTTGTTTCAGCCTCAGATATGGTTTAGTCGAAACAATAACAGCCTAGAATGTGAAGTAAGATTTACAGATCTTCAATTGTGTGCATGTTACAAAATGCACTAATTGCTTATGTAATAACTGTGTGGGTTTCAATGTAATTTCAAAACAGAAAACATCTTATATAATAGATTTAGCCACTATATTGTACAGTTTTATTTATTCAGTTACATATTTAAATAGAATAAGTTTACAGTGTCCCATATAAGATAAATCAAAAAAACAAATGTCTTATTATGTCACCCAATTTAATGAGACAGGACAATAAGTAATTAAAGTCTGTAAGGATCAACTTGTGTTCAAGCCACAAGAGCCATGGAACTATGTGATTGTAATGAGAGAGACAGACATGCAGTAATAAAAGATAAAATAAAACAAATGAACATAAAAAAAAGCTATTTATATTTAGAAGATATTTGTATATGGTCAAAAAAGTAAGGAAAATTAAGTTCATGGATTCCCAATCATGTGGAATTTTGTAAGATAAGGTTACAGCTACATGTTAAACAGAACTGTGCTAAACAGATTTACATGGGTTGACTAGTTAATATAAAATTATTTGAAATAATATAAATCCTTTTTTTTTAATCCAGTAGCCTCCACTTCTGAGACCATCAATCCACTCATCTTATCACGTGGCTCATTGTGCATGACACCGCAGAGACTCCGCATGTGGAGGCTCATGCTGCTCTCCACGATCCATGCACAACTTACCACGCGCCCCATTGAGAGCTAGAACCACTAATCGCGACCACGGGGAGGTTACCCCATTTGACTCTACCCTCCCTAAAAACTGGGCCAAATTGGTTTCTTAGGAGACGTAGCTGAAGTCACTCAGCACACCCTGGATTCGAACTCATGACTCCAGGGGTGGTAGTCAGTGTCAATACTCGCTGAGCTACACGGGCCCCATTTTTCTGACTTCTGTATATGTTTCGCTTTAAGCAATGTATCAAAGCCTTTGTAAATATTCAATATAAATGTGATTGTGCTTGTATATATACAGTTGAAGTCAGAAGTTTACATACACTTAGGTTGAAGTCATTAAAACTCATTTTTTAACCACTCCACAAATTTAATATGAGCAAACTATAGTTTTGGCAAGTCGTTTAGGACACCTACTTTGTGCATGACACGAGTAATTTTTCCAACAATTGATTATAGACAGATTGTTTCACTTTTAATTGACTATATCACAATTCCAGTGAGTCAGAAGTTTACATTCACCAAGCTAACTGTGCCTTTAAGCAGCTTGGAAAATTCCAGAAAATTATATCAAGCCTTCAGACAATTAGCAAATTAGCTTCTGATTGGAGGTGTACTGAATTGGAGGTGTACCTGTAGATGTATTTTAGGGCCTACCTTCAAACACAGTGCCACTTTGCTTGACATCATGGGAAAATCAAAAGAAATCAGCCAAGACCTCAGAAAAAAAAATTGGGGACCTCCACAAAGGAGCAATTGCCAAATGCCTGAAGGTACCACGTTCATCTGTACAAACAATAGTACTTAAGTATAAACACCATGGGACCATCATACCACTCAGGAAGGAGACGCATTCGGTCTCCTAGAGATGAATGTAGTTTGGTGCGAAAAGTGCAAATCAATCCCAGAACAACAGCAAAGGATGTATCCACAGTAAAACAAGTCCAATATCGACATAACCTGAAAGGCTGCTACACAAGGAAGAAGCCACTGCTCCAAAACACCATAAAAAGCCAGACTACAGTTTGCAAGTGCACATGGGGACAAAGATCTTACTTTTTGGAGAAATGTCCTCTGGTCTAATGAAACAAAAATGTAACTGTTTGGCCATAATGACCAATATTATGTTTGGAGGAAAAAGGGTGAGGCTTGCAAGCCGAAGAACACTATCCCAACCATGAAGTATGGGGGTGGCAGCATCATGTTGTGTTGGTGCTTTGCTGCAGGAGGGACTGGTGCACTTCACAACATAGATGGCATCATGAGGAAGGAAAATTATGCAGATACACTGAAGCAACATCTCAAGACAACAGCCAGGAAGTTATAGATCGGTCACAAATAGGTCTTCCAAATGGACAATGACCCCAGGCATACCTCCAAAGTTGTGGCAAAATGGCTAAAGGACATCAAAGTCAAGGTATTGGAGTGGCCATCACAAAGCCCTGACCTCAATCTGATAGAAAACTTGTGGGCAGAACTGAAAAAGAGTGTGAGAGCAAGGAGGCCAAAAAAACCTGACTCAATTACACCAGTTCTGTCTGGAGGAATGGGACAAAATTCGAGCAACTTATTGTGAGAAGCTTGTGGAAGGCTACCCAGAACGTTTGACACAAGATAAACAATTTTAAGGCAATGTTACCAAATACTAACAAAGTGTATGTAAACTTCTGACCCACTGGGAATGTGATGAAAGAAATAAAACCTAAAATAAATCATGCTCTCTACTATTATTCTGACATTTCACATTCTTAAAATAAAGTAGTGATCCTAACTGACCTAAGACAGGGAATGTTTTCTATGATTAAATGTCAGGAATTGTGGAAAAACTTTGAATTGAGTTTAAATGTATTTGGCAAAAGTATAAATATACAGTACATACACTTTTGCTAAATACATTTAAACTCAATTCAAAGTTTTTCACAATTCCTGACATCAGACTGCTCATAAACTTTTGAACGGTAGTGTATAGATAGATAGATAGATAGATAGATAGATGAAAAATAAATAAATAAATGTGAACGAAAAACATTGCAAGAAAACGTGGCAGTCTGTGTAGCATGTAAAACACAAAAATATTTGCTGATTCACGTGCAACTCTTTTATATATATAAATATTATGTGTATTAGAAATTTAAGAATCAGATATGCCCCTATGACCAAAACGTCTTTCGCCTTCGTGGATAAAATAGGCAAGAATTCAATTGTTTACAATACGATAACGTCAGTATAATGCACTTGATGGAAGAGAAAGGTAACGCCTATATGTTCTCAACACCTCTCAGGTGAGCTATACTCCTACAGTCTATGTGATTGGAGAAGGCGCTCATTCCTTCGCTCGGACTGGCTGAGGATGCTGTCATTCATGTCCTACGTGTCCACAATGTGATACTTTACAACAGGTAAGGCTACCTGAGTGACACAGGGAGGGTTTTGGATACACCGTGCCTCTGGATGTACCTGCAAGGACGTTTACAATAATCCCGTATATGTGTATTCGTAATTAGAAATAAGATTTTGATATAATATTTGTTCTTTTCGTATAAAAATGGCAAGCATAGGACTGGCCGTTGGCGCGCCGAATACAGAAGAAAGGGCGGTTTTCACGCAGCTGAAACCTGTGCGGATGTCTGGCGCAGATGGGCCGGAGGACTCTTCAGTGTTTGAGGACGTCAAACCCGCAGTGAGTCTCGCAACAAACCCGGTTGAAATGGCGCAGGTATGAAAGGCGCCCTGTGGTTTTCGCCTTTATTATGACTGAGAAGCAAAGATTTTTATAAGTGAACGTTCAAAATATCGTTTAGAACATATGTATTTTGATAGAAAGCATAAGTAAGTGAATATAATATTTGTGGCTTCCTTTATTGCAAGTATCAGGTTAGTTAGGTCTGGATTAATGAAAATGAAATATTTTTGATCAAATATTGAAGACATCTCTTTAAGGCCGTATAGGCTACGGCACATACATGAACTGTGTTCTCGTTTTAGTGTGCGCGTAACATCTTCGCACGAGGGCAAGTTTTCTATTTGTATTGTCACATAAATGTCTTTGAATGTCTTGTTTCACAGACTGGACGATTTGTGTAAAAATCATGAGAAGTTATATTAATATATAATAAATCATTATTATTATTATAATTTTTTATTTAATTATATATTTGTATTATTTATATATGTAAAATTATATAATTATAATTAATTATAAATAATAATTAATAATAAAACATTACTGCCTCATTTTTTCAGATGTTATATCAATGTGGTATTTCATACTAGTAATAAACTAATTTAACATAAGAAAAATGCATTTTCTTTTTTAACTTTTAATATGAGGTTTTAATATTAAGCTTAAACATTGAGTTTTTACAATAAAAAATTGACATCAAAATGTTCTCAACTAAACTAGTTAGTGTATACTTTGCAGAGACTATACATTTCAGATCATTTTAATCCACTGTACAAGGACAATTTGACCTGTTGGAAAAGACCTAAGTTTAGGCCCTATATATATTGGAGTGAAATGGAGAGCAAAATATTGCCTTCTCGTTTTGTTGCAAGACTGACTAAATGGCCAACAACTTCAATGCAAAGCTTAAAGTTATCGTATTAGTGAAAAATCCAGTAAACTAATTATTCCCACAGAGAAATTCATATGCCACAGATTATGTATGTCAGTGACGGCACATTTTTTGTTTTTAAGGATCAAATCCATATTATTTGATCAAATGAAAATGTACTTGTCCGAATGGCAAATCGAACATGCTCTTTTGGAATTTACGGGATTTCAACTTGGACTCCAACCAGCACCACTTGTTTATGACTGGTTGAGCCAATGACTGATGACCTCGTTGCACTTCTTCAAAGGTTCATATGGCCGCGGGGAGCATGCAGGTTGTAGGCTACCCTGAAGGGAACTGTCTAGGCCTTCACATGGCTTTTATTACCTTATTGACACCTGTATGTGGTCTGTGATGAGAAGCATATGGCTAACCTCATGTGCTTTAGGGAATTCATTGTCCCATCACACATACTTGCTATTAAAGGAGTCATAATCCTCTCTAAATTAGGTGAAAATGAAGACAAACATCTGTTTAAAAGAATCTTAAATTAATTTCATTTAAAGTAATCAGCAAACCAACAACGTCCTGACTTTAAGATCATTTTTAATGATTGATAAATATATGATTGATTTGTTACATCTAATCAAAAGATAACAAAGTCTCTATCTGTATCTGAGTCATCAGTTCTTGTGGTGCCATGCATCTTTCTTGCAGTAATTTAGTTCAATTTTCTGTCTGGTGTCCTCAGTGGCACTCAGCATTTTACACAAATCCATGTGGTCAGGTCCTTTGCCTTGATGAGCATCAAAGATGGTTCCTTCTCTAGTCACTGTCCTGAAAAGCCAAAACAAGTGTTATCTATTTCCCCCAAAGCCATAAAACATAATTTTAGTCTCAAAGGTTTTGTTTTCTCTCGCTGCTGCCCTCTGATGATTTGTGGTATTATGGCTCCAGTAAACAGACAAGAAGCCTATCAGTCTCGTTTTATGGGGATCTGTGGACAAATCTCCATCTTTTTGCATTCCTTTTGGCCATAAAGGAAAATTATTTGAGGAGCAAGACCTTTTGTGTTGTAATTAGGAAGGAGGTCTTTGGACTAATTGGCTAATTGCACTCTGAAATGGGCTACGAAAAATAACTACGGGAAAACAGGAGCAAAACGAATTTCTTTGTAAACTTTTATAAATCCATTCTAATGTAAATTGTCCTATTGAATTGAATGGGTCAATTTACTTAAGAATAGTTTTACGTACAATTACACAAATTTTTGTAGTTGCTCATGTTTCAAATAGGGCCCATTGTAAAATTTGCAAAGCTTCCGGGCTTTACGTGCTCTAACAAATAATGAAACTGTGTTTTATGTCACTGAAAAAAATGCTAGCATTCTTAAAGAGAGAGTGGAATAATTTGGGAGCAAAATGCTCCAAAGTGAGCCGTATTATCAGTAAACGTTTAAAGAAACTACTAAGCAACACGGAAACTCCATCTTATTTATGTCAAAGATTATTTTTATGCCTGTCTCCCTGTCGTTCTTGGCCCCTGAGATACATAACTGAGCAGTTGTAAATGTTCTCCAATCATTAACTCACATTTCTTGGGCCAGGGTTCAGCTGCAGTCTTCGTTCGCCTCACACAAAGACGCAGTGAACAGAACCTCTCTGGCACGGTGCTTAGAGGAGGACTGGGTCTCCAAGGCCAATGAAGGGTACGACCAAGGACACTCTACTCTCTGCCAGTACCACCACAACACAAGGCCCATTTGTGCCCAGAACTAAGAGTAGGGGCACTACGCTTGCCAGGTCGAGAGTGTAAATCAATAGCTGTTTTCCACTAATAACCTGGTTTTAACTTTCCAAAGCTGGCCTGATTGGGACGAAGGTGGTATTGTAGACAATAAAGGGATAGTTCATCCCAAAAATGAACATTTTGTCATCATTTACTCACCGTTATGTTGTTCAAAACTTGAATGACTTTCTTCCCTAGAACACAAAAAGGAGGTGTTAGGCAGAATGTTAGCCTCAGTCACCATTTGCTTTCATTGCATCTTTTTTTTTTTTCCACACAATGAAAGTAAATGGTGATTGAGTGTTCTGCCTAACGTTTACTTAGGTGTTCACACTGGTGCTTGTGAACTAAAAAATTCATAAGAATTTCACAAATTACAATTTATTAGCACATAGAAGAATATGGTTAAGATTTTTTTTATACTATTGATTACTACAGTCTTTTTATTATTTACTATTACAGTTTACTACTACTACTAGTACTATGATTTTAATAAAACATTTACTGTACAGTTTTAATGAAATATTTGAATTTCCTTGACTGAGCATTTGCCTCCACCACCACAGAATATGTATTTCCTTATTTCAAGCTATTATAAAAAAAAAAAACTATGCTACTTAGATTTTTTCAGATTAACAATTTGTATTGATTCTCATCAATGAACACAGAAAAACAAAACATATATACACAGAATTACTCTTATACTACGATACTTTTTTATTTACATAATATTGCAATGGTTTAAGAATGGACCTCTTAAAAACCCATATCCATCGACCACTTCTCTGAATAGCTTCGTAGAGGAACGTGTTTCTCTGAATCACAGAAACATGCTGAATTCAGTGTTTCTAATTCTAAAACACCACTGTTTAATCTCATCCTCTGGAAATCAAGCAACTAGACACTCACAGAGGGCAAACATAATAATATTTCGCATTTTATTGATCACATCAGTTTCTGCTGCTCTCTTTATTCTGCAACGGCTGTGAATGTACGACTCTGGAGCCATAGAGGGAACATTACTGCGACCCTGACACTGAATCCACGGCAACCCACTAAAAATTGAGCATATGAGATTTGGCAATATCAAAGCAGACATAAGACACATTGTACATGTTCTTTCTTGCAACGCTCCTTGAAGGCAGAAAGGATACTTTTCACACGTGTGTGAAGGGGTTAAAAATTGTTGTTTTATATTATAATTTTATGCAAATAGTTTCTAATAAATGCCTCATCTAGCGCAATATGAACTGCTGCGGTGTCAGTATTAGGGCTAAAATGAATAGTCGACGTTATCAACAACGTCAACAATAAAAAATGTCTACAAATATTTTCATTGTCGAATAGTCGTTTGAATGAGATCATATGAAACTAATTATGATGCGTGAGAGCTGCACTGCAGTTCGAGCCTGACTGAGGAGAGGAAGAAAACAGCTCACAGTCCAGATGCACTCGAAACTTTCCAAACAGCTTCAGGTGATGTAGATCGCAAAGTATGAGGGAATAATACAAAATAAGTAAATACAAAAGCACTCTCGTTGTGGAATAAGTGGAGCTGGAGCTGCCGTTCCGCTGAAGCAAAACTTGGGTGTTGAGTATCTTTAAAGGAAACACCCCGGCGTTACATCTTTAATGCAGTTATATTTAATGCGTTATAGCTTTATTAAAGTTCAAATAATTAGGAAGAAGGCCATGTAAATAACTACAAACTCCGAAACTGGCATTTGTCTGTGTGGTCAGCGCCTCTTCTATGAGTTGCATGAATGTCCCAATCTAAGGGGGTGATATTGAAACTGCACCTGGCTGATGCGGGGACGCTCATCCCTTGAGCGCGCACGCTTAATGCAGCTAGATTATAACATGATGGCTCGTGACTTATTGAATCATAATATATGTGTCACTGTGCATTTCTTATCGTGAAGAAAACTGGCAATACGCAGCTTTATTAATAAGAGAGAGTTTGTTTTTTGTGCGTTAAAGATGGATTGAAGTGAACAGAACGGTGAGAGAGGGTAGTCTTTGCCCCATTATACACTGCAACAAAATACATTTTTGATTTGTTTTTCAAAAATAATATATCTAAAACTCATTTAAAACAACATACATTTACTTTAGCAGCTATACTGCAGAATCAACATTTTTTATCTGAGAATGTTGAATATAATATTAAAAATATAAATATTTTAAAATATCTAAAAATTCTTTAAAAAAGATGCATTCACCTGAGAAGCAGCATATAAGATATTTAGACTTGCTTTTAGAGAATAGAACTTGAATAAGGATATTTTGTCTTTACTGCACTTGCAGAAGTATAACAAAGTGAAAAAATACACTTATATACAAAATACACTAATATTTGTCTCTTAAAGCAAGTCTAAATATCTTATATGTTATTTCTCAAGTAAATGTATCTTGCTTTACAAGACAAAAACGTTTGATAATAAGATTTTTTGCAGTGAATTTTTTACTGAATTAAACTTAATAAAAAGTTTTTTTTTTTTTTTTCCTTTAATTCAGTGAATGTCATTTAGAGGTATTTTTAAAAGGTGGTCTTGTCCCCTGTATTGTTAGCAAGCACGTTTAATACAACCCTTTAAGTCAGGGCACAACCTGAATAGTCGGTTAAGAGATAATGATTAATCGTATCAATAATCGCAGAATAGTCTAATAATCGTTCTAATAATCGTTAGTCGATTATCAAAATAATCGTTAGTTGCAGCCCTAGTCAGCATTGATTGTATTCCCTTTGAGAGTACATGAACTCACATGTTAGGGTATGAGTTACCTGAAAGGATAAAGACATTTGGAGTGTGTACATGAAACCACATCAGTGGGTTGCTAAGGAAATGCATTTCGACAATGCACACCTAATTGTTAACATAGCTGGCACTTTAGACAGCTGGACTTGGCAATGCTGTTAAAAAATTTATTCTCGAATATAATGACTGCAAATGTTACAATCATTACAGACTCTTTTCACTTCAAGCCTTACCTCCATTTTGTCCAAGAATTTGCTATTTTGATTGTTCAGGTTTTTGCATGTACTAACCATTTCATCATCAAACATTTGACCTGCCAACTGACTAGTTTGGTAAATCTAGCTCTTTATTTTTACAAAAATGCCCTCATTTATCATCTCTAGTGTTTACGGCACCGTTGCACCTGAAAGGCTTTCCAGGTTGCACTCTTTTTTTGCATTCTATTTTTGTACATTGTTTGTGCTCATATCTCCTCTTGCTATCGCATGTCACTGTTTTTGTTTTGCTTTGTGTTTCAGGCCCTCATGGCCTCCACACCTATGAGGTGTCTATTTACCCTGTGCTGCAGTGGAGCACTGTGCAGAGGTGTTCTGTAGAGCTTGGCTTTGTGTGAACTAGGCTTTAATAGTGCACACTGCTTGTATCAGGCACTACAATTACAAATCAACTCTAAAAAGTACACTCTAAAAGACAATAAAGTAGTATATTCATGCCAGTCTCCCAAATCTTCTCTCTCAGTGTGTAAAGGGTAAAATGGCAGAGCAGACATCTCCGTGTGACACCAACTATTACAATTACAAGGGGTGGAAAATGGCAGGAATCTGGCAGAACAACATTATATCGATATCTATATTGTAGTATAATAATATTGCAATGCATTATGTTTAGTGTGTTGTGATTAAAAACTGATATATTGCAGTCTTTCACTCACTTCTTTCACATGCATCTTTATTGGACTTTGGTGCTTTGTGCAAAAATGCTGAAATTCCTGCTTTACTTCATCGTAGAGCCATAAAAGTAGAGTAGAGCAAAGACGCATCAAAAAATTATGTCAGGGAAGAGTGTTCCTTGGTTCCAGTGTATCATTACATGAAAATCTTACAGTCCAATTGTACAGAGCATCTATACAGACATCCTTATAATTGAAAAAAGTTATAAACTTCTTAACTAGATCTAAGTTTGAATTTTGGTCGAATAGAAATAATTGACTGTTTGTTGGCAAAATGCTGCACGTTTCATCTTCTCACACACTTGCTCTGAGTGGTCCCCATTTTCTTTTTCTCCCGAAAATCTGAGAACATCAATACAGTATTTTGGGGTAATATTGAGATACTCTGAAAAAAATAAAAGTTTCCTCCACCAATTACAAAGACATGCACAAAGCCTAACTAAGTGGCATGACCTTAAACCAATAATGAGTTAAAGCCATTTGATGTAGTTCATTCAGGGGGAATTCACTAAAGGCTGGTCAAAGAGCATTGTTGATTGGTTAAAACTAATTTTGGGTGTGGTTTCGACGTGATGATTTTTATTTACAGCTGTGCGTGCCAGCTGAGGAGTTGTTACCTAGGTTAGTGTAGTTAAAATTGATAACAGACTGATGTGTAGTCTGGCAGAGAGTTGACAGCCTTCCTTAACGTCACCCTCAACAAACTAATTTTAAAAAGAAGCTGCACAGAGTATAAACACCGGCTTCATTAGCCTAGGGTGCTTTAGTTCATCCAGGAAAAAAAAGTTTGGCTTCTTACATAGTATAAATCAGGTTTAAGAATGAACTGCACCCGGTAAGAGTGCCATTTATTTGCATGTGCCGTCTGCACAGGTTTAGCACCTAATACATTAAGGGACTTATGCAGATCAGGCAACGTATTAAACACATCCACAAAATCTGTTCTGAACACAATTTGCACAGAGCAGTTCAAACTTGCGGGTTGGTTCTAAGCGCTATAAAGCGGAGAATGCAGCAGGTCACCATTATCATGGCTCACTCTGCCAGGACTGTAGAGCATCACCCCACTACTGTGATAAAGACATCTGAATCATCTCTTTAACATGCCTAAAGTGCGCTTGACTTCAACACACATCTGAACATATGCCAGGTTATAATGCTCTTCTCTATCATTAGAACATTATTTGATTACTTAATGCTGCCACAATCAATTAAAAAATGTTCACAGACACCTCTTTTTAATAAAACTGCAGTTTACCGCTACTTTTATTGGGCGGTAATAGCCTATTTGTTTTTTTGTGCTGGGCAAATAGCACAGAGTTTTGTGAAAGAAGCTAAATCTATAATGTGCATAATTTACACTCACTGAGCACTTTATTAGGAACACTACGGTCCTAATAAATTGCCTGACGTGGTCTTCTGCTGTTGTAGCCCATCTGCCTCAAGATTTGACATGTTGTGCATTCTGAGATGCTATTCTGCTCATTACAGTTGTACAGAGTGGTTATCTAAGTAACCATAGCCTTTCTGTCAGCTCGAACCAGTCTGGCCATTCTCCGTTGACCTCTCTCATCAACAAGGCATTTCTGTCCTCAGAACTGCCACTCACTTGATGTTTTTTGTTTTTGGCACCATTCTGAGTAAACTCTAGAGACTGTTGTGTGTGAAAATCCCAAGAGATCAGCAGTTACAGAAATACTCAAACCAGCCCGTCTGGCACATGATTGGCTGATTAGATAATCACATGAATAAGTAGGTGCACAGGTCTTCCTAATAAAATGCTCAGTGAGTGTACATAGAAAGGAGGTATGTTTGCACAGAAGAAGAAGAAGCCTTTATTCTGTCACACATTATAATTCTTTTTTTCACATATCCCAGCTAAGCTGGGGTCAGAGAGCAGTGTCAGCCATGATACGGCACCCCTGGAGCAGATAGGGTCAAGGGCCCAACAGTGGCATCTTGGTGGTGCTGAGGCTTGAACCCCCAATCTTCTGGTCAGTAACCCAGAGCCTTAACCGCTGAGCCACCACAGAAATGAATGACAGTGACTTAATTTAAATACTCAAGACATAGCACTATTTCAGCACTGCTTCAACTAGATTATGGGTGGCTAGTGAATAAGATGCAAATTGTTGTACAGAAATGCCACACGCAAAAGTGGCGCAAATGTTTGATGAAATCTCCCCTCAGAGCTTTGAAGTAAGAGGAGTTCCAGACAACTCAACCTCATCTTCTGTTTGTTTCAGACACTGATGGAAATGGATAAATATTTACCCCAAAGTGGCCCACTGCTATCCCCAAACATGACCGATAAGAAGTATCGTCGGGAAAGTGCCTCAGTGGTGGATGAATATTTTGCAGATGAGAAACCTGCCCCTTATAGTCTCAACATCAATGTTATCCTGCCTAATACCACACACCTTCGCACAGGCCTTTACCGCCCAAACAAACCTCCAGTGCATCAGATCAAAACCGAGCCAGGGGTGGATGAACCCTGTGGAATTCAGGCGCTCCCCGAATTTACCTCAGTCTTCAGCGTACCCCAGACAGTCAACAGCCTTTTCATCAAACCTGACATGACTGTCACAGACGAGCTCCACATTGGCCCCCAGCAGCCAACAGTCTATCAGATGCCTGTCAGTAGTAGCGACCTAACCACAATGACCTTCTCCCAGAGTCAGGCTATAAATGGAGTTGGTGCCTCGGGCAGGACGATGCTCAACCTGAACACTGTAGCTTTGACAACGCATTCTGGAGAGTTTGTCATGCCTGAAACTTTCTACACTTCTCCCCAGCCCCATAGTTTGCCTCCATCACCCCCCAACTCCCAGCCCGGCAGTCCTGAGAACCAGGCAGAGCTTATTACCACTGTTCCTCCTCCCCCGCTGTACCAGTCTAGAATTGGAATGAAGGTTGGACAGATGACCTCTCACTCCATGCTAATGGCCCATGGTCAGGGCATACTCACAGGGCCCAGATACAACCGACGGAACAACCCCGAGCTGGAGAAGAGACGGATCCATCACTGTGACTTCCCAGGTTAGTGTGCCATTCATGTAAAATGGGGTTACTCATTCCTGGTCCAGCAGAGTTTGATTCCAACTCTAATTAGACACACCTGAATCAACTAATCAGCCAGGTGTGTTCGAACAGGGTTGGAACTAATCTTTGCAGCAATGTGGCTTTCCACAATTAGGTATAAGTAACCTTGATGCAGATCAGTGTTTCTCTATCCTGGTCCGGGAGGACCACAGCATGGCACATTTTAGTGTCCCTTATCTGGCACACCCATTTCAGGTCTTAGAGTCTTTACTAATGAGATATAAACAGTAGATTCAGGTGTGAAAGATGGAGGAAACATCCAACAAAAGCAGTGCTGGGGTCGACTACAGGGCCAGAATTGAGAAACACAGTAGTAGATAATTGTGGATTATATTTTCAAAGTTTGCAGATATTTTCAGTGATGTTTTTGAGCAATTATCTGGCAACATTTTTCTCTGTTCCAGGATGCACCAAAGTTTACACAAAGAGCTCTCACTTGAAAGCACACCAAAGGACTCATACAGGTAAGAAACTGAAGTCACACTTGAAGGTAGAAGTAGTTTTAACTGCTAAACCAGATGCAATGTACCATCAACATAAAGGTTACAAATCCAGCAATAGCTTGAACCAAGATGACGACCTAGGGACAAGAGAGATGTAGGAAGACAGAGAACAGGGCGGAGGGAGAGATTAATTGACTTTCTTTTCATGCTTTTATACACAATGTGTCTGCATGCCTGTACAAGCCCTGCATGCTTTCCCGAGGGGTATATCGGCAAGTGGTGGAGAAAAACCTGTTCCTCCTGCTTTTTCTGTCTGTGCTCAAGGGGGGGAAGAGTATACCACCAGGAGAAAAGACCTCGGCAGTTTCATTATGTTCAGCTCGGCGTAAGATTAAACCCATTGCAATCCCACCACACTTTAGAGCTAAAAATTGAAATCTTCCCTCCCAACACTCTAGCAGGCCATAATTTATTTCACATGATGTTAAGCTAATAAACACATCTTTTCCGCCCATTTACCTCTTCCTTTCTCCTTTTATTTCCATTTCGGGTGGTCACAGAGAGCGCAGAGGGATTTCCTTTAGCCTAAGGTATTATTATTTTTGTACTCTCACTCAATGGTGCCTTAGAGGTATTTCGTAACTCTCTTTAAACACATATGAAAGGAATGTTTCCATATGGTACATTGGGAAATCGAGCATACGTTGCAGCAGTACATTATTAGCATTGATGAAACTATGTTTGAGTCATGCATACATCCTACAAACTCACTTGCCTTTTGACCCCTCTGTCCATCAGCATACTATGTTTATATTGACTCAGGTCAGGTAGTCATTCCGCAGGTGGACATGGCTCTGAGCACTTTTTCAAAAGATATTGGGGGTTGGGAATGAGCCAACCACACTGAAAGCTGTCAAACAACAGTTTAAGAAGTCTAGAATATCCTGCGCTGACATTAGATGATCGGTAGAACAGGTTGATAACACATGTAATAACTATAAGCCTGCAAAACTAGTTAGCTTTGTAATCTAATGAAAAATTCCAATCAAAAGTGATCATCTCTATGCCCTACTCACTCCAAAGGACAAAACTCTAGACGTGGGCACCTTGAAGGGAGCATGGCGTTACTGTATGAATGTACCCTTCTCTAACAGTCTTATAGAAGGGCCCTTCATGAAAATATTAATAATAATAATTTTCTAACCTTCATTTTGAATGACCCTTTGAGTTGCATCCCCTTCCCACAGTGCCCTTCAAGTAGTAATCTAAACAGTTAGCAACGTTTATGTGGTTATGTTTGTGTTCTAAAAGTTTGGTGGAGCATATCTAAAGATGATTCTTAGGATTGTTTCAGAAAATACTGTATTCCAAAGGTACAGCCTCGCCTTGTATTAAAAAACTTCAAAGTTAGCTGATAAAACTTTACAATATGATTTCTGTACTTTAATATAAGTTAAAGCTGAATTGTGTAACTTTTTATATGTTAAAATACTTCCTCCTATCACAGCTTAATATGCAGCCAACTATAAGTAAGCCATTAGTAGGTTCATTTCTCCAACTGTAAACACTCTCTGTGGTACTATAAAAATACGTAGTGATTATTTGCACCCAGATAACCATGGTTATCATAAGTTAGGTTTAGGGGTTTCTGTGGGACTCCAAATACAATATACACACACACACATACAAACACAATGAACATTCTGCAGTGATTGCTCTATACTGTATGTTAGTTTTTAAATTTGGGTACAAATAGCATCTTCCATTAAAATTTGGGATGTGCACAGTTTGTAATATTTGGTTATTTATTGGGATTTGGGATTAAAGAATGGATATTGCAATGGATATGCATCCAACACTACTCAAAATAGCAGGGAATAAAGTCCAGAGTGAATTATGAGCTTAAATAGCACAATACATAGATCTTCAAATGATCACTTATATTAAAGCAGTGTTCATTTTTTCACTTGTGTGATTATGCTAATTCCGGGCAGTGAATTTAAAAGATGTGCTTTATTATTTGATTCCATGTGAATTTACCCAATGCTTGTGTGTCTTAGTATGGGCGCGCTTTGTATTTTCCTCTCTGGGCTTCCCGTAGTTAAGACGCATCCTGCGTGTCAGCTGCGCTCATGTCAGTATTTAGTTTCAGTTTCATCAGTGATCTGTATCAAATAAATGAGGAAAACATTTCTGTCTCTCAAACAACATGCATTCGTCTCTTTCTTTGTTATTATTTACTGCGCGACGCGTGCCCAATGCAAATATTCGGTGACAGTTATGTTTCGCATTTTTTCCTATGCTGAAGTAGTGCTGTTTGGGCGGGCTAAAGTTTACATATGTGGCTTGAACAGCCAGATGCATTTAGACTTGACTAGTTTCATCCGGAATGCGTCTCAAACCACCTGCTGAAGTGGTTTGAGCGATCGGATTGCAATCCAACTCAAATGCGTTTCTGAGGGCATTTAAACCTGGTCTTTTCATGATCGGATAGCTATAGCTAAGTGGCCAAGTGTAAACAGGCCCTATGTTATTCACTTTGAGAGCGTTGTTAAAGATGAATGTTACATTGTACAGCATTAACATTACATTCCTTCAATGGCAACACAAAGTTTACTCGAAATTGCTGTCCGACAACGAAACTCAATTGCATTTCAGCCTGTACATGGAACAGCAATTTTTCGCTTGCAAAGTAAGGGGAATTAAGTATTTTCATATGTTTAAGTGTGAACGAGAAACTTTTGGAAAATGCTTGAAAATGGCAGTGTGGACGAAGAGCGTTTTGAAAAAATGAAAACGCCGTTTTCAAATATATCCAGATTAATGTGGACGTAGCCCAAAAATATTTTGTGGATATTACAGACATTGTCATTCTTGTCTGATTTACTTTGCCAATGTCTTTGTTTAATTTGGTTAATTTGCTGTGGTAGCCTGTACAGCTCTTTGAAATAATTTGGCAAAGTGATATGGAACTGTTATGCGGTTTAGACCTGGAGATACTTCATAGCTGTGCGTTTACTGAAAAATAATGCATTCATAATGCATTATGTAACGTTAACGTATAAAATATTAAATGTTGAATATATTATTTGTACAGTATATGTAGGAATTAACATTAACCAAGACTAATAAATTCTGTAAAAGTATTGTTCGTTGTCCATTTACTAATGTGAATGTATTGTACCGGCTATCTAAATGGCTTTAACCATGGTCATGATAATTTGTTTGACCAATTGTTTTTAGGGCAGTTGGTGCGTTTGTGAAAGCCCTGTATTATCTTTGTATCTGAATTTGTTGCCCACCTTCCTCAAACAGAAGCCACTGATAAAGCTCTTAAGATGGTGATTTTATGGGTATCCCTGCAGATTTGTGGTGCTTATGTGGCACTTACTGGGTGTCACCAAATGATTGTCATAAAAACTACTTAAATTAAATAAGGCTAATAATGTTTTAACACAAAAATGAATCACTATTGAACACTGCTTACACTGTTAGCAATATTCAACTTCCACATTTGTATGTTTTTATAATAGTTGTGGTGCATATGTGTGTGTGCACGCAGTAAAATGCTTTAGCGATAACAGATTAGCTGTTGCACAACTGCCAGCTAACCAAATAATATCTCTCAGTTGTTTGAGCTGGCTGGCCATCCAGAAGCTAAAGTGTTTGCTAGGGGAGCATTAGCTTGTTCAAAACCCTTAGCTGTTGGAGTCTATTGTCAACTTGTTAAGAGGACATTTGTTTGCCTCCATTTCAATTCTGGTTTCATGTATATGAATTTGGTTTAAATCAATCATTTTCAGCACTGTCCAAACAGCCTCTGAGCTCAAATTTGTCCTCTTGTCAGTTATTTCCCATATTGGAGGTCACCACCTCACTTTACACAAAAGCTAAGTATACAGTTGATAAAGATAAAGTTAGTGGACCGAACTAATATTTTAAAGCAGCAAATATTGCTGTTTGAAGTTATGTGATACTATTTCTCTTGTAGAAATCAAATGTTTATTGGCTTATAATCAGGATCCAAATTAACAGCTGTCAGGTGCCAAATAATTTATTTTCTGTAAATAAGTTACTTGCCAGTGACCGGTAAATTTAAAAAAGAACTGCAACAACACACATAGTTTAAATCGAATTGTAAGAACAATTGTTTGACCCTTACTGTGTGACGTGAGTGACAAAACCATATAGAAAAATTAAAACATCTGTAATGACTAGTGACACTTCTAACTGACAATTTACCATTTTTCTTTCACCATAAATCCATGTGCTGAATATTCCTTGCATTAAGCCACAAAAAAAAAAAAACGGAATGTGATGGGATCAAAATCTTGATGCATCTTCTACACATTTTTGTGACAAGTGCAATTTTACTGAGAAATGGAAGCTTGTAAATGATGCTGCAAATTACACAGTGACCTGCACTAATATTGTTACTAAAATGCTAGGAAACAAAAATGCTAATAACAAAATGAAATTATTCCATTGTCATTAGAACAACAATATATGGGTGTTTCTTCAACTTCGGGCCATTTCATGCTCCTGGGATTGATTTATATTTAAACTAGAGCTGTCAGAATGAATCACAATTAAGAAAAATTAACACATTAAACTTTAATTACATGTGTTAACGGATTCAGTTTTCTTAATTGTGATTAACACATTTACCTTTAATACAGCATAAACCTGCATAAACTCTGGTTTGAGGGCGGAACCTTTGTGATGTGTCCACCCGGAGTCATTACTCTGACGCACACACCACAAACACACACAGCAGTGATTCAGTATCAGTGATAAAGTGATGAAAAAGGACCTCTTAACGCTATTTGATGTAAAAACAAGCCCAAATGAGACTTGTTATAGAAAGCAAGTACTTTTCATCCTATGTAAGGCGCATTTTAATAACCACAGAATCACGTAAAGTCTTAACTATCACCAAAACGCAGAATGAGACGTTTTGTCTACAAGCGCTTTTCATGTGGAGTTCAACGCGGCACTCGACACTGGCGTTGATGCCCTGACGCGAATCGTGAATACAGCTTCATAATGTAGGAAAGCAGATAGCCACAGTCTACCAGCAGATTAATACTGTGGAGGATGAGAGTTTATGAATATTTCCCAATTACACTTTGGGAAATATTTAATGTTACTAGAATTGGTGCTATTTAGTGCATTTCTATCTTTATACTGTGGAAGGCTTTGTTTGGAAAATGTTAATGAACCATTATATTGCTACATATTGTTTTGTTTTCTTTCCTAAAATGTAAATAAATGCATTTTGAAAGGAAAAGAAGTTTATATAGTCAGATTTCAGCCATTTCAAAATCTGTGATTATTCGCAATTAACTACAAAAAAACAGTGCGATTAATCGCGATTAAAAATTGGCAGATGCTATTTGCACCCTGGTGCAAATAATGTTATATGCTGTTTACACCCTGGTGTAAATAATGGTAGATAATATTTGCACTCATATTTAAATACTAACATACAGTATGGGCATCACTGAAGTGTGTTTATTGTGTTTATTTAGAGTCCCACAGACACACCACATTAACCCTAATCCTAACCTTAAACTTACCTTAGAAAAATAACCTTATGGTTTCACCATGGTATTTTTTGAAAATTTACAGTAAACACAAAATTAACCATGGTTACTATATTACCACAATATTACTGTACTAACAACACCATGGTTAATTGTATTAAAACTATGGTTTCTGCCAGAAAACATGGTTTCTACAATATTAGTAATGCAGTGATGCAATCTACACACAAGTGATGCCGAGCCGTGGGAGCGAGTATAATTGACAGACCCTGCCTCCGGATCAAACTCTTCTCTGCACTCCCTGACATTAACCGTGACCAAATCACTGCAATGAAATCAACATTTATATTCATTTTTATCCATTATTGGTATTAAAGGAAATATTAAAAGTGGAAAAGGGAAATCGGATGAGAAAGAGTGGGACAAGAGGCAGATTCGAACCGCGGTCACAAGGACAACACTACAGATTCACAGTGTTTTTTCACCCCATGCCACTGCAGCGACATCTATTGTTTGGTTTGTTGTATATTTCTGCAGATCCACCAGACTATTGTGGTGCAAATAGCTGCACTGTGGCAGATGCTATTTACACTGGGGTGCAACAGACACTGTTAAACATTGTTATCGACTGACAACACTAATTAAAATGAACCGATTTCAACTTTGTCTTTGTTATATGAAGGTCATATTAAAACTGACTTATGACTAAAAACTTTTTACCAGGCCTTCATCATTCATTAATTTTTGGTATATTTATTAAATGCCTTTTTATATATGGTTTTTATTATTATTATTTATTATTTTATTATCTATTGTTGCATCATTTCCACCACACCAAAAATGGTTTGACCCTACTGTTTTTAAGTGTACTTGTTAACTAAGTTGACCAAAGTTTCAGTGAAAATCATGTCAAAAAAGTGAAGATCACAAATTAAATAAACTAGTGAAAGTGTGGAAAAATATTTTAACAATCCTTTCTAGAAATAAATGCTTTTTATTACAAAGTAATGCAAAATACATTCTCATGGCCTGTAAGAAATGTTCATGGCAGGCACATTATTTAAATTCACTCAACATTGGAAGGTGTGCCAAAAAGTCAATTTTGGACCTTGTCCATAATAATTCAGTATTAGGTCTCTGACAACATACATAACAAGAGACCTGAGCTAAATGCTAAATAAAGCTTCAAACAGCCAATTAGGGTGACAGTGACCTACTAACATTTGTCAGTCAAACACTCAATTGTCGTGAAATAGAATGATAAACAAAAGAAAGGCTGAGACTTTAGTCTGAAAGCATGATAGATACTATAGTTCACTTTCGTTCTTTATCTGTCTCTTTAATTTTTTCTCTCTGCCATTCACACACATATGAAAGGATTATTGCTTTAGCATAAATAATTGTTTTGGGGTGAATCCTGTAATGTTTGTGTGATCGGGGCCACTAGAGATGAATCATGCTAAACATGGCTTTTCAGTATTCTGTACTGTGGCAAACCTTACAATGTCAGATCTTATCAGTGTGTTAAGCGCCATGAAAATGACTTCTGTGTTTACACATAGGAGTTGCATTACTCTCCAGACCACAAGCACATACTCGCCTAATTCCTCTATAACTGCCATTTAAAAATGTCACGATACACACACACACACACACACACACACTGTTACATGTTCAAGCTGGACTTTGTGTGCACCTGGATTTCATGGAAGGCGAAACCTCACTACGGATTAACATAAATGGCAGTCGAAGTTTATGTGAAGTTTGCTGTGTGTGTATTGAAGGAGAACACAAAGGGATGAAATGAAATCTTCTAAATGAAACCTTTGGTCTACTATGTCTGAGTGATTAGGGGCACTTTTAAATTTAAAATTTTGAAAAGTGCCTTTTTCAAACTATGTTATTATCTTAAAATATTTATCACATGTCCTAAATTGTTGATCATGACCTTCAAGTGGATTTTGGCATAAAGAAAACTGGATACTTGCTAACACTACAGTCAATTAAATTTTAACTTTAACGTATAAATATATATTGATATTTTTTTTTATTTTTTATTGAAATTCTAAAACAATAGTTTGATAAAGACACAATAAAGTTACTTTTAGATCATTCATGATCAAATTATTTGTGCTACCCTGTCACGTCACATTTTCAGAAAAACCAAATATAAACACTTAGGAAAAAACTCTTGTTCTCTAAAATGCTTGGCATGGTGGGAATAACAGCAGTATTCAGGGACAGCAATTCTTTGTTGAAATACAGTGTAGTTACAAATTGTACACATAAATACCAAATGAATCTTGAAAATCTACACTCACTGAGCACTATATTAGAAACACTATGGTCCAAATAAAGTGCCCGACGTGGTCTTCTGTTGTTGTAGCCCATCCAACCAGTCCAATTTTCCGCTGACCTCTCTCATCAGCAAGGCATTTCCGTCCACAGAACTGCCGCTCACTGGATGTTTTTTGTTTTTCGCACCATTCTCTTTACATTCTAGAGACTGTTTTGCATGAAAATCCCAAGAGATCAGCAGTTACAGAAATACTCAAACCAGCCTGTCTGGCACCAACAATCATGCCACGGTCGAAATCACTGAGATCAAATTTTTTTCCCCATTCTAATGGTTGATGTGAACATTAACTGAAGCTCCTGACCCGTATCTGAATGATTTTATGCATTGCACTGCTGCCACACAATTGGCTGATTAGATAATCATATGAGTAAGTGTACAGGTGAACCTAATAAGCGCTCAATGAGTGTATATTTTGAGTATAATTTCTATGTAGTTTTGCAGTATAGAAACCATTTTTATTGCCTCTTAAAGCTAAATTGATATAATTTAACAAAATGTTTGTTTTTGTTTATCGTTTTTGTAGGTGAGAAGCCATACCGGTGCAGTTGGGAGGGATGCGACTGGCGTTTCGCCCGTTCCGATGAACTGACGCGGCATTACCGCAAACACACCGGTGCAAAACCCTTTAAATGCGTAGCCTGCAGTCGTTGCTTCTCTCGCTCTGACCACCTGGCACTGCACATGAAGCGCCACCAAAACTAATGGACTACGCATCCTTTCGTTTTCAAGTTTTATAATGATTTTACTCTTATGAATATTTCACAGTCATTGACAAATGCAGATCAAATTACCTATGCTCATAAAAGCGCTGCCCATTCCATACCAGCACTCAACAAATTTTGATTGTCTTGAAGAGGACTGGACATTATTAGAACATCACGGCAAAGAGCCTAAATAGGATGTATAGTACTGTATATATGTTTTGTATGCATGTATGTCTGTAGATTAATGTGAAAAATGTCTTGAATTTTATACTTGACCTCCACCTTTTCTGACTATAATTTGAAAGTACATTTTGTTCCTTTGCGACCAGAAATGTCTTCAGAATAACTTGAAATGCAATGTTTGAATGAATAATTCCAAGATAATTCATTGTTCACTTCTGGATAAAAGTAACACTGTAGTCTATAATATTTATATGGAATTCTCTCCTGCCTCCTTCCAAGGAAAATCTCAAGTTGTCTGCATTTGGGTTACGATCCAAAACTGAGCAACCCTAATGTTTGCTTTTCTCATAGTTCAGTATCCATGGAAACAGATCTTTATGGGACTGTGTAAAAAGTATCGCTCAGATCAGTTAATTGTTGACAGTTCACCTCTTTGTATGGCTGATGTGTACAATAATAAGACAAATTAGCTCACAATTGCATATGGACATCAAATGTTTCAACAAATGAACCCATGCTTTATTTTGAGTATGTGTGCCAATATTTGATATGTGTTTCACATGTAGTTATTTGCAAGTGGATTTTTCATGAAAAATTACAGAATATGCAGAATATTTTCATGTCAAACTTCATGTAGATACCCTTCAAAACATGAAAGAAGTCCATTAAAGAATGGACCCTGTTTCAACAATCACTTTACAAGGTCACAAGAAAGTGTAGAAGACCTCTTTATCCCTCACGTTCCTCAAGAACAAATATATTCTGTCACATAGTCACATTTTATACAGTGGCCTTTTTAATGCCGTTTGTAACCCATGTTGTGCGGTGTGAGCGACCACAGTTTGTAAAAGTTCTGAAGTTCCCATCTGTTTGTGTCCTTTACTTATGAAGGGAACTCTGTTGGATCAAAAGATTCTGTATATACTGTAGTTAAAGTAAAACTACGTGTAAATACTTTTTTTTTCTCTCTCTTTGAAGCTGATTTTGTGGGATTTTATTAAGCTTGTCTTGAATGTGGGTGCATTATGTTTGTAGACCGTACATACTTGGAAAAAGTCATTATCAGGTTAACGTTTTGTATTTTCTTTCCTGAGTACACAGAATTTTGAAAATAAAACGAGTAATCACATTTTGTCCTAGATTCTTTAATAATTATGTTGTCATGTGTATTTGCTAACCACATATATTGCATTTTGTAAGGTCTTGAAAGTATCAAGTATCTCAGTGACGTGTCCTCGGGGGAATGTAATTTGAACTTACCTTGATTAATACGTATGTGATAGTGACAGATATTTCCGTGTAGGCCATGTTAGATTTATGAGGGACAATGTTCATTAGACCTATAACAAGAAAAAAGATGTTTGTTTACACTTCTTGATATTGTGAAACAATTCAAACTGACTGTCGGTAGTTTCTTAACAAAAAGCCTGATGGATTGCCTTTCAGTTTCAAACCACTTGAAGTTAATTATTGCTGTAACCTTGACTAGTCACAAACTCTGAGGGCATATTATGTAGAGTAAGAGAAATATTAAAACTTTTTAAATAGCTTATATGGTGAGCATTAACCCTTAAGTGCATACCTCGCATCTTTTTGACCCTGTACCTCATCCATTTTCTGGAGTTGTGCCCACACCTCTTTAGTATTCCTCAATCTCTCTCTTATAAATAGTGTAACACAAAAAAAATAAAAAAATAAAAAAATAAAAATTAATAATGAAAAATGAAATATAATTTCATTTATAATGGCGTAAGAACCAAAATTGTATAGGGTCATTAGAGACCATGGGTGTTTAATAGTTGTTGTTTGTTTTTTGCACTTCCATAAATTATATTTTTAGGATTATTTCATATCTATATAAGTTTACTATCACATGATATCTATTTCTTTGTTTATTACAGGAGAAATGAGTACTATATTCATGCAAATAAATACTATATCACATTGATTTTCTGTGCAACAATTGTAAATGATCTGTATCCCATATGCATGTATACTGTATACATATTATACATGCTATTTGTTACTCAAGGTGGTGCTGTTGTTTCATCGACTGACTTGATTTATATTTGACATTGCTATTTGATGAAGAAACAACATGGAAGTAAACTATAGCAAGTGTAACACATGAATAGTATGATATGACTGTTGTCATTTGGGTTTACTAGTGAAATTATGTAAGTTGTGCATCTATTTAGACTCAAAAAGTGCCTGACAAAATACTTACATGCATCTTATGTGTGATGTGTAGCTCAATATGTGTTTGAGAGCCAGTTGCATCTCAGGAAATTTCTGAAAGTAATGAACCCCGTTCTAGGTTTATCCAAATTCGTTTCATATTCTCTTTGATTTATGAAAAATTAAATGTCAAAATATATTTTATTATATATTTTGTAATTGTCTTGAAAATTGTTTGAAAATGTGACACTGTCTAGTAGGGATGTCCCGATACCGGTATCGGAATCAGGTCTGATACCGCGCTCATGTACTCTTAAATATGCTCCGATACCAAAAAACGATACCATCTGACGTGCAAATGTCATTACGCAAAAATTCAGCGCACAAATTAAAATCACGTTATGTCCTAGTGAGATTATTTTACTGCAAAAGCTGCAATTTAATGATAAATATATTATTTGCATGAGCGGCACACTGCAAATGTGAACACTTGTATGGAGACAGTGTGGTGCGACGCCAGCTGCACGTACATTTTGAAGCTCCACTTTGGCTCATACAGGGAAAACACCGTCATGAGCATCGAGTGCTGTGTTTGTAGCAGATGACAGTGAACTGAGCGCAAATTCACTTTGTAGCATGAGGCACTTACAGAGTACATATTTATTTATTTAAATAGCAGCCTTTTGTGGTTTAATAATCACTTCGAGTAACATGGTGACCATTTTTTTCTGGAGTGGGAAGCTGGCGTCTTATGTGAGAGCTCTGTGGTCATAACAACACAGAAACACTTCAAAATAAAAGCTCAGTTTAATAAAAATAGTATGACAGAAATGTAATATTCTTGTCAAACTACTTCTACTACTACTACTAATGATAATAATAATAATAATAAATAGTAACTGTATTATGTTTAAGCAATATGTCACATCTATGATGCTCTGTATGCAGCACTTTATTTGACAAAAATAACTTCAATGTATTTTAGATTGTACTGTGAGGTTCTGAATAAAATCACTTTATTTGATAAAAAAGAATACAATATCAACTGTTATACTTTCATTTGATTAAAGTTTTAATAAATTTTTTTAAACGCCATTTTGATCGGCAAGTACCAAAAAAAAAAAAAAAAGTATCGGCACTCCTAATCGGCCTCAAAAAAATGGTATCGGGACATCCCTAGTATTTAGGCATTTTGTGATAGATTCATGTGCCGGGTCTCTAAAGACCAAAATATCTAAAAGTGTTTGGTGAAATTCTCATGCAAGGGTTAACAATGAAGACAAAACCTATAAAATCTCTAAATTGCACTTCTCTATCAGTCGTATTAAGGTATTAACTTGATTTTGTTAAAACAGTGAATCAATTTGTAAAGAATAACCAGAAAATCACCTGCAGATTGCAAATGAAAAAAACTGGGTGGAGACCTGCTTTTAGGTGAAATGAAAACTAATAATTACACTGACAAGATAATTTACTGAATGAAATCCAGCGTACAACAAGGCATCATTACTTGAGAGGGGAACACCTTTGTTTTTACAATGGAACAGCATGTGTATTCTGTGAAGAGTAAATAAAAATGAAATGAAAATTTCCAATAAAAAATTCCTTGCTTTGTTTCCTCTCAGAATAAGATGTTCATTGAGCATTGCTGAGGCGTTAACTGAGCGTAGCGAAGCATCCAGAACCCAGTTAAAACTTGCCCCGGTTTTCTTTACCACTTGATAATAGCTTTCTTATTTCATGAAGCGACAAAACCTGATACTAATAAAAGGACAGATGTGTCACTAAGTTGTTAAATATCACAATCTTTACAGACATACCTTTACTATAGCAGTGAATGTGCATCACTCAAAACAACAAAGAAATCCCCTGTAATTGTCTGTATCTCAGGGCCAGTGTTCATTATTATCGCACCAGTTGAGAAACTGCGGTCAAGCCAACCTCCACTCAGAAAAACACGGTCAAGCTCTCACGTTGTTTTGCAGTACGCGTATATACTAGGCATCACGGTAAGAGCGTGTAAGAACTGATTTCAAAATAAAAGCGAGATTTAACATTCATTCACTCAGTCAGTCTGTCAATAATGAATTAATAAAAAATAAAAAAACATTAAAAAAAAAGAATAAATCAATAAAAATACACAAGACAATAAAACAAGATAAATAAAATTATAAAATTATAATAACTATTAAAACTGAGCATCCCAAAAAATATCAATGACAATATGGTAGTAAAATAGTAAAAAAATAAAATAAAAGTAGGTGATAAAAACAAACACATATGCATATGCATAAAGGCACATAAATATATATATATAACCATACTTCAACACAGAAGGATTTAAAGGCACAAGCTGCAATTCCAGCTGTCTGCCCTGGCCTGTTCCAGGTCCTCGGCGTCCATGTCCAGGCACTGTTCATGGAACCACCTCTCACATGTGTCACACTGGATCTATAAAATGACAAGGTGGAAATATCAGGGTACTCTCACAAATTTAGTATTTTTGAATAAATGTTGCCCACTATGTAACTAGATTACCTGTCTTCATATACATTTTAATGAATATTAAAAGTATATATCTCAGAATAAACACACCACCTTAACCTTGCCTCACGGTCAAAAAAACAAAACAATAGACCTTGCTGTGCGCCACACTGTGTTAGTTAGTCCAACACTTAAGGAGATTACCATGGCTACCCACAGCACCACCCTAAGTACAATTGAAATGGCTCCAATAATATGTAAGTATTATCAGCAACATTTGCTTAAAGTATCAAAAGTAAAAGTACTCATTAATGCACAAAAACGGTCCCTGTCTGTGTTATGTGAGGTTTTGGGATTCAAATTGCTGGTGCATTACTGCGTATGTTACATTTCATTGCCGTAGATTTTTAAGGTTGAGCTACTTTATATACTGTTGGGTAGTTTAATCTACAGCAATGCATTATATTCTATAACATCATCATATGTTTGTAGCATCGCTGTCCTGTGAGAACCACATATCTCTAAATAGTTTATTTAGCTTAAAGAGGAGAATTTCCTAAACCCTTAAAGGAACACTTAATCCTTCAGTTTCTCAGAAAACTTCAAATTCAGGATCATCACATTTGGAGATACATGGTTTTCACTGGACAGGAAGGGTATGAAAAATTTTAATCTAAAAAGTAACTAGTAACTATAGCTGTCAGACAAATGTAATGGAGTAAAAAGTACAATATTTGGCTCTGAGTAGTGGAGTAAAATAACATAAAGTTACACCAACCTGCGACAGGCACACGGGCCTTGAGGCAACATGGGCAATGACCGAGGAATTGTTATGGTTGAATGTATACACAGTTTTACTGATCAATGATACAGAAGTTGTAAATGTATTTACAAGTGTTGCATATCTCAGCTACATCAGCTAAGATATTTAAGAATAGTGTCCACCACAGATCAGAGATTTGTGTCCCCAAAACTATCTGTAATAGCAGGACATAAAGGTGAGTGGCATAGGAATAACAGTCTCTTCTGGGTCTTCTTCACAATGGAGTCGATGTAAGTCTCCCACTTCAGGTCATGAGATATAGTGCTTCCGGTGCATCCTCTGTCATCTCCACTGTCTTGAGCATGTTCAGCTCCAAGTTGTTTTGACTGCACCAGACTACTAGCTGCTCAGCCTCTATAACATTTTGAAGTGAAACTGGTGTGGAAACAGGGAATTTCCTTTTAATATCCATCATATGTTAGAGGGAACACAGCATATATATGACATTTTAGAGGGCTTTAATTTTGAAATTCAACATCAGACAGTCCTGACATTGTGTAAGTGACACTCTGAGGTGGTGTACTATAATTCTGAAGTGAAATTGTTCTTTGGAAACAAGGAGTTTCCTTTTCATATCTATCTGAATTTATAGAAAACACAGTATATATATGACATTTTAGAGGGTTTTAATTTTGAAATTCAACATCAGACAGTAAAAGAGGTGACTGTTACAATTGTTAACATTATTCCAGATTATTCTGCACCAAGCATAGTTTCAGCACTTGATAAAAGGCAATGTTTTTGTTTTGTTTTTTCTTCTGCTCTAGTGTGCTGAGGGGCCGCCGTGGCTTGTATGTTTAAATACTGTTACAATACTGTAAGGAATGTTGCCTACAATGCTTAGCCTACATAAAATACAGCCTTTTGCAACATGATGAACACACTGCAGCATTAGAATATAAGCTCCAGGTGAAAGTAAGTAAGACAGAACTATATTACTATTGTAATCAACAAATCCTCAAAGTAATAATAATAATACTATATCATATTATAATGACAATCTGGACAACAATAAATAATTGTTGGGTTATAATAATAATATATACTGTAACAACTGAATTTCAAAATGTTACTGGGTGAAGTTGTAGGTTTTGCACACCCTGTTCACACACACACACACACACACACACACACACACACAAAGTGTTTTGAAAACATATATGTAGGTAAATATTGCTTTTTTATCACTGTATTTTGGAAAAACAGGAAAACATGTATTAATTATCTAGATTTTTGTTTCATTAAACATTTTGAATGTACTTGGCTACAATGGCTGATAGGAAGAATTTAACATTATAATTTAAAATAAATTGTCATTTTTTTTAGCAAAATTTTTCGGAATGGGGCCCCGGGTTGGTTGGTCGGTTGCTTGGGGCCTCAGAAATCGTAAACCCGCCCCTGGGTGATGTACTATCATTCTGAAGTGAAACTGGTCTGTGGAAACGGTAAGTTTCTCAATGACAGTCTTAAAAGTGCTTAAAAGTCAGATGGTCTTTGGAAATGTGAATTTTATTATTAAGTTATTATTAAAGGTGCTATATGTCATATGTTTATTGTACTAAGTCATAAAATGTCCATAATATGTCATTAGAGAATTAGGAAACATGCTAAGTTGAAATACTGGCTTTTCCGATAACAATGCTACAGCCAGTATATTCTACTTTTAAGTTTCCATTCCGGACGAATTTCTGTTTATGTTTTGGCCTTTGTGATCCCGCCCACTGCCCACTCACCAATAGTATTTCGACACCGGCGGGTTGAGAGATTTGAACAAGTTTGCAGGTAAACAACACTGCGTGCTGCAGCCATTGAAGCCAGCAAACGAAATGGATCAGAAATAACAGATTCCACCCGATATAAAAAGCCTCGCCATCCGTCTAAAAACCACCATGATCAGAGGCATAGTAAAACAAGGATAAATATTGGAGATGCCTTTGGAAGATGGAGACAGCTTAAAGCCCAGAAATCCTTTAAAACTTTCTGGCAACCCGCATGAGCTTTGAGTCTGGGGCGGGGCAGACTACTCTCCAATATTTTGAATTTGGACTGCAGCATCCATTTCAAATGCTTGTTGTCAGTCTTACATATAGCACCTTTAAGTGCAGCCGTTATTTATTATTATTATTATTTTGTTTAATATTCATTCATTTTGTTTTAGTAGTTATGTATTTTAATTTATTTATTTATTCATTCATTCATTATTGACAGACTGACTGAGTGAATGAATGTGAAATCACGTTCACCGGAAGGTCACTTTTATTTTGAAATCAGTTCTCAAACACTCTTACCGTAATGCCTAGTATATACACGTACTACAAAACAACGGGGCTAGCTTGATCGTGTTTTTCTAAGTGGAGTCTGGCTTGACTGCAATGTTGAGAAGTGAGTGCCATAAAACTTGTTCTGACAATCATTTTCTCAAATACACTTTCAAGAACACACAAGGGGGATAAAGCGACTCTTCTTTATTGACAAAAGTATAAAATATTTCACCATATTGCATATTTATACACTTGATATTATTGGAATGATCGGACTTCAAAAGAGGACCTAATATTGACCTTAAGACATGCCAGTCTATTGCATACTCAAAAACAAATACAAAGACAATGTTAAGCTTCGTTTAACGAACCAAACAGCTTTCAACTGTGTTTGATATAATGGCAAGTGATTTTCTAGAACCAAATTAGCAATTTAGCATGATTACTCAAGGATAAGGTGTTGGAGTGATGGCTGCTGGAAATGGGGCCTGTCTAGATTTGATCCAAAATTAATTTTTTCAAATAGTGATGGTGCTGATGATGCTGATGTCACTGCTCAAAAAAATTAAGGGAACACTTAAATCACACATCGGATCTCGATGAATGAAAAATATTGATGATCAAAATCTTTACTGTACATTGTGTAATTAATTGAGAACAAAATGACATAACAACAGTCAATGGAAACCAAAATCACCAACCGATTGAGGGCTGGATTCCAACTCACACCGAAAATTAAAGTAAACAATTGAAATCACAGGCTGTTCCAACTTGCATGAATTTCATCACGGAAACTCATAATATGACTCAGTAGTGTGTATGGCCCCCACGTGCCTGTATGCACTCCCGACAATGTCTGGGCATGCTCCTGATGAGACGGCAGATGGTGTCCTGGGGGATCTCCTCCTAGACCTGGATCAGGGCATCAGTGAGCTCCTGGACAGTCTGTGGCGCTACTTGGCAGCGTAGGATGCACCGATACATAACATCCTAAAAGTTCTCAATTGGATTCAGGTCTGAGGAATGTGAGGGCCAGTCAATGGCATCAATGCCTTCGTTATCCAGGAACTGCCTACACACTCTGGCCACAAGAGGCCGGGCATTGTCCTGCACCAGGAGGAACCCAGGGCCCACTGCACCAGCCTCAACAAGCCACGTGATGTGCGGATTGACGGTCTCAGACATGAAGGCAACTGAGATTCGTCCTATGCCACCAGGATTGAGGCAAGTCACCACGCCACCATGAGGACTTAGAGCGCATTGGGAACTGGGCATTCCAAATTGAGGGAAAAAAAAAAAAGGTTTATAAGTTATCATTGAAAAGTTATCATATCCCATAGTCTATGGGATAAATGAAGCTTAACATTGTCTTTGTGTTTGTTTTTGAGTTGCCACAGTATCCAATAGACTGGTATGTCTTAAGGTCAATATTAGGTCAAAAATGGCAAAAAAGAAACAGCTTTCTGTAGAAACTCGTCAGACAATCATTGTGTTGAGAAATGAAGGCTATACAAGGCTTGAAATTGCCAAAAAACTGAAGATTTCATACAAAGGTGTACACTACAGTCTTCAAATACAAAGGACAACTGGCTCTAACAAGGACAGAAAGAGATGTGGAAGGCCAAATGTACAATTAAACAAGAGGATAAGTACATCAGAGTCTCTAGTTTGAGAAATAGACACCTCACATGTCCTCAGCTGACAGCTTCATTGAATTCTACCCGCTCAACACTAGTTTCATGTACAACAGTAAAGAGAAGACTCAGGGGTGCAGGCCTTATGGGAAGAAATACAAAGAAAAAGACACTTTTGAAACAGAAAAACAAAAAGAAAAGGTTAGAGTGGGCAAAGAAACACAGACATTGGACAACAGATAATTGGAAAAGAGTGTTATGGATCTTAACTCCATTGAGCTTTTGTGGGATCAGCTAGACTGTAAGGTGCGTGAGAAGTGCCCAACAAGACAGCCACATCTATGGCAAGTGCTAAAGGAAGCGTGGGGTGAAATGTCACCTGAGTATCTGGACAAACTGACAGCTAGAACGCCAAGGATCTGCACAGCTGTCATTGCTGCACATGGAGGATTTTTTGATGAGAACTCTTTGAAATAGTTTAAAAATCATTTTAAATTATAATAGTATTTTTCACGTTATTAATGTCCTGACTATACATTGTGATCAGTTGAATGCCACTTTGGGGAATAAAAGTACCAATTTCTTTTCATAAGAGCAATCTCTGTACATTATTCCAAACTTTTGGCCGCCATTAGGGCTGTCAATTGATTAACATTTTTAATCCACTCAAATACATTTACATTATGCAATTAATTGCATATCTATATTTGCTGAGAAAGGCTCCCAAATAAAGATAATTCAACATAACATACATATTAACACAAATTATTATAAATGTAATACAACCCCGATTGCAAAAAAGTTGGGACAGTATGCAAAATGACAATAAAAACAAAAAGGAGTGATTTGTAAATTATATTTGCCTTTGCTATATTGAAAGCACTACAACTAAACATTATATGATGTTTTTCCTTGTGAATTTCATTGTTTTTTTTTTATTTTTATGTACAGTAATTTTTAATCAGATGATTGCAACACACTCCAAATAAGTTGGGACAGTCGAATGTTTACCACCATGAAACATCACCATTTCTTCTAATAACACTTATTAAGCATTTGGGCACTGAAGACACAAGTTTTTTTAAGTTTAGAAAGTGGAATTTTCCCCCAGTCATCCATTATGCAGGTCTTAGTTGCCGTATTGTGCGCTTCATAATGCACCACACATTCTCAACTGGAGATGGTCAGGACTGCAGGCAGGCTAATCTAGCACCCGCACTCTTATTCGGCAGTATGTGGTATGAAGTTGTCCTGCTGAAAATGCCAGGATATCCCTGGAAAAGAGGGTGCTGGATGGCAGTATATGCTGCTCCAAAATTTGTACATATTTGTCTGCATTAATGGTGCCCTCATAGATGTGCGAATTACCCATCCCATAGGCACTGACACACCCCTGGCCCATACAGACACTGGCTTTTGGACCTGATGCTGATAACAGCTTGGATGGTCCTTTTCCTCTTTGACTCGGAGAACATGATGGCTGTGTTTTTCAAAAACTATTTGAAATGTGGACTCATCAGACCAAAAAACACAGTTCCACTGTTCTACTTTTCATCTGAGACCGAGCCCAGAGAAGTCGGCAGCGCTTCTAGTGTTGATGTAGGGCTTTCGCTTTGCATAGTAAAGTCTTAACTTACATTTGTGGATGCAGCGGTGAGTGGTGTTGACTAACAAAGGTTTACTAAAGCTATCCCAAGCCCATGTTAATTATATCCATTACAGATGAATGATGTTTTTTAAGACAGTGATGTCTGAGGGATCATCGAGTAATGATTGATTAAACAATACAAAAAGTGTCTTTAGAAGTTAAGTATTTACGTATAAAGGTAAGGGGATATTATTAATTTCTTCAATTTTTATAGAATTAATCGCCCAAAATGAACGTGTTAAAACGACAGCCCCATTTATTTATTTTTTTAAATATGACCCAGATATTTCTTTGTGAGGTCCACGTGTTTGTAGTTCACTTTAAGGAATATAAGCAATTCTGATTCAAGCACACAGAAAGTGAATCATAATGAGAAATAAATTAAAAATGTAAAGTAGTTATCAGACTTGTACCAAGATCTTCTGATTTGTAGTTCAACCTATAACCTTTGCCAACAGACAGGACCTAAAATATAATACAGACAATGATTAAAACTACACCATGTTGCACCAAAAACATTTTATTATATAAAAGAAGTGGGTAATCACAACTGTACAGGGGGAAACTGACTTTAAACACCATTTCTCACAGTATCAAAAAGCTTGCATTTTCCTCAATGATCTTTACACACTTGTTCTGTACAAATACAAAAGAATTAACATTAATTACTTGTTTTTTATAATGATAACTGCATTGCACTGAGTAATATAGTACTGGCCCATAATTTACTGCATTCAATATAAAATACCTATGATTCTGAAAGTTTAAAAGAGAATTTTATGATAACCACACTTGCACACATACACTCACACAAAACCCAAGCCCTATTCATGATTTGAGCATAAGGTTGCACACTTTTTTGTTTTTAAACAAATCAGATACAAGTGATGAAAGCAAACATGCTCAGATGTCACATTTATGTCGTGGGTGCATTTTTATTTATTTTTAAAGAGGGGGATCTACTCCTAAATTAATGCCATGAAATATAGTCAGTTTAGAATGGAATAATCCCAATTTAGGATGATATGATGGGATATATACAACAGTTTGAATGAGGTATTCATTAACAGTTATTGTAAATGTCTTTTTGTAATTAGAAACAGGCCATTTATGTGCAACAAATGGCCATGGTTGCACATGGAAATAAAACTGTGGATTATCAGTGCTTGTAGGCCACGTCTGTCAGGGCATCAATACTTTGACATACTCACCAACTTCACAAAGGAAAATAAAACCTACTCTCCATGCAACACAGGTGTAAAACACATTGAGGGCTTATTCATAGGATTAAAAAAGCAAAAACAACAACAAAAAAAACATTTTAAAAACCAACAAAAAAAAGAAAAAACATGAATATTTCACATTGTCTAGTCATTGTTAAAAATAGAAATCCACCTGTTACATTTATTCAGAACTTCGTCGATTATATACAGTATGTACATTTATTCTTTAATTATTCATTAATCATCTGTATGTCTATGAACAGTTTAAAAAAGGATCACAATCAAATGCATATACTCTTCTAGAAAGATGTGCTTCGTAACATTTTAGACTTTAAGCGAGAGAATGATAGAAAATCTGAAGATTGCATTGCTCTCGGACCGAAGATCATGCAGCTGTTGCAGACATGCTCTTAACTCTCAAAGGCTGGAATCGAACAAGCAGTGTTTCTTAAAAAAGGCATAATAAGCACTCTTTATCAGCTGCTATAGCAATTGAAATTATGACAATGGCTATGAGTGCTAGCTTGAAGGGAGAAATAATGCATCCGTGATACCCTCTCCTCACAGATCTGTGTTGACTGCACCCAACATTTCATGACATCAACATCAAATAACATCAACAGCATTTGGGGGGATGGTGGGCGTATTTTGGGTATTTTTGCATAATCAAGTGAACCCAGAGCACGAGCTGAAACTGTTGAAAAAAGTTTTGTCAATGTAATCTAGGTGCAAACATGGATTTTCAGGGTGCCTCACAAAACTAAAGAGGGCCCAACACTGAACCCCGAGGTACTCTGAAAACCCGTTGTGCAAATTAGACTTGCACATTTACTTCAATTAAGGCTCTGATGGGCTATAAGTAACAGCATGTGCCTACAACACACCTCTCCTATTATAACTCTGATTATGTCTTCTTTACAAATATGCAAACAACTGTGCTTCTACACACAGACACGCACTCACACACACCAATTTAGTAAGCTCCCCCCTTCCCTGTGAGTTTTCTTTTTAAAACGTTTTTCACAGCCTTTTCAAAGAATATTTGAAGGTTAGAAAAAAGATAAAGAACACCTTTTGATTGATGTTAATTCAGTTAGTTGCCAATATTTGCAATAGCAAAATTACTTTTGAAAAAGAACACAAATACTGTTTTTGTGCTAAACAATTTTTGGGGGGAAGATGCTCAGACAACAGATACTATCAAGAAAATAAAAAGTACAAAAATTCACAGTCTTGTCAGCCCCCTGCCTCTACTACTCATGGGTTAAAATAGATGGGTAAATAAGACACAACAACACACCCAACTCCCATCCACGCACAAACTAGCTTGTGTGTACAAATTCAGGACAACAAAAAGTTCAGATTAAATGTAAGAATTAATCAAGGCAGCTGTCAATGCTTCTCCAACCTACTTTTCTCGTTAAAATTATCAAAAGTTATGGTACATAGACTTTTTTTGTTATCTTATATTAAATCTTTAGCTTCCTCAACTTTAGCGGCAATCATTTTCCATACTTGTTTTTAAAAGAATCATCCTCTCAATAAGGAGGGGGGTGGGGGAGAGGGAGGGGGTATCTTCCCCAAATATCACTCTTTGCTTACAGCAGTGCTGCTTGCAGTTTGCCTTTCTTTTAGTCCCTTTAAGTAATGGCTAATATGACCAGGCATTGAGATGGTGGTGGAGGTCATTAGTGGACGGGTGGTTTGTAGCTTCAGGAAGCATGGCAGAACACCGTGTCCATGTTCTGACCAAAAGGGGTCACCATTATGACTGTGCCACCCCTTCTCCATATTCAACAAAGGTTCATATCCGGAGACAGGGGTTTGGAACAGCGTTTGGAACCCTCTGGGTGGGCATGCATCTCCTGAGGAGCAGGCAGGGAGGTGAGGGCCAGGGAGGGCGCGGCAGAGTGAGTTTCACATCATGACGTGGCGGCGTCTGTGAAGCGCCAGGTGGTCAGAGCGGGAGAAGCTGCGGTCGCAGTCGGTGCAACGGAAGGGCTTGATGCCGGTGTGCTTACGAAAGTGCCGTGTCAGCTCGTCCGAGCGGGCAAAGCGCCAGGTGCAGCCCTCCCAAGTGCACTGGTACGGCTTTTCACCTGTAGAGACAACAGTACTTCAGCAAAACCCCCACATGACACTGAACAAACAAACCAGTTATACTTAAAATGTCATAAAAGTGTCAAAGTAGGGCTGGGTAAAAATATCGATTTTCTAATGTATCGCGATCTTAATTTGAATGATCTCAATATCAATTCTTAAATCAATTCAAGATCCATCTTTTACTCTTAGCGACAACCCTCACCAATGCCAGTGAATCTCAATCTGTTCTAACGCCATGAGCGATAGACAACCCACCGAACAGTTGACTATGAAAATATGAAAACGCTTACCTGTGTGTATCCTGCGGTGGGCTTTTAGATGTGAACTCTTGGTGTAGACTTTGTTGCAGCCATCGTAATCGCACATGTGCACGCGCCTTCTTTTCATTTCCGGAGAGTCAGGGTCAATTTGAATGTCCACATCCATATTCATACTGAGAACAAGATGAGACGTGTTGGTGATTAGGGTGTGGTGATATTTTATACCCAGATCTATCTGATAATCCAATGATTAAGAGAGCACTTAAGCATGTGGAGACAAGTGCAAACATTTGGCATCATCTTCATGAAAAAGACACATTAATCCATCTAACGTCCTTGGGATTACAGCGATCAAATTAGACATGTGATGCAATCAAAAATGTCTTGCGCCACTCCTCTCACTGTGGCTCAATGTTAAATTATCACCTTATTAACGGTGCACTCAGTAATTTTGTTTGTTTCGCAAATGTAATAATTTCAGTTTACGATGATTTTGTAGACGTGCTATTCGCAGTCAGCCATGATTAATTTATTTCTTGAATGAAAGTGTTCAATAATAGGTGGGTTTACATTTTGGTCTGTGATGTATGACAGGTTTGAAGTACAAAGGTGTACATCAGGTCACTCCAGTCCCTATGCTTTGTACCCCTGGTGCACCAATCCTAAATGGCCACCTGGGAGGGCTAAAGAGCAAGACTGTACATGAAGCCTGTAATCTAAATTCCATCCAGCTGGACAGCTTCCAGTTTATTGAAGATCTCTCCCCTTATCCCTTCCCACTCCAATCCCCCTGCCATGTTTCATTCTGCCTCTCTCTCCCCTCCTTTCCTTCCTTCCCCTCTCTCTCTCTCTCTCCCAGCCTCTTCCTCTCCTCTCCCTGCCTTCAAACCAGTCCACTCCTTTCTCCTCTTTCACCAAACTAATTTCCATCTAATTCTCTCCTGCCCTGCAACCATTTGACCACATGTCCAAACAATTATACACGCTGGCAAAAGACCCACTGTGCTCTTGTATGCCCCCTTACCCCATCACTTCAGTCTCTCCTTATTTGCATTTTACTCTCTCTTTCAAAATGTTTAAAAAGTGTGACGACATTGCAAGTTATGTAACATTGTTTACACTCAGTTTGGAGAGAACCCTGCCCAGCAACACACACTCACACACACGCAGCAGAAGAGTATGCATCCAGCATGTAATCAACGCAAAGAAGAGCCACGGGCCTCCAGTGTGTTTGAGGTTATATAATAGTCCAGAGAAGTGGTGCAGTGATGCCATTTGATTAGGATGACAGATATTCTACCACACACATACATACGCATCTATATACACACACACACCAATGCATACATAGATACATATATACATACAGACACCAATGCATACATAGATACATATATACTGTTGATATTTTTTCTCACCTGCCATCTATCCCTTGTGTGATAAAAGAGGCTGATCCAGACTCCGTGCCACTTTCTGCATCACTGTCACTCTGAAACTCGACTGGAGAGGCTGAGCATGGCTTGATACGCACTGGAAATACACAAATAGACAGATGTGAATAAAAGAATCAGCATGGTTCATTTAAAAACCTCAGCACAACAGAATGCACAACAGTTTAAGTTTGGAATCGCTAATGGGGTATTTACACTTGGTCACTTTATGCATTTTTGTTGATTGGATAGCTATCCGATCATGAAAAGAACCAAGAAAGGCCACATACACACATAAAATTTACTCCTCCTAAATAAAACTACTTTAGCATATGGAAATTTGGGAGCGAGTAATCATGAATGAGACACATGCATTGCATTTGTATATCGTGCTGAAATAGTTTGAGACACATTTATGTGGCAAAACGTAAATGGAATGTGCATAACGAATCTGATTGATCAAGAAGCATGAAATGACTAAGCTTAAAAGACAATTATGTTTTTAAAGAAACGGATGCTTCTGTTGACCAAGGTAGAATTTTAAAGTCAAGAACAGTAATACTGGAAATTATTTTTACCATTTAGAGCTATTGATTTTAACACGTCAATTTGATGCAAGTAAAAAAAAAAAAAAAAAACATAAATAAAAATAGCACAAGCGACACTAGCGCCATGGAACTGAATTGCAAAAATAAACAATCAGCTTTCTGAATATGCCCATCGTCTGCAGTTGTTCAGTCAGATGGTCCTGCCCCCAACTCATGCCAATGGTTGAGCAACATTGTTGGGGTGGGTCTAAGCGGGTCTTTCAAAACAAACAGGAATGCAAACTTGGTAAATAAAACTATCAATTTCTTTCAAAGACAAACAAATTTCAGCAAGATTCCAAACTTTTCAATGGTGTATTGGTCTGTTCACATGCTCAGATCATTTCAAAAAATCCCGTTGAAATGAGGTGTACACTGGGGCCCATTTCTCAAACAAGCTACTAAATCAAAGAGGCTCATTGACTCCTTCCAGGAACTAATATGTTTCAGATCGTTGTCTTAAATTTGTGAGAAGTCATCTTTGTGGTTTTTGGCAACCACACCATTCTCGAATAGAGTCCTTAAGACAATGGAAAAGAGAAGACACATTAAATATGGGAATATTGTGCCTTAAATTCAGACTCAATATTGACACAGGGTGTGGACATTTGAAAACTGGGCCAATTTCTCTTGATGTGACCTTTAACCCCCCCCAAACAGAGGAGATGAATTGGAGACGCTCCAGAGTATTCAAAGATTATCTTCTAAATGAAAGGGGGAGGGGTGCAGCCCATTCATTCATTAATTGTCTCCTTCCTCCAACTCCCCACATCACTCAACGGCAAAGAAACCCATATACGGAACTTCTCCATGTATGTAGTTGGTATACAGTAATAAAACAAGTTGGTATGGGTTTGTTCAAAATAAAATGGGTCCTCCACCTCTACATTTTTCCCATATATTAAGTCCAAAAAAAACTGATCTACTTTACAATCTCCTTAAAGATGGTCTCCACCCAAATAACATAATTCACCAAACTGATCCTCACATTTGGTCCATTTGGGTTTAACTGCACTTAATTCATGATTTAAAACCCAAAAGAAACAGAACTCCCCAAATTCAGACTCTGAGGTTGTATAAGTGTGTTAAACAAGTATTAGTCTTTCTTACACAGTGTTATTTAGGTGGGATTCTCCCATTAAAAAACATTCAGCAAATTGTATTCAGCATTTTATTGTTTTAATGTTCTTATTATGGTCCAAGGCCTGAACGGGGTCTTTAGGAAAGTTAAAAGTGTGAGATTAAAAGGGCAATGGTGGAAAAGACCAAGGGAAAATCTTTCAATGAGTGAAACTATAAGACCAATTTATTAAGCAATTCTATTTAATAACATCTTTTTGATTAAAGCCTGTAAGATTTGCTTCATTATCTCCTTTAGCTAGTTTCGCCACTCCCTACAATCATCTTTTGTGTCTTTCTGTGTGTGCCCACATGTGTGGGAAGAAGCATCTGTACACTGATAACTGAACAACACTGACATTAAACTGTAAGAGGGTGAGACCAAGGGTGTGACCGCCTAAAGGAAACAAATTAAATAAATAAAGGAGGACAGATGATCAGCACTGCCATGTGTCATATTACACACAAAAGATAGCAGCTCTGTTCCAGAACCTAGTGAGCTGCCTCGCTGCATACTACCCACATAGGCAGCTTCCTTCTAAAGCCTCGTTCACATTGTCAGCGAATCATCGCCACAAATCCACAGAAGACCCTACATTTTCAATGACAGCTGGCGATTTCCAGCGTCAGGAGCGAGAGCGACTGTTGGCGACAGACTGTGGGTGTGTCAAGAGATGCAACACAGTTGGGAAAAGTTTAACTTTATTTTGCCTGCACTTGACTCCAGTTTATCAGGATACAGATGATGTGATCTTTACCGTCTTCACTCCTATTGGTTGTCGCTCTGCATTTGCATAGAGAAGTTGTTGTTGTCATTGATTTCATTGTTCTATATAATTTGTCTGTAACCACATACATTGATATAATAAAACAAGGATGCATGGAAAACCGTGTTAGAAATTGTCAGCATTCTGAGTAAGTTTGATTTATAAATTGATAATCGTTTATCTTGTTAATGATAAGATGCACTACTGCAGTTTAAATAAAAACACTCTCCACTGCTGACTGTTCATTTTCAGAGGCAATTATTCTTTGTAAAATAAGAATGATATCTTAGTTTAACTAGCAATGTATCTCATCTGCGATCAGATCAGTTATGCAGCCGACCAATAATGTTAGAGCGACAGCAGTAGGAACGCCCACTAGCAACAAATACAAAGGGTGTTTCTCAATGTGCATTCTTGTGTGTTCTAATGTTCTCATGGACTCGTTTGACATCATCCACTGCCAAAGTAAAATTTTTACCTCAAGATTTTCCTGCTGTAAGCTCGCGAAAATCTGATGGCTCGAGAGAGTCGTCATTCTCCATCAACATTTGTTGTTTTGTTGGGCATGATTTTAATAAAGTAAAAAACACATGGAGGAAACAAGTGTTTACAGTCTTTATCCTTTTAATGTGTCACTAGTCCTGCAAAACCTCACTGGTGTGATGATAATAATGCCGTCACTGGTGTGTGATAATTCCAGTAGTTCTCTCACTGGCCACCAATGTGCTGGGACGGGCAACTTCGCAATAGGAAGATTGCAGCACATCTCAAAACTTGCAATAGATGCGTTCTACATTCTCCTGTCCTTCCAAGTTCGTTCTTCCAAGGTAGCTTGGCAAGACTGGTCTTCATTAAAATGCAAGTTAGATTTTAGTTTTTTAGCATTGAGAAACACCCAGAGACTAGCGACAGCCATCAACAAAGTCGCTGCCAATGTGAATGGGGTTAAAGGCAGCATCCTAACCTTCATGGAACATCGTAAGTGACTGATTTGGAACACTCTACATAGACAGCGACTCTGCACGACACAAAAATAGTGCTTGCACACATTACTCGACTTAAAAATGTCAAGCGTTTAAGCATTAGCATGTTGCTAAACTAACTGCGTGGATACTCTAACAAGCCTACTAATACATAGCAAACACAAATATTGGGCAAAATAATCTAATTTATTTACACTGAACAATTTTTAACAATACTTCAGTTTTGAATGAAGTATATGTTAATTTGTTATATAATAATAAGTAATAGTCTAAAAAAATTCTTGCTTTGTCAGCCTATGATGCCTTAAATTCTGTGAGCAGCTCAATAAGTTGAACTAAACAAATGTATAAAACACAACTACAAAAACTTTTCATCTTTTGGGCAGAATGTGTCACTTTACTGAAGTAGGTTTATTTGAGCCTTGAGCTCGATTTCAAAACCTGTGATCCCTACGAAGGCAGCATTTTAAGCCATTTGAGGCACACACCCGACACAAAGACTGTGCCAAAAGGTAGGTACCTGTGAAAAGATCAGTGAACAAATAAGAACAAAGATAGCAGACAAAGCGAGAAAACGTTTTATAATATATTCGATTCTGAAAAGTACCGAAAAAAAAAAAAGCTTAAAATAATGAAAAGCTGGCTATTTGTCTCAATGTGTGTGTGCTATGTACATTTACGCTTATTACACCCTGTCTACATGCAACGGCTTGAGGCTGTCCACACTGGACACGTCGATGGCAACATTCTAAACCATTTATTTGTGTTGTTGGCAGTAGTAGCGCCAGCGCGTGCTGCGCATAATGGAACGGGACACCCGTTTACTGTCGGCGCGACGGACGCATCGCAACGGACGCTTTCAGTGTAGACAGCATCACTGATTATAGTGGGGTTCTATTGCCTTTGACACGATGCTTCGCCCACGTCCGGTGTAGACAGGGTGTTAGACTATCGCACCATTACTCTCATGTCACCTGTACTGAAATCAATTGTAAGTCAAGTCTTCCGTGTGGTTTGCACGAGGAGCACTAATTGAATGGCACATAGAGTTGCTGCCTATGAAGAGCATTCCAAATCAGTCACTTAGGAGGATCCATTTCACAGTCCCTACAGGAATTTATGCAAACTCAGTCCTTGCATTATTATTATTCACATATTATTTGCGGTAGCTTTTAATTTTGTATAATTTCCGCAAGTTTTCGCATAAACTGAATCGGATTTAATCCGATCGCTTTTCTCCATATTGACAGTGGCAAAACAAGAGCTCAAAAAGCTTGAAGCTGTCGATACATATCAAACTGCACAGCCGCACTATTGTATCATCTCCACAGTAACAGAGTAAGCATCTCCTCCTCATATCCTCTTCTGCGTCACTGAGTGTCATTAACCCTGCGTGTATAAACCCGCAACGATCAAGAACATTTGTCATTACACAAATGTTAAAGTGAAACCGGAACGTTTTGCTTTCACTATTGAAAACCTTGTCTAAACTTTTAAACAGTGCGTATACATCAAAGCTAACATTTAATCTTTACGCGCTCTTCAAGAGTTGCTCTAAATGGTCCAAGGTGTGGGTTAATGAAGGCCTCAGTTCAATTGGAGTGCTCACATAATGCATTGTTGCACCAGAAAATGAGACTCAACATTTATGAGATGTGTTTATGATTGGCATTTCTATATTCGCATAAAAATACCTTATTTGAATAGTACAATGTGTTTGGAATTTAAAATGCTCAATAAACTGCAGTTCTCTCAGATAATCCAGGTTAAATCAAATAATTGCAATGATGTAATAATCGAGACAGGTTAGGCTAATTCCTCATTTGTGTTTTTAGTTTACAGTTTCTACTATTTTAACCTTACCAAAGTTTACTTGCACTGTCTGAGACAGAAAATGTTAATACAGAAGTAATTAAGGGTCTTCCATTGAATTCATATTAGCCATATCACAGGTTTCACCTTTTTAAATGTATTGTATTTATAATTTTTTGCTTGCTAACTGCATATTCCATCATTGACTCTAATTACACAAGTATACTATGATTATTTGTGAATTTTCAACAACAACAAAAATAACACCAAAAAACTATGCAAACAATGTCGCAATTTTTGAGCAAAGCCTTAGCAAATTCAGCCAAATTGTGCCACAATAATCAGGAATATGTGCAGCGAAATCCTGGTGGGACTGATTTCAGTTGCGATGCTTCCTCAGAAGGCAGGAGGCAGAGAGGGTAGGGTCTACCCTTCAGAAGGGGTAGACAGACCCTTTATCCTGAAACTATTATGTAGATTTATGTGGTTGTGGAACTATAGCTCTTTCAGTTGGAAGGTCAGAGCACAACCGGCTGCTACCTGACACCAGTGCAATGTGTACTGTACTAAATTAAAGAACCGCATGAGACAGCTTCTCACCTGTTCCATCCGACCGCCCGTCGCTCCCAATGAGAGGCACGGTGATGGCTGTGGTGGCCAGTCCGTCTGTGGGTACAGTCGTGTAGACCACCGGTAAAGACTGGACCACCACAGGGATGGTCTGCAGCTGCCCAACTTTACTGGGCATGCTCACGGAGGGTATGGTGTGGATGACGTGCAGGATCTGTTGACCTCCAACCCCTGTGGATGCCAGGATGGAGCCCGGTGACAGCACAGTGGGAATGATGTTCTGGGGTGGCGGGTTTAAGGAGGTCGAGGTTGCCGTGGCGACTGGAAGGGAAGGGCGGGGCTTGTTGAGGGACAGGTCCACAGGTTCCGTCTGGTCGGCATCGGCTGGTTGGGTGCTGATGTCACAGAGTGGAGGTGGCGAGGATTTGATTTTGAAGTCTGTAGGTTCGGGACAATCATCTAACGGCTCCTCTTTCTGTAGAGATGGATAGAATAGAGTTGTCACGATAACAAAATTCCAATAGTGAATACCAATTTTAATTCAACAGAATAAATTATATTACATTTAAGAAAAGTTAAATATTAAAATATTAACGGAAATTAAAGCCAAGTATTTCTCAATTACAAAAATATGGCTTCAAGTTTTTCCCAAGTAAGTATTCAAGTAAACAGTAAGTAATAAAGTACAAAGAAAGAAATTAAGAGCAGTGAGTTTTTTTTTCATTTTCTAGTCAATATTATTGTTCGATTAATATTAATAACATAACCAGCGGAAAGTCTATAAGGCTGCATTTACACTGCAAATTGTTCCAAATTCTTAAGAATTTCTTTCTTCAGTGGAACACAAAAGATGATGTTAGACAGGTTACAGCCTCAGTCACCATTCACTTTCATGGTATGGAAAAAAAGATGCAATTAAAGTGAATGGTGACTAGAGCTATCCTTCTGCATTCCACACATAAAAGAAAGTCATACAGGTTTGGAACAACATGAAGATGAGTAGATGGTGACAATTTTCATTTTTTGGGTGAGCTATCCATATAAGGAGTGGAGAGAGGTGATCAGCAGATGATTATGCAGCTCTAGTACGGAGCACTCTACTCAAATGTACAGCAGCTCCACAAACACAGGAACAATGGCTGGCTGGATTGGGCCTCCGAGCTGCAGAGGAGAAGGCCTGACCCTGGCATGGGTCCAGCTCAACACAGCCAAGACCAGACACACACATTTATACACACACACAAAGCACTAGTCTAATCTGTCTGTGTGTGTGTGTGTGTGTGTGTGTGTGTGTGTGTGTGTGTGTGTGTGTTTGTGTGTGTACAACCTTCACCCATAACCAACCTTAAGGTCTGTGCATTGGATCAGTAATACAGACTGGGTTTTGTATGTGTTTAACTTAGGTGAAAGCAAAAAAACACTTTGAGTGGTGCATGCCCGGTGAATGGGAGACCACAGCAAACATTATTTTTGTTTAACCACCAACAGCAAAAGATAAAATCCACTTTTCCATTTCCACAACTTTTCACAAGAGGAATAAACCAAGAGCGGTGGATTGCGACAGTCAAAAGAGAAAAGATGCCAAAATTACTGTAACTTCCTCATCACCTGTATCAGAAACCTCATCGCAGCTGTGGTAGCTAGTATTTTTAAACTATGGTAATCCCATGGTATTATAACACAAAGCATGTTATGAATTTATACACATAAATATAGAAAATATTAAAAAAAAATTGCTAAATTTACACTGCTACAAAAGGTAGAAACGTATCATCTCAGTTTGTGAAAAGGTAGATTTTTTTAATGTTTTGCACAAGAGCTCCACGTTTTTTTTTTTTAAAACGCTGTCAATTTAAAAGAACTTCAACCATTAAACACGTCTTGAGCGGAGACACCAGCACTCGTTTCCATTCGTTGCGCAGTTCGCTTTTTTTTTTTACGGAAGAACATATTAGAACACACAATGGGTCTAATGGCCCATTAGGCGTTTTGAATGTTTGTAGCATATTTCTAAGCGGTTCTAGGTGGCTGTTTACTGACCAAAGTCTAAAGATTTCAGTCCAAAGTCTCTATGATCTTCTGGTCTCTAGGTATGGCTCGGGTCCCTCCTTCAATGCAAGGCAAAAATTGTATGTCCAATTGCTTAGAAAAGTAATAGCACACCTCTTATCAACAAACCACAAAATTTGGGGGGCCTGGGTAGCTCAGTAAGCAAAGACGCTGACTACCACACATGGAATCGCAAGTTCGAATCCAGGGCCTGCTGAGTGACTCAAGTCAGGCTTCCCAAGCAACCAATTGGCTAGGGTGGGTAGAGTCACGTTGGGTTAACCTCCTCGTGGTCGCTATAATGTGATTTTCGCTCTTGGTGGGGCGCGTGGTGAGTTGTGCGTGGATGCCACGGAGAATACCATAAGCCTCCATATGCACTAGGTCTCCGCGGTAATGCGCTCAATAAGCCACGTGATAAGATGCGCGGATTGACTGTCTCAGACACGGAGGCAACAGAGATTCGTTCTCTGCCACCCGGATTGAGGCGAGTCACTACGCCACCATGAGGACCTAGAGTGCATTGGGAATTGGGCATGCCAAATTGGGGAGAAAAGGGGAGAATTCGTTTTTTTTTAAATTGAGGTATCATTCATGTCCGTAGCACAAACACTGCTGGACAAGTTAAAAAGTTAAAGTAACTTGATGTTGACTGCTCAGCTGGGTCCCAGCTTCCTCCTTTCCTGACCGAACACGGGTCGTTTACAAACATATTTCAAATCAACAATAAAATCTGACAATACTGGTCATATATTCATATCATAAATTGTGATTATTTACATAATATTATGATAAAAAGTGCAATTTTCCTGGCTTGAATAGCTAATAAGCATGTGCGTTCTAGAGTTGATTGACAGGTTATGTCTGTATCTAAAAGGTGATTGGCTCTTTTAACTGTAAAGCGGGTCTTCCTTTCTACATCCGTTGACCGTTGGGCACTCAGAGCTCCTTGGTTGAGTGTTCCGATTTCTCCAATTCATTTTAATAGAAGTTGCCCATCTCTGCTAAATAATCTTTGATGACATTCATCAAAAACAAAAGCACAGTAAATTCTCATGAAGTCAAACCACTAAAAAGTCCAGACAGGTACAGACAGAGATTGTATAGCAGAGCTGTGTATCTAGAGGTGTTAGGAGCAAAATAGTGAGTGAAAACGAGAATGAGTGGGCCGGGGTGGGAGCGAAACACAGAAAGAAGGCCTCTGGTTGCCATGGAAACTGGGAGGTATCTCAGCTGACTCATTTTTCCCTCTCTCTCTCTCTCTCTCTCTCTCTCTCCACCCACCTCACGCTTTCTCTCCCAATTCTCCACCCTGCCACCTCACTCTCTCTGCATCCCCGCCCTTCATTTGCTCCACCTTTCTCGTCCTCGAATTGTTTTCCTATTGATCTAACCTAAAGATATCCCAAAAAATGTTGCATTGGAGTCTGGAAAACAACATCGATAAGTGACCCAATTATCACTAATGTGCAGTATAGGTTGTTAATTGAGTGTGTTCAATCTCTTTTAGCAGTTGTAGGAAACAGTCTTGCTTGTGGCAGTGAGTGAATGTTGAGATAAGGACCAGGCTTGTGGCTGCCATTATGAAAACCAATTCTATAGATTTTGTGTTGAGGATGTGTGATCTTTCATGACTATGATAATATTGGCTATGCATATGGCCTATGTTAACTAGATGCAAACAAAACGTAACAAATGACAAGAACGACATATGCATATCTTGAATTCACATCTTTTAATAAAATTAAGAGTTGTTTTGAAGGGATAAGCTACAGTTAACAGGTGATTATCGCAAATTAAAGGCCAAAAGGGCATGAAGGACCCTGGCACAAAATAAATAAATGGACATTTAATGTTTTTGCAAGAGTTCTTTCTGGCTTTTCCAATGTGTGTAAGTGTTGTGCGTTTATGTTTTGACTTCAAAAGCAGAGAATAACCAGATGATTTCAAATCTCACGTAAATGCGGTTTTCTTGCATTCTCAGATTTTTGGTAGTTATCAGCATATGGTTAACAGCATTATGTAAATGCACTCAGTGTCTTGGTTCCTGTAAAGGATAACCAAGTTATCTTGCTTTGAATTTTGTTTTTTTTTGCTTTTTGAAAAACAAACAGACAACTATCCAGAAGTCTGCTTAAGACTCGGATGTAAGAGCTTCGAGGTCTCAGAAACGATGAGAGAAGAGGAAGTGCTCATGGTAAAGTTTGGCAGCATGGAACCACCGAACCCTGTTTCTCAGTGTAGAAATGCAAAAAAATTGAGAGAGATACAAGAGAGTGAGAGAGAGCTTGGGTAACATCGGAACTCTTATGCGAGTTTTTGGTGGAAAAAAATTATCTTTGGTCTAATTTTGTTAGGAATGATGGATTGATGACGGCATGACTCTCCACTGACCTTTCCAATGGCCATTAACAGGGAAATTGGACATTAATAATATTCACAAGGGGTTTCATCAAGTTTACATTCTATCACCCACTAAACTGATGAAAAATCTTTGTTGCAAATTAGATTATTAATCAATTACAAAAGACAACAAAACAAAGGCTAGAAAACAACTAGCCTATTTGCGCTGATAGTTTCCAGTCTCGGAAAAGGACAGTTTTAGACATTCATGGCAGTATCACAACAAATTATTTTACAATTCACAAAAGGCAGAAAAAGAGAGGGTGTCAACTCTAGAATGAAAAAGTTAGAAGTTCAAAGATAAGATGATGACGATGCTGCAGTATGCAAAGCTAAACTTGATAGTTTCATTAGGGTGTAAATGTAAAACACTTGCACCATTAAATAGTCAGTAATTTTGCCTTTTTGCTTTTCTAATTATGTTGTAAATTAATGTTGGTATAGAAGAATTTTAGACTGATTATAACTCTTTCAGCTCTTTTCATTTTGTCTCTTTTCAGGTACGGATGTTTGCTAATTTGGTTTATTGGTGGATTTCTCTTCAAAGTTATGGGTAGTGTAGTTCTGCACTGGGAATTCAGATATTAAATGATTTTTATAAAAATTGAAATCTTGGGGCTACTACAGAAGGACATCATCTAAATCTTAAAGCTCTTGAAAGATTTATATGTTACCGTTAAAAATCAAATGCCTATGATGCAAACATTTGTGAGATATTTACTTCCGGAACCCTACTGCTTCCATCTATTGGCTGTATGGGTTTTATGCTTAATTAACTCACAAGCAAGAGAGTTACTGAATGCTAGTCGGCTTCAGCCACCGTTCTTATCCCACTGCAGGTCTGGGCTGTTGTTTGTGACTTGTACAGGCCATGTCTGCAGGGTGTGGCATGAAGGCAGAGATATGGATGATAAAATATAGGGGAGAAGCAAGATGCTAATATCATCCCCAACTACTGTTGTTTGAGAGGGCCCTGCCTAGCATTTGAGAGGGCGTGTCACGTAATCTCTATTATAAACAAGTCGCCAACAAACTGCCCGTGAATATGATGGGTTACAATGTCACGCTGTCTTTAATGACCAACTTGATAAACAAACATTGGTGTGTTTGAGCGCAGAGCTCTGGAATACCTGGCACCAGCAGCAAGCCCCTAACTTCCTTTTCACAACCGCCTGGCGTACTGGATTACGCAGGTGAAATCAACAGCAGAACTTAAATGGCAGTCAGGCGCTGGTACACTGAGGTACTTTTTCAAAAGCAAGGATAGAAAAAAAAACAAACAAAAAAAACAGTAGACCTCAATGAAGAACTGCTTTAGACTTTTTAACCAGTGTTTGAATAATTCAGCAACTAGTTCTTCCTCAGAAGCACACATTGTAGCAGCCAGGTAACTTGCAAATTTGACTTTGTTTCCAGATAAATAAACACCTATTTATGACTTTGTCCAGAATTATTATAGAAAAGTTTACCAAGCACTTTTTTTTTTGGAGGTAATGAACTACATACCCCATGAAGCATTGCACATGACATAATCAAATCAAAAACATAGTTGTTGATTAGAAGTATAAAAACAATTTTTTAAAGCTTTTTGCAAAATATTTAGATATATACATATACAAGTAGCTTGAGTTTGTAGGGAGGCCAACTTAAACATCACTACCAAGCTCTTTTGCCGCAAATTGCGTTTCAACGGTAGAGACTTCTTTAATTGGTGGATCTCTCTTCAGGATTATGGATAGTGCAGTCCTTCAACTGCTTAAGACTTTTTTTCCAATAGACCATTTTAAGAATTTTTGACCAGAATAACAGTGGCGAAGCTTTTCACAAATAAACAGTATTTGTGAGTCGAGTCTTTATGAAGCTCTGGCTGGGTAAAAGCGCATTAGACGGAGACAAGGCTGTGATTGTGTGTGCGTCAGAAGAGGATAAAAGGGTGTGTAGCACATTTTGTGCAAGAATGCCCCTGATAGCTCAACAGTGGGTGTGTTCTTGTGTGTATACACATGTGCATTGAGCATGTGAACGTATGGTGTGTGTGTGTGTGTGTGTGTGTGTACAAATGTGAGTTTGTGTGCATGCGTGTGTGACTGTAACCCTGCAGGTATGTGGTGTTGAGTGTGTTTTATGGTTTAAGGAGTGTATTGTGAGGGAGTGGGAGGGTTGTGAGGGGGTGGGGTATTGTGAATGTGTGTAAGAATGTGTGTGTGTGTGTGTGTGTGTGTTCAGGTGGACGGGTGTTGGGTGGCTACATCACAGTCGTTCCAACTCCCGCCAGAGCCTCGTTGCCATGACTACAGCAGAACGGAAGCCTCCCTCGATATATCCTATTAGGGCCTTGGCGAGATTTGGAAGGAAAGATACAGAAGGACAGAAAAAGAAAGGTACAGACAGAGATGAACACAAAGTGGGGGGTAAGAGCACTAGTGCAGTACATATATTATCTCCTTATTAGGTAGAACTTTGGTCTGCAAGATGGCATCACAGCTACTTATTCCACTCCTGCGGAGGGAACTGTCTGTAAACGATGCTTCCATTTCCTAATGCTTGTATAATTAGTGATGAAAAAAAAAAAAAAAGGTTTTCCAAGCAATGATTCTTTATGTTAAAAATGGCCAGTGAATCTCTTAAATCTTGAGAAATGTAGCTTGCCAAGTAGACAAGTGTAGCTGTCTACAAAAAATGGATTTAGCCTTTTTCATGTCTCTGTCTCAGAGGGTACGCCCATGTGCTGCTCACATATCGTCTGGTGCATATTGTATACAAAAATGGCAAAATATTTAAAAAAACTGCAAGCTCCACTTAGTTTTTGTTGGTCCGCCGAGAAACAAAGTCAAATTTTCAAGGTACCAGGCTGTATCAATGCACTTTTTCAGGAAGAACTAGTTGCTGAATTGGACAATGTTTGCGAGGTTCATAGCAGTGATTAAACGTTGCATAAAAAAGCGTCTGAATTGGACAATGATTACGAGGTTCATAGTACCAATTAAATGTCACATAAAAAAAAAAAAGAAGAGAACTGTGGTTGGTTGCTTATTATGTCACTCAGGTGGCATCGTCCTGTCTAAGTGGGTGGTTCTTGACCAGAATAAGCTGCAAAGCGGACCAGACCTTCTGCCAATATTCACAAGTCTGCATATCATAAATCGAAGAGACATATTGCAAAACTAATGGTAAAGCATTCACAAAATAAACATAGTAAACAAAGTAAACATTGGCCAAACCTTTGGACAAGCCCTGGCCTTATCTAGAGAGATAGATTCCCCATCTAGAGGAATCCTAGAGGAACCCTAAAACCATTGACACCATTCCCATAACACTGTGACCACACCCCTTTCCAATAATTCTGTTGTCCCCGCCTCCTCCCTTACATGTCTCCTTCCCATGAAGTTAAACTTGCAGACACACATTACACATGACCAAAGCCCACTCACCACCACACACTCCACCTCCTCTGGCTCCAGCTTGATCTGTATGGATGGCATCTCCTCAGCCGGCTCAGAGGTGGCTGCAGTGGAATTCTTCGGACTCGTCTGACACTGCGAATTAGAGAAGGAGAACATTCATGAGCTAATCATCGAGAAGTAGTCTTACCGATGGTGCAGAGAGTTAGCAGAACACTAAACTCCAGATTTACGAAATCAACAACAATTCGCTTTAAGTGACCAGAGATAAAGTCTGCAAAAAATTTGAAATTAAAAAGAACAAGACAGAAAAGTTACTTTGAGGCAAGAGAGAAAGGGAGTTAATGAACATCACCAGACTGAGGGGATGAGAGTGAGAATCTAGTTAGACTTTCTTAAGCTCGAGTTGGGGTGGGGGGCAGAGATATCAGGGAACAAAAGAGAGATGATGATGATTAGCCACAGAGTGGAAATCAAGTACAGGTCAATCAAATGTGGGTAATGTGTGAAGATGGAGGAAGAATTGAAGACAAGGTAAGACATTAAGGATGAGAAACAAAAAAAAACAGTCAAGATATCAGACCTAGACTAGACTTGATACTAAAACTAGTTACCTTTAGGAACTAATTAACAGAGATGGTGAATTCCTACTAGGTTTAAAAACAAAAGATGTAGCATATCCTGTTTCTAACGCTGACCAACTGAAGAAAGAAAGAGCGAGTGAACCAGAAGCAGGGAGTGTTAGCCAGCAATCCTGTTTCTCCTCCCTCTTTCAGCTAAGCAGAGTCACACCCAGTTCTTTAAGAACGAGTAGAGAGAGAGAGGCTAGTCTCTCAGAGTAGACCAGCAGTATTAGCGGAGAGAGAGAGAGAGAGCAATGTGGTATTGCTTAGGCATGGGGGTGGGAGTCTGGAGTCAAGAGACTGCAGCAGATTCCACAAAGAGGTGTGGCCCCCCCATAAGATGGGGTGTGGCCATACTCAATTTGCCCCCCGGTACAGACACACAAAACAAAAACACACGAACAAACATACATTCTGTACTTTAAGCTGCTAATGTTGTCTTAGAAAAACCAGTGTAACCAAATTACCAAGACTGCGGCTGGAGAAAATATAGAATATTCACAATATATTTGGCTGGCAATATAAAATTAGAACACATTGTGAACGCAATTGCAAAGATTTTGATCCACTTTTTATTCGGCCAATAAGCTTCCAAAATATAATGGTGCTTTAGTGCCGAAGATTTCTGAGTAAAGTCAAAATTACAAGAACAAAGTTGTAATATGAAATTAAAGTCATAATATTATGATTTTAAAGTCTGAATGTAATGAGAGCAAAGTCGTAGCATTATGAGAAAAAAATAAATCACAATATTACGAGAAGACTATAAATCTATCAAAAGTCTGAATTTCAGATGGAGCTCCAATTAAAACTGCAGTAGTAAGAATGGTGTTGGATTTGGCAGATTTGATTCATTTCCATTAATCTCTTCAGGTGTCCCGTTTGAAATGAATCAATTCAAAATTCTGAATAATTTTTTTTTTTCACGTCACGACTGGATCATATTGAAGAATGTCCCCAAATGCCATTTTTCAAGTATTAAAATGTAGTAAAACATGCAGGAAAAGGTTTGGTTGAAAAGATAAACACACTTTTAGCCTTTTTACAACACACAAACATCAAGATCTACACAATGATGTATATCGGTGTGAAATCACTGTGTGTGTGTGTGTTTATGTAAAAGCTCCCCCGGGAGCTTGTGCTGTGGGTAGTTCCAGGAATAAAAGAGGGTGGGGTGGGTGTGACCCCAGCCCCTGTATATCCCAGCAGGAAGTTATGGAGAGAGGAGGGGGCTCTCATTACCATGAGAGGCAATGTCAGGGATTAGAGAGAGAAGAAAGTATGAAGTAGAGTGGACAGTATAGATAGAGAATAGAGAAAGAAAAAAGAAAGAATGGGGAAGAGAGGAGAAAAAGAGAGGGAAATGAATGGGGGTGGGGAAGAGGGAACCATCACAATCTGGGTCATGGCGTTTGCTCCCAAGCCCCCGTAGCAAAGAGTCCCCGCCCCAGTGCAGCGTGGGTAGCATGGCTGTCTGGACTGCATAGCTCACCATAGGGCTGGGCGATACATCAAATACCCATGATATAATCGCGATGATTTTGCTGACGATGTAAAATTCAACTATCGTGAATAACGCAATGATTTTAATGAGTCTTTTATTTGGCCATTAAGTTTCATAGAGTGCATCAACAGACTAATTTCACGATCCTTCATGGCTGTATAATTAATCAAAATAACAACAGAATGAAGATATGATCATATGCGATAATTTAACTGGCAAAGGCTGCGATTAAAGACAGATAAACATGGTCTGTGTGCACTTCAGAATGAACCGGTGATGCGCTGATCTGTGTGCATGCGGGGGTGGCTGGGGCTCATGTTTTTAGCACAGTTCACCTCCATTGTGAAGTACTGCAGGTGCAAGCATTTGCGCAATTCCAAATATTAGATACGTTATAAAGTTATTAAACAAATCTACAAACGCGGAACAGTAAAGGAGAATTTGACAGCGGTTCACAAGGTGCGAAACTCATAACTGTCAAAAAAACATTGCACTTTCCGTTTCATAATAAAAGCTGGTGAAGGTGAAATAAACACGACTACTTGAAGTGACAAAATAAAAACCCCAGTTTAGGGTCAAGTAAATAGGACAGAAATATATGAATTTATCTTTAAAAAATATTATCCTGAAAATAATAATTCAATATTATATAATAATAATAATAATAATAATAATAATAAACTTGACTGGGTTCCACAGTAATAATTTAGTACTATGCAATAATCATCTGGTTCCAAACAATAGTAGTTTTTGCACAACTTGTTCATTCACAAAGAAAAATGTTTTAGTAAAAATATATGAAGGTAAATAAAGTTTTTATTAAGCTTCCATGTATGATTGTATGTTAAATATAAGTATAAACATGCAAATCAATGAAAATGATTACATTTTACTCTCCCTTGTGTTAATTTAGGAAAAAAACTGTGGGAAACATGCCTTCATCATTTTTAAATAGATTTTTATTTAATGCCGTTGAAATATTAATTCTACATGGCAACAATGGCTGTTTAGATGAATGATGGTTCCTCTGATTAAAAACAAAAACACACTTATTTCAGAGCAAAAACATAATTATCGAGATATACATCGAATATCGTCGATTTGCAGAAAAATGTCGAGATATAAATTCTTAAGCCATATCGCCCAACCCTAGCTCACCACATACACCCTTCTGTCCATCCCTCCTACTACAAAAAGAGTCATACTCACTGGTACTCATATTTGGAGAGTATTGGAATGCTAAGACAGCTTTTATAGTCTTATCCTAACCTAACAATCCAAACCTAACCCCAACATTACTTACAGTATTTTAAAAAGAGTTCTTCAACTTGGCTACCTACAATTCACTCAACTACTCCAATAAAAGAACAATACCAACATGGCATTATGATTTTGCTAAAAGTCTGTATTTTCTACTTAGTGGGTGATTATCACGAAACCTGTCAAGAAAATGTCTTGAGGCCTGATGTATAAATGTTTATTTTTATAAATCCCGATGTGTGCGATGCCCATTTTGTGCGTACGAAATGTCCCACGCACACATTGGAATTTATAAAAAATAAACGGCGTAAATCTGTACGCACCGTCTGCACACTCTTGACTGTGCATACACACTCTTTTACTGGTGTATTAATTGGCGACAACAATTTGACAAGTAATGAACTGAACAGACTGATTATAAACTCTGGTTTTCTTTTAATAAATCCCATTTCGAATAAAGTATGGATTTCAGCACTCGAATCAAAAATAACTTATCCAGCTAATATTAGGCTATATTATTATTTTACATAACTAATTGAAAGTGCATTCAAATATAAGCTGTTAAATAGGAAATATTGGTAATGGATGCGCTGCTTTTGGAAGACTTTCCCTCGGCATATGGATGGAAAGTATTTTTAATGACAGTGAGGATTTCTTGGCTCATCATATTTTCGATTTGCTAAGGGTATCCGCTTGGAATCATGTTCTATAATAGAAATCAAAGTTCTGGGGTAAAAGACAACATTCAAATAAAGATGATATGTGATGCGCACTTGACTCTGACTGACGTGGAATGGCCTGATCAACAGACATATTCAGTAGTTGAACAGGCCAAAAAAGGTAGTGTTTTACACTACAAAGATATTTTTCTTAATCACTATCTTTGTTTTACTAATGGAAAATTGCACAAGTTAGGTTAGGTTTACGCTTATTACACTAAAAAATAATTACCCAGTGGTGTGAGAATAAGACACTTAAAAAATATAGGCTTATAATAAGATATATTCTAGATATAATAAAATGTAAGTCTTTAATATACAATTATGTTTCTCATGTAAATTGATCTAAAGGATGTTTAGGTATTTTTATTTGTAATAAAAAAATAAAAATAAAAAAACATTAGCAGCAACGTCAGCTCACATGCAACATGAAGCTTCAGTCGGTTTTATCTACTATTTTCCAAGTTTCTCGCACAGTTGAACGCAGAAGTATTACATGTCTGGATGGCAATATGCATATGGTAATTATATGTAGATGAGGTTATGCATAGTTAAAACAAGTGTTGTAAGCGCCATATATAGATATTTCGGGAAGGAGACGTGGGTAATGAAGCACGTGCATGTAAGCCCAATCTTCTGATTTACTGGAACTTTGCGCAGGTTCTGGCGTACGTACGGTTTTATGCATATGAAAACTTTTGTACATATGCAAATCTGACTTTTGGGGGCCTGGGTAGCTCAGTGGTAAAGATGCTGGCTACCACCCCTGGAGTTCACTAGTTCGAATCCCAGGGCGTGCTGAGTGACTCCAGCCAGGTCTCCTAAGCAACCAAATTGGCCCAGTTGCTAGGGAGGGTAGAGTCACATGGGGTAACCTCCTCGTGATCGCTATAATGTGGTTCATTCTCGGTGGGGCGCGTGGCGAGTTGAGCGTGGATGCCACAGTAGGTGGCGTGAAGCCTCCACACGCGCTATGTCTCCGTGGCAACACGCTCAACAAGCCACGTAATAAGATGCGCAGGTTGACGATCTCAGACGCGGAGGCAACTGGGATTCGTCCTCCGCCACCCAGACAGAGGTGAATCACTACGTGACCACGAGGACTTAAAAGCACATTGGGAATTGGCCATTTCCAAATTGGGAGCAAAAAAAAAAAAAAAAAAAACCCTGACTTTTATGCAAAGTATTATACATGAGGCCAGTGTTGAGTGTAATTTGATTACAAAGTAATTAATGTAATCTAATTACTTTTAGGCACAAAAAGTAGTGTAATTTTACATTTTTATAATTAGATTACAGTTACTGGCTTTCAATGAAAGTAATTATTTTTAAGTACATTACTTGGGTTAAAAATATTTCTAAAAATATTATTTATATGTAATACAATTAAAATGTGAATTTACGTTCATTTGTACATGTTTTAGAAAGTAACTTAAAAGTAAAGTAATTAGTAATGTGATTACTTTTTAATGAAGTAATCAAATTAATCTGATTATAATTTCAGAGTAGTAGTTAGTTATTTTTAGGGGATTATTTTATTTTATAATTTACCCAACACTGCATGAGGCCCCATGTCCTTTTTCACTCTAAATTCCAATAAAACAAATACAAAATTAACCTGTATTTTTCATATTGAAAATGAAGCCTGAATTTAGGGCCATTTTTATTTATTTTTTACATTGTGACATTATTTTCATGACAGTTACACACATTTTAAAACCCAATTTTCATTAAAAAAAAAAAAAAAATAAAAGGTCATTATGATATTCTCATTACCACAACATGAAAGAAAAGCTAAATTATTTAAATTGTAAACTATTTAAACATCATTGTAGGTACTCCCTTTCATTTTTGCTGATTTTAACTTCAGAAATAATTGTCTAAAAAGTAAAAGTATCTTATCTTTTTTTATTATAATACAGTAAAAAAAAAAAAAAGACTGCATTACGGTAACAAAAAAACATTTGTACGTACGCGTTACAGTAATGATAATTGGTTGGTAAAATGTGCTTAGTGTCCTGAAAATAATGTCACAATACAAAACATCTTAATGGCCCTAAATGTATGCGTCATTTTCTTTATGCGAAATATAATTTTATATTTTTTTGTTTGGATTTGGGGTTAAATATGGTGGTTTTGGAAGAATCACCCTATGGTATGTGACTGTAAGGTGTTTCCTGTTGGTTTCATAATGCTTAAAGGAAAATAAAACTTACTGTGTACATTACCTTGACCTAAACCTAATTCTATGGGATTGGCAAGAAAACCAACCCTCTCAACACAGTGCCAAGAAATTTTACAAAATTGCTCTCAAATGCAGATGGTGGTCAGGACATATTTAGGAAAAAAATCAAGTTGTTCTTTCCCAATTTCACCTTAGTTTTTCCCCCAAAGCTTTACATAAAAACACCTTGTGACTTTAAATGGATAGTTCATGCAAAAATTTAAATTTGGTCACCATTTCCGCTCACTCATGTTGACAATTTTCATTTTTTTGGGTGAACTACTGTATACCTTTAAGGAAGCCACATCAAAAAATTTGTTTACAGAAACTGTCAGCCATAAAAACCCAACCCTAATGCCATGTCACGTTATATATCTCTTGGGTACTTCCAGAAAAATATCAAGGGCTTCCCAGTCCTGGTAACTCCCAGTTCTCCAAACTTGACCCTCAACTGAGGTAGAACCTTGTTATAAATCATTGCTCTTTAAGGTTTAAGATCGTTCAAAAGGTTGATGGTAGAGGACCATGAGGCTTACTGGAACCAGAAGAGGATAAACTCATAATACATGAGGCCCTGAGAAGGAAGCTGAAGGACTTCAGCTCTGAAGGGCCAAAAGTGTTCAAAGCCGCATGTTGCACAATCATGTAACCCGAGATTGGCTGTTGGCTCATGCTCCATACCACGGCTAGGCCCGACTGGAACCCCCTTGGAGGAGTGGTTGAGAGGGTGCAGCAGGGGTATATGCAGAGAGGTCAGGGAGGTGTGGGTCATTCTCTGAGCAGTGTGAGACAATTTTGCTACCAGCAGGGCCTTCCCTGTTGTTGTGTAGTTGGTTTCTCTGACCGCTGTAAGTACACAAGTAAAACCTTTGGCCAAATTCCAAAGTGCAAGAGCTGCCTCACTCATAGACCTCATCTTTTCTCTTGACGATGGAGGCAGATGGAGGTAGGAGTGAAGTATTTATGAGCAAGAACTAGGCTAGGCAACATATCGAATTTTCACTATATAATTGAGGTGATTTTGCTGGCAATATAAAATTAAGCAATATTGTGAATATCCTGATGATTTCAATGTACTTTTTATTTTGCCACTATTTCCTAAAGAGTGCATCATTCCACCAATTTCACAATCCTTCAAGGCAGGACAATTAATTAACAAGATATGGATATACAGAATCAAGATATGGGCGTTTGCGATTATTAAATCGTAAAAGGTAGTGATTTTAGTAAATGAACAGTGTCTCTGTGCACTTCATAGTGAACAGGTGACACACTGTTCTGTGTGCACGCATGTGCCTTGTGATACGCTATTTCCACAGCGATTGGTGTGTTGTTGGTTCTCACATTCGTGCAATTCCAAATTTGTAGCTGCTATACAAATGTAAAAATACAACAAGAAGGAAGAGATGACCATAATTGTAATGAAGAACATTATAAACTGTCAAATACATACTGCATTTTCAGTTTTCCACCAAAATATAGGCTCCAGGTGCAGGAAATACAACAAAAATATATTAGGACTACAGAATTCAGTTTTATAATAATAAGCGTAACGATCTTCCACAATAATAATTCAGTGTTATATAACATTGACAACTCTGTTCCAAAAAATAAGTGAGTGAAGTTTTAGTTTTTGCAAACCCTGTTCACTTATAAATGTTTAAGGAAATGTATACGCAAGTAATTACTTTTATTAGGGTAGTATGTATTATTCGAATTTTCATTTCTGGGTGAACTATCCCTTTATGCAGCATAATTCAAAATCAATAGATTTCAGTCATGATTTATTTAATCCAAGAGTGAAAGTGTCAAATAACAGGGTGCTTACTGAGATTAAGAGAGTAGTTTCAGATGGTCATGTGATCCTAACATGGCAGCCCCCATGAGGGGACCCTCTCCATGTAGAATAAAACAGCTTTAATAAGTCTACATCTTAGGGCTAAATGATTAATCAAAATAAAATTGAAATCGCGATATGATGTACTACGATTATCAAACCTCAAAGGCTGCGATTTAATGAAATAAATAGTCTGTACACGCTGCTCGCTGTGCTTACTGTATGTACGCATCTGTTTTCTGTAGTGTATACTCAAAGCACATGTAAGGCCAATGAGCTGAGCAGGTTAAAATTTACAGTGCTCTAGATCCAATAATTGTGCATTAGTGTAATTCCAAATATGCTTGGCCACTAAAACTGAAACATGTCATTTGTTTATAGAAAACCTCTTGGGAACTTAAGGAAAAATATCAGATGTGAAGTTTTTAGTAAAAATATATGTAAGTAAATAATGATTTTTATTAGGTTAGTATGTATTACTGTATACTGGTGCATATAAATAAATATGATTAAATATAATTCTTCCATGTGTTCATAGACAAGCCTTGATTATGTTTAACTACATTTAGATTTTGTGCATTAAACATTTTGAATCTAATGAAACAATGTTTGTACGAATTAATGGTTCCTCATAAAACAAAGATATATAAATTATTGATCGGGACGTTATTTTATCAATATATTTTTGAGGCATCGATATATCCAAATTAGCCGGCATTTAAATGAGAAGCCCAATTAGTGTACTTTCCAACTCAGTTGGCCTCTGTTTAACAGTCTAGCATAATAGCGTTGGGAGACCACAAGAGGACGATATACCATTTACTGAAGCCGGTTCCAAAAACAAGATGTATTGTTGTCAATGAAGTTGTACTAATTGAGAAAGACAAGTGTGAACATGATTCAAACATGAAATTTGTGAAATCACAAGTCCAACAGGACATGTATCAACAATATGTCCACGTTTTTGTTCTCAATGAGAAATAAAATACTTTTTTCCCAATAATGAAAAGTGAGAAACTGGTATCAAAGTCAAACAATATGTGGATATGGCACAACCACTATCTCCCAACATTGTATTCCAACGTAATATCAGTGCCACAAATCGTGTTATTTTAGATACTCACCCAACCAGACCTTGCGCAATGTGCATCCAAAAAAAACTTATTAAAATCTCAATCAATCAGTCTTGACATTATCTAACTACAGCAACTCCTGTTTCAGGTTTAGCACTCTGGCCTAAATTTAGTACACATGTAAGCACAGAGAATAAATAGAGGGGCAAAGAGCTGTCTTAGCCTACTCAGCACATAAACAAGCATTCACACACATTGGCCTAAAGACTAGCTATATAAGTCCAGACAGGAAAAAAAAACATCATGTGAGATCAGCTTTCTTCATCTCCTACAGAGTAAACAGAGGAGACTGTGACAGAGGAAGCTAATGTGAGATCCGCTTTTCTGACATGTTGTATAGCAAAGCTACAGAAAACAAAGGTACTGATGTGGGATAGGGTCTTCCAGGATCTTCCTCACTGGACTGCCTGATTTTTACGATCCTTTATGATTTTTGGTTGCCAGACTGTACGATACAAATCGTAGCCAAGACTTTGGTCCCAACAGTCCTGATTGACATCGCTGACTGGGTGTTTTATCCCATCTGGCCATCGTAGAAACAGTCACACTGCATGACTGTATAGCAGACAGTTTCTGACACTGCCAGAATTTTGTTGGAGGCCAAGATTCATCGGTAAGTAATAGACTGTGGGTGAACGTCACACTAAGTGATCAAAGACTACCGACTCTGCCCTAGAACAAGAGAAACATTTTAAAATCTCTAAAATTTGTCTCAGATGACAAAATCATGGCAACAATCATAAAGTGTGAATCCGGCTTTCGGTCTTTCTGTTATAACCTGGCATATACCCTGATGCGTGTAGTCAAGTGCACTTCAGGAATGTTAAAGAGATGATTCAGGTGTCTGGATCACAGTAGTTGGGTGAAGCTCTAGTCCCAACAGAGTGTCAGATCACGGTGGTCTGCTGCATCCTCCACTATATACTGTAGTGCTCAGAATCGGCTCCCAAGATCAGAACTGCATGCGCAAAGTGCGTTCAGTAGAAATTTTGTGGCCGCGTTTACGCCGTTGCCTGATCTGCGTAATTCCTTTCGTGAATCGGGAGCTAAATCAGCGCAGCAAATAACCAGTGCTTTTAACGGGTGAAATTAATTCTTAGTGAAATTGTCTAAGCTTTGATTTTTACTAAGCTCCACCAACATATAAAGAGCTACACATAGATGGTCCTGGTCATAATTTTTAAAAATGGATTAATTGCAAATTTTTCTACTTATTTACTGTAAGTATTGCATGCTGTTAAATAAGTTGCGACATGGGGGTGAACTCATCCAAGCTCCAAGTAGTAACTGACTGAAAAGTAAACTTGCTTTGCTTTTCTCAGAGCCGCTACATTAAATCTCATGCACTGCCAAATAAAGCCAGCATCACACTAGCAGACTCCAAACTCATTTTTGGCCGAGGATGTCACACTTGCCGACCATTTTGTTGAGATCTCACTCTTTAGTCGGAGGTATGTCACACTCAATGTAACTCTCTCGGATTCTCTGTCACGTGGAGGTCACAGAAATAACAACAGGTGTACCAAGTGAACAAACAATTGTAATAGAGTGATTCTTGGAGTAACTTAACCTTGAATGTGTGTGATTGTATATTTATCCACTCCAGGCTTGCTGTAGAAAGTGTATGAAAATGTACAGATACGCATGACGTCTTGTCAGTTCTTCAGTAAAAGAAGCAGCTCTTTGGTCACTTAAGGAGAACACAAAAGCCCGGCCCAGCAACAGAATTTTTTTTTTTTTTTACCATTTTGATGTGCTTTTCCAGGTGCTGAAACCATTAAATCAGCATTAATCCTGACGATCAAGGGATTAACGACCTCTCAATGGCAGATGCTAATGCACAATCCATCTCTCACCTGTTGACCGGAAAAATCCAAGTAGGTATAGCCAGGGACCAAAATGTACTTTTTAGCCCACCAGCCAAGGTGGCTGGTAGATGAAAAAAATGTTTTACCAGCCAGTCAGATTTTTTTTGCTGGTCAATCTTTTTAATTATTTTTTTAGTGCATTTTACAAGTGGATTTTACAGACATGAGGGACAAATAAACAATACTGTAAGCATGTTTAAAATTAAACTGCTTTTTTAAAGAATTGTATTGTTTTATTTATTTATGAAATATTTAATTGCCAGACAGTCCAATTTGAATTCTTTTTCAGATTATTTCCTTATTACAACAAACCTAAATTTGTATTTTAAACTGCATGTTGTCATATGAACAACCAATAAGTAACGCTCATGAGTCTCCTGAGCCTTAAAGGAATAGTTCACCCAAAATTTTATATTATTCACTTACCCTGATGCCATCCCAGATGTGTATGTCTTTCTTCAGCAGAACACAAATAAAGATTTTTAGAAGAAGATAGAGCTCTATTAGGTCCTTATAATGCAAGTAAATGGGTGCCAATACTTTGACAGTCCAAAAGTCACATTGAGGCAGCATAGAAGTAATCCACACGACTCTAGTCGATCAGTGAATATCTTCTGAAGCAAATCAATAGGTTTATGTAAGAAATAAGTCAATAATTAAAACATTTTTAACTTTAAATCGGCACTTCCGTCCAGGGCTCTGATGCTGTTTGAAATGGCCAAACTCTCGCGTGACATTCACTGTAAATAAGCGCCGCTTCCGAATTCTCGTGTGAACTCGCCAACGTGCCAACGTCACATGATGCTACGTGATGCGTCAACTGCTGGCAGGAAGTGTTTTTTTTTTTTTTTATTTATCCCCTTTTCTCCCAATATGGAATGCCCAATTCCCACTAATTAGTAGGTCCTTGTGGTGGAGCGGTTATTCACCTCAATTCGGGCAGAGGACAAGTCTCAGTTGCCTCCGCTTCTGAGACCGTCAATCCACACATCTCATCACGTGGCTCGTTGTGCATGACACCGCGGATAGTCACAGCACGTGGAGGCTCATGCTACTCTCCGCGATCCACGCACAACTTACCACGTGCCCCACTGAGAGCGAGAACCCCTAATCGCGACACGAGGAGGTTACCCCATGTGACTCTACCCTCCCTAGCAACTGGGCCAATTTGGTTGCTTAGGAGACCTTGCTGGAGTCACTCAGCACGCCCTGGATTCAAACTCACGACTCCAGGGGTGGTAGTCAGCGTCAATACTCGCTGAGCTACACAGGCCCCCCTGCAGTTAGCGCTTTTTAACATTTTAATTAATTTATTTTTTACACAAACATATCAATTTGCTTTAGAAGACATTCATTGATCAACTGGAGTCGCATGGATTACTTTTATGCTGCCTAAGTGCCTAAATGTGACTTTTGGAACGTCAATGTATTGGCACCCGTTTACTTGCATTATAAGGACCAGACAGAACTCTATCTTCTTCTAAAAATCTTTATTTGTGTTCTGCTGAAAAAAGACAGTCATACACATCTGGAAAGGCATCAGGGTAAGTGAATAATTAGATAATTTTCATTTTTGGGTGAACTATTCCTTTAAGTACACATAACACAGTAACAGTTCTTGGTTTATTTGGAGTGAGTTAATTCAGTCAGCTCCAACCGATTCTTTGATTCACTAAAAAGAGCTGGCTCAAAAGAATACTTTCTTTGGGAATCAGACTACACTGTCACATGTTATGTCTCGTGCTGTAGATTCAAAAGAACCGACTCAAAGGAGCCATTTGATTGGGAATCAGTCTACACTGGTAGAGCTTTATGTCTGCGCTGAAGATACACCAGAAGCAGTGAGGGTTGATGCGGCGCTTAATGATAGTACAGTATACACTGAGTATTTTATTCCGGTTTTCTGTCCGTGTCGCTGGAAGAATGCACGTTCAAGAACAGTTGTCGTGAAAATCATTCGGTTCCTGTGTGATAATGCAATCATTACCAGAGAATTTGTATGTGTGGTGGGTTGGTGTGTTATGAAAACTTACTCGCACATCCACTGGAAATCCAAAAACGGTCTTCCCTTCACCCCGATCGCATGAACACTCCTGAACATTGCCATGATCTTACTTCTAGATTTACAGCTAACCGAGACTATTGATGAGCAGCATTGCTAGCTAATGAGAGCCGTTCTATGTAAACACCTGCAACATTACTGCTCGTAGGTGTACAGAGCCCCCTTGAGGACAAAACTGAAACATGTTACATTATTTACAATCACCCACCAGAATGGTGTGTGACACTGTGATATTCACTAGCCAAATAGAAAATTTACTAGCACTTGGTGCATGGCGGGTATTAATTTCAGACCCTGGGTATAGCTGCAGATCGGAGACCTGCAAATGGGGGGTGGAATCTCAGAAAGAGGGCAGTTTTACTCGAGAAGGGGGCAGGGTTACTCCAAAAGGGGGTGTCACTTCCACTAACAGTTAAGGTTAAGGGTTAGGGGCTCCCTATATCTTTAATGGTGGTTTGGAGCTCCTACCCCTTTTTGGAGCACTGCATGCAGCTTTACTCTTCTCGAAAAATCGGCTAGTGTGATGCTGGCTTAAAGGATAGTTCACCCAAAAAAAAATGTAATTCTCTCATCATTTACTCATACCATCGCAGATGTGTATTACTTTCTTCTGCATAACACAGACGAAGATTTTTAGAAGAATGTCTTAGATCTGTAGGTCCATACAATGCAAGTGAATAGGGTCCAAAACTGCACATAAAACAGCATAAAAGTAATCCATAAGACTCCAGTGGTTTAATCAATGTCTTCTGAAGCGATCTAATCTGTTCTGGGATAGAACAGACCAAAATGTAACTAAATTTTCACTATAAATCTTGACATCTGCAGTCTCCTTAGCAATCATGATTTCAAGCTTGATTAAACTCGCAAGTGCCATCTAGCGCTCTGCGAATGCATCAAGCACTAGGAAGTGTAACCGAGCTTGAAATCATGATCGTGCCTAGATACTGCAATTGCAAGATTTACAGTGAAAAAGGAATTACATTTTGGTCTGTTTTCACCCAAAACCAAATGGATCGCTTCAGAAGACATGAATTAAACCATTGGAGTCGTATAGATTACTTTTATGCTGACTTTATCTCCTTTTTGAGGCTTGAAAGTGTTGGACCCCATTCACTTGCATTGTATGGACCTACATATTCTTCTAAAAATCTTCGTTTGTGTTCTGCCAAATAAAGAAAGTCTTAAACATCTGGGATGGCATGAGCGTGAGTAAATGATGAGAGAATTTTCATTTTTGGGTGAAATATTCCTTTAAATGTGTTCAAAGGCTAGCTACTAAAACAAATAAGACACTTCACACAGGAAGACAGCCTTTGCAACACTTGGGGGGTAATGCTCTTTTGTAAAGAAAATAAGCTCTTGGTTGTGTATGTATGTGTGGGTCTGTGTGTATGTTTATGTTTGCCACTGCTTTTTAAATATGTCAGAACAGTGTAATTTTAATGCAGTCTGTTTGGGCCTGGGGCACATCTTGTTCTGTGTACCAGCCAGTGCTGTCACTGCGTCCCTCCATGTAATCAACTCATTGGTCCAAGAGCGAAAGAGAAAGAAAAAGACACAGTAAGAGAGAGAAAATGGAGAAGGGGAGGATACACATGTAAGGTCACAGCTTTGAGGGGGCTGTGGTGCAAGGACTCTGTCCTTACCTTATGGATCTTTCAGTTAGTCTCTTAAAAGGTACAACACCTCCTTTTGGTCAAAGATCTACCAGAGTTCCAGACTATTTATCCTTACTTATTTGTATCCTTACAAAAACATACTGCAGCATTACCATACTACAGTGAAAGTATCAGATGGTAAAGCTGTGCTTTGTCTTGTCTAGATATTAGTCTTGTGTAGCCAGACTTTTAACTACTACATAAAGTGTGGGCCACTTTGCAGATTATTCTTAACAAGAAGCACCAACATAGACAGTAAGAGACATGCATCACAGCCAATCAGTTTGTTTTGTTTTTACATGCCATTTAGGTGCGGGTTTATCTGAAATAGAACGTACTACAATAACAGACCGGCATGGAATAAATACATGCGAAATACGATCACAAATTCATTGTAAGGTTTCTCTAAGTCTGTGTTGCCCCAAAGCTGAATCTATGCATTCTGGTCCTAAGTGAAGTCTCTCCTCTTTGCTACCTCCACTCTACCAGCTCCGCCCTTCCTCTTCAGAGAGATGTGACCGACAGAGCAGTGTCACCCTCACACACAAAAGTCATGCTGGAACAAAAGGGCTATGCGAGACATGCTGGGCAGGCAGCTCTGCCTCAGAGTCTCTGCTGAGAGTGCGAAGTAAGAGGAAGTGAGCAGCCTCACAGAGAAAAGCGGAACGTGAGAGTTTTTTGAGGTGAGAGTTGAGGATGAAACAAAAACGGGAATCACTTGAAAAGGTCATATGGGCCCAGTGAGTGACTGTAGCAGGTCACACAGATAGAAGAGGGACACAGGACCTAAACGTACAAACTACTAGGGCTGTGTCGATACAATCAAATATCGATATCGCAATACTTTTTCTCACGATATTGTATCAATACTTAGATCCATGTATTGTGATATATTCAGTGCAGTCAGTGACGCTTCTATGAGGCACGAAAGAGACTGAAACCGATCCAGCAGGATTCACGGTTTCTCTCACGGACATGCTGGACCTTTCTCACGTGTTTGGATCTAGGGTCGGGCAAAAATATTGATTTTCTACTTAATTTTCATTTGTACTATCCCAGTGTCGATTCTTAAAATGCCAAGATTGCCGTTTCTTTCTATCTACAATCCCCAACAATCAGATGCGCGTAAATACTTCTACATATCTAAGTAAATACTAGTAAATAGTACAAATTAGGCATGTAAACAACAAATATGTTACAATATACTGTATATATGCAATATAATATATTCAATTTCAATACATTATGTAAAACATGGACTATATAAAAAAAAGCTAAAATATCAGCAAAATGATGAAAAACTAATGATAAAATATATATTTTTAAATTGATATGTCCGTAATTTAACAAGATAGAAGGTCCCCTGTATAATAAAGGCATTAGCTGAATATAATTTCATTTGTACTGTATGCAAGCAAAATGGACATTATAACTGAAATATACCCAAATTAATTGAAAGGCAAAATCGATACCCAGCCCTTCAAACTATGCACAATAATTATGGAAGGTAAAATATTTTATGATCTTATATTCTCTTGGAGTCTTGTTTAATTTTCTTTATTTTCAATCCCTATAGTTTAATGTCATCAAAGCCTAACTTCTAGAGAAAATCAGATTATATTTACACCTCGTTTCTGGTTGACGTTTCAAACTCAAGCTGTGGCTCCGGCACAACTCTGTGAATGTACTTGAGTGGCCCAGCCAGAGCCCAGACTTGAACCCGTTTGAACATCTCAAAACAAACTTCTTTCACGTTGTCATTCTTGTCACGTAGTCTCCCAGTTCCTGCCGCTGAAAAACATCCCCACAGCATGATGCTGCCACCACCATGCTTCACTGTAGGGATGGTCTTGGCCAGGTGATGAGCGGTGCCTGGTTTCCTCCAGACATGACACTTGCCATTCAGGCCAAAGAGTTCAATCTTTGTTTCATCAGACCAGAGAATTTTGTTTCTCATGGTCTGAGAGTCCTTCAGGTGCCTTTTGGCAAACTCCAGGCAGGCTGTCATGTGCATTTTACTGAGGAGTGGCTTCCGTCTGGCCACTCTACCATACAGGCCTGATTGGTGGAGTGCTGCAGAGATGGTTGTTCTTCTGAAAGGTCCTCCTCTCTCCACAGAGAAACGCTGGAGCTCTGTCAGAGTGACCATCGGGTTCTTGGTCACCTCCCTGACTAAGGCCCTTCTCCCCCCGATCGCTCAGTTTGGCCGGACGGCCAGCTCTAGGAAGAGTCCTGGTGGTTCCAAACTTCTTCCATTTACGGATGGAGGCCACTGTGCTCATTGGGATCTTCAATGCTACAGACATTTTTCTGTACCCTTCCTCAGATTTGTGCCTCGATACAATCCTGTCTCGGAGGTCTTCAGACAATTCCTTGGACTTCATGGCTTGGTTTGTGCTCTGACATGCACTGTTAACTGTGGGACCTTATATAGACAGGTGTGTGCCATTCCAAATCATGTCCAATCAACTGAATTTACCACAGGTGGACTCCAATCAAGTTGTAGAAACATCTCAAGGATGATCGTGGAAACAGGATGCACCTGAGCTCAATTTTGAGTGTCATGGCAAAGGCTGTGAATACTTATGAACGTGATTTTTTTGGTTTTTTATTTTTAATAAATTTGCAAAGATTTCAAACAAACTTCTTTCACGTTGTCATTATGGGGTATTGTTTGTAGAATTTTGAGGAAAATAATGAATTTAATCCATTTTGGAATAAGGCTGTAACATAACAAAATGTGGAAAAAGTGAAGCGCTGTGAATACTTTCCGGATGCACTGTATTTCAACTTTGCAAGGAAAGTACCACCTCAGGAGCAGGTACTAAAAAGGTTCCTGGTTTGGTTCAGTGGAACTAGTTTATGTGCTGAAAAAAGAATGAGAACCTGAAAAAGTTCCAGGAATTAGGAAAAGTTCCTGCAGTGAAAAAAACAGCTAACATTAGTCTCAGACACCATTCACTTTCATTGCATTTTTTCCCCCATAAAATGAATGTAAATGATGACTGAGGCTGTCAGTCCCTAACATTCTGCCTAATGAGCTCCAAAAAAGAAAAAGCACGATAAAAGTAGTCCAAACGACTCGTGCAATATATAATTCACTGACTGAAAAATTAAGTCATTATTCACTGATAATCAACCCCCCCCCCCCCCCCATTCAAATTCAGATTTTAAAAAACGGCACCTTGGCACATTGCATCACTGTAGGGGCAGTGGAGGCTCTGGGTTACTGATCAAAAGATCAGGGGTTGAGCAAGGCCCTTGACCCTATCTGCTCCAGGGGCGCCATATCATGGCTGACCCTGCACTCTGACCCCAGTTTAGCTGGGAATATGTGAAAAAAAGAATTTCACTGTGTATGTGCAAATGTATAATGTGTGATAAATAAAATAAAATTATAAAAAAATTAAATTATAGGTTTGAAGACATTGCCTAAACACCAATGGTCCTTTGTGTCCTATCTGAACATTGTGGCATTTCAAAATTGCAGAATGGAAAATTACATATAAAGCTGCAGCAAAGGGGAAGATTTTCAGTGAATAACGTCTTAAATTAGGGCTGCACAATTATGATATTTGATATTGTATTTGCGATTAATTTCGATTCATAGATTTTTCATTAAAATACTTATTTTGAGTGGATCAACTCCATGCTGTTTTCTTTGTTGACTACACATCCAACACATGCTGAGAACAATGCTCCTGAATTACTTAATTGCCGTCTTAAACATTAATAAATCAAGACTAGTTGCCTAAATGGTCAAATTCAGCATAACAAACAAAGCTATTTTGAATAAATTATACACAGGTGCAAGCAACGGATATGTTGCAATAATCAACCGCCACACAAACACACATTATATAAAAAAATATTAGAAAATTAAATAGTGACACAACATACACGATCAGCCACAACATTAAAACCACCTGCCTAACATTGTGTAGGTCCCCCTAATGCCGCCAAAACAGCGCCAACCTGCATCTCAGAATAGCATTCGGAGATGATATTCTTCTCACCACAATTGTACAGAGTGGTTATCTGAGTTACCGTAGACTTTGTCAGTTCAAACCAGCCTGCCAATTCTCTGCTGACCTCTCTCATCAACAAGGCATTTCTGTCCACAGAACTGCCCCACACTGGATGTTTTTTGTTTTTGGCACCATTCTGAGAAATTCTAGGGACAGATGAGCTGGTTTGAGTATTTCTGTAACTACTGATCTCCTCGGAATGCAGCATTTGGGTTTGGAACAACATAAGAGTGAGGAAATAACTACAGAATTTTCATTTGTGGGTGATCTGTCCCTTTAAGAATACCAACAGCCACAGCTGGCAGTCTTTGTGTACTTACTGCAGATAAATTCTAACACGAAGTAAAACACACACTTAGGACTTTCTCTTCATGTTTGGCATGCTCACCATAGCAGTGAACTCCCTCTTATCTCACCACACCCTTCTGACGCAAACTCTGCTGTTACTTCCCATAGCCCTCCTAAAACATACACACACAATAGTCCTAGCATCCTCATTCCTTTACCCCGATTTCATTTACTTAAAGAAAAGGCCTGCCCTGCCTATAGTTTCTTCATATGATAGCTTGGTGAAATGAGGGTTCTTGTGATGCAAACCTCAACATTTCACCTCTTGTCTTTGAGCCAAATTAGCACCCAAGACTGGAAGAAAGAACTTTTTTCTCTTCCAAAAAGGCAGCTCATCTCTGCTGCAAAGCTGCATTGACATAGAGAAACAAAGAGCGAGAGCCGGAGAGAGCTGGTGATGTCAACTTTAGAGGTAATGGGGCAGGCTGCTATTCCCAGAGCACATACCTGAGTGGATAATCTATACTTCCATTTCCCTGGAAGAATGTGGTTGAGAAACAAATTTTACGCCTCTCTCTTTATAATTAAGCTACAGTACAAGGCTAATGCAAATGTCTATCATTTGCATGTGTTTAGACGGGGGCAACACAAAGGTTTGTATCTAGTTTTCCAAATCACATAATTTCACATCCTGAGCAATGGGCTTGCATGCTGTTTCCAACATCAATACACTCACATTCAGACACACCCTCCCCACCCTGAGCACCCCACCCCCCTCCACCTCCGCTCCCTCTTTTTCATTGCAGACAGTTTGGCAGAACTGCAGGGGTTGCTATGGGTACGGGATTCTTTCCCTGGTTAATGATTGTGCCGCAATGGTAGGGGGTCATTCTGTCACATTGCCTCTAATCTGGGGAGACACGGACAATGTCCTTACAGCCCCGTACCACACACAAACACACTCAATCCAAAGCTCCAGAGCCCCCACCCATCCAAAACCTCACCCGCACCCATTCCAATTTAAAGCTGCACTATATAAGATTTTTTGGTTAAAAATGAACAAACTGCCATTATTGAATGAGTTAATCAACAATCAGTGTTCAAAACAATGTCCTTACCTGACCCCAATTCACTACGGTAAGCCTATAAAAATCATTAGTATTTTGAGCTGTCAGGTTTGATTTGGTGCGAAATCACTGGCTTATGACGTTCATCCTTGTGTCATTACATTATGTCCGCACACACAGGAAAGAAGTGCCGCCTGTCTTATGTTCTGGCTGGAGAAACTAACTAAACTGTTCAACTCAGTCAGTCACACTCTTACAGTTCAGGACAGCATCGTTGCAGTCTAAATGGATGTTTATCTGTTATCAGTTTGGCGAAGTTGTTTACCTGCTATAATGCTTGGATATGTTGTCTGGTAGGGTTGCTGAAGCTAATATTGCTTGTCATGCTTGTATATAGTATACTATATTGTGGTCGACCGATATATCGCCGATATTCTGACTTTTTAAATTATCGGCTTATACATTTTCTGTTTGACCAATTTTTTTCTTGAGGGCGCAGAAAATCACCTGCTTGCATGTGAAGCGACTGAGACAGGTAAACGACCAGTCGCGGTTTGTTTTGTTGTTATGTGCCATTGTGTTACTACAATAATAGACCGGTGTGCAACACGGTGTCATTTAAACGATACGCATATCAGAGCCGCGGCAGACGTGTTTGAGCTCATAATGTTAGAGTGCTCGCCTGTTTCATTCTCCCTCTCTCTCCTCAACAGTTCCCTGTAACTTTTAACTTTCCTTTCTAATGATAAAAGGCAAATATCAATAAAACTTCTTTTATATACCATCTGCAAATTTTTTAAACAGATGTAATAAACCAACCTCACACAACTTCAGCAGATCCAGCAAACTGTGGAGCGCTCTTTAATTTATCTCTAAAGCACGTATTCTAACAGCCTCTCCTCCGCAGTTCCATGTAACTTTTAACTTTCTTTTCTAATGACAAAAGGCAAATATCAATAAAACTTCTATTATATACCATCTGCAAATATGCAGATATCTCGTTTAAACAGATGTAATTCACAAACCTCACGAAAATCCAGCATTTTCTTCCCGTCGAGCGCTCATTTAATATCTTCCTCTGAAGATATTTGATTCCCCAGAATCAAAACTTCAGGATCAGGATCAAAAGTTCCTCTGATTCACAAATCATGATGGTCAGTCCATGAGTGATCCAGGCCATTTAAACTGTCAGGAGACTGCTGCTCACGCTGGATCCACATGAGAATGTGAGTGCAACCAAAGTCTTTCTTGCAAGTCAGTCCACTGTCGGCCATGTTTGGAATGCTCTTGGGAGGCCATTTCCAGTCATGACAGTGCAGCTCATATCTACTTGAATGGGGAAAGACCGAAATCTCCAAAACAGTTCGGTTGGTCAAGATTACGATCAAAGAACATATTTCAAATCAGCAGCAAAATCTGACAACACTGGTCTCATAAATGATGGATCTTTACTTCAGATTACTCTTTTAAAAAAAAAAAAAAAAAAACGCAATTTTCCCAGCTTTTATAGCTAATGCACATGCATGTTCTCGAGTTTATTGACAGGCTATGTCTGTATCTAACAAGTGATTGACTCTTTTAACTGTAAGGTGGGACTTCCTATCTACATCCACTGACCATTGGCTGCAGTTGGGTGTCCTAATTTCTCCCATTCATTGTAATAGAAGTGGCCCGTCTCTGCTAAATAATCTCTGGTGCAACTTCAAGGTAAAAGCGCTTCACGTGTGCTATAAGTAAATGTCTTATTCACTATGCACTGCATATACAATTGTTTGATTCTGCATTTTTTGAGAAAATATGATTGCTAACGTGGACATTCCATGCATGGTTGCTGGACTACTGTGTGTACTGTTATTTCTTTCTTCCTAATATATATTTCTTCATGTGCAAATAAATTACTACAATTTTATTACCATTTAAAATACAATATTTTTTTTAGATTCTTTTTACAAAGTTAAAGTTTTGTGTGAAATTGAGTAAATATAGTGCTAAATAGCAGTTTATTTATTTCTTTAGCAGTTTTATGTTTGTTATTTACTATATTAAATTGTGTTATATATCTGCATTGCATCGGCCTATCGACCACCCTGCTCTCTGGATATCGGCACCGGCCATTAAAAAACCCATATCGGTCGACCACTAATAAAAATAAAGTCTTCTATTGAACTTGTATCAGCCATATCACGAGTTTAACCGCTTAAATTGAAAATTATAGTACAATTCAAACATTAATAGTAGATAAAACACTTGAATCACATTAACTTTAATCAATATACTTTACTTCCTTAACCCACATAACACTGCCCATTTAACCTCTCTCATTTTCCGTCCAATCAGTACACTGGTGTCTCACATCCTCGGACTCTGTTCTTTCTCTGACACAGAGTCCTCCTCGGGCAGCTCCCACAAAGTAAACGCAAAAAGAGCTTCATTGTATCGGTTTGCTTCTTCCGCCACCGATAACACTCTCAACGCACATAGACCCGACATATACAGCTTCTAAAAAAAAAAGTCCAAAACATTCTTAGGGATTCAGGTGAACTTTATATGTCTTAAAGTTAATATGAAATCAAAATGAACCCTATTTACCTTCTTAAGGCACCTAAAAGTCAGAGAAAGCTGCGACTGCATTGATTTCGATGGGGACAATGCGTCAGAAGGACGGAGAGGGAAAACGCAAGGGTTTGTGACAGGGGAGCTCCATCACGTGAACAAAAGTTGAGAACATTTGAACTTTTAACACAACACACTCTGACGTAGGCATTTGTTGATCAATGAGGATTGCTCAGAGAAGTGATTCCAGCTGCGCTTGGAAATCTAATTCGCTGTATGCCCGCTTGAATCCACACCCTCTAAATAAAGCTTACACATTCTAAATAGTCTAAAATTTATATATCTGGCAACTGGCTGGTTAATGTTTAGATTTCACTCACCAGTAATTGTGTAGTATAGTGGTATTCAGCAAAGATCTTTACTCGATGAGCTACCTAGGCCCCAAAAATATATATTTTGTTAATCACACATAGGACAGATGAGATAAAGACGCTTGAGTCTCTCTCGTTAAAATACGCTCATTTACACTGTCAAATTAATATTTTCGTAATATACCTAGTTAGAAAGTCCCCTGTATAATTAATAGCATTAGCTGGGAGAGAATTTATTTTATATGTAAGCAAAAGGGACATAATAATGGAAATATACACAAATGAATTGATTCGAATTGAGAGCTTGTGATTCTGATTCGAATCTGGAGACCTGTATCAATACCCAGCCCTACCAGCAACATTGTTTCTTGATGTTGCAAGTCCTTGTACGGTATGTCGCTACTAGGTGTTCCTACTGCTGCCGCTCTAACATTATTGGTGATCACAGATGAGACTGCCGGTAAAATTAAGATATCATTCTAATTTGATAAGACATCAGTTTTCTTGCCACTAAAAATCAACATTCTGCAGGGTAGAGTGTTTTTATATAAAATGCAGCAGTGCTCATTGCATCATATCATTAACAAGAAGAACAATCTATCAATGCATGAATCAAACTCATTCAGATTGCAGACAATTTCTTACACGCAACATTTTTCGCTCACAGTAACTTAACTTCTCCTGCGTCTTGTCTGAATTTGGTTCCAGTATCTCACAGGAGATGGATGATGTTAGCTCCACTGACATCACTCTCATTGGTAGACACACCCGAAGGCCACTCGTCATCTGTATAAAGTTAAACTTCTCTCAACTTTGTTGTGTCGCTCGCCATGCCCACATCTTGTCGCCAGCAGTTGCTGCAGCTCGTGTTGCCAGAAATCGCTCTGCTCTCTTTGTCACTGTGACTGGGCCATTATAAATCCCATTAAATCGCTTATGACGTTCAGTTTCCTGCGTTGACGCATATCCTATTGAAACAGGAAGTTGGGACGGGACATATCAAAGGGCTAGTCCGTTTTGCTAAATAGTAATTTGCTACTTGCCGAGAATAATGATTTGCTATTTGCTATTGATAGTCAGAAGTACGCCATATTAAGGTGCCGGACATTCGCATTTGGGCTGGTTATCGACACCGATTTCCTATTTTGATTTAATTCCGATTGATAAGCTCTCGATACATTCCGGATATTTTTTTAATTAGATTCTGATTTATTTGGGTATATTTCAGTTATATTGTCCATTTTGCTTAAATATGATAGAAATTCTGTCTAATATGTAAATTTGAACAGTGAACCTTCTTGGTACATTATGAAAATATTAATTTAAAACATTAACAACAGGGCTCAAACTATGCTATTCAATTTCTATTTATTTAACAGATATAATAATCAACACATTCAAAACTGAAGAAAAGGACTTTGGGATTTTAAGAATCAGTATTGAGATATTGTTGTTTAAATGAAGATCGGCATTTATCATTTAAAAATAATATATATATATATATATATATATATATATATATATATATATATATATATATATATATTTTTTTTTTTTTTTTTTACCCATGCATATAGTAGTGTGTTGTCTTCTTGAGCATCAATGAATGTTTGCACCTTGTGTAATAGTTGTGTACAAGTTTGATTTACATATATATATATATATATATATAATTATTTAAATTGGTTTTAAAATATTGCCATAGTCTTGCTTTACTGTTACCGAATGGCCCAGACACAGAGACTACAAGTGTGCAAATTGAATGAAATCCCAGATGCAGTTTATTGTGCTTCTCCAAATTCAATCAATAATTATCAGAAGGAAAGAAAACTGGTACACAATATGGGACTTTTAATTATAAAGAAGCCGAAATACACAATGGGACTCTTATCAGTGATGGCTGATTCGCTGAGAATGTGAATCTGATTCAATCTTCTAACCTGAGCTCCTGAGTTCAAACCCTCAGTTCTTTTCGGGTGATTCATGAAAAAGACCCGGTTCAAAAGAGTCATTTGTTCACGACTTTCTCGCGCTGGGTTTGTTGTTGCGTGCACTGCAGCGAGCTCCTCGGAAACAGAACGGGTGAAAAGCGGCTTGAGACACACTGGTTCGCGCCCTAAAGGTGTATTCAATAACTCACAAGATATCTGACGAAACCGCATATGAACGCACACAACCCGACCGTCGCCAATGGCGACTTGATTTTAAATTATTGTCGCAATCAATTATTTTTGGTCAAATCTGTGACCATTTTTGCAACCATTTCACAGTCTGGTGCCCTGTAAAACAATTTTCTTTTGAATATAACCGAATATCCTGTTTCACTCAGAAATAAATCATTAAGTAGGGCTGCAAAATTAATCGAAATAAAATCAAAATCGTGATATGACTTTGTGTGATTATTAAATCGCAAAGGGCTGCAATTTATTTAAAAAAATAAATTGTCCCCTCGCTTCAAAGTTTTTTGTTTTTGTTTTTTGCATTGCTCTGTCCAGTCTATATTACATTAGAGAATTATTTCAGCATCTTCAGAGTGGTTCTGTGCTACACAACTCTATCTCATGCTTAGAGTAACAGAAGTGCTCAGAATTCAGTTCCATACATGCGCTAAGTGCTTTAAGTACACTACACCGGCGCGTCCTGCGTGAAGCGGTTTTTATCATCATCTGCGGCAGCAGCATCTCAGTCTCCGACAGGCACAGGTATCATAATAATAATGAGGAATACAAGATGGGGTATAATTCAAACAATTTTATTAAATGATTGCTGAGCAAACAGCATAATCAGTAGCACCTGTATAATCCAGAAACATGCGATCTTCCTCCATTCTCTTGCCATTTGTGTACCTCACGGGAGAGCGTGTCACCCTTATAACACTCCCAGCGGCAACAAGTGAAAGCGGAACTAATATTACCAACATCCAACAAAATGAAAAGGAAGGAAAGTACATATAATAAATCTATATAAAATAATTAGATAAAGCATTGTTAAATGAAATATAATAAAATAATGAATAAAAATAATTAAATAAAATGGTGACAAACTAACAAAGAGTTTCACTTTAAGTTTATTTACACCAAAGGGTTATCAGTTCAACTTCAGTTTGAACTGATTTACAGTAGAGAATAGTTTGAATAAGCCTACTTGTTTTTAAGGCCTAGAGTAAAGAGTATAAATGAATCTTTTGTGTTTATTTATTTATTCAACCAACAGTATTTTTGACAGCAGAAACTAGGCAACTGTGGTATTACCAACAGGAAAATTCAGTTAACAGTGACATTGAGCAGAAAGCTTACATGTAACCAGTTTTGACAGAGCTGCTGATAAAAAGTTAAATGATCAGCATCGGACGATTAGATGAAAAGAAAATTGGAGATCGGATGTTAAAATCCTGATTGGAGTATCCCTAATATTCTAGTTGATTGGGTTTCAAAAACTAATGATGGTTATTAGTCTGCTGAGATCCTATCATGAAATGGACAAAAACAGGTACACGGTGGATGGGTACAATTTGAAAATGAAGAAGACAGTGTTTTTCTTTGTTTCACTGTTTATATATTTATTTGTTTGTGTCTCAATTTGGTTCATTTTAAGAGGAATCAAGTGTGAAATCCCCAGAAGCCATTTAGCAGTTGAACGTGAAAAACATGACCTCTTTTTTTTTTTTTTTGTCTATCATAAATCGCAGTTCAAATTGCAAATCGCAATATATTTCAAAATAATTGCAATTACTTTTTGTCCAAATTGTGCAGCCCTAATATTAAGTATGCTAAATGAGTTTTGAACGACATTTCAGGTTGACTTTAAAAGTGGAGAACCAAAAACTAGAGCTCCAACTTGTCCATTTTCCTCATTAACTCGAATTGAGGCTTAGATTAATGTGCTGTGTGTTCAGCCAATGAGCTGAAAATGATGAATAATACTATAAAATATACACTTATGTGAAACACTTATGAGAAACCAAGATGACGAGAAACAGAATGGAATGAATGGGCAGATGGCAATATTCGAGTCAATGGTCTTAAAATTTACATTTTGAGAGCACGAACGAGGTCTGGTTTATTGCATTTAGAGAAATTTCATTTCTACAGATGTCATACAAAACTGATTCTTTTGTGATTTCTATGAGAATATGTGATTTCCTTTCCTCAAGAATATATTCAGACCCACGTTTAAGCCTAAAACCATTATAAAACCTGCTAGCAACCTAAAGGATTTGGTTTCTTGAGGCACCTTGCTAAATGCTAATACACACAAATGTATGCAACCTTGTAAAAAAAAAAAAAAAAAAGTGTGAATGTTTTTGTTTTATATTTTTGTCAACTGAATGATGCTAGGGTGCATTTTACACAAAGTTAACTTAATGTTTGAGTTAAATTTCTCTTGACAGACAGGGACTGCTTCCTGGAAGACTATTCTTTGGTTAAGCGTGTTTTTCACTTATATGTTAAAAAAGATGCAAGACCACTACTTATACCAACAACAACTGACTACTCATCCTCCACATATCCACAATTTCCTTTAACAGCAAACCAATGAATAACTAAAATAACTGTAGATCTGCAGGTGTAAATTTGACACTAGGCTTCAGGGTGTTAGAATATAAAAGGATTTTACACCTGACTGAGTGTGATAGTCTTTTATGGCTTTTATAGTAATGTCCCACCAGCATCCCACTGTATTCATTATAAGGCCCAACCTAAAGGTGTCAGAGGCCTGATGTTGTCTTGAGAATAGGGACAATGGGCTTTTAAGATTGGGAAATGGTCAAGAAAGACTGTGATGTGCACTGACACCACATTGTTTACATTTATGCATTTGGCAGACGCTTTTATCCAAAGTCACTTACAGTGCCCTTATTACAGGGACAATCCCCCTGGAGCAACCTGGAGTTAAGTGCCTTGCTCAAGGACACAATGGAGGTGGCTTTGGGGATTGAACCAACAACCTTCTGCTTACCAGTTCAGTGCTTTAGCCCACTACGCCACCACCACTCCTATATATTACATTGATGACCTAAGAGAAATATCTAAAGGGAAGTGCCCTACTTCATACAATGCAATCATAGTTAATCGAGTTTATACAAAACAGAACTTTGACTAATTTGTTGCTCTTTTACAGCGAGGCTTTAGGACAGGTTAACCCTTTCCAGCCGGAGCATTCATCAAATTTGGGAACAATTATTCCCATGGTTCCTGCAGAGGGCTGTCTGCAGTTGGACATTCTGGTTAGTCTGCAAGCCTTTGGTGACTATTCAGTGTATGGATTTGTGAAGAACACATTGCTGGCTACCAATTGTGTACTTTTTTTTCTGTTGTAGAGATGGAAAGACTATGGTTCCCTGCTTTTGAGGGCATGAGCACACAGGAGGAAGATCTGCTGGACCAGGAACTACTGCAGGAAGACCCGGACCATGAGGAGATGGAGGATGAGATGGAACCTGATCCGCATGCCAAGAAAATCAACTGGGTATATATGAATGTGTATGTATTGTTTGTTTCTATTTCTCATATGACTGATACTCACAGTAACACTAACACTGTTACTCTTATTATTTTGGGTATGGCTAGCCATTCTCGCACAGGTCCCAAGTTAGCTAGAAAGTGTAAACGCTTCCCTGACTCTGTTTCTTATCCCTCATACTCTGACATCAATTCACAGGCACCAAAACCTCTCCCATTTAAGCCTAGCCGTTCATTCGGTATTGACTTCGGTAGCATGCGTCAGGTTGTGCGGTCAAACTCCAATATGATGTTGCGAGAAATTGACTTTTTCATGCTGTTTTTTACTCAGGCTGTAGTTGCTGAGATATGCAGCTTTACAAACCTTCAGGGGTGGGAGCTCGTCCTAAACTCTCCGTCATATTCCAGCTACCAAGGAGCTTGGATGGAGGTGACCCCCGATGAATTTTACAAATTTCTTGGGTTGCTCATTTACATGGGGTTTTCAATTCTCCCTGATTCCCATCGTCATTGGGGAATCAAGTCACTTCAGGGCTCGTGGGCGAGGGGATTTATGTTGCGTGACCGCTACAAGGCTCTTTTAGCAGCTCTACATGTTGTAGACCCTACCACAGAGGATAATCAGGATCGCATCAGGAAGTTGCATTATCTTATTGAACACCTCAAACAAAAATGCCAGCAGCTCTTTCAGCCTAACCAAAATCTCACAATAGATGAACGTATGGTCAAGTCTAAAGCTCGGTCAGGATTTAAACAACACATGAAGGGTAAGCCTACTTGGTGGAGTTTTAAATTATGGGTAACTGCAACATCAGACTCGGGCTATACTCTCGACTTTAATGTTTACACAGGTAGTCATGATTGGCATGTCACTGACTTGGCCACCAAAGTAGTTGAATTGTTACTGCAGCCATTCAAAGACCAGGTCCACAATGTTTGGTTTGACAACTTTTACATGTCCCCAGCTCTTATGGTTAAGTTGTTAGAAATGGGAACTAATGCCTGTGGGACATGCAGGGTGAATCGTAAACTGTTTCCTGCAGAATTTAAAGACATCAAAAGATGGGAACGCAAGAAAGCTTGTGGGGATATGAGGTGGTGTAGGATTGAGAGGAATACACTTGTAATTCAGTGGAAGGACACACTTGCAGTTACATACCTCTCCAATTTCCAAATGCGAATGGCTCAACCGAAATTACTAGGTTTGTAAAAAATTATGGAGACTGGACAAAAGAAGAAGCCCTCCAGCCCACTGTCATCAGCGATTATAACAAAAACATGGGCGGTGTTGATAGGTCAGACCAAATGATAAAATCTTACGTCTTCCTACAAAAAACTCAGAAGTGGAGGAAGACTCTTTTTTCCACTTCATAGACATTGCCGTCATCAATAATTTCATATTGTTTAAGGAACGGCAACACATTCATGCGTCACCAGGGGATGAGCGTAGACCGGTGAACTTAACCCAGATAGATTTCAGAGAAAACCTGGCTCGTCAGCTGGGAGGTTTCGATATTCACACAAGTTTCCCTTTGCATACACTAAAGCCTGTAGTCCCTCCTTCGTCATCACTCCACACAGCCCATGTCCCTAAATTTGAAGAGTCCTCTAAGAGATGTTGGCTATGGTATCGGAAAAGTAGGACTGAATATAAAACTAAAGTAGCTTGTTGCGCACCAGAATGTAATGGCAAAAGACTTTGCTTTGTTCGTGACAGGAACTGTTTTCAGTCTTGGCACTCAGCTGAGTGTGACCAGTTTCGCGAAGAGGCCTAGGTTCGGCTGTGTTTACTGTGTTGTCGTCCACCCCCTCCCCTCTTTTCTCCCTCTCTTCTCTCCACAGGTATTGCAGTTGTTGAGTATTTATGAATTTATATATATTCTGTTCCTGCACTCTTTATCAAAAATGTATTTACTGTAGATAGTTCGAAAGTTTGATTTTGTATGTATTGCTGTGTAATTCATGTGCAATTCTAATGTTCAAATTAAATAAAGTGTGTGTTTTATTGAAAACATAAAATGTACATTTCAGTGTTTGTGTCCTTCAATTTCAGATGCAGTCTCAATTTATTATTACAGGTGCTCAAAAGGAGTATTTGAGGAGTGGTCATGTGAAATGTATCTTAACATTCTAAATGTTTGTTTTTTTTCCGTTTTCCCACTAATCACTAGAATGGTCATAACTTTTAAACAATAGATTATATTTCTAATCTGTCTGCTATTCTACATTGCCCACAAAATTATGTATATTTCATACACTCTAAGTTTCCCTCTTGCTTGTAATTAAAATGGTTGAAAATGCAGTTGTCTTATCAGTTGTCTGATAAGTATGGTGGCTGGAGAAGATTTTTGTAAAAATTGCTGTGTGAAATCTTATTGATAAAGGATGATTAGCCTCAAAGGAGTCCTTTTATGCCCCTTTTTACAAGATGTAATATAAGTCTCAGGTGTCCCCAGAATGTGTCCGAGAAGTTTCAGCTCAAAATACCCCACGGATCATTCTTATACCATGTTGTAAATGCCTCTTTTTGGGTGGAATCAAAAACACGCTGTTTTCATGTGCGTCTCTTTAAATGCAAATGAGCTGCTGCTTCCCGCCCCCTTTCCGGAAGAGGGCTGTGCATTTACAGCTCATGCTTCAGCTACTATAACAAAAACAAATCAGAACCAATAAGACTGACACCGTAAATACCGGAGTTCAGCCATATATGTATGAGCAACCGTAAACGAAGCAAAACATAGGCGTTTTGAGTTTGTGAGGTGCTTCTTATGTAGAAAATCACTTCCTGCCCTCCATCTGCATTTCACACCACAGCAACGCAGTGACGTGACGTCATGTGCAAACAAGCTATAACGACATAGCTCTGGTCTCCGTGAATACAATCAGAGACAATGGTAACTTTAGATGCATTAGCTGTGGAATCAGCTAACAAGCACATTCGGAAAGGCGATTTGCAAACATTCACAAAATATAAAGTGCGATACTTACATCTTCAGGATATAAAGCTGGAACACGAACAGCTGATACTGATTCATGCTTGAGAGTCAAATGTTTGGAAAATCCTGCTTTATATTGACCCTCATTCACAAAGCAGTCCGGTGTAAAATGATTTGCACAAACATACACGAATTTTGGTATGTTTTGGGGCACATTTTCTTCAAAAACAAAACTTGTCCACTGCGTCTTCAGTGGCTCTGATGCCGGGAGTACATGAAGACCCTTATGGTCACTTTTACAGCCAACAACAGAACACTTATGATGCTTATGAAGCTGAGACATTATTCTTCTCACTGTAGCTGCTCCAGCATGGAAAAAAATGGCGGACTGTGTGTCGATCACTATCACGAAGGATCTATGATAATAGGGTGGAGTCCATCACCAGTCGTGGGCGTGGCTTGCTCTAATGTGACGTCACTTTAGAGCGGATACGAAAACCAGTCATTTTGAGACACTGTTTTTGATTAATAAAAATACAAGAAAGAGGAGTGGGTGGACTTTTAACATTGTAGGGTGGTTGTGTACGCACAGTGCCTACTCACATTTATGTTCAAACACCATGTAAAAGTGAATTTTGCATAATAAGTCCCCTTTAAATAATCATACATATATTTAGATCTTTTGAAAGCCCTAGTTCTTCTCTTCAATATGGTATATACAGTTCAGGTGTGTGATGTTATATGATTATGAATATAATATGAATTTTGATATGAATATCATAATCTGGCACTGAATGGAATTTTCGGAATTTGGGGCTCAGGCTTAAAGGGTTAAGGGTGTGGTAAAGACACTAAAGTGCAGTCAACATGTCTAAGGACAATTTAAGAGAGGGAGTGAGGGAGATGGGAACTGCAAGGCGTGCACCGCTGCCACCCTGCAAAAACATAACCTTGGTCACACCCAGGGCCAAATGCACCCTGCTCCTAAAAATAACTGTGTGCTTTAAGACAGTGAAAGTCCCTAACTGTCTCAACACCTAAAAAAAGAGGCACTCCGCATCATGCCCCCCTGGCTAGCTGGCTTGATTAGGCTGCCAATGGATGCCTCAACCTGCAACACACTGCCATAGTGATGTCACCCTGACAAAACCCAAGGCTGAGATGTGCAGAGGGTAGCTGAGTGTTTAACCAGTTTGACCAAAGTTTGTCCACAGCTGTTAATGATTACCAGCTGTCTGGCACACCCAGGGCAGAGCACTCAGTGTTCCTCCAATGATAATGTCTCACTCTGCTCACCTCCTCGACTCCACCAATATGTCTCCACCCAAAAATGTGCCCAGAGCTAAATTACAAAATAAACCACAATAACTTATCCATAGCCAAAAGGTGATGTCTGAACAGTGATACAACAAATTTCTGGGTTGTCTCGTTGCACTGCCCTCTCACACTTAAGAAGTACCTCGACTGAGGAACAGCCTTGATTAGGTATGGAACTTATTCAGAGTAAATCTGGTCACACACTGGACGAGAAGAACCAAGCCATGTGGTGTCACAAGTAGACAAGGCACAGGTATCACACACAGAAAGCATTGGTGCAGCGCATAGAGGTGGCAGTCTGAAACAATTAATCACTGTACAGAGTACAGGCAAAAGTAACATTCAAAGGTTACTGAAGTGACGTCGATGAGTTTGCGGGTTCGTGTATGAAAAAAAAAGCGGAGAAACAGCGCATAGTAAAAGTTCAGAGAAGGGGAAGTTTACTATGCAATTTCTTTATTTGAAAAGACAAACTTGTTACAGAGAAATTGCATATACACAATGTTTCTTCTAGCCTAGCCTAAAGCCAATAATATATGCTCCTTGATAATGTTTTGGGTCAAATTTAATGTAATTTCATGGGAAACTATGTGAGTGGCGCTGCACGGCAGAATTTTAAGCAGCCATCGAAGTCGTAGCTGGGCGGTGGCCGAGTGTGTACGTTGACAGATAACAATGATTTCAAATTGAAGGACACGTGTTGTCTACCTGGCGCATTCAGTGTGCAAACCCCTTAATGATATATTTAATATTTGACAGGAATGAAAATAGCCGCTTTTCCAATATTGGGCCAGTGCGAGTCAGGGCTATCATCTGGCCAGCCGGGACCAATAGCCTTGGACCTTGAGACCTAAAATCGATCTGCATACCCACCATCGGGCCAATAACTCTGCAGCGTTGCCCAAAAACCCGCCCTTAGTATGCCGCTGAGGTGCCAACGTCTCACATCCCACCCATTTCACAAGCAAGAGTGAAGCTCAAGCTAAGGTATCATGTTACCTTATCTAGAATATAAAGTTTATATCGAATGTTAACAGCAAGATAAGTTAGCGTTGACAACTCACCGACTGTAACTGCTATAGTGTCCAGAGTGGTTTCTCAGCGGGACGATGTCCCAGCACACCATCTATGTATGAACCATCTAAAGTAATTTCTTTGGGAACCGCTTTGTCCATTGGGCATTTTAATGGATTTGTACTGTGCCCACATTTTTTTTCCCCTCCCCGAAACTGTACAGTTGTGCGCTAGATACACAACCTGGGAAGTTCGGCGAAACTCCGCCTTTGACATAGAGCCCACCTCAGTCCCTGGTTGGCCTTGTTTGGCCCAAGTGTAATTGGGCCAAACAACCCACTGAAGAGAATTAAAGGCCAGAAACATACTTTATGCAAATACACATATGCAGAAGCGAGCGCTTGGCCACTGCATTGCCAATGTTTGGTATGGTTGAACATAAATAACGTGTGTTCTTGCATTACTGTAGCAGTAACAAACCTCAGCACTCAAGGGGGCGATAGCGTTACCTTCAAAGTATATTATTCAAATACGGTGCTATAAATATATTGACTTAACCTTACTTGCTTAGCAATATTATCTTCAATTTGTTGCTCCACCATGATGGTTGTTGACTTGGAGAAAACTCACAAGAAACAGACAGTTAACACTAATGTCGGCTATTGTGGCAACGTTGAGATTGCTACTTGTACTTGCATTGTTGTTATAAATTGCGGTCAGATACAAAATCGCGCTTGCATAGCTAGAAGGAATATTCTGGGTTCAATGCAAGTTAAGTTCAATTGACAACATTTGTGGTATAATACTGATTACAACAGAAAATAATTTTGACTCATCCCTCCTTTTCTTAAAAAAATAAAAATAAAAAAAGAGCATAAATTGAGGTTACAGTGAGGCACTTACAATGGAAGTGAATGGAGCCAATTTCTGGAGGGTTAAAGGTCAGAAATGAATTATTCTGTTAAAACTCATGTATTATTTGAGCTGTAAAGTTTTTTAAATCATAATTATTACATAAACTTTAGGGTTTGTTGACATTACATCGTCATGGCAATGAAGTTGTAAAATTGGCTATAAATTCAAATAGAAAAGGTTAGTAAGTGAATTTTTTCACACTAAAATCACGTTAACACGCATACTGTTTACGTCTTGTGACTATACTTTTGAAATATTGAGTATTTTAATGTTTTTGGATTGGTCCCATTCACTTCCATTGTAAGTGCCTCACTGGAACCCAGATTTTACCTTTTTTTTTTTTTTAAGAAAAACAGGGATTCAAAATAATTTTTTGTGGTAATCAATATTATGCCACAAATGCTGTCGATTGAGTTGTGGAAAATTTGATGTGATCTAGGAGTTTGTTGACAGCTTTGTACAGTGCATGTCATTGAAGAGACATATATCCCTCACAGCCTTGTTTTCATTCCCAAATTTCCCATCAAAAAATCCAAGATGGCGCAACTGCGAATAAATACTAAATAATGCTTCTCTGCAACAAAAACACAACTACAAATGCAGTTAACAAACCTGCAACCCTACTTTTAAGACATTATGGGAAGGATATGGCAGTTTTTAATAGCCTTAAGTCATAGTTTTGTGTAAAAACAGGCAATGGCCTCTTATCAGGAAATGCAATGCCACAAACTCACTGACAGCTATTTAATAATTAGCGTCTAACAGAGCTATTCAAAAATGTGGCATGTAAAATAAAATAGCATCATAACAGACTTGAATTTCTTTCTCCCATATAAATGAGAGGCTGCTGTCACTTTAAGAAAGCAGCTAAGATGGTGTCACTTCAACTAGCCGCATTCGGCGCGCTTCCTTCCTGCAAATACAGCTTTAAAAACAGCACTGCAGATAAAGGACGAGTCTGACACAGATGTACCACACAGACTTTGTTCACAAGTTGCATAAGTATTTAAAATAAATCCGCGTTATCGTCAGAAGGCTTTCGGGTGAGCAGTGACTCAGAGGCGCGCGCACTGAAGGCAATATAGTGCAAGAGTGAATAAGAAGCGCGCTAATCAGCCAGCAGCTCAGATATTATCGGCTCATTACGGTTAACGGAGAGCACACCGAACCCGACCAACTGCTTATAAGAAGAGGAACTAACACGGGTTGCTCTGATATGACAGCCATGCAGACAAGAAACCGGGCAGCGGCAGTCAGGTCGTATAAAATGCACATACTGGCGATAGCGAACGAAAAACGGACTTACTTTTTTATTCCGAGTCTCCGTGTGCATCTCTGTAGCTAAGCGCTGGTGGCTGGGTGGAGTGGAGGGGGGGTCGATCGGGCGGGGTGATATTTGAATAACAGTGATCTCGATGTCAGTTTTTCCACCTCAGTTTCAGAGCAGAAAGGTGCGCTCGTTGCCTCGGCAGATCACAGAAATCATATCCACGCGTCGAGAAATAAACCCTCTTTCCGTCGCCCCGGCTGTCTTTCAGTGTGTGTGTGTGAGTGTTTGTTGCCGTGTTTCAGGGTAGGGCTCGAGCTGTGAGAGTCTGTCCTCCGCCTCTCCCTGCTGCTGACCCCACCCTGCGTCCCCACCCCTTCACTGTGTCAATCAGAGCCGCGGTGTGTGTGTGTGTGTGTGCGCGTTTGTGTGCGCGCGTGTGGCCCGAACAGCAGCGGAGCCCAACGCGATAATAGCATTTCAGTAGCATCATCATCGTTGTTGTGCGCGTTACAGATTTAGTGAACACAACCTGTGTCACCTCACCTGATGACGTCAAGTTGCACCGGATGTTCTGAGCTGCTCAACTATTTTGTGGTCTGTTTGCATGAGCTACAGTAGCTGAGATGATCCTCCATATGTGATTTACCCAGTCAATCATTCACATATTTTTTGATGACGTTTAAGTCCACTTAAAAGATAGCATTGCCATTCACTGTTTGCCTTGGCTTTTGGCTTGTAACTGTAACAAAAGTCTGTATTTGTGAAACAGAGACAGGAGTGAGGGGATGTAGTTGGGGATGGTGGTTTGTGTGAAAACCAATATAGGCCTACACAAATGTTTAAAAAGAGGTTAATGCTTCAAAACCCAACTTAAGTCTGTTTTGTATTGATTTTAAATTATTTTGTGACTTCTATGACGTTTTCTACTTCAAGAAAGATTATTTCGAGGTGTTATTTATTTATCTTATTTGTGTTTTTTATTATTTAAAATGTATGTATATTTTTATTGTTTTATATTGTAACTTTGCCTAATTTTTATACATTTATTCACTTGTTTATTTTATGTTGTAACAGACTGGCTCTGCACTGTACATCCCCTGTACTGTTTCTACATTTAAAATAAAAGCATTATAAAAAAAAGAAATTCCTAATACAAAATATGAAGTTTGCTTAAAGTGGATTCAATTGTATCATTTGTTCCTTGTGACTGCATAATGCGTTGATACTGATAGAGATATTCATTATGTATGTACAGCGTCACTATACATTGTCTTATTAGGCCTTGTTAAGTAAATCACTGAATTTTTTTATTTGCAGAGCATTGAGATGCCTATTTCCAACAACATTTGTTTTATAATTTGTGTTTGATGTCTCTTGACAGAAAGGGGCCATTAGAAATGGTTATAGTGACTTTCTAGAATTTAAAACTTTGAGCAAATTGAAAGAATGAATCTGCTTCCTGGAAAACTAGCCTTTGGCTAAAGTGTTGGTTTTTCACTTATGTTTATAAAAAATAAATAAATAAATCAAACGCTACTTGTATGCTATCAAATATGCACTCTGTATTACAGACTTTCTTTATTGCAGGTAAAAAATAAATCACAAATTTGTATTATCAAATGTGTTTTTTTTTTTTTTTACTCTTGATTATTGCTTACAGCATTGATAGAGATGATGATTATGAATTGATGCATAGTTAAATGTTATATTTCCACCACATCACCCTACTGTGTCCTATAACGCCTCGCTGAAAAAGAAACATCACTCAAATGTTTTATGTGCAGAGCATTGAGTTGCCCATCTAGAATATTTGTTTCTAACTACATTTCCCATAATCCATTTAACCTACACTTACTTCCTGTGAAAACAGGAAGTTTGTACAATGGGAAACATGAAGCGGTTAGGGACAAACATTGTGATATCTTTCAAGGAGTTTTTATCGCTAGTTTAAGCCTTAAATATGTAATCCTCTTCGTGTGTGAAAATATTAAAAAAATATTACTTACGGGTTGCTGCTTTTCTGTCGGGTGGAATATAGTCGGAACTACTCCGTCCTTTAATACCAGCCTCTTTGCGAAGCCTGCATTAAATTGTGAGCGGTTCACAAAACAGCCCGGGATGAAATGTGCCGAACAGACCAGCAGGTTCGAACTGAAACGAGCAGGAACCTCCTTATAAAGAAACTTCAGCCACTCGTTTCTAATGCTGGGATCCTTTGGAAGGGCATGCAGAGTTGCAGATGAAATCCTACAGCCAGGAATGGCACAATGTTTGATGTATTTCCCCCACAAATACTTATCAGCTGAGTTGTTAGTATCTTTTGGTGTTTCCATGACGAGGAATAACACTTCTGCTTTACCGTTTCACCGGGACTGGGCGGGCTATTAATGTGGGCGGTCTTATGTTAATATGGATGAAATTACTCTGACGTCATACCGCAGGAAACCGCGCTCCCGGGTTCTTTCCAGCAGCAGATTTCAATGGTGGAAATCGGCAGCGCTGCAGTTTTAATCATCTTTTAAGCTTTATAGAATGTAATAATGTATTTTAATGTTAATAAAAGTTATTATAAATGGTTTATCTATGGTTTACAGTGAAGAAATTATGTGGGTTCTTTTCTGAAATTTCTTAAACAGCAAAACAAGTTAAACTTAGTTCAGTGAGCCTGGATGGTTATGTCAGACATGTAACAGGTTGATGAATACACATCCTCACATGTTTAACACACTTCTAAATCCTAAGAAATGTGATATATAAAAACAAAAACTACCATTAGACATGCAATATGTGTCTTTACTGCTTAAATTATTAACCCACAATAATATTCTTTCTTCAATATGACCATATTCCATATCATTCGATTGAACAACACTGCATTCAAAATAAATGCAAAGACATCATTTAAGCAGTATGACATTATTTTTATTCATTTATCCTTTCACAAACATGTTTAGTCCATGTGCTGCGGTGGTGGAGACGGGATCTTGGGCCGGTTGCACCAGCTATATGTACGATACAACTTAACCTAGTTGTGGCGTAAACAGGCACTAAGTCAAAATGTACGCACTACTAACTATTTGAGCATTGCACCATTAAACTTAGGTAGGACGTAACCCTACTTATAAACTAAATATTTATGGAAGCCTCCATTCAGAAGTAACAGATGGAATAAAAAAGCAGACTCATTTAATGACATCAATGAGCTCATGTTTTGGTTGACAGGCTTCAGTACTTTCGACATACAGTATGATGTTGGCATTTAAATGAATACACTTGTTTACATTTACGGGAGAAAACATTATGTTAAAAATGTACTACTTCAGCATGAAACCGATTTAATGGTGCACTTTCCTGTGTACTCTGCCAAGTTTCAACATACGAAATAGATATTAAAATGAATAAATGTCTATTTTTCCAGCCTGTTGTAGGTTATTAGAATTTATTGTCCCTTATTCATTTTAGATACAGTTATTGAATATTGTTATTTACATAGGCTAAATATACCATTAATGAAATCTTGTTTTTATTACGTATCATATTTTAATGGGGATATAATTTATTACAACTGACAGTTGAGCAAACAAGGTGTGAACATTAACCGTAACAAAATCAAACTGAAATGCACAGCTTTTTAACACTTCTGTGTTCAACTTTGAAGGCTGCTTATTGGATCAATACAGGTAAACGCAATAATATTACTTTACGGAGAGTTTATGACCTGCTAGTTAAGTCTTGCCTTAAGAACAGGTGGTGCAAACAAATAAAGCACTGACTTAGTTACAAACTATCTAGTAGATACTAAGCTCTTAGTGTGAACTTTATGTCTCAACTTAAGTGAGACCTTACACACAGCTGGTGCAGCCCTACCCAGTTCTTTTCTGGGCTACCAAAAGAACCCAGAAGGGGTGAGGCGGAGCATTTGTTTGTAAACAGTATCTTCATCTATACACATGGCTATGATTTTTTATTTTTTTTTCATGTTTCATAAAGGGATGGCATATTACAATAATATAATACTTATGTTAGATTTAAGAATTTGGAAATTCGAAAGCTTGTTGAAAAAAATAATAATAAAGCATTTTACTTATAAAGCATTGTCACTATTGGGTATGAATTTCTGTTGCAGTCCCTCAAATTAAATGATTATGGTGATACTTATATTAACAGTAATATATTATAGATTAATTTGGAACACATAATTAACCTTGAAACCTCTAACATATTTTATATGTATAATATATGATTTGATATGACAGGAGATTTTATATATGTTAGGCAGGATTGCCCAATCTTTCCCTTGTTTATTTTTGTTACAGAATTATTTTACAAGTATTATTTAAGTACCATGCATGAACATAAAATTTATGTTTTTTTAATTAAAAATTGAGCAATTTTCTCTTACATCAGTGTTAAAACCTAATCTGAAATAATGTTTCTTCGAGAATGTTATGATTTCTTAATAGGTGGTCTGAATGATGCTGTATAGTATGTTAAGTATTTATATAATAAAACATTTAGACAGCGATTAAATTATTCTGAAACCAAAAAGCATTTCTATATCTGATATACATATATGTTATGAGAGCCCAGGTTGCTCTGATAGTGGCCTTCAGCTCTTCTGCATTGTTGGGTCTGGCATATCGCATCTTCCTCTTCACAATACCCCATAGATTTTCTATGGGGTTAAGGTCAGGCGAGTTTGCTGGCCAATTAAGAACAGGGATACCATGGTCCTTAAACCAGATACTGGTTGCTTTGGCACTGTGTGCAGGTGCCAAGTCCTGTTGGAAAATGAAATCTGCATCTCCATAAAGTTGGTCAGCAGCAGTCCAGTCCTTTTTGTCTTTAGCCCAGGCGAGACGCTTCAGACGCTGTCTGTTGTTCAAGAGTGGGTTGACACAAGGAATGCGACAGCCGAAACCCATGTCTTGCATACGTCTGTGCGTAGTGGTTCTCCCCCACATTTTTGAATGGGTTTTGTTTCACAATCCTCTCCAGGGTGCGGTTATCCCTATTGCTTGTACACTTTTTTCTACCAGATCTTTTCCTTCCCTTCGCCTCTCTATTAATGTGCTTGGACACAGAGCTCTGTGAACAGTCTTCTCTTTGCAACGACCTTTTGTGTCTTGCCCTCCTTGTGCAACGTGTCAATGGTCGTCTTTTGGACAACTGTCAAGTCAGCAGTCTTCCCCATGATTGTGTAGGGTACAGAACTAGACTGAGAGACCATTTAAAGGCCTTTGCAGGTGTTTTGAGTTAATTAGTTGATTAGAGTGTGGCACCAGGTGTCTTCAATATTGAACCTTTTCACAATATTCTAATTTTCTGAGATACTGAATTTGGGATTTTCCTTAGTTGTCAGTTATAATCATCAAAATTAAAAGAAATAAACATTTGAAATATATCAGTCTGTGTGTAATGAATGAATATAATATACAAGTTTCACTTTTTGAATGAAATTAGTTAAATAAATCAACTTTTTGATGATATTCTAATTATATGACCAGCACCTGTATGTGTTGAATGACAACTTCAATAGACTCAACATGACTCATTTTTGTTATTTAAAGTTGGGGTTTTTTCATCACTTCTCACCTCACTGATAGAGATAATAAAGTCTTTACATCTAATTAAATTATATTTTTATTTTACTTCCATCACATCACTCTACTGTGACCTGTTAGGGCTTGTTTAATGAATATCTCAAATCTGATTACAATATTTCACTTGTTCGTTGCATCTTATACAATCATTAATATTGATGGGAAAGTTCCATGTACATAAAATGAAATAGTCTGGTTTTAAAGGTGCATTCAGTAATTTTTTAATTTACAATTAAAAATTAATTGTAATTTTTAAACATAAGTATATAATCATGACCACTCACATGAGATGAAGACACCAGTCATATCAGTTTATTCTATATGGAAAGGGTCCGCACATGGGGGCTGCTATGTTAGGATCACATGACCAGCAGAATACTACTCGCTTAATCTCAGTAACCACCCTGGTTATTTTCAATAGGATATTTTCACTCACTGATTAAAAATTAATCATGGCTGACTGTGAATAGTAATTTTCTACAATGGCATCTGTAACCGAAAACTATTGCGGTTGAATGATGCTGCATCCACACCCCTAGGTGTCACCGTAAGTCCATGACAGCATGAACAAAAACTTTCTGAGTGCACCTTTAAGTCAGTTTTAACCTTATAAATGACCTCAAACAATATTGTAGTGTTTTGTATAAATATAAAAGGCAAAAAAGATTTTACAGCCTGTAATTGAATTATGAGATATGATATTCCGGTTCATTTTTCTCTTTTGTTTCTTATTGAACTCTAGCACCAGTTAAATGTTTTCTTTTATAGTTTGCACAATTAAAACCTTGCACAATTAAAACCATGTAAACGTATAATGTACTTTTCTCTATGTATTGTTCTTTCATGTACGGTTGTTTTAACTTCATTTCCCATAATCCTATCTGCTTCCTTCCTGCTGTAACCGGAAGTTTTGGGTACAATAGGAAAGATGGAGCGGTAAGTGATTAGTTAGTTAGCTAGTTTTTTTGTATGTAATTCAACTCTGTATTTATTCTACAAAAAATATATAAACAAAGCTTACTTACAAGTCGCGAGTTTGCTGTCGGGTCAAATATTGTCGGCACTCTCCCCTCCTTCAATAAGAGCTTACTTGCAAAGCCTGCGTTAAATTGTGACAGATTCACAAAACAATCCATAGTGAAATGTGCCGAACAAATTGTTAATGTCGGACTGTAACGATCAGGGACCTCGGTGAATAGAAACTTCAGCCACTCATATCTCATGTTAGGATCCTTTGGAAGGCTGTGCAGAGACCCAGGTTCTATCCTACAGCCAGGAATGGCACAATGTTTGATGGTTTTCCCCCACATCTTAAACAATAGTGTTTTCTTCTGCTGGCGTGCAGGAATAATAGTTCTTCCATAATATAGTTTACCGTGACTGGGCGGGCCACAGACTTGGGAGATCATATGTTAATGTACTCATGGCTGTGACGTCAATACCATGACCTGTTGTTGCAGCTTTAAGTAGGCGTTCTGTAAATGGCTGGAGAGGGAGTGTCTAAGTCGAGCTGTTTTATTTTAAAAGCAAGAAAAAATAGTTTTCCATGCGATTGACCTTATAAAAGATCATCAGGAATTTCATTTGTGAAATTCATAAGAACGGAAATTAAAAACTCAAACTCAAAATGCATGTTGAATGTCAAGCTTAAGTTGATAAAACATCTCCGGTTACACATGTACCTTCGGTTCCCTGAGATGAAGGGAACAAGACATTGCTGTAAGCACTATGGGGAGTGTCCTTCTTAGATGACCTTGTTGAAACCCTTATACAATCACGCCAATCCTCTGATTGGCAATGATGTCTGAGCCCCGCCCCTTCGGGTGTGCAGTTGGCCTATACAAGTGGGAGCTCAGTCACCATTTCTTCAGAATTTTCTGAGACAAGACAGAATGCAACAAGGAGACACATTCTGTCTCCTAGAGATGAACATAGTTTGGTGCGAAAAGTGCAAATCAATCCCAGAACAACAGCAAAGGACCTTGTGAAGATGCTGGAGGAAACAGGTAGACAAGTATCTATATCCACAGTAAAACGAGTCCTATATCTACATAACCTGAAAGGCTGCTTAGCAAGGAAGAAGCCACTGCTCCAAATCTACCATAAAAAAGCCAGTTTGCAAGTGCACATGGGGACAAAGATCTTTTTGGAGAAATTTCCTCTGGTCTGATGAAACAAATATTGAACTGTTTGGCCATAATGACCATTGTTATGTTTGGAGTTAAAAGAGTGAGACTTGCAAGCCAAAGAACACCATCCCAACTGTGAAGTATGGGGGTGGCAGCATCATGTTGTGTTGGTGCTTTGCTGCAGGAGGGACTGGTGCACTTCACAAAATAGATGGCATCATAAGGAAGGAAAATTATATGGATATATTGAAGCAACATCTCAAGACATCAGCCAGGAAGTTAAAGCTCAGTCACAAATGGGTCTTCCAAATGGACAATGACCCCAAGCATACCTTCAAAGTTGTGGCAAAATGGCTTAAGGACAACAAAGTCAAGGTATTGCTGTGGTCATCACAAAGCCCTGACCTCAATCCGATAGAAAATTTGTGGGCAGAACCTTATGGTATGACGGCAGATGCTGCCGCCATAAAACCCAGCATTCTCTGAGATGACTTCAGTGGCAATGTTTTCCCCAGTTTGAACTGAGACAGACACCGAAGAATGGTCTGTACACGTTCGTTCGTGTGGTGCGCGCACATGCTCACAGAGTCGAGACAAACTCCAAAAAAGAGAATTGCTGGCTGGGGAAAAGTGTGCTTTTTGCCCAGTTGAAATTCAGACCCAGATATTTCAGATGGCAAAGCAGCAAGTCTCTGTGTCCGCTCAGTAGTGCCTCTGATTGGGCTAGTAATAACCAATCGTTAAGGTAATTCAAAACATGCACATCTTTCATTTTCAATGGGGCGAGCGCCGCATCCATACATTTCGTGAATGTGCGGGGAGCCAGAGACAGACCGAAAGGAAGGTCTTTGAATTGATATGCAGTTCCCTCAAACGTGAATCTCAAAAACCGCCTGTGACGTGCTGCAATTGGTACATGAAAGTACACGATAAGATCTGTTTCTGAGTTAACATTTTAGATGGGCTCTTCGCGATTCAAGCGCCTCAGTCCTAGAATGGGCCGAAGCCTGCCGTTTTCTTCGGAATGAGAAAATAACAGCTGTAAACCCCGCTGTGTGGGTCACAGTCTGGGACCGTCTCTATCACATTTTTTGCGAGGAGACTGTGAATCTCTGCGCACAGAAGGGCTCTCGTAGACGACTGTAGCTTCAAGCCATCAACAGAGCTGACTGGACTGAGGAGATCATTTCAACTCACTGCTTTGCAGCAAACATATAACGCAAACATTATTACATATATTTTATTAACTCATTTCATTGTAATAATTGTATATCTAAGAATATTTGTGTAATTTTGATGGTTTATGTTGTACTTTCGTTTAATCTTCTAATCTGTCAAATCTAACACAACAGTCTATCAGCTTTCTGCCACCACGTACTGCGCATGCGTTGAATTTTTGTAAAAAATAGGATTGGTCTTTACATCATGGTAGAATTTGTTGCACTTCCTTTAATTTATCCAGTTTTAAATAGATACATTAAAAAAATTACTTATTTTTTTCAATAGAAATAATTAGAATTACAATTTTTTTTTTTTTTTTTTTTTTTTACAGTTATCATTTTGGATGTGACATATGACTGGGCAATCTTAATTCACCATTATACAATTGATGGAAATATGTTTTTTCAGGGTCACTCGTGCCTGTGACGATGCACCCATTCCTGAAGAACAGGAGACATAGGGCCAGAGACAACTACACAATCTACTGCTCCAGCAACTAGACACTAATGTAGACATTAACCGTTTAGTTTCTACTGTCTATGCATGGCTTTATACAGAATTTTAATTCTTTAATTTGCCCACAGACGTTTGGAGTTTGTGGTAATATGTAGCAGTAAGCTGACTTGTTAGTGTCTGCTCCCTGTGTTGGTTATTTTATAGATTTTAGACTTGTGGCATTCTATTTACATCAATGGATGTTGTCCACTTAAGGATTATTGGAGTGTGATGTGGCTAAGTGGTTAAAGGACCTCCGCTGGTAACTGAATGGATGTAGGTTCAAACCCTGGAATGGGCTCCTCGTAAGCTACAAGGGGCAGACTGGGACAAAAAGTGGCCCTGGACTTTCTGGCCCAGAGCGGCCCACCAAACCTGGCCCGCAAGACACCACACCATAACACACCGGCTCATTGATTTCACATTTCTATTGACTGCTAGTCATGACAATGGGCCCCACCAGTGCAAAATATTTTATAACTTTGAAACATATAAAACCACTGTAAATGTGGTGGATTCTTTTAGAGAAAGCACTAAATATAAGCACTTTATAGCTCAGACAAATAACATGTCTGAAAACTTTTTTTTCCCAACATACAGATGTTAGGTTAAAATGTACATGAAAGTACAAGGGAAAGTGTGTATTTTAGGTGCTGTGACAAGTCACCATTTCTTCAAAGTTTTTAAATATCTTAATCACCTTTCAACTTTTTTCTAGGAGTGCAAATAAACTATTTTCTTAGTTAATATAAGGTTGTGGAAACAACAAGTATAATAATAATATATTATATATGTATATATAGCTATACAAGATCATAAAATATTTAAAATAGTTATATGAAGAAAGTGTCATATAGCAGGACACTGATGATGATGCTTAAAATTTCATGTCAATTACCCACATAACTAAAGGTTTATTAAAAAAAAATCAATGAATACTATGTTGGTCAGAATATGTACATATATAAATATAAACAAACATAAATATATGTAAAAAATAAATAAACATACCTCTTAAAGTGTAGATCTTTGCAGATTAATTGCTCATATTTTCACTCTAAGTGAGTTTGTTGCATCTTAATATCAGCAGTTTTTTAATTCCTTTCCCAGATTATTCTTGAGAAAAAGTGAAAAGGCCTATGCTTTGACAAGTGCTGTTTCTGCTATCCTTTAAGTAAAGTAAGCCTCAAAGACTCAAACAGCCACAAAGTAATATTTTTCATGCTTATTTTCTGCATTTTTATCAAGCATGAGCATTATTCAGCAAGCCGCACTTCAGCTCCCAGTAATGCTTTGCGGTATGAATAAATTATGTGAATGACTATGTACTGCTCATAGCTTTACTGTTTGCAGATTTTATTTATGCTGCTGTATTTGTTGTAACTTGCAGTTGTTTGTCATTTTGTGATTATTCAGAGCTCATCTTATACTTAATATATTGTCTTTGGTTGTCACCATTATTATGATTTGTATGTCAAATGATGAGGCACATGCAAGGTACGGAGTTAATGCACACATACAGAAATGCAATATGATGTGTAAGTAATTTTAAAATAAAAGTAATTTCATTTTTTTCAAAATAAAAGCCATTGTATTGTTTTTACCTTACAGAGTTTATTGAATATTCACTCTGTAATGGGGTCCGCACAGGCAAGTTGGAGCCCAGGGCGGCCGCCTATATCGCCTATACTTTGTACTTGCACAGCAATGGGCCAGCCCAAATTACACAGCGGTCCACCGGGAAAAAGCCCGGTGCTCCCAATGGCCAGTCCGCCCTTGTAAGCTACAACCATTGTGCTTTTGAGCCAGGCACTTAACCCCAAGTTTATCTAGGATGACTGCACCTGCAGTAAATGTTACTTTGGGTAACACAAATGCCTGCGAAATGAATTATTGTTGTTGAAGTTGTTTCAAATTATTAATTTGTTATAGGTGTGTGGCTAAGAAGAAATGCTTTGTTCCATCAGCGGTGTACAAACCATTTGGGGAGCAGGCAGCTGGTGTGAGGAGTCTGTCCCAGTTCCAGGCCCTGCAGGATGGAGATCAGGAACTTGCCGCTCTGAGAGAGTTGGGTCTCATGGATGCTGAAATAGAGCTGTGGAGAGGCAGGGACCTGCCAGAGCCCTCATAGAAGGTCAGAATTGCACACAAAGTTTATGCTGAGTAAGGGAAAATGACAGTCAGCCATTCATTATTGCAAAATATTAACCCTGACAGGGTGATCATGACTTGTATCACCCGAGAAGGGGTTTATTTTGCAGTAATGACAGGCTGTTTGTACATTATTCCACTTATTAAAAGGCTTATATCCACGAGTACATGCACGTTAAATATTGATTTGAGTTTAAATTATTTTATTAACTGAGACTGAACATGAGCAGAGACATGTAGAGAGCATAAGTTATATAGTTATACAGTGTTGCAAAGGAGGACAGTCATTATTAAGAAATGTTTCACTGCTAAATGTCACAATTGACCAATCAGAATAAAGTATTCCTAAGAGCCGTGTAATATGCTTACATATGTTGTTAGGTGATGGATTTTAACTGTAAACTGTGGTACATACTGTTGATAAGAATTTGAAATGGAGAAAATGTAATGTCAGCTGTAGGTCACCTAATAAAATGTGTCCCATACCATTTTCTCAGGATTGAGGCACCCGAGGCAAGGAATGAGCGTCTTTAGGCCATCCGGGATAAAATGGCAGCACATGCGGAGCTGCTGTCCCAACCTCAGCATTTCTTCAGCAGTCGGCCACACTCTCGTATGGAGATGGAAATCGAGCAGGCTCTTTTTCACAGCAGTGACCGCAGCAGCTTCCTCACTGCCCTTTACCATCAAGGTTAAGAGAATATCTTAATATAGTTGTTCAGTCGTGACACCAATTTGCCATGGGGTTCCCTCAGAATTTTCCAATGTTTTTTTTTTTTTTTTCGCTTCATAAGTAAAATAAGGTCTGAATTTAATACTACTTGAAAATACTGTCAAATTTATGTTACTTGTTTTACAACATAAATTACAGAGTTATCCCATAAACATACATTTTGAAGCCGCTGTTTCAAGTCCAGTTTTCGCGTCCTTGTGGGAGTTGTAGTTTTATTTAGCATCTTGTTAGCATGTTAAGTTTTAAAAAAACATAGCAGCCTTTAAAATTCATCACTGTGTGTAATATATGTTGCAGAACAGAATGTTGTAAATCAAAATGTAAAACGGTATTCAAAATGTAAACGGTATTCAAAATGAGAATTCCTGAGGCACTAAAATGCAAATTCTCTTCCGGGTTTTATTACTACAAACTATGGAACCCGGATCCTGCCTTGGAATAATAATAAAAAAAAAAAGGTTATTCTGACTTTTTATCTCAGAATTGTGACTTTTTTTCTTGTAATTGCGAGTTTATACAATGTCGCAATTGCAAGTTGAAATAGAGAAGTCGAAATTGCAAGATATAAAGTTGCAATTCCGAGATATAAATTTGCAATTGTGAGTTAAGATATAAAGTTGCAATTCTGAGATATAAAGTCGCAATTGCAAGATATAAAGTCCCAATTCCGAGATGTAAATTTGCATTTGCATGGTAAGATATAAAGTCACAATTGTGAGAAATACAATTGCAATTTGCAAGAAATAAAGTTGCAAATTGCAAGATATAAAGTTGCAATTCTGAGATATAAATTCGCAACTGTGAGATATAAAGTCCCAATTCTGAGATGTAAATTTGCAATTGCAAGTTAAGATATAAAGTTGCATTTGCAAGAAATACAATTGCAATTGTGAAATATAAAGTCGTAATTCCGAGATATAAAGTCGCAATTGCAAGATATAAAGTCCCAATTCCGAGATGTAAATTTGCAATTGCACGTTAAGATATAAAGTCGCAATTACGAGATATAAATTTGCAATTGTGAGTTAAGATATAAGTCGCAATTGCAAGAAATACAATTGCAGTTGTGATAAAGTCGCAATTCCGAAATATAAAGCTGCAGTTGCAAGATCTGAAGTCGCAATTCCGAGATGTAAAGTCACAATTTCAAGATATAAAGTCATGGGGCCTGGGTAGCTCAGCGAGTATTGACGCTGACTACCACCCCTGGAGTCACGAGTTCGAATCCAGGGCGTGCTGAGTGACTCCAGCCAGGTCTCCTAAGCAACCAAATTAGCCTGGTTGCTAGGAAGGGTAGAGTCACATGAGGTAACCTCCTCGTGGTAGCTATAATGTGTAGTTCTCGTTCTCGTAGGGGCGCGTGGTAAGTTGTGCGTGGATGCCACGGAGAATAGCATGGGCCTCCATACGCACTATGTCTCCGCGGTAACATGCTCAACAAGCCACGTGATAAGATGTGCGGATTGACGGTCTCAGACGCGGAGGCAACTGAGATTCGTCCTCCACCACCGGGATTGAGGCGAGTCACTACGCCACCACGAGGACTTGGAGTGCATTGGGAATTGGGCATTCCAAATTGGGGAGAAAAAAAAAAAAAAGATATAAAGTTACAATTATGAGATATAAAGTCGCAATTACAAGGCATAAAGTCGCAATTCTGAGATGTAAAATCGCAATTGCAAGATATAAAGTCGCAGTTACGAGGTATAAAGTCGCAATTGTAAGATATAAAGTTGCAATTCTGATGTAAATTTGCAATTGCAAGTTAAGATAAAAAGTCGCAGTTTGCAAGATTTAAAGTCGCAATTACAAGATATAAAGTCGCAATTGCGAGGTATAAAGTTGCAATTCTGACATATAAATTTGCAATTGCATGTTAAGATATAAAATCGCAATTGCGAGAAATACAATTGCAGTTTGCAAGAAATAAAGTCGCAATTCCAAGATGTAAAGTCGCAATTGCAAGATATAAAGTCGCAATTACGAGATACAAAGTCGCAATTACGAGATACAAAGTCGCAATTATGAGATATAAAGTCGCTATTACGAGGTATAAAGTCGCAATTCCAAGATGTAAAGTCGCAATTTCAAGATGTAAATTTGCAATTGCACGTTAAGATATAGTCGCAATTTGTGAGAAATAAAGTTGCAAACTGCAAGATATAAAGTTGCAATTCTGAGATATAAAGTTGCAGTTGCAAGATATAAAGTTGCAATTGCAAGAAATAAAGTCCCAATTCCAAGATGTAAATTCGCAATTGCACATTAAGATATAAAGTCGCAATTGCGAGAAATACAATTACAATTGTCGCAATTGTGAGAATTGTGTACAATTGCAGTTTGCGAGAAATAAAGTTGCAATTGCAATATATAAAGGTGCAATTCTGAGATGTAAAGTCCCAATTCCAAGATATAAATTTGCAATTGCACATTAAGATATATGGGAGAAATACATTTGCAATTTGCATGTAATAAAATTGCAAATGTGAGGTATAAATTAATAATTGCAAAAATTAAAACCAAAGTTGGGATATAATAGTTGTTTTATTTATTTATTTACTCTGTGGCAAGATCGATGCTCACTAAATATACCTGTAGCCACATTTATCACTGAATATTTTCTGTTTTCTATCCTCAGTGGAAGAGTCTCGGGTTAGCCAGCAGAGGGCGACATCTGCCAGTGCAATGGACATTTTCTATAGAGACTTTCTTAAGGAAAACAAAAACTTGAATATCTCAGAGAGTTTTCTGCTGCCACAACCAAAATCTTGCAATGAATAAAAAAAATGGTCACTAATGACCATTCTAAATCATCATGCTTTGATACTGACCAAACCGTCCCAATCTTTGACTCCAGTCCATGTAAAGACGAACACAAATGCTTTGAATCAGGCCCTGTGTCAGACACTGTCAACCAAACACAGTCCCAAGAAAAAAGTATTCCGCCAAGGAAAATGACAGTCAGCCAATCTACTGGTACACTGAATTCTTCTTTGTCCAAGGTCATGATGGGCCAGTTACAGTCAGTGGAAAGACAGAGGACATTTAGATGAAGATATCAAAAACAATCAGGAGACAGAAGAGGCTATACGGAATATTCCACGTTTTAAGAACTACCAGAGAGGAAAGACATTCAACGTAAGAGCTGCAGATAACAACTGCCTATTGAATAACTGCTTTTGAAATGTTTTTGAAAGAGATAATGCATTAGCAAATTATCTTTACCTCACAGTTTCAGTGAAATAACAGTTTTAGCAGCTGTTGAAGTTAAGGATACATCAGGCCATGCTTCATTTTTTATATTATTAAACATTCCATAAAATCTCTTCACATATGCAATTTTTATTCCTGTGTTGACATACTATTGAAACAGGATGTTGGAGTGGGACGTATGGAAGGACTGTTTAAAATCCGAAAGAAACAATGCATTCCTGTCTCTGTTTCATGCGTGTAGGTGCTGGGTGTAAAGAACATGTGTCCACAGGCTTCATTGGCTCAGCTAGTTTCTCTCTTCTCCAGGTTTCAGAAAGATGACACACACCCCATTCTGTACCATCTACTGACGGGTCGACTCAAGGACAGGCTTTCATTACATTCTCTGGTAAGAGGCTGTAAAGACACTGCAACACAATACATAATCGAATTTAATTGTTTGTTAGCCAAGTTCAAAATAAACACACAGAAATTACCAATTAGAGGTTTATAGGCTTCAACTCAGTCTTTTAAACATACTTTTTATAATTCAAATGCAGAACTTGATATAACACATCTGGTCACATATACACATTTATTGATTATGATTGCTACAGCATGGCATGTGTTTTTTTTTTAATTATTTTTTTATATATATGTTGAAAGTGCCCAAGCAGCTCTGAATCTGTTAAATGGATACAGACTACTTGAAAAGCCTCTAATCATTGACCTTAGCAGAGAGAGAAGTGAAGACAGCAATGCAAAGACTGACGGATCCTCTGTAGATCCCAACACCACTCCAACCCAAGAGGATGGACAATCTTACATAGAGAAACCTTCCTAAATAAATAGTTTTAATTTTTGCCTTTGTAAATGCTGTATATGCTGTTTATATGTAAATAAATTCACATTGTGAATCTCTGTTCCGATCATCTGTTCTGTATCTAAACTAAGAGGCATTTGTAATTCTTCTGTTGACCAGCGGGTGTCACCCTTTTTTTAAATACTGCACAAGCTCTGAGAAATAGAACTTGGTAAACATTAACAATGTTCAAATTTGACTGCAAAAATTTTACAAAAATTATCTTTTGTGAGTAAATAAAACAGACGGTCTATAACATTATTAGGGACTGCAACATTACATGATTTAACTCGAATTACAACTATAATCTGTTCCTCGATTTGAAATCAAAGATACACAAACGTCTAATAGCCTAAAGAAAACCGAAGAGAACATAAGTTGCATGCTTGTATATTGTCACAAATATGAAACATGCGAAAACAGCAAGTAATCCCATTGTCAATGGAAAAAAATATACTTTTAATTAAAAACAAATTATGAAAAAGAATGTCTCATGGCCATTTAGAACTGTTTCTGAAATATTTATATCAGCGCTACTCAACACGCGGGCCCTCGAGCAATCTTTTGTGGTCTGCGTTATTATATCATTATCAGAAATACATTTATCAGTAGCCTTTCAAATCTGAATGAATTGTGAGATGTCAATTTTCATGAGAATTTATGCTAGTTCTCTACATTGCTGAATCACATTAGGGAGGGAATTCAACTGCAAGAGGATGTTACAAATAAAATGTGGCTGACGTTATGAGAGCAGCATTCGGTCTGCGTGTCAGTACATGTGCGCTCACGTGCGGTCTGTCAATCAAACATGCGTGCTCACAATCTCATTTGAGAGTTACTCAACATGCTGTGAATCTGTCCAATCTCTTAAAGCTCATCAGAGATATGTACTCATCATGACAACAGTATTTACATGAAAAAATAACAGTTCCCTTTCGATTATGGTTCACTCGACATTGTGGTAAATGCTTTTGGGGAATTCCTTCTCCAGCAACCTAATTGACGCCCTTGTATTATAATGACAATCCTATGATTGGCAATGGTGTTTGAGCCCTGCCCCTTTAGGCACGCAGTTGGCCTATATAAGAGGGGGCTCAATCACCATTTCTCCAGAATTTTCTTCCTTCAAGACCGACATCGTCTCGTCTTGACTATGACTACATCTCGTCTTGAAAAGCCCTCTTCATTGTCGACTTACACCCTTCAGCGGAAGGGACTTCCCTGCAGATGCAACAGGACGATTCATCACCTGATTCTCTGCCCCTGCAGCAAAAGTCTCACCCGCCCCCTGCAGTGTTCCGGCGAAGATTCTCTCCGCCAGCAACGGGTTCTTCGCTTCAGACGCTCATTGCCTTGACAACAGCGCCTCAGCGAGTCTCCTACCTTCCAGCATGAGCTGTATACTTTATATATAAATCCGTCCCTGGGACGTTAAAAGTTCTAAAAAGAGCCGCTTGTGTGTATGCATCTTTCTCAAGATGTTGTTCCGTAAGTGTTTTGCATGCGAGCGACACATCGCTCCGCAAGATCAGCATGAGATCCCACGCCGAAGCAGCTTGCACTCACTATGAGAGCTTGAGTCTCCGGATGCTCCGCTCGAGGGTCACCCTTGTTCTGAGGGACGATTCCACCTCCTCTTTGTTCTGAAGGACCACATGAGGAGGCCCTCTATTTGAGAGCACGGTCTGGTCACATTCGGCGGTTCTGAAGGCAGAGATGATGCCATGTCCCTCGCAGCATCAGACATGGGCGAATGGTCCACAGAAGATGTTACCGCCCCTTCCCCGGTAGAGGGCGAGGAACGTGCACAGGCTACTGACAGAGAGCTCCTTTGTGTCCTCACACAGGAGGTTGAGGAGCTTGGTATCGAGTGGTCCCCTTCAGAGGAGCCGGTAAAGTCCCGTCTGGACGAGTGGTTCCTGCAGCCCGGGCGTCACCAGCAGACTGCAGCTCGGAAAACTGCACTATTTTTTCCGGAGGTCCACACAGAGCTCACGAAGACCTGGCACGTGCCCAACTCGTCTCGCGTCCAGATCGGAAGAGCTGCAGTTCTGACGAAAGTGGACCATGCAAAGGAGAAGGGATATTTGAAGCTTCCCCCTATTGAAGAGGCAGTTGCAGCCCATCTCTGCCAAACTATGGAACTTCCACTCCACCCACCCCTTCAAGCCATGTTGACTGACGTCCACACTGGCTGGACGAGCTTATACAGTGGGCCAGGCTGGCTCTGCACTTCATAGCATGCCGGTGCTTCAAGTCTTCCAGGCCAAGCTTCTCAAAGATATGGATGAGCAAGGCCTGAATTGCAGATTGGTGCTCCTCACGTGGCAAGGACCTAGTGAATTGCTCCATAGTGGAAATTCTTACATTCCTTCAAGAGCAGCTAGATGCAGGTCTTACTCCATCAGTGCTTAAGGTCTCTGTAGCGAATATCTCTGCATATCACGCCCCAGAGGCTGGATCCTCTATAGGCAGACATGATCTGATCATAAAGTTCCTTAGGGGAGCGAGGCGCTTGAACCCTCCTCACCCTGCTACATTCCCATTGTGGGATTTAAATCTGGTGCTGAGAGCGCTCACGACCCCTCCGTTTGAACAATTAGAATCCGTTGAGTTGCATGTGCTTTCTCTAAAGACCGCACTTCTGTTGGCTCTGGCCTCAGTTAAACAGGTGGGTGATATACAGGCACTGTCAATTGATAGTTCATATCTAGAATTTGGACCGGCGCTTTCAAAGGCCACCATCAAACCCAAAAAATGCTATGTTCCTATTGTGCTTTCTACACCATTTAAGGCTCAAGTAGTTCACATACAAGCTTTCTCTCCCACACCATTTAATTCAGGTGAGTAGCAGTTAGCGCATTTATTATGCTCTGTGCGGGCATTACACACGTATTTGGAGCGCTTCCGCCAATTTAGGCTGTCAGATCAGCTCTTTGTTTGTTATGGAGGATGCACAAAAGGCATGTCTGTATCTAAGCAAAGGCTCTCTCACTCAGTGGTGTAGTAGCGTCTGAAGAGGTGGGCATACTGTGAATTTATGAATTTATGTTCTTGTTTTTGAACACATCTCTGCTGTATGTGATGTTGAACACTCATGGTGTTTGTTAGTTGACAATCACAGTGACAACAGAACTAATCTATATCAGAAAATCGAACTGTTACACCCCTTAAGTTTAAAATAATTACTTAAAGGGATAGTTCACCCAAAAATGAAAATTCTCTCATCATATTCTCACCTTCATGCCATCCCAGATGTGTGACTTTCTTCTGCTAAACAAAGATTTTTAGAAGAATATTTCAGCTCTGTTGGTCCATACAATGCAAGCAAATGGTGTCCAGAACTTTCAAGCTCCAAAAAGCACACAAAGGCAGCATAAAAGTAACCAATATGACTCCAGTGGTTAAATCTATGTCTTCAGAAGTTATACGATAGGTGTGGGTGAGAAACAGATCAATATTTAAGTTATTTTTTTACTATAAATATCCACTTTCACATCTGTAAGTCACATGTGGAGATTTATGGTAAAAAAAATAAAAAAAAGCCAAGGACTTAATTATTGATCTGTCTCTCATCCACAGAGAGAGTGAGTAAATGATGAGAGTATTTACATTTTTCGATGAACTATTCTGTTAATGACATTCCAACATTCTTACTATAAAAATGTTACATTTTTATACACAGTATATAATCATAAAGGCCCTCAAGGGTACAGGGGTCCAGCTTTGCAGCCCCTGACCTTTCCGAAATTGAGTAGCCCTGATTTATATTGTCTCAATTCAGCCACCATTGGTAGGAGTGGCAAAAAGTAAATTTTGGACCCTGTTGGTTAACATTTTGTCCTGTACCATGAACTACATGCATCATCAGTTCTAAAAAATGAAACCAATAATTTCTGGAAAAATAGCAAGATATTTTATTCATTCAGCTTGAGGTCATACATAAACATTATTATTTTGCCCGTAACTGAACATAAACCTGGTATTTTCGTGAGATTTTAGAATCAGCTAATTAAAGGAATATTCCAGGTTCAATTCAAGTTAAGCTCAATCAACAGCATTTGTGGCATTATATTGATTACCACAAAAATGTATTTAGACTTGCTCCTCCTTTTGTTTAAGAATAGCAAAAATGTGGGTTCCAGTGAGGCACTTACAATGGAAGTGCATGGGGCTAATCCGTAAACATTAAAATACTCACTGTTTCATAAGTATAGCCACAAGACAAAAACAATATGCATGTTAACATGACTTTAGTGTAATAAAATTGCTTGCTAACCTTTTTTGTGTAAAGTTATAGCCAATTTTAAATGGCGATGTAATGTCAACAAACCCTAAAATGACTGTAAAAATGTAAACAACTTTACAGCTCGAATAATACACAAGTTTTAACAGAAGAATTAATGTAAGTGCTTTTATAAAAATTATTAGCTTCACATTTCTGACATTTAACCCTCAAAAAACGGGTCCCATTCACTTCCACTGTAAGTGCCTCACTGTAACATTACTTTTTTAAAGAAAAGAAGGGATGAGTCTAAATTATTTTTTGTGGTAATCAACAATATGCAACAAATGTTGTCCATTGAGCTTAACTTGTATTGAACCAGGAATATTCCATTAATGCTTTAGAGGAGATTCCACGAATAGCCTATATGCCTTATGTTGTGGTCAACAGCAGCATAGATAGATGGCATTAGATCTGTGGCAGCTTATCTACCAAGGTTGTGCTTTCAGTCAATGAACCCAACAAGTACAGGTCTCACTAACAGAATCAATTACATTTCAGTGTGGTTTACAGTAGTATCTTTCCCACATAGTTTCACATTAAAATCAAGGTAAAATCAATGCAGTTGGATTTCAGCTGGAGTGCTTCAAGTGCACTGTAAATAATTTGTTTAAATGATAACAAACATCAGTGTTAAACCTCTGTTTAAGCGTTTATGCACAGGCTTGAACAGATTGTTACATTTGGAATACATAGTTGCTATTTGGATAGCACATAAAAGCTGACTGTATTAGGACAATGTTTGGTTTCTCACCAAATCAAACCCATTGGCGGCGTGCATGTCTTTCATTATAAGAGCATTAAATTGTTCATTAAAGTCCTCAGATTTTTACAGATGTGTTTATATCTGTCTTTGCACATTCCCTCTTTTCAAAACACATCCTCTCTAAATATTACTCTAAAATACAAATGATATGCAATATTTAAAGTAGTTCACCCAAAAATGAAAATTCTATAATAATTTACTCACCCTAATTTTATTCCAAACCCATATGACTTACTTTCTTTTGTGAAACATAAAAAGAGATATAGGGAAGATTTTAGTCTAAGTCACCATTCACTTCCATTGCATGGAAGGGGAAAAAAGTGCAGCATCAACTTTCTTCCAAAATTCTCTTTATGTGTTTCATGGAAGAAAGAAAGTCATATAGATTTGGAACATTATGAGAGTGACAGAATAATGATAGAATTATTATTTTGGGAGTTAACTATCTATTTAACATATTGTGATACATAATATTTGAATGTGCCAATGAGTAAGGAACATTGCAGAACTGAGTATATCAGTGACCTATCAATGCAGAGATGTTTATTGTTTGTTGATATGGTGTCTGCAAGGTAGAGAGCAAACTTTATGGCTCATATGAGAACACTGCAGTATTTAAAGCATTTAGGAACAATAATAAGAGCTTTCCATGGTCTTTGTATAAAGAAATGAAAGACAGGTTGGTGCTACAGACTGATGAACATCCCAAATCTTTATTAATAAACTGAATATGATCATTTAGTGCTCAATTATGTGTGCATATTGATTTGTTAATATTGACAAAGCGAACATTTCTTGTATTAACGTCTTTAACAAATAATAAGTGTAAAACAATCATACAAAACCATTAAAAGTTCAAATATATATATATATATATATATATATATATATATATATATATATATATATATATCTCATATGCTTGAGTGCACTTTTAGCTTACAGTTCACAAGGACTGGCCCAGTGTTTCATGAGAGGGCTGCCGAAGAGGTCATTGTGAAATATTAGCTCAGCATGTTTGCAAAGAGGACAAAATATCTCTTTACAAGGGCACAAGTGTATAGTTTCGTTGATACATATTGATTGGTTTCTTTCCAAAAAGCATCTTCATGTTTATTTAGATTTTTCGAACCTCCTTGAGACGAAATAATCCAAAAGCAACTTTGTCTTTGGCAATGCATCCATTCTGCTTGTGCCTTAATCCGACATCTTGCCAATTATAAGAGTCTTTACACTGTCTAAGCATTTATCATATTAGCCCTTTAAGGAGAAATGGTACAAACCAAAAGTATAACTCAAATCCTCAGACATAGCCTGTGATGTCATACCCAGCTGCTGTGTTCTGATGAGTTGATTTCCTGGAATCATGGGCTGGTGCCGGCATAGCAGAATGGGTACTAGTGCTGGTTTGGCTGTTAAGCATCTGGTTCTTGTTGGTAACTTTTGCAGCAGTTTGTAGAATGGGTGGATGGTAGGGCATTGAATGGGTTGCTCCATGTGACATCCCGATCCCAGTGCGGTCAGGGTAGGGGTAATATCGCCTTGTTCCCCTGCCACCGTCTAGGTCATCACAACAAGATGCACTTAACAGCCCTCCACCCAACATGGACATGAGCGAAGAAGCCAGCCCCACATATAGGCAATCGCCTATCTCAAACTTAAGACTGGGAGGCATGTTATTGGTGTAGAAGGTTTGCACCACCTCATGGGTCTTCCAAGACACCGGGATCAAAGACAAGAGCCCTGCCAGGAGAAAGAGCGAGCAACCTGCCCCAGCCACCTTGCTCTTGACTGAGGAACCACCCATACAGACAGTGCACTGCATGCCGACGGTGGACACGGCAAGAGCCAAGACAGAAAACATTAAGGAGATGACCATCATAGCTCTGGCTGCTTGTAGATCAGCCGTGAGCCCCAGAATGCTGTTGTAAGTCTCACACTGGAAGGCTCCAGTGCTCTGATAGACGCATTCCATCCACAGACCTTTCATGTTGACTACTGCAGTCACAATATTAGCGCCAATGTGCGCTGAGGTTGCCCAATATGGCAGAAGAGTGGCTACCAGGGTCCCGAACATGCCAAAGATGCCCATAAAGAAGCCCATCAACTCCAACGCTGCTATCGCCATTTCGGCCACTGGATCAACGTGTACTTCAAAGGTCAAACAAACCGTAGCTGGATTGCTGTAATAGAAAACAACTCACTTTAGCTCATTAAAGCAATAGTTCACCCAAAAATAAAAATTCTGTCATTATTTACTCATATTCGTTTTACTTCAACCCTGTATGACATTCATTTTTCAGAGGAACACAACTGATGTTATGCAAAATGTTACCCTCGATCACCATATACTTTCACTGCATTATTTGCACTTTCCATTCACTCTTCCATTTACTTTCATTGTATAAAAGTCATATACAGTAGGTCTGGAACAACATTTGGCAGAATTTACATTTTTGGGTGAACTGTCCCTTTAAATCTATAAAATGACAGACAAGCCTCAATTAAAACAGTTAAAATGCTTCTCTGGAAAGTTTACTTACGCTATATATGCTAATAAGTAAAACGTTCTCCAGTATTTCTTAATGTGCTCATATGTGCTCCTCTTCTTAGCATGCGTGTTCCCACAGTCCCTCATATATTTATGATTCAACCATCTCTTTCACTCTTTAGATATTAGGAGCTGCCCCTGTCCATGTACACACAAGCACCTCCGGAAAAGGTTAATTAAAGATTTACTCACTACTCACCCCAAAACTGACCTTTTTCTGTATCCATCCCAAAAACAAGGCCACTGTGGGAAAGGACAGTGTCAGTCACTCGGAGTGAGTGTTATCTAATTTACTAATTTAATTTATCACACATTATACATTTGCACATATACAGTGAAATTCTTTTTTCACAAATCCCAGCTAAGCTGGGGTCAGAGTGCAGGGTCAGCCATGATATGGTGCCCCTGGAGCAGATAGGGTCAAGGGCCTTGCTCAAGGGCCCAACAGTGGCATCCTTCTGATCAGTAACCCAGAGCCTTAACCACCAAGCCACCACTGCCCCTATCTTTCACTAGTGTAACTGATGAGAGAAAACAGTGTGTTTATTGTGTTTATGTCTCACAGTCTCAGACACCCTACACCAACCCCTACCCCTAAACCTAACCCTAACCTTCCTTTATAAAATTGACCATGGTTTTACTACAGTAACTATAGTATCACCATGGTATTTTGTTGTACAATCATAGCAAACCACAATATCAAACATGGTAAAAAAAAAAAAAAAAAAAAGGTTGCATACACTAATATTTTGTTGGATCGCCTTTAGCTTTGATTATGGCGCGCATTCGTCATGGCATTGTTTGACAACCTTATGCAACGTCACAACATTTATTTCCGACCACAGTTGCATTCATTTTTGGCCGAGATCTTGTATTGATTACGGGAGAGTTGAACCACTCTGTAAAGTCTTCTCCAGCACATCCCAAAGACTTTCAATGGGGTTAAGGTCAGGACTCTGTGGTGGCCAAATCATGTATGAAAATGATTCCTCATGCTCCCTGAACCACTCTTTCACAATTTGAGCCCAATGAATCTTGGTATTGTCTTCCTGGAATATGCCCATGCTGTCAGGGAAGAAAAAATCCATTGATGGGATAACCTGATCATTCAGTACATTCAGGTAGTCAGCTGACTTCATTTTATTGCCGCATAACGTTGCTGAGCTTAGACCTGACCAATTGAAGCGACCCCAGATCATAACACTGCCTCCAGAGGTTTGTACAGTGGGCACTATGCATGACGGGTGCATCGCTTCACGCACTTCCCTTCTTACCCTGATGCGCCCATTGATTTGGAATAGGGTAAATCTGGACTCATCAGACCACATGACCTTTTTCCATTGCTCCACAGTCCAATCTTTATGCTCCCTAGCAAATTGAAATAGTTTTTTCCGATTAGCCTCACTAACAAGTGGCTTTCTTGTGGCCACACAGCTGTTTAGTCCCAATCCTGTAAGTTCTCGTCACATTGTGCGTTTGGAAATGCTCTTTCACTATTAAACATAGCCGTGAGTTCTACTGTCGGTTTTTTACGATGTGACTTAAAGTGTTTTAGAGATCTCTGATCACGATCATTCAAGATTGTTTTCCGACCACATTTTTTCCACGAAGCTGATGGTTCACCACTATCCTTCCAATAATGCATTGGACAGTTCTTAATCCAATTCCAGTGATTTCAGCCATTTCCTTTGTTGTTTTCTTTGCTTGATGCAGGCCAATAATTTGCCCCTTCTGAAACACAGTAACATCTTTTCCACGCTACGTCTTCTGACATGGTTGTTTAAGAAATGAGAAGCTACACACTGCATCAGTTAGGGTTAAAAGAATTGTTGCCAGTTGAAACAGATTAATCACTGCAATAATGATCCAATCCTAGGCTCTTAAGTGTCTGCTTATTTAAATCCAAATGGTGATTTTTTTATTTTATTTTATTTTTTTGGCCAGGCAGTGTATATTAACACCATCCTACTGTAGTAACACCATGGTTAATTGCATTAAAACTATGGCCAAAAAGCATGGTTATAAAATTACTATAGTAAAAGCATGGTTAATTTTACCCGCATCAAACTTATCTCTCAACTCCACCGTCCAAAAAATGTTTACCTTTGTTTTAATTTTTGTTTATTATCATAAGTAGTATTAAAGGAAATATTAAGAGTGGAGACAGGAGACAGGGTGGGAAAAATTGGGAAATCAAACATAGTAAGTCCACTTGATAAAAACCTATCAAAACTGTCTTTAATTTCTGTTTCCACCATACTATTGGAGAGCAAAAAAAAAAAGGGATAGTTCACCAAAATTTACCCTCATGTGGTTCCAACTGAATCTTTATTGTTATATTAGCAACACTTTACAATAATGTTCCATGTGTTAACATTAGTCAACAAGATTAGTTAACATGAACTAACAATGAACAATACTTTTACAGCATTTATTAATCTTGGTTAATGTTCATTTCAACATATAGCCAAGTAATTCATTTGTAAAATCAAAAACGTTGTATTTGTTAACATTAGTTAATGCACTATGAACTAACAATGAACATTTGTATTTTCATTAACTAGCATTAACAAAGATTAATAAGTGATGTAAAATATATATATATATATATATATATATATATATATATATATATATATATATATACAGGTGCATCTCAATAAATTAGAATGTCGTGGAAAAGTTCATTTATTTCAGTAATTCAACTCAAATTGTGAAACTCGTGTATTAAATAAATTCAATGCACACAGACTGAAGTAGTTTAAGTCTTTGGTTCTTTTAATTGTGATGATTTTGGCTCACATTTAACAAAAACCCACCAATTCACTATCTCAAAAAATTAGAATACATCATAAGACCAATAAAAAAAACATTTTTAGTGAATTGTTGGCCTTCTGGAAAGTATGTTCATTTACTGTATATGTACTCAATACTTGGTAGGGGCTCCTTTTGCTTTAATTACTGCCTCAATTCGGCGTGGCATGGAGGTGATCAGTTTGTGGCACTGCTGAGGTGGTATGGAAACCCAGGTTTCTTTGACAGTGGCCTTCAGCTCATCTGCATTTTTTGGTCTCTTGTTTCTCATTTTCCTCTTGACAATACCCCATAGATTCTCTATGGGGTTCAGGTCTGGTGAGTTTGCTGGCCAGTCAAGCACACCAACACCATGGTCATTTAACCAACTTTTGGTGCTTTTGGCAGTGTGGGCAGGTGCCAAATCCTGCTGGAAAATGAAATCAGCATCTTTAAAAAGCTGGTCAGCAGAAGGAAGCATGAAGTGCTCCAAAATTTCTTGGTAAACAGGTGCAGTGACTTTGGTTTTCAAAAAACACAATGGACCAAAACCAGCAGATGACATTGCACCCCAAATCATCACAGACTGTGGAAACTTAACACTGGACTTCAAGCAACTTGGGCTATGAGCTTCTCCACCCTTCCTCCAGACTCTAGGACCTTGGTTTCCAAATGAAATACAGAACTTGCTCTCATCTGAAAAGAGGACTTTGGACCACTGGGCAACAGTCCAGTTCTTCTTCTCCTTAGCCCAGGTAAGACGCCTCTGATGTTGTCTGTGGTTCAGGAGTGGCTTAACAAGAGGAATACAACAACTGTAGTGTCTGTGTGTGGTGGCTCTTGATGCCTTGACACCAGCCTCAGTCCATTCCTTGTGAAGTTCACCCAAATTCTTGAATCGATTTTGCTTGACAATTCTCATAAGGCTGCGGTTCTCTCGGTTGCTTGCGTATCTTTTTCTTCCACACTTTTTCCTTCCACTCAACTTTCTGTTAACATGCTTGGATACAGCACTCTGTGAACAGCCAGCTTCTTTGGCAATGAATGTTTGTGGCTTACCCTCCTTGTGAAGGGTGTCAATGATTGTCTTCTGGACAACTGTCAGATCAGCAGTCTTCCCCATGATTGTGTAGCCTAGTGAACCAAACTGAGAGACCATTTTGAAGGCTCAGGAAACCTTTGCAGGTGTTTTGAGTTGATTAGCTGATTGGCATGTCACCATATTCTAATTTTTTGAGATAGTGAATTGGTGGGTTTTTGTTAAATGTGAGCCAAAATCATCACAATTAAAAGAACCAAAGACTTAAACTACTTCAGTCTGTGTGCATTGAATTTATTTAATACACGAGTTTCACAATTTGAGTTGAATTACTGAAATAAATGAACTTTTCCACGACATTCTAATTTATTGAGATGCACCTGTATATATATATATATATATATATATATATATATATATATATATATATATATATATTGTTCATTGTTAGTTCATGATACCTAATGCATATACTAATGTTAACAAATACAACCTTGTTGTAAAGTGTTACCTTAATATTATTTATAAAGAAACTGTCTTTAGCTTCTCATAAGGTTGAAAAACACAAATCTCAGGAACAGGAACTTTTTATAACTCTTCAAACATAGAAGCATTATCATTCAGCGTTAAAAAAGATTCAGAATAATATTAAAAAATACTAATTTAAAAAAACGCAGTGGGTTGCAACATTTAAGTGCATGGCATAATACATTACCCAGCTAATCAAAACAATATGGGTTTGGAATAACATGAGGGTGAGTAAATGACAGAAGTTTAATTTTTGGGTGAAATATCCCTTTGATAACAGCCAGTTAATCATTACTTAATAATGCCAGTATAATAATGATATAAAGCCAAACCTGTGTTTACTAACCTGTCATCAGTAATGACAAACATTGTACCATCCAACATGTATTATGCACACGGCAAGCACAGAAACAAGCAAACGCATTAACTTAAAACTTACCTGGCTCTTTCTTTGTATTGCTGTATCCCTGCTGAAAGATACAGCTCTATCTTTTATCAGTGTATGTACACAGTTTGAGCCTGTTTCAACTGAACCCTCCACTCAATCTCACAAAATCTTCCGCTCACGTCACCTCACTGTAATGAGATTATAACAATAATCCAGCCTCTTACTGGAAGGGTCAACTATGAACCAGCAAAAACAATAGATATGATTGCAATGTTCACACCAGCAGCATGAACACTGGGTCACAGTGAGGTCTCTCCTCGGGTCAGGGGTGAGATAGGTGCTACAGTGGGAACGGCGATCCTATGTTTGGACCCAGAGAAGAAGGTGCCAGTACAGAGAAAGAGAGAGCAGAGGAGCAGAGAGGGTGAGAGGAGTGTGTCTACAGATGTGTGACAGTTGATGCCATACACACACCTCCTCAAATGAGCTTAGAGGTGTTGAGATGCACACGATGCAGCATAGTCTGAGTCTGAACGTTTATTCCCAAATCAGCAGCTATTAACTTTGACCTGAGCATTGAGGTAAACAACAATGCGTTAACATTTATGCATTTGGTAGACACTTTCAAAGCAATTTACAGTCCATTTAAACTATAGATTTTATTAGTACGTGTTCCAGTATCTAGTTGAAAGCCTTCTCAGAAAAGTGGAAGCTATTAATTCCCATGATTTTGGAGGTAAATATTCAACAAGCATACAGTATATGGAAATAGTACTCAGGTTTCCACTTTTTGCCATGCAATGTATCTTAACTGTAAACCTGTTGAATTTTGTATCTACATTGCACAGGGGAGCATAATGGGAATAAAAAGTGGTCTTTTGAGTCTCGTCATGCTGTAGGTGGATCACCATAATAACCTGCAGACACTAAACCATACTAAACATACACCTTAGCAAAAGATCCCAGTTTCTCTCTGTGTCTCAATCCATCACACTGTTGTTCCCCTCCCGTCTCTCTAGGCCACAAACTGCTGGTCTCACTTGGGAAGGTGTGCATATGGCACCAGCTCTCACACCTCCATGGACACACTTCTCTTACCCTCTCTGCTGTCCTACTTTCCCACCAACGTACACACAGTACATGTACCAGGTTCCCACAACAGCACCTCCACACTTCCAATTTCTAAACTGGACCCACACCGACCCCACCATAGCATCACTATTATTATTTCTCATTCTTGATATAACTTAAATCATGCGTCTTGTTGAGGAGAGTCTTTTTTACTAGTTTTCTGAATCATGGCAACAATTTTGCAAACCAAAATTACTTGCTTCAATACATGGTTAAATGCAGTTTCCCAGTAAAATGTCCAGCAGGGGGCACCAAAAGCAAGTAAAACGGTGTCATAATCAGACAAGGTTTTTAAGGTGAATATTTGATGGATGTTATCATGAGTAAAACATACCTCCCTAATCTCAAACTTTAGTCTAAACCTAACCAATAGTCTCCTAAAAGATAAATGAGAGGTGAGCAAAACAGACATCCTTACCCTAAACCAATTCCTAAACCTAACTGATAGTGTTTTTAAAGCAAATTCGACATTAAAAGCACATTTATTCTGGAACAAAAAAAACAAAAACAAAAAACACAAAAAATAATTATTCATAAAGATTCAGTGGAAGGAATGAGAATAAGCTGAAATCTATGGAGAGAACGAGTGCATAGATGACCCAGTAGTATAAATGAAATACACCAAGTTCTTTTGCTTAGCACAAATTAATCATCACTAATTCTTTCCTAATCTAGGCATGTGCCACTTCTGACCATTTGGTATCAGCATCCTAACAACCTAGTTCTGAAACTTGATTGATTTGGTCCTCTAAAGTCTCTCTGACCTCAAACGCTGGCCAAAATACTGGCTTTCTTGGCTGTCGGTAAAAGAAAAAATTTTCAAAACAAAGGTGCTGGAATTTAGGTTACACAATCAAAACGGTATTGAGAAATGAGCTATTCTGCATTTATTCTGGTCAGCAATCACCTGTGAAAGCTTCTCCACACAGATCAATGTTTTTTCATGTACAGTTTTAAGGGCTTATTGGAGGTCAGCATCCAGGTCAAGGGTTGAATGTGTAGGTGCTGATGTGGGAATGGTGGCCCTGGCTGTGTCTTGAACAGAATGTGAGTAGAATGGTGGAGATCTGCAGTATGATGGCTGGTGTCACCTCAACACCTCCTCAGATAAGGGCAGAGGTGTGAGGAGCGCATGAGTGAACAGGGTCACTGGACAGTCGTTGTTTAATGCAATCCTGGTTACCTTTACACAGTGATAGAAGTCATAAAGATGAATGCAATTATGATCATAAAAGTCAAACATGGCACCATTAAATGCATCACGTAAGATTTAACGTCAATGATGTTTAAAAGACATGCATTAAACAATGATGACAAACCTGATATGATGCCTCTAAATATTTTCATTTAAAATCAACCTAAATTTTGGTCTGTTGGTCATACAGAGCTATGAATATTGCATGGCTTCACATGATGTGTAATATAAGTTATGGACCAATACTGTGATACTTTAATGGTGCCTTTTTTTTTTTTTTTTTTGGCAGTTGTTTTTTGGCACTTGATAATCCCAGTCTCTACTCACTTTCATTCTATGGAAAAGAGCAGCCAGGATATTCTTTAAAAAATCACATTTTATGTTCCACTAGAAAAAATTTTTTTTTATAAGTATACCTTGCTCTTTCTCTCGTATTGAGCATTTCTTCAATTAGCCGATGAATTGTTTATCAAATTGGAGGTCGAAACATAATTTTGTTTCTTTCACATTCTCAAAGTGAAAGTGGAGATTTATGTTAAAAAAGGACTTAAATGTTGATCTGTTTCTCACCCACACCAATCATATCACTTCTGAAGATATAGATTTAACCACTGGAGTCGTGTGGATTACTTTTATGCTGACTTGATGTGATTTTTGGAGCTTCAAAGTTCTGGCCACCATTCATTGCATTGTATGGACCTACAGAGCTGAAAAATTCTTCAAAAATATTTGTTTATGTTCAGCAGAAGAAAGAAAGTCATACACCTGAGGCATGAGGGTAAGTGACATGTGAATTTTTATTTTGGGGTAACTATTCCTTTAAAGAAATAATATATATATATATATATATATATATATATATATATATATATATATATATATATATATATATATATATTCTTTTTTTTTTTTTTTTTTTTTTTTCAGAGACGATTAACGTTTTCATTTTGTGCGGGGTTAAACAGGGTTAATATTGGGTAGGTGCTGATGTACTGTGTGTAGAGAGTGGCATAGGTCTGGAAAGGGTGAGAGAAGTGTGTCGATGGAGGTGTGAGGGCTGGTGTCATACACATGCACCTCCTCAAATGGGAGCAGAGGTGTGAGGCTTGTGTACATGTGAAAATGACAGGGTCAGCTACACTTTCTGACCCTAAGCAGAGGTCAGTCTTACCACATAATATTTAATCAAATCAATTATTTCTCAACCAAGGATTGATTTCTGTCATAAACTGCAAGTCATTTTTATTCTTCATGTAGCAGCCACTTTTGCTCAAAGTGACTTACAGGGACAATACCCCTGGAGCAATCAGGGTTAAATGCGTTGCTCATAACCACTTATGCCACACAACCCTATGTATTAAAAAGGTTTGGAAATAGCATGCCCAGCTAATCTGTCAATCACAAGGGAACAGAAGCCGCTACTTACCTCAATTCTTCTGCATCCCTTTGTTGTCACCGCAAGCCAAACCTGAATACTTTAGGTTACACCACTAAAATTAATTTAAAGGGTTAGGTCAGGTAGAAATAGCTTCTTTACGGTAATGATTGCATGTTACCACTTTTTACAGTGTATGCCCACTATAATATGTTAATAAGGACATTAATCAATTGGGTGGTTTTCCTAATCTTATTCACAAGCATACTAGTAACATTTGTTAGACAGTGTGCAAACATTCACTCTGAATAGCATCTTTACACTACTAGATAGGAGACATGCATCAGTAGGTTAGGAAATTGCTCTAATTAATTTGCCAGGGGTTGACAGACAAAGAGCTATAAAGGCAATAAAACTTGTGAGAAATAGTTAAGGTAGAGTTGCAGACCAGAGATACTGTATAGTAAATGTTTTTATCTTGACTGCTTTACAATCAGAGAAAAGCAGTTAGAGGAATGTTGTTACTTTTGAGGGTTTAAAAATAAAAGCAATCAAATTTCTCTAGCAGGGAAGCTATGTGACAGCCATGTCCCTGATTTGCTATAATGCAGGCAAACTATGCAGTTAGTAGTTAAAGTAAAAAAGGTAAGTTTCAAAAATAAGTGTTTTGCAATCAACAGCATTTGTGGCATAATGTTGATTATCACAAAAAATATTTTTGACTCATACCAGGTTTATTTTAAACACAAAAGTAAAAAGGCACTTACAATGGAAGTGAATGGGACCAGTCATAAATGTTAAAACACTTAAAGTTTTGAAACATTGTTTCAAAAGTTTAGCTAAGACAAACATTGTACATATTAACGCATTATTATTGTACGTATTTTTATTATTAAACATTGTACGTAATATTATTATTTTAGTGTGATCAAATCTTTTAGTGCAAATAAAATTAACAAAATCACTGACAGGGTTTACTGTTGTTGTCATGGCAAAGAAGTTGTAATATTTTATATAACTTTACACAGATAAGGTTCGAAAGCAATTTTACCACACTAATATCATGTTGACACATTTGATGTGAATATTTTGTGGCTATACTTTTAAAACAATCATTACTCATTCAATTTTATTGTAAGTGCCTCTAATGCAGTAATACACTTCTCAAAGTGTGGGGCGTGCCCCGTAGGGAGGGCACGAAGGTATTGTAAGGTATCTAATCCATTTCATGTTTTTTTAAATTTGTGTTGACTTCCTTTAAAGGAAACACATTCGTCAGGCATGGGGGGCAGTGGGCTGGTGATTACTGACATTCCTGACCATGGGGGAGAAGATTTTTAAAGAGCCGTTAGTGGCAGGGGGTTTCCAAGGCTCTAAGATCAGCAAATGTTAAAACAGACTGGGACTAGACAGACCCCCATACAGCAGAACACTCCCAAATGAACAGAATAAACAGCATACCTCTTATTGCCACCCGCCCTATACCCTGAAAACCTGTCTGGCACTCTGTGATTCAGTTTGTTCAATCCATTATTAGTATAATCAATCAATCAATCAATCTGTCTGTCTGTCTGTCTGTCATCTATCTATCTATCTGTCTGTTATCTATCTATCTATTCATCTGTCTGTCTATCATCTATCTGTCTATCATCTATCTATCTGTCTGTCTGTCATCTATCTATCTGTCTGTCTATCTATCTGTCATCTATCTATCTGTCTGTCTGTCTATCATCTATCTATCTATCTGTCTGTCTGTCATCTATCTATCTGTCTATCATCTATCTGTCTGTCTATCTATCATCTATCTGTCTGTCTATCATCTATCTATCTATCTGTCTGTCATCTATTTATCTGTCTATCTATCATCTATCTGTCTATCATCTATCTATCTGTCTGTCTGTCATCTATCTGTCTGTCTATCATCTATCTGTCTGTCTGTCATCTATCTATTTATCTGTCTATCTATCATCTGTCTATCATCTATCTATCTGTCTGTCTGTCATCTATCTGTCTATCATCTATCTGTCTGTCTGTCATCTATCTATTTATCTGTCTGTCTATCATCTATCTGTCTATCAATCTATCTATCATCTATCTGTCTATCATCTATCTGTCTATCAATCTATCTATCTGTCTGTCTGTCTATCATCTATCTATCTCTGTCTGTCATCTATCTATCTGTTTGTCTATCTATCATATATCTGTCTATCATCTATCTATCTATCTGTCTGTCTATCATCTATCTGTCTGTCTGTCATCTATGTATGTATCCATCCATCCATCCGTCTGTCTGTCCATATATCTATTTATCTATCTATGTATCCATCCATCTGTCTGTCTATCTATCATCTATCTGTCTGTCTATGTATCCATCCATCCATCCATCTATCTATCATCTATCTGTCTGTCTATGTATCCATCCATCCATCCGTCTATCTATCATCCATCATCTATCTATCTATGTATCCATCCATCTGTCTGTCTATCTATCATCTATCTGTCTGTCTATGTATCCATCCATCCATCCGTCTGTCTGTCTATCTATCTATCATCCATCATCTATCTATGTATCCATCCATCTGTCTGTCTATCTATCATCTATCTGTCTGTCTATGTATCCATCCATCCATCCGTCTGTCTATCTATCTATCATCCATCATCTATCTATCTATGTATCCATCCATCTGTCTGTCTATCTATCCGAGTTTTTATTTTAAAAATCTACATTTAAATTGTGCCAACACAATTCTTTACAAAATTACAATTGTTAGTAGCCTACTAGTTATATTAATTGATGAGTTAGATCAGACAGTAAAAGAAAAGTACCCAGCATACACTGAAACTTCTTCAATACTGTTTTAAAAACATCTCACTCAGTCATAAAGTTGCTCTGAAAATGAAGACAAAAAAGGCTCAAATACAAGATTTCTTAGTTTTTGATTTATTTAACATTTTTCATCAGTACATAATTTCTATATTTGCAATTGTATTATTTCATAGTTGTGATGACTTTGACATTGTAAAATGTGGAAAGTATAGACTAGTAATAATACTGAATGAGTAGGTCCAAACATTTGATTTGTTTTTTGTTTTTCAGGACTGCACGTCACTTCGCTTCTTTTACTAATTAGATTAGTAAGGCGAACGAAAACACTGCAGTTGTTAATTGATTCATCGCATTATCTGTTATCTCAACTTTATAGAATAGCACTTTGCTGTCTTGCGCTGTCCATTTGTGCCTTTTGCTTGACGCTGCTCAGTTTGCTGGCCCTGTAGGAGGTCGGAGTGACGCTGTCTGGCAAATTTGCTCCTCCAAATGGACCGACGAAGTCCATCAAGCCCCCATTAGGACCTCGTTAAATTCGCTTTGTGAGATATTTTGCACCCTACTTAACGGGCTGGAGTGCGAACGCGTGCTTTAAAACAAAAAGCGCGAGAGAAGCTCGCACTGACCGGGGATCTGCTTTAGTTCTTCGGCTTGTGGTTACTTCGGCTATTGTAGGCCTTAAGAGCTGTTTTCAGATCAGTTGTTGGGGCCACCCATTAAAAGGAATGCTAGACAGCTAAAATTAACACAATAATTGACATTTAAGTAGATATCATCGTTAGTATTACCAGTATAATATTTTTTTTTGTTTTACCTTTGGGCGCTCATGCACAGTTTAATACATTGATCGCCTAGCACACGTACATCACCCAGACGACAATTTGATGTGTGTTTACATCTGGAAGACGTATTTTTATGTTGTTTGCTCATCTGCATTACGACATAAAACGTTTGTCAATAAGTAGGCCTATGTCCGGATGAGATCGGTAAAGTTGGACATATATTCACAGATTCTAACTTCCCGGAACAATAACTCATACGCGAAACGTTGCTAAAACACAAACGACGCCTCTTTCCAACCGTAGTAAGGTAGACAACGAGCTACAACCTAATTTTAATGCAAACGAGCCGTCCTCCGAGCTGGACAAATAACATTGATCAGTGCAGCCAGCTCTGAGACGAGTGCGCAGGGACCGTCTACAAAGTGCAACACCGAAAAGCGATACTACAAAAATATTCAATAACTTAACTCTAATACTTGTCAATAAACAAGAGACGTTTATGATCTAGAATGTTTGTAAATCCGATATTTTTAAGATGTTTAGCAAATGTTAATTAAAGTGGGATGCTTTCCATATCTAAAACAGACATCTCGTAGATGTACGTGTGCTATCTGGGATACAAGCTATAATTGGAAATGCACTAGCAAAAGACCTTTTAAATTCACGCTTAAATATTGCTTCACTTTAGGTAACCTGTTTACAGACAAAAGGTCATTTAAGATTTCTTTCGGTTGTACTGTTGAATGACAGCAGAGTTCTTAATTTAATGCAGCCTAGACACCTAATAACTAACTAACTATATTATATATGGCCTCACTCGCCCCCCGTCGTCTTTCTCACAGATGGTGTGCAAGTTTGCCCCTCCGTGTTGTTGCAATAACCTCAGAGTACCAGATTTCTCACCCTCACGCTGGGGCGCACTGTTTATACAACTGGAGATGTCTTCACACCAAAATGTCCATAGCAGGCTATACCCCAATGAAACAGCACCATGGTCTCCACAACCCCCCCTCCTAAAAAAAACTCAAGTCATTTGGCACTGCCACCATCATCCTGCCCCGCCCCTGCAGCTCTAGCGCTATATAAACCCGAAGAGCGACTCTCCACCATTCATTCACTGGCCTGCGGAGGACAACGACTCATCCACATCGCCCAGACCCCATCTCTCCCTAAACAGGACTATTTAGGACTATCACCCCGCAAAACAGAGATGAATTCTGCCTGTTTTGCCACGCCATTTTCCAATACTATGAACACTGAGATCCAGCAGTCCAACAGCAGGTGTGTATTACCTAATCAATTATTCACTTTCTTATATAATAATAACGACGAGCCCTGATCATTCATAGGCACAACTAAGAAATTAAATTAAAATGTTTTGTATCGCAATACATCTATTATTACACATTTTAGATATATCACGCTCCTATATTTATTATCTTTTTTTTTTATTCATATTTGTCTCTTTAGTGTACATTTTGCAGTATTTACAGGCTGACTTTGCCCAAACATCCGTATAACTCTATGTGATATGTGCATTTTACATAGTCGTTTAATTGACATTGACCATGTTGCTTGTGTCTTTTCCACAGCCCAGCTTCTCTGTGGAGACCATGGCTGGTGAACAGAAAGGATGCACAAACGGAATGCCGGAGAACCAAGCTGGCTTGTGTAAGTTTTCCCACACAAATGATCATTTATTGGGCTCCAAAAGCAGATTTAACCATTTTCAGCATGTACATTCTAATTTTAGTGACTCATATAGATATTTGGACTAGCTGCAGGTAGCTTTAAGGTAACAGACAGGCATGTGGTGAGCATTAGGCCACCAGAAGGTTTGACCGTCAAGCTGTTTCACTGACACTGAGCCACACAGTGACGCAAAAGCAAAGGGAAGTTAAGAGCAAGTATTGCACAGAGACACTCTGCCATATGGCACCAGTGTCTGAGTGTGAACGCTGAGCCTGTGCCCAGAGATGAGGTGTAGGGGAAAACAGCTCCCAGAGAGCAAGCGCTTGCCTGCCAAGAATTAAGTAGTCACCTCTAGGTTTGGGGAGGCAGTTGGAGTCATTTTCCCACAAACACTTTAGCCTGACACCCTCCATGTCACAGCTTTTGCATCCTGCCCAGAGTGTTATACACCCACAAAGCTGGCAGTGATATCACCTCATAAACACTGGACAGGAAGCATTGTTTGATGGTTTGTGTTTTGTACATGTGGTCTTACAAATCTTTTCTCACTCTTTAAAGCCGTACTCCAGGCCAGAAGTACCCAGTAACACTAGAACAACAGATGGCAAAACACAGTCTTTCCAGCACCCTGTCAGGTCAGTGCACTTTTCATTTTGGTTGAGCAACGCTCTTGTTTTGTAACTCAATTTCATTTTGACCTAAAACCCTAATCTTTTCCAAATAAGGCTTATTTTTGTGTGCCGATAAACCCATTTCCAGCTTATCATTGTGCATTCAGGAATCTAAAACTGATACCACAAGCTTGCCAGTGTTAATTTTGTAGTAACACTGTAGTAACAATCTTTCTTTTTATTTTAGGCTGTATTGGCCCAGATCAAAATCCTTTGACTACCTCTTCAGAGATGGCGAAGTTCTGCTCCAAAATTTCCCTGTCCAGGCCACCATCAACTTCTATGATGAGTCAGACAGTGAAGAGGAGGAGGACAGCTGTGATGAAGATGAAGACAGCAACACAGAGGAGTGTCTTAAACTCAGCAGTCACTTCACCAGTTATAACTGAATGTTCAAATCTGCCCTACGATTCTGTGACTTTAAACTGGGGAAGCTTATAAATGTAACATTGACACTGGATAATACCACATCAGGCTCTATTAGAGAAGTCACTCCATCAATAATTTAGTGCATGGACATGTCTTTCTTTTGAGCTTGCAAACACAACCAGAGTGATTTTGCTGATACTGATTGTTTTGTGCCAGAAACATCAATCACACTAATGCAACATCTGAAAAAAAAAATAAAATAAAAATAAAAATCCTTTAGAAGAGAACCGATAAGTCTTGGATAAAAGTAATTCCTGTTGGAAACAGCAAAAATGCTATCCCACATTGGGAAGTGTTGTTTTGGAGCTATCTCAGGGTCCTTACCTTCTTTTGTACATAAAATTATATTTGTATTCAATTAGTCAACCCTAATTTATGATGTATGTACATAAATTGTATGTATATATGTATTTATGCCATATTTTTCTACTCTTGTATTTTGATTTAAAATAAAATATATTTAAATGAGTACAAACATCTCTGTCCTTTGTAAAGGTTTGGAATTTTTGCCTCAAATGAGCACTTTTTTTTTTTTTTTACTTACTCATGTCCTTTGATGTTCTCTGACCCTATCTTTTGGCTAAAAGGGGGTCTGCTGTTTGTCCAGGTTACAAACAAAGGAGGTTTGATAAAGGACAATGACAATGCCCTCCTAAGAATGTGTTATGTTGAAGAATTTCACTCTTCCAGTAAAGCCACAGATTAAAAATACCTGCCTTGATAGCACTTCTAACAGACAATGAAATAAAAACCAGTTCCCTATAAAAGGACATTGAAAAATTTACAGTCAACCAACATTTAAGACATTTAGGATGCTATGACTTTATTTGGTTGCTCGATTTACAAATTAGTGCTATTTAATTTGCAACCTTTTGACCTTCTGATATATAACAATTATATATATATATATATATATATATATATATATATATATATATATATATATATATATATATATATATATATATATTCACACAAGTCCATGTTATAAAAATTCCAGCGACGAAATGGGAGTGGTTCAGCATTGTGGGAAATGCTGTTTTTTGGGCACAAGGCGTGTCATCGCGAGGGACCCCTGACATTATCCCCAGTATCATCCTCATTCTCTAATAAAAATGTCACTTGGTGGGTTTTCTCCAAATCCATACCGATGAAAAGAAAATATTAATATCTAGGCACAAATGTGTAACTGTTTCTTAAAACAACATCAGAGAGCAGCAGACGTGTACACACACAGACTACACTACCCAGTTTATTTTCCCCCCATTCCCCAAGTAGCATGACTTTGCGTGTACGACATCATCCGTAGAATTTCATTGGATAATCAGGGGGAATCCGTGTTTCCTATTGGTCCAACGACATGTCAATCAAACGGTATCTGTGACTCATGTGGGTGCTCCCTTCTTGGAAACAGGGATGGAATGGACGAGCAATAGCAACAGCCTGGAAGGTAGGCTTTATTATCCATGTGTCTCCTCTTAAGTTACAAATGTACAAATAATTTTCTTTTGTTCTATGACAATTAAAAAAGTCAAGTGTCTATAACACAGACATCGCTGCGTTTTATAAATATACATCTTTAATCACACAGAGAGCCCCTCAAAGCACTATAGTCAGCTGCTCAGACTGAATATGTATCTGATTAATATTTTATTGGCTTTTAAGGAAGCTATATGGCTTTAGAAATTGTTATCACAGTAAAATGTTGTGTCACTATTTTCTAAACCCTTCAGCACATAAAAGTCAATCGCACACTGATGCTTTAATGTTTTTTATGTCTTATTCTTTTTCTTAGTCGTTCTATTTTCGTTTGTATTTATTTGATGTGGTTTTTAAGACATTATTAAACGTGAAATTATATTGGGAAGATATTTTTGTCTGTTGTGGAAAGCGATAGTCACTAATGAATTGAAATAATTCACTAGTAATGAGTGAGCTCGAGCTCGAGTGATATAAATTTAGCAGCGCATCTCTCTATCGGCCCGCTCCGTTGCTATGGGAACCTCCCCCGCACCTCCTCCCTCCCCCATCAGCATATCTTATATGTGTGAAATAATACCTTATATATAGATTTATAAAGGTAGATTTAAGCTTGCAGATAGCAATGTTCTATGTTCAGATTTAAATAAAAGCATGTTAACCTTCTAAAGATGTTTTAAAATCATGTTATATTGTGAGTAAAAGGCATTGGCCTGGTTTTAAAGGCCAATGCCCAAAAATGAAAATTCTCTCATCATTTCCTCACCCTCATGCCATCCCAAATGTGTGACTTTCTTCTGCTGAACACTAACGAAGATTTTTAGAAGAATATTTCAGCTCTGTAGGTCCATACAGTGCAAGTGAATGGTGACCAGAACTTTGAAGCTCCAAAAGCAAATAAATACAGCATAAAATTAAATACAACTCCAGTAGTTTAATCCATGTCTTCAGAAGCAATGTGATAAATATTAATATTTAAGTCCTTTTTTTTTATTTTATTTTTAATTTTTAATTTTTTTTTTACTATTAATCTCCACTTTCACTTTTTCATTCTGAAAGTTAAATTGGAGATTTATAGTAAAAAAAAAAATTAATAAAAAAAATTGACCTGTTTCTCATCCAAAGTGATTGCATCACTTCAAAAGACATAAAACCACTGGAGTCATATTGACTACTTTTATGTTGCCTTTTTTTTTTTTTTTTTTGGTCACCATTCACCTTCAGAGCTGAGATATTCTTTTAAAAATCTTGGTTTGTGTTCAGCAGAAAAAAGTCATACACATTTGGGATGGCATGACGGTGAGTAAATGATGAGAGAATATTTATTTTTGGGTGAACTAACCCTTTAAGACAATATTTGATTTTTATTGTTAATTTGTTGTTTTGTCTGTGTACTGAACCACAGATCAAGTAAAATGACTGCAGTGACATAATTAATAAATATATGCATTTAAGAAAACTTTTTAAGTATTAAGACAATTCAAACATTTTAATGTATCTTTTCTTCTCCCCAGGTCATAATAGGCCTGCCTCAGATTGAATTCTCTAGCGGTAGCATGGCAGCAGGTATTTAGGCCTATATTTAACAATTTCAACAAAGTCATCATAAAAGGCTTTTTATCACTTATTAAGCCTTTGTTATCATGAAAGAGCCCCATTGCACAAAGTATAGTACATTTTATTGTCATTTATTAAAGTATCAAAACATTGGTTTAGTATCTTTAAGCTACAGTTGAAGTCAGAAGTTTACATACACTTAGGTTGAAGTCATTAAAACTCATTTTTTAACCACTCCACAGATTTAATATTAGCAAACTATAGTTTTGGCAAGTCGTTTAGGACATGTACTTTGTGCATGACACGAGTAATTTTTCCAACAATTATTTACAGGCAGATTGTTTCGCTTTTAATTGACTATATCACAATTCCAGTGGGTCAGAAGTTTGCTTACACTAAGTTAACTGTGCCTTTAAACAGCTTGGAAAATTCCAGAAAATTATGTCAAGCCTTTAGACAGTTAGCCAATTAGCTTCTGATTGGAGGTGTACATAATTGGAGGTGTACCTGTGGATGTATTTTAAGGCCTACCTTAAAACTCAGTGCCTCTTTGCTTGACATCATGGGAAAGTCAAAAGAAATCAGCAAAGAACTCAGAAAAAAAATTGTGGACCTCCACAAGTCTGGTTCATCCTTGGGTGCAATTTCCAAATGCCTGAAGGTACCACGTTCATCTTTACAAACAATAGTATGCAAGTATAAACACCATGAGACCATGAAGCCATCATACCACTCAGGTAGGAGACGCATTCTGTCTCCTAGAGATGAACGTAGTTTGGTGCGAAAAGTGCAAATCAATCCCAGAACAACAGCAAAGGACCTTGTGAAGATGCTGGAGGAAACAGGTAGGTAAGTATCTATATCCACAGTAAAATGAGTTCTATATTGACATAACCTGAAAGGCTGCTCAGCAAAGAAGAAGCCACTGCTCCAAAACCGCCATAAAAAAGCCAGACTACAATTTGAAAGTGCACATGGGGACAAAGATCTTACTTTTTGGAGAAATTTCCTCTGGTCTGATGAAACATAAATGGAACATTTTGGCCATAATGACCAATATTATGTTTGGAGGGAAAAGGGTGACACTTGCAAGCCGAAGAAAACCATACCAACCGTGAAGTATGGAGGTGGCAGCATCATGGTGTGGGGATGCTTTGCTGCAGGAGGGACTGGTGAACTTCACAAAATAGATGGCATCACGAGGAAGGAATATTATGTGGATATATTGAAGCAACATCTCAAGACATCAGCCAGGAAGTTTAAGCTCGGTCACAAATGGGTCTTCCGAATGGACAATGACCCCAAGCATACCTCCAGAGTTGTGCAATATGGCTAAAGGACATCAAAGTCAAAATATTGGAGTGGCCATCACAAAGCCCTGACCTCAATCTGATAGAAAATTTGTGGGCAAAACTGAAAAAGCGTGTGCAAGCAAGGAGGCCTACAAACCTGAATCAGTTACACCAGTTCTGTCTGGAGGAATGGGCCAAAATTCCAGCAACTTATTGTTAGAAGCTTGTGGAAGGCTACCCAAAACGTTTGACCCAAGATAAACAATTTAAATGCAATGCTACCAAATACTAACAAATTGTATGTAAACTTCTGACCCACTTACCACATGCCCCATTGAGAGCGCAAACCCCTAATCGAGACCACGGGGAGGTTACCCCGTGTGACTCTACCCTCCCTAGCAACCAGGCCAATTTGGTTGCTTAGGAGACCTGGCTGGAGTCACTCAGCACACCCTGGGTTCGAACTCACGTCTCCAGGGGTGGTAGTCAGCATCTTTACTCGCTGAGCTACCCAGACCTCCTGAAATAAAGTAGTCCTAAGACAGGGAATGTTTTTTACGATTAAATGTCAGGAATTGTGAAAAACTGAGTTCAAATGTATTTGGCTAAGGTGTATGTAAACTTCTGACTTCAGCTGTATAAAAGGGTTTAAAGGAATAGCACATGTTTCGGAACTATGCTGATTGTTTGGCCCGTGATGATGACTGACTTATGTGCATAAGTTAGGTTAGGTTTACGCTTAATACACGCACACACACACAAAAAAATATATTGATCTTGTTTAAAGGATGTTTAGATATTTCTATACTAAAACAAGACAAAGATTAGTTCACCCAAAAATGAAAATTCTCTCATCATTTACTCACCCTCATGCCATCCCAGATGTGTATGACTTTCTTTCTTCTTCTGAACACAAATGAAGATTTTTAGAAGAATATCTCAGCTCTGTAGGTCCTCACAATGCAAGTGAATGGTGGCCAGAACTTTGAAGGTCCAAAAAAGCACATAAAGGAGCGTAAAAGTAATCCATAAGACTCCAGTGGTTAAATCCATATCTTCAGAAGTGATATAATAGGTGTGAGTGAGAAACAGATCAATATTTAAGTCATTTTTACTATAAATTCTCCTCATTGTCCTGTAGGTGGAGATATGCACAAAGAATGTGAATCGCCAAAAACAAAAGAAGAAGAATGTGAAAGTTAAAGTGGAGATTTATAGTAAAAAAAAAAAAAAAAAAAAAACTTCAATATTGATCTGTTTCTCACCCACACCTATCATATCACTTCGGAAGATATGGATTTAACCACTGTAGTCTTATGGATTACTTTTATGCTGCCTTTATGTGCTTTTTGGACCTTCAGAGTTCTTGTCACCATTGACTTGCATTGAATGGACCTACAGAGCTGAAATATTCTTCTAAAAATCTTCAATTGTGTTCTGCATAGGAAAGAACATCATACACATCTGGGATTGTGAGTAAATGATGAGACAATATTCATTTTTTGGTGAACTATCCCTTTAAAGGTTCATTCAGATTTCTGTCTGGTCTAAATATAGCCCAGTAGTTCGTGACACGCCTTGTTAAATTACATAAAACCTTCATGTTATAGAAAGGGCTACTCTAGCCCTTCTTGGGCTGTGCTGCACTGATCTACACATTAAAATAACCCACAGACCATATTTATTTATAGATACAGTAGAACAGATTTTTATGAGATGCAAAATGATTCTGAAAAGAATAATAAAATGGATTTTCCTAACAGTAATCTTGTATATTTTATGGACATGGCATCTTTTTGCATTTGACAGACCTGATCCATTGGCAAAGTCATAAACTGGCAAACAAACATACACACACAGGAAAAAACACAGAGAATTGCCATTTTTTGAATTTAGTTGTATGCAAGTCATTTGCTGTGATAACACCTTTTCCCTCAGTAAAACTTTAAAAAGTATTTCTGTCCCTCAGCGTTCCTAGATGGGAAGGATGCAAACTCTCTCCTCAAACGTTTTCCACGGGCTAATGGCTTTCTGGAGGAGTTCCGGCAGGACAACATTGAGAGGGAGTGCGCTGAGGAGAGCTGCAGCTTTGAAGAGGCCAATGAAGTGTTTGAAAACAAGGAGCGAACGGTAAATCCTGCTTCCATTTTTAGTAGTCTCAGCCTGAGATGGCATGCCCACAGACCGCCCACTCCTTTCACTGACCATCTGAATCATACTTCACAAAAAAATGGCAAGCACTTGCCAAAATCACGGGCTCGAATCAGATTTTGAGATTGTGCAACTTCCGGGAGTCAAGGTTCAAATTTAATTATTTTTATTTTCAGTTTGGCAGGAAGCAAAGTTATGTTGACAAGGTACCAGTTTGATTAAGTACTTTTGAGGAAGAACTAACTGCTAGATTTGCCAAAAGTTTTGAGGTTCATGGCATCAAAGTTTTAAAGATATTCCGAGTTTTGTCTGAGGCCCTTAATAGCAAGTACGGTACGGTTTGTTTTCTGAGTTATTACTAAGAAATGATCAGTAGCCTACTTATTATTTCAGAATGGACAGAACACATTTTCTGCTAATTTCTTCAGTGTTTTCTGTTGAGCAGTTCATTGAAATTGCTATGCCATTGTTTGAGTTATATAGTAAGTTTTTTCTACACCAGGAGCCTCATAAATAAACGTTGCATATGCACAAACATTTTGCGTACGCTGCCTCTCACGCTCACAATGGGATTTATCAAAATTAAGCTTGACGTGAAAATGTGCGCACCACCAAGCAAGCTCTATGCCTTGCATACGCACTGTTTTGCTGAGTTTGGTCAATTAGCGACGCCACTGGCCAAAGAGTGCAACTAAGAACGAGTGATCTTCCTCGTCTTTCATTTTAGCAGATGTGCCATCCTGTCTACAGATGGATTGTGGAAATCTAATGAAGCTTAATTATTACTTGCCAATTATGTGCACTTTAGTAGTTAAACTGAACAAGAATAATTGATACATGCATTAAACTTACGTCCGCGAAATCAACATGTAAGCAGTTAAATGAGTTAAAATAAATGAATGCAGATGAATGCATCTCTGAATGACAATTGCAGCATTACCGCTTCTAGCAGATTAAGTGCAAGGACGGATCAGGAGGGAGCGCATGTTTCGGAACTATGCTGATTTTTTGGCCCGTGATGATGACTGATTTATGTACATAAGTTAGGTTAGGTTTACGCTTAATACACGCACACACACACACACACACAAAAAATATTGATCTTGTTTAAAGGATGTTTAGATATATCTATACTAAAACAAGACAAAGATTAGTTCACCCAAAAATGAAAATTCTCTCATCATTTACTCACCCTCATGCCATCCCAGATGTATATGACTTTCTTTCTTCTTCTGGACACAAATGAAGATTTTTAGAAGAATATTTCAGCTCTGTAGGTCACAAGATTCACTGTACAATGCAGGTGAATGGTGGCCTGAACTCTGAAGATCCAAAAAGCACATAAAGGCAGCATAAAGTAATCCATACGACTCCAGTGGTTAAATCCATGTCTTCAGAATTGATATGATAGGTGTGGGTGAGAACTTTCACTTTCATATTCTTTTGTTTTTGGTGATTTCCATTCTTTGTGCATAACGCCGCCTACTGGGCAGGGAAGAGAATTGATTGTAATAAAGGACTTAAATATTTATCTGTTTCTCACCCACACCTATCATATCACTTCTGAAGACATGTATTTAACCACTGGAGTCATATGGATTACTTTTATGATGCCTTTAAGTGCTTCTTGGACCTCCTGGTCACCATTCACTTGCATTGTGAGGACCTACAGAGCTGAAATATTCTTCTAAAAACTTTGTGTTCAGCAGAAGAAAGAAAGTCATGCACATCTGGGATGGCATGAGGGTGAGTAAATGATGAGAGAATTTTTATTTTTGGATGAACTATCTCTTTATTAAATTAGATTTTAATGCCAATAGTCAAAAGCTCAGTGAGACAAATTTTTTGTAACAAAGTTGTAAATAAAGAGTAACATTTTTTTTAAAAATTATTTTATATAATTTGTATTAATTTGATATTTACATGCTTGAAACATTTTAACCAAAATCATTGCTAATCTTTCTCTTCATTCTTAGATGGAGTTCTGGAAGAACCGCAGCATCTTTACAGTGAACAGCAATGCTGATTCACGCTCAGAGCATCAGGACACTGTGTACATGGTGGTGCCACTACTGGGCGTGGCCCTTCTCATTATCATTGCACTCTTCCTTATCTGGCGTTGTCAACTGCAGAAGGCCACGCGTCGGCGTCCAGCCTACACCCAGAATCGTTATCTGGCCAACCGGAACACCCGCAGCCTTCCACGCATCCTGGTGCACCATGACCCACCCTCGCATTCAGACTCCCATGCCAGTGACAGGCCTAGTGTGGTAGTCAGCGGTGTGGAGAGGGGCAGAGCTTCTGTTACGACCCAAGACGCCCATCACCACACTAACCACTCTCAGAACAATCGCTCCTTGTATGTACAAGATTCGTCTTTGTCAGTAGCTTCACACTTGTCTGGGGCGACCCCACCACCATCATATGAGGAAGTCACTGGCCACTTAGAAAGCAGCAGCGATGAGACTACTGCCTCCTACAGTGATCCTCCGCCCAAATATGAGGAGATTGTTCTAGAAAAGTAAGAGCTTTCGTAAATAGGTACACATGATGGTATGTCTCGCCACCACATGTTAGAGAACATTCAATGTGATGCACCGGTTCCTAAGCACTTATCCTAATGTGGGTCTCACGTGCGGGCTATGTATTTGACCTCCTGAGTTTTCGTGAGCTGTTGCCTTGTGCTGTTGATCGGTATGTGGACTGCATAGTAAAATGTGGTCCTTTTTATGAAATTGCATCCCCAAAGTTGCATCTTCTGCCTTCACATTTGTCCATGCACCACTTCACTTTTTCTCTGACCTTTCTCCAGTTGCATAACGTGGATCTTACAGGCTCCAGTGCAAAGAAAGCACCTGTTGGGCACCCCTATTATCACGTTTTGGGGGGGGGGGTCATGACAGTGTTCATTCTCTCCATCAGACAATTATCATTTTCATTGTTCACTTTCCAGTGGCCCCCGGGCCCCAGTGTGGCTGCACACCCTGCACTACCTGTAGTTATGCCACTGCCTTTCACACATCAAAGCACGATTCTCGTGAATCTGGCTTCAGTTGCTAATAATGAAGAACAAAATATTTAAAAGGAAGAGAGAAAGATATATATCCCTTATTGAGAGTTTCCAAGCTTCCTTTGTGCCAAATCATAATTGCAATTTGCAAGTTGGGTATGAAGCTTCAGAGTCTGCTAGCAAATGAAAGGAGAATTCACGTCATATGCCAAATATAATTGTTGTATCGTAGGAAAGATCAGACAGTCAGTATGTTTACATGCACATTAAAAGTCAGACTAAAACAATAATTTGTCTTTTTGAAATGTGATGTAAATGCTTTAGCTCTATGGAAAACATACCAGTTTGATTATTGTGAAGTCGGACTAACTGACCTAGATAATACAACTGTAGCTCGGCTTCATCCAGCATGTACTGTATATATGTTAAAGGAATATTCAATTCAAGTTATGCTCAATCAACAGCAATTTTGCCATAATATTGATTACCACAAAAATACATTTTGACTCATCACTCCTTTTCTTTTGAAAAAAGAAAAAATCTGGGTTCCAGTGAGGCACTCAATATGGAAGGGAATGCGGCCAATGCGTAAACGTTAAAATAACCACTGTTTTAAAAGTATAGCCACAAGACATAAACAATATGTGTGTTAACATGATTTTAGTGTGATAAAATTACTTATGAACCTTTTCTGTGTAGTTACAACCAATTTTACAACTTCGTTGCCATGATGATGTAATGTCAACAAACTAAAATGACTGTAAAAACAATGATTTAAACAACTCTACAGCTCAAATAACACATGAGTTTTAACAGAATAATTAATGTAAATGCTTTTATAAAATGATAAGCTTCAGATTTCTGCCTTTAAACCCTCCAAAAATGGGCTCCATTCACTTCCATTGTAAGTGCCTCACTGTAACCTCGATTTTTGCTTTTTTTAAAAGGGGCATTCAGTAGTTCTGTAGCTAGCATTAGCATTGCTCTTCTTCGTGTACTTTAAGTACCGATATAACAGTGGTGTTAGACACTTACTGCAATTTATCGATGTGGATGAGCATGATCATCTCTGCTGCCCCCTCCAACTTTGGAATATCATTTGCATCTGGAAAATGTCGGAGTTTGAAGTAATTTCTAAAGTTATTTATTACTACTATAATAATTGCTTTGCCTAAAAACAAAAATCAGAACTCAAACGAACAGACTTCCACAGTTAAGGACAGATTATTATTGTTCCTCATATCAATAATCTTTAGAGGTTGTCTCACGTTAGTTTCACGTTATTTCTAAAGACAGTTATTACCTTTATTAGAGAACTGCATAGCGTAAAATAAACCTCAATTATTTAGCGATACCGAATGTCATGGTAAAGGAAAGATTAGAATTGTTTTTGATAATCAAATTTTGCATGTCCATGAAAACTGGGAAAACTTGTTTTGTTTCCAAACAACCAAAGTCATGGTTTACACAAAATCTACAGCAATCACTGTGCCAAGCTACTTTGCACTATATGAATGAAGACGTATGCCGTTTCATAGAGGTGGAGGTAGATGGTCCCCCTTACTATAGCTGTGATAACAAAGAAAAGAAAATGACACGTTGGTTTCTGTTTGCGTTTGTAAACACCGCTGAAAACTGTCCATTACTAACATATGTAAAAAAAGTTAGAGGGACACTTGTATGAGTTTTCTGTAAATTCCACTGATACTATTTTAGAGAGTGTTCTAAACAATTAATAATGTCTTACCTGTCCAACAAAAAATAAGCAACATGGGCATCACTACTTTTTCTCTCTCATCAAATCTTTCCACCTTGTGAATGCCGTAACGATGTTTACTCGAGTTCTTTACCTTCGCCGGTCTTTCTGTCTTCTTGTTTCAGACCTTGTTCGCTTCTCTGGCAGTAATGCTACTTAACCTCCTGTTGTTTCTGCTTCTAAAGCACAAAAATAAATATGTTCCATTGTGTTCTTTTCGCTCTTCGCATCACCAAACAACACTTCATTAAGCATAGCCAAGCGTATCTACATAGGCCAATGAGCACGAAGATTCAATTCTTCGACGTATAGTGAAACACAGTGGGTCATGTCATTTCAACATGGTGAAACACATTGAAGGGGGTGACCTGCACCATATAGAATAATTTTTTTTTATAGAAAACTATTATGAGTACAGTCTTCATCTCATGTGAGTGTACACCATTCAGATCACTCTTCATAAAATCACAATTCATTTGTTAATGTGTAAAACTTTTTCAATTAACCCCTAATAACTGAATGCACATTTGTGGTAATCAACATTATGCCACCAATGCTGTCGATTGAGCTTAACTTGTATTGAACCCGGAATATTCCTTTAATGGGACTGCAGGCGGCTTAAGACAGAGGTGAAGAACTATGTGTACACTTTGTCCATTTTTCTACTAAAATATCTTAACATCCTTAAAACAAGATACATTTACTTCAAAAGAAAAATGACATAAGAAATTCTGATTTTTGATTCTGATTTCTGAAAGTCTGATTTTTCCGATAAATCAAATAAAATGTAGTGAGGTTTATGCTTAAAACAAGAAAAAAAATTGCCAATGGTGTAAGAAAAAGAAACTTAATTGAAAGGGCAAACAACATTTTGTTCTTACCCCATGGGATTTTTTTTTTCTTGTTTTATTTTTTTTTTTACATTTCTCTACAATCAAAAATTATTATCTTATTAATTTTGCTTCTCAAGTAAATGTATCTTGTTTTAAAGAGGTCATGACATGAGGAATCACATTTTCCTTGATCTTTTGACATAAAAGTGTTCATTGTCCTATAAAAACATACTGTAAATTTCAGAACTCAAAACTTCCTTCTCACTGCAAAAAGAGCATTTGTTGAAACCAAGCTGCCAAAAACACCTCGTTCTCTACTTCCTTGTTATTGTGATGTCACACTGTGGTAGACATTTGCATCTGACCGCCTCAAAACACAACACATCAACGCTTCTTTTCCTTTAATCACTTCTGTAGCCTGTCTAGTAACGGTGAGCAGAGAGATGAGACTTGTGTCTCTCCAGAACAAAAATGGGTGTTTCTCAATGAGTGGGTGTTTTCAAACCGGTATGGGCATTTTTCAAGCGTTTTACACAATTTGCCTACTACATTGAGATTCCCTACTTTCATTGGATAGTTGAAAAATGGCCATCTCGGTTTGGAAGAGCCCAAAGATTGGGAAACGCCCATTATTGTTCTGCAGAGACCTATACTTAAGTAAGATGGCAAGAAAAGAGCATGTCAGTCAAGAGCAGAGAGCCAATCATAACAGTGGATGTTTACTGTCAAGTCTTAAAGGAGAAGCAGCACCAAAACAGAGTGTTTCTCAGAGAGCATCAAAATGAAGGTGGAAAATGATCATGTTTTACAAAAAAATGTTGTGCAAAAAACGTTACTAATATTATACGTTAACATCGAGGAACATATTAAAATAATAATAAAAATACATGTCATGAAGCCTTTAAGGATGTTTGGAAATTTTTCTTTGAAAACAAGACAACGATACTAAGTATTGTGTCATGGCTTGGATAGACAGATGAAGACGGGAGCTCGACTACGCAAAAACCCACTGTAGCTTAATTATAAATGTGTATGTAAACGTACTGAGTCCATATAAAAACACACTGTATGACACAAAATATTTCTTCTTCTTTGTACTGCTATCAGTATGGATCCTGTCCTCGTCATTTGTTTATAAAGTCAGTGATTTCATAAGCAGTGTTGATTTCCATGACATTTAAGACAAAAAAAAAAAAAAACGCATACTAAACCCTGTGAATTCTTATACCAGCAGTGTGATCCATGCCAACATCCATAGAATTAGTAATACAAGTGTTAATTGTAACTAACAATGACAAGAACAAAAGGAATACAGTATCTAAGTCGCATAAATTTGAAATTGAAGATGACAAATACATCATCTGTTATTACTTTCATATTCGAAAATGCACATCACATATGCACACTTAAAGGCAATTTGCTTGTTTACAGACACATACACAAAGAAATTTAAATAGAACATAATGCATTTGTTACAGGTTTTACACACAGATCTCAATATAGGCCTTAGATACATGTAAGAATCAATAGGCGATTAGCTGCTTATGATCTTATGGTTATTGAAAGATTTTACCTCAAATGCTGTGCTCACGCAATCACTCACATGACACAAATGCACAAAAACTCACTTAAAAACTTACGTTGAGGGCCAAGTCATTGGATAATACAACATTCCAGGCCCTTGTTCTTCCCCTTGTTCACAGACTGTTTACAATGTGTTTTATTACTCTTTTTTATAATGGCTTAAGAAACTGTGTGAATTTGTATAAAGCTTTCCGTGACTTTTGACATCACCAGGTGCTATACTGTCCTATAATGCTGCTTGTTCTCACCTCCTCACTATCTGTTTGTGTATGTACATCTCTGTGACACATGGCATATGCTCAAACTATTCAACCAAACTGCCCATCTATTACATGTGGCTGAATCATGTATTCCAGCTCAGGTTTAAGCCAGTGAACTGCTGCCGTTGCAGAAAATGTGTAAATAATCTCTTACACTGCCAATCTTCAAGTGACTGGGCCACGTTGATGGTTTGGACTGCTATTTGTAATGAGCATTGCAATGAGACTATTACTGTATCAGTTAAATTCACATGACTTTCACTAACTTTGCAAAGAGTATCAGAGTTGGGCAAAGCACTAAAACTAATGGAGCCTTAAATATGATTACAAGCGATTGTGTTTTCATAATTCTGAAAAATGCTGTATTTCAAAATGATAATGGTAATAAAAAAAAACAAAAAAACATCAGAATCCAAACATTTAAAGGGTTAGTTCACCCATTTACTCACCTGCTTGATGTTCCATACATCATAGGGGTTTTAGAACAATATGAGGGTGAGTAAATGATGGCAGAATTTGCATTTTTGAGTGAACTGTCCCAAACAATTACTCATCAAAATAATCAGAGGAAATAAACAGAATGGATTGAATACATAAACAAGCACAGTATTTTCAGAATGGGTTGGGAAAGTGGGGTTTGAATTAAACAACCTTGCGTCTGATCTCAGATCTTTAAAGATAGAGGATGGAGACCTATGTATGTGTAGTCAAACTGCTGATGTAAGTCTTGTGGACCTCTTACCCAGCCGCAACAATCAATCCAAGAATGTTCTGACAGGCTGTCTTCTGCACTGATAGAGCACCCTCTGCATTGATAAAGACAGGCACAAACTGCAGATCAGGTTCAGGCATGGTTGCTGTTGAAAGACAGGTAGTAAAATGAAAGTTAGAGCTGTATGTTACAGTGCCACATGAAGCAACAGGTTTCTGATGTATCAATATGTCAGAGGTAGCAAGATATGGAGGTAATCTAAAGTGTGGTTTATTTTTGTGTGTTTATTTTAGACCAAGTTTGTTGTGGAATATGTGTGTGTGTGTGTGTTCATTTCTACAGTATGCCTGTTGCCAGCACCCATGTTCCTTTTTGTGCTAGGAAGAATGTGCCACAGGAGCCACAGGCTGCGGTTTATATGCTAAATATGTTATATGGAATACCAAATCATAATGCACCATTGTTGTTCTTTAAAGTCAAAATGCATGGTTTTTTCATCAATTTAAATTCTGCAGTTTATATGTATATATATATATATATATATATATATATATATATATATATATATATATATATATATATATATATATATATACACTATATATTCTTCACTGTGGCCCTGTTAACTTGTTACACATCTGGTTACACCAATAAGGTGTTATCATTTTAAATCAATTTGATCAACGTAAGTACTACTGTTACTGTAATTCATAATTGTACATTTTTGTATGTCTTGTATTAAATGTCCCTCATTAAAGGCATCATGGCAATTTCCATACCAAAAGGATATAATATATTCAAATATCCATTTAGGCTGAATATACAGTACATATAACCAGATCTGTGGCACACACCAGTCAGTTGCATAATAGTAAACTTATGCATGAATTTATTTTTTTGCTTTTGTCTTATTGAAAGTAATTGCTCATATTAAGCTTCAATATAATCAGTAAAAACACTTTTAAAAAGCTCACTTTAATTCATTTTGAGTGCTTTGTGTTTTCAGATACAGGCTTGTTAAAAGTATCTATCAATGAATTATCTCACCCAAAGAAATTACCATTTTGTGCTTTTTAGTGGTTTTATGAGGTTTTAGTTTGCTGTTAATTAGACCTTAAAAGCATTAAAAAGGATTCGAGTCTTCCATATCATGTCAGTATAAAGCTTTTTTCTTTTAATATTTGTCTCACATGGATCTTAAGAGCTTCCAATGAGATTGACGTTTGAAAAAAATCATGTATTTTTTGTTCTGTAACAAACATGATTTTATGCTTAATCTAAAATCATCTAAGCTTCATTTAATCATGTCTAAATTTACAGTAAAAAATTATATTTGACGTATTGCATTCAATCCAGAATTGCGATTAGAGGTCACTAAACATTTACATTTTGCTCAGAAGTGTGGATTTATAGTCATGATTTATGGCCAAACATTCTTATTATAATGTAGGCTAATAAAAAACTGAAGAGATAAAACAACCTTTTTACATTTTAAGTCAAGAATGTTTTCTCTGAAAACTTTTTTCCTTCCCCCAGATTGCACTGTTCAATGAATGTTTGAAGTGCCAATTTTCTTATTGTAAAAGCACTTATGTTTATGGAGAATAGTCTATTAAAGAAAAAATTCTCTCTTAAAATCTGTGTCTGTACTGTTTATTTCATAAATAATATGACAGTGTTTGCTTATTGTAATTAAAAGCTGCTGTAAGTCATTTATTTATTTTTTCTGGCACCAAACGGAATTGCAAATGTTTGTTTCCACCCGTCTACCATAGTTCGACAAACATGTAGCCACACCCAAACTCGCACTATAGAGCGCAAAAGTCTGGTTCTGGAAGTAAAAATACCAAAGATTGTTTTCCATATAAGAATTGATTTTCAACGATAAAGCCATGTTCACACCACCAGCGACATCGCGCGAGACAGCGACACCATCCCATTCATTTTTGTTGAGAGCACAGTCACTTCCGGCGACACGAGCTGTCGCGACCGTTGGCGACAGAGGCTGTGTCTCGATTGGAAGGATGCGTCCTCCGGAGGTCGTATTTCTCGGCCGCATACGTCATCGAGGCTGTCTCGTTTCAGAAAAGCGAGTAGGACACTTAAATTGCGACCTTCTTTCATGGGAACTCGGAGGATGCATGAGGTGTATCCTTCGTGGGCACTCACAACCCACAATTCTTTGCTTCATCGGAAATGTCTAAAAAAAAATGAAGTCATTTTGCCCGTAAATATGATGTTCAAATGCAAACAATGTTAATTTCCAAGTTGAAGTACCTCAGTAGATGGGTGCAGAGTATATAATATGTATAATTATATTCATATATAATTAAAGTATTATAGACTAAAAGTTCACCTGTAAAATCTATTTTCTTTTCTCTTTACATCTTTATAACTCTCCTAAAATTTACCTCATACATTCCCTTCTAAAGGGACTTTGTTCCCTTCTCACTCAAAGCGCTCGCGCTTGTTAAAGATTGGCGTGCTGTCATAGCAACCATGATACGTTCCGTTTCCGTTTGTCCTACGAAGTCCGTCTCGTTTAAACGAGAATTGTTTAAATGAGGACTCCTGGTATACTGCAGCCTTCAAAGGACGCGTCCTACCTAGCATGCAGCCTTCCAAACGAGACACAGCCAGAGATCACTGTGGAGGGCAACAAGACAATTTGAGAAAATTTCAACTTTATGCAATTGATGAGTGACAATTGTGAGCTACTACCAATGAGAGTGAAGACATAGGTGCTCATGTCATCTGTCTCCTGGCAGACTGGAGACAACTGTAGGCAAGACGGAGAAGTTTCAGCTAATTTTAACGGTATTTGGTCTCATCTCTGATCAAATTTTCGAAAGCCATATCCAGGCATGCAGTCCTCCAATAACGTTACAGCGACAAACAGTAGGAATGCCCACTAGCTACACAGATCGCAGAGACTAGCGACATCAAGCCACAAAGTCGCTGGCGGTGTGAATGGGGCTTAACTTATAAACCTTTAAAGACAAACCATGAGCTCTGAGATTGTTCATTGACAGTATGCTTCCGTTGAAGCCATCAGTCCATGTTATTTCAACTTCATTATTTAAAAATCGTGTTTAATAGCAGAATACCTTGTAAACAACTACATTACCTACAACTACCCATGGTCCAGCAGAGAAAGCTTCACCAACCAGAGAACCATGGCCAACCAAACCCGTGAATGTGCCCCAGAGTGACCGCCCACTCCCATGACACACTGTGAATGGTAATCGAGCCCGTCTCTCTTTACCCTTATACTATTTATATATTTGTACATACCGGAATATTTTGCAATAAACGAAAATTATATTTTTCTATAATCAACAACCTAAAATCAATAGTTTTATATATTCCCATAGCTTTTTATTCAATTACATCATTCGCAATGCTTCATGGGATTGTAGTTTGTGTCCTTATGAAAGATGGTAAGTACACAGCCTTGTACTTTTGTCTTTTTGTCTGATATTCAAATACTTTTTTGCCTCAAAACTAAATTTGTAATGTTGTGATTCACCTCGGAGCTGGTTGGATTGTTTCATGGCTTACAACTCCTTTATGGAGGATTATATGAGAAGCCTTGGCATAAAATGAATGGGAAAAATACTTCCGGAACACAAACGGCTGAAAAGTGGGCGGGCACAGATCAGTCTGGTTCCAGAAGTAAAAATCTCATTAATTTCATACATTGATGAATTGATTTTCAATGCTAACTTATAAACCTTTAGAGACAGACCTACCATGAACTTTATTGATGGTAAATGCTTCCGTTGAATCCATATTTCATCTTCATTGTTTTAAAAATCGTCTTTAATAGTGGAATTCCTGTTGAACAACTACATTACCCATGGTCCACCAGAGAAAGCTTCACCAATCAGGGAACTGCAGCCAACAGCATGCAGCCTGCAAAATAAGACCACAAATGACCGCCCTCTTCCATGACACACTCTGAATGACACAAACGTGTCGATCTCCCTCTCAAACCACTTATATATTTGTTTATCGGAATTTTTCGCAATAAACGTAAACTATATTGTTTTTATACTTATAATCAACAATCTAAAATCAATAGTTGTATATATTTCAATAGTTTTATATTTGATTACGTTATTTGCAATGCTTCATGGGATTGTAGTCCGTGCCCTCATGAAAGACAGTAAGTACACATGCTTGTACCGTTGTCTTTTTGTCAAATGTTCAAATACTTATTTGCCTTAAAACAAAGTCTATAATGTTGCAATTCACTTCGGAGCTGGTTGGTTTGGTTCATGTGTTACAACTTTTTAACCCTCAAATGTTATTCTGTCATTTTTTACCTTAATATATTTTTAAAATGTAATAAAAATTGTTTCCTTTATCTGAGCAGTACAAGACTTGGTGAATTTTCCTCCATTTGCCATCTGAACATCCCAAAAAAAAAAAGAAAAAAAGAAAAAGAAAGTGACACCTTTGGTATTCTTGGTCAAAACTGAAAATTAATAGGAAAGACCAAAAAATAGAGCAATTTTTTTTTTTTTATCTGTCAAATACAATCAATAAATCAGCCACAATGCAGACAGAAATGACAGGGTGTGACACTAAAACATCGTCAGTGTAAAACATACACACCCACCCACTCACAAACACAGAACCAGGGCACCAATAAGTGGAGCCATCTTTTGGTCATTGTTGTTTTCCAGCTGATTCTGCAATCTGACACACTCACACACATATTCATAGACACACAAACTTACACACACACACACACACACACACACACACACACACACACGCGTTCGCAAAATACATTTTTACTTTTTAAAGTTTGAAATTGCAAAGTGTTTACTCTGATTCTTCTGTTTTATACTCTGTTTTAATTGAATTTTCAGAATTTTGCAATACATTTCTGTTTCCTGATGTTCATTTTCTTGACATTATTATGCATTTCCTTTGAGTTATTAAATTTTTATTTTTGAATTAAATTTTTGGTAGAAAAATGCTTATTCTGTGTCTTCTCTTTGTAACATCATGGTCAGGTTTGATAACAAGCATGACATAAACTGCAATAACTGACACTTCAAATACATTTTAAAATGCTAAAACTTTGACAAATAATAGTCTGATAATGTCTAAATATATATCCAAATGCATATCTTGTGATAAAATATAAAATTAGATTACAATAAGCCATCAGACTACACAGAGCCATCTACTGGCAGTTACTGGCATAACATCAAGTCTTGTTATTTATATTTTGTTCACCGGATGTCAGCAATCTGCCTCCAGTTTATGTCACATTCTCATATTTTCTTCATGTTTCAACTTATAGAAGTGTAGTTTCTGTAGTTTTTTTTTTTTTTAATCTTATTTGTACATGCAAATTAATGGTAAAATGTAGAAATTTACATGTAAATAAAAGGTTACACATCTAAACCTATGACATTTTGAATATCACAGGAGGGTTAGTGGAGGATTTTTTGAAAGTCTATATAAGAAATGAATGGGAAAAATAATTCCGGTGTTGTATCGAATTGTGTTCCATGTCAGAATCTGTTTTCTCCTAGCCCTGATAGGGTAGTGTAGGTTAAGGTTAGGGTAGGTATGGTAGGGTAGGGAAGGGTTAGGGTAGGGTGAGGGCTAAGTTAGGTAGGGTAGGGAAGGGTTAGGGTATGGCAGGGTTAGTGTTTGGGTAGGTAGGGTAGGGAAGGGTTAGGGTAGGTAGGGTGAAGTTTAGGGTTAGGTAGGGTAGGGATGGCTTAGGTTTGTGCATGGGGGAATGCATTCTGACAGCTGAGAATGTTACATCAGATACCGTTCCCCCATAAAGATCTGCTGGGAGGAAACAGAGTTCAACACAACACCGGAACCCAGACGGCTGAAAAAGAATGCGAGGACTGTCGCTTGGCAGAGATCCGCCTCTAAGTTTTCTGATATGCTAACTCGCGTTGTCCACTGACATATTCTTTTTGGTTGTTTACAAGAGACAAGTGTGGTTTCTCGGTACAGCTATTTCAGTGATATGTCAGCTAGTATGCGCATTTTATTCGTGGCATCCCTAAAAAAGACATAGAGCAGCTGATTGAGAAGCAGCAGATGTGAAACGTTGACAGTAAGAACGTATGCTCCGCCTGTTTTTGCTCTTCGTCATGTTACGTCACATAGTCGACGTGAGCTGCATGAAGGTGGGTTAACAGTTTGGTGGAAGTTTAAGATGTGTTTTTATTCGTACTAAACACAATGTAAGCACTCTATTTAATTTGTATATTGTATCGCTTGACATGGGGTTGTAGATACGGCTAGAAACCCGAAACGAAACCGTTTAGATGGACCCATGGACATAATAACACCATGTTTAACGTGTGAGTTGACAAATTTAGCCCCATGAGCTTTTATCAACAGGTGTTTGGTTATATTCAGGACGATTAAAAGCTATATAGAAATGTGAAACATTGTATTTTAAACTGTTTAAACGATTTTGGTCAGATGTCTGAATGATCCTTTATGCTAATCTTATTGTTTGACCTGTTTTGGAACACGCATGGGCCACTGACCGCTCGCATAGCGGTGTATAACAGCCCATAGACTTTATAGTCCTTTACGCACGTCAAATTAGATATGACCACAGTATCGTGTAATCTTCTTCTTAAAGTGTTTATTTTGCTCACGTAAAGAAGCTAACATTTGATATTCGGCAGTACGGTCAGTCTAATTCCCTTTACTGGCCTCTTGACATCTCTCTTTGCACTGTCCATGTAATATCAAGTCTCTTCTTCACCTTTATATGTGGCTGAAGTCATATAAACTGCATGTATTCAGGAAGTGCTGAAGTAGTTATGTCATCTCCGGGGTATTTTGATGATGGTCCGCCGATGCGCGAGCGTGACCCGTACTTCACAGAGGTCATCAGCCAGAGGATGCGCGTGCCCGAGCGGCTGAGGGTCGGTCCCGCGCGTCACATGCACGAGCCTGCGGACAAAAGACCTGAAGATATACCTGCAGCTTACAACATGCACATACCCGACAGACTGGCTTTAACAGGTGAGCAAAGATAAATGGGGTCTATTTAATTACCAAATGATGCCATTGTAGACATGATCTGCACCATGTTCAGCCTAAAGCATATTATTTGTGTGAAGTATATGACAGTATACACATGCTTCAAACTTGTACATTTGTATGTATTTATTTACATGTTACATAGAGGCAATGAATTTGTGTAATTGCATACTTATATTTTTCAAGTGTTTTCATAAGCTGATATTTTTGAAGACTTGACATTGGTTCTAACCTAGCCTAAGTCAAGTCGGAATCACAGAAAATAAGATGTTTATCTTATATTGGTCCTTAAACAGATATTCCTGACCTGAGTCCACGGCCTCCCTTCTCCAAACATACTTCATCAATGTGGGACCTGCAGCACGGATCCTTGGACCGGGAGGTGTACATGAGAGAGCCTGTCCAGGTAGTGCAATACGAATATAACTGAATAAGAGGACCATACATGTTCAGATTCAATTAAAAAAAGAAATTAAAAGTCTTAAAGCTCATGCCATTACTTTTTATGTTGCACAGAGTCCTCTTCGTAGGTCTTATAGTGACCATGCTTTTGGCCGGACCCCACCTGGAACCCCCTCATACTCCAGACAAGCACTTCGCTCCCAGTCTCCGTAAGTCCACCGTTTGCTATTTTCGTTAGGTGTTGAAAGGCGTAAACATTCAGCACACAAATTAAAATTAAATTATGTCCTAGTGTGTTTATTTAACCACAAAGGCTACAATTAAACAAAATAAATATATAGTTTGCATGTGCTGCATGCTTCAAAGTAAATGTGTGGAGCCGGTTTTGGTATCGTTGTTAAAAAAATTGAATTTGTCGTAGAATTGAATTGGGCTGCCTTTTACGTCAAGAAACAAAAGATATGGAAAGCGTTAACTGTGCATGATTATATTGTTAGTTGCATTTTTTTATTTGCATTGAGCATTGTTTTTCCTTGCTGTCCTCATCCCTTTCAGAATAGACTTGCAACCCACCAGTTAAGAGCCACTGATTTTAGTGTAGGCTTCAGGCTCTCTGCTAAACGCTAAGCATCCACTAGATGGCAAAAGAGAGATTTATTGTTTTACAATACACATCATCTCTGCTGTTCTTTGGCAAAACTTTAACGCAGGGCATAAATAGGAAGGACATGCTAGTTTATCAGACAGTATTTGATAAGGTTGTTGTAGTGTATAGATAATTTTACTTAAATTAAACTGCCAAATGTGCTTAATCTCACCTGTTATTTCACCCATTCAAATAAAAGCATTCAGGTTTGTATTTTTATAGCTGTGCAGTATTGGTGTGGTTTCCTTAAAGGGATAGTTCACCCAGAAATGTACATTTTGTCATTTACTCACCCTCATGTTGTTCCAATCCCGTACAACTTTCACTGCATCATCCAGTGAATGGTGACTGAGACTGAGCATTCTGCCTAACATCTCCTTTTGTGTTCTGCAGAAGAAAGTAAGTCATATGGGTTTGGAACAACATGAGGGTGAATAAATGATGACAGAAGTTCATTTTTGGGGTGAACTATCACTTTAAATCAGTGGTTCTCAAACCTGTTCCTGGAGGCCCCTAAGCACTACACATTTTGGATATCTCCTCAGTCAAACACACCTGATTCAACTCATCAGCTCATTAGTGGAGACTCCAAGACTTAAATTGGGTGTGTCAGAAAAAGGCAACATGCAAAATGTGCAGTGCTGGGGGTCCTCAAGGACCAGTTTGAGAACCACTGCTTTAAATAACTGTGGTGCTCTTGTTGTCTGTTATGTCTGTACCTCCCTCGGCCTGTCCACAATAGCCGCAGTGTTGGACATCCACCTGCTGTACATGCAGACCTGTCCCCACCAAAGCCCCTGGGGCTCCCCTCCATCCCACCCGACCTGCTGTCCCCACAGAGCATGCTGCAGGCTGCCAAGGAGCTGGGGCAGCAGGCCTCTCAGAAAATCCTCCAGACTGTCACCAAAAAATACTCCTCCAGGTGACACACCTAGACGGTCCTCATCCTTGTCATGGGCTCTAGCTAACCAGGCTTAAAAGAATGTTCCAGGTTTAATACAAGTTAAGCTCAGTTAACAGCATTTGTGGCATAATGTTGCTTACCACAAAAAATATTTTCAACTAGTCCCACATTTATGTAAAATGTGCTTGGTTACAGGAAGGCACTTAGAATAAAATTGAAAGGGGCCAGTCCTTAAACATTAACCTCCTGAGACCCGAGCGTGGCTTGTGTGTGCATTTTCCATTTCCCTTTTTGATTTGTAACTAGTAGCACCTAATAAGCCAGCAAGAAAAAATAATAATAATAATAATTTTAAAGCAAATAGTTTTCCTAAAAATTGATGTCCACATATGTGGACAGCGGGACTAAGTTGTGAAATTTTAAATAACACCAAGCTATAGAAAGTCAGATTTTTATCAAATTGTTTATTATGTTTCCAGGAGTGTTGGTTATTCATGTTTTTGAGACATTACATCAGAAATTATCTGAATTAATAATTCTGATTCAAAGTAATGGCCAGCATCATCCAATCATATATTTGTTTAACTAGTGATGCACTGAAATGAAAATTCTTGGCTGAAACTGAAACCGAAATTTCTGGACACACTGGGCTGTAAACCGAAAATGGAAAATGATTATTTTAAATTAGACTTTGTTTGGAATAATTTCATAAATTCTACATGTTATTATAAGGGATGCACCAAAACCACTTTTTCTATAACTACACACTTCAATATAAAATAGAGTAGACAGAGAAGAATTACATGAAAAAAAAAAAAAAAAAATGGGTAGCCTATTTATTTATTTATTTTTCCCCTTTTTCACCCAATTTGGAATGCCCAATTCCCAGTCCGCTTTTAAGTCCCCGTGGTCGCGTAGTGATTCGCCTCAATCCGGGTGGCGGAGGATGAATCCCAGTTGCCTCCGCGTCTGAGACCATCAACCCGTGCATCTTATAACGTGGCTTGTTGAGCACGTCGCCACGGAGACATAGCGCGTGTGGAGGCTTAACTCCATCCACCGCGGCATCCGCGCTCAACTCGCCACACACCCCACTGAGACCAAACCACATTATATCGACCACGAGGAGGTTACCCCATGTGACTCTACCCTCCCTAGCAACCGGGCCAATTTGGTTGCTTAGGAGACCTGGCTGGAGTCACACAGCACGCCCTGGGATTCGAACTAGCGAACTCCAGGGGTGGTTGCCAACGTCTTTTACTACTGAGCTAGTTGTGATAGGATTATCACATTATTATTATTATTATTATTATTATTATTATTATTGTAATTTAATTATAATAATAATAATAATAATGAAGTTATATTATACAATAATAACAGTTCTGGCTTTTATTTTGGCAGGATATTCCAGGAAGATCTTTTAGCTGCGCTGAAAACAGTAGCTTCACTAGCCGTTTGTGTGCATGCTGCTGCTATGAGAGTGTGTCAGCAACAAAGCAGTGCCCATTCACATAAGCAGCACTGCGCATGCAGACGTTATATGTACTTATTAATTTAATAATATTACATGAATCCTTTGCGATTCACAAAACTTTTGTATGACTTCCAGAGACTTTGAACGTAATACACGAGTCATATGGAATTCTTTAATGGTGCTTTTATGCTTCTTTAATGTCATATTGGAGCTTGATAGGAACAGCTATGACACACAATAACACACATATCAGAGCACTGGAAAACGTCTCGGTTACATACATAACCTCGGTTCCCTGAGACGATATGGGAGTGTGCTTCCACACCACCTAGTTGAAACCTCTCTACAGTAACGCCAATATTCTAATATTGGCTATGGTGTTTGAGCCCCGCCCTCTTAGGTGCGAAGCTGTCTGCTATAAAAGCAGGCACGCAAACACCATTCCTCAGAATTTTCTGACTGAGGGACAAGGAGCGCATTGCTTGCACCTCAGAAGAACTCAGGGAACCGAGGTTACGTATGTAAACAAGACGTTCCCTTACAACTCAGTACACTTGACTTTGCGTTTACTAACGCATATGGGGAACAGAATCTCATCATGCCACAGTACATGAAATAACCTTCCAGAGAGGAAACATGACGCCGCAGTCCCACGGGATGGCGACCGGCATGAGTATGCTGCAAGTGAGTGACCCTCATGTTGAGCCAGGAGGGGAGCACTCAGAATGAATATATGATCTATATTCATATAGTATGAATTAACCCCTTCACGAATCCAGTCAAGTTTATTTATAATGAAAGTGCTTGTGACTTTATGGTAAATTACAATGGCCTGAATGCAGGCGGTTGTGTAAAATGATGGGGAGCCCCTACTTAGAGGGGCATAAGTAAATGTTTGGCTAACGAAATATCAAGCGCTCTAAACAGAGAGGACTTGTGTAGGGAGAGACGTTACATCTAGGTTGTAAAACCTTTCGAATGTGTTTTGAAAAGACCATCCTGCTGCAAAACATATGTCTTGTAAAGACACAACGTTCGTCCATGCCCATGAGGAGGCCATGCCTCTAGTTGAGCGTGCTTTAACACCAATTGGGCAAATCTTACCCTGCAACTCGTAAGCCAGGGTAATCGCATAAACGATCCAGTGAGAAAGTCTTTGCTTGGAGACAGACATTTCCTTTCGTGCATCCTCCATAGCACACAAAGAGCTGATCAGAAAGTCTGAACTTACGGTTGCGCTCAACGTATGCATGTAGCGCCCACACAGGGCATAACAAATGCAATAATTGTTCCTCATCCAAATTAAATGGAGGAGGGAAGAAGGCCTGAAGGTGAACCACCTGCGCTTTGAAGGGTGTGGTTAGGACCTAGGTTACATAGCCTTTCCTGTGTTTGACTGACTCCTGAAAGTCCTGCGCCAAACTCCAGACATGAATTGGCAATTGATAGTGCATGTAAGTCCCCGACCTGTTTTACTGAGGCCAGCAGTAGTGCAGTCTTAATGGAGAGCATGTGCAAATCAACAGAGTCCAAAGGCTCGAAGGGGGGCCCTGCGAGAGCTTTTAGGACGAAAGTTAGGTCCAAAGTCGGGACAGTAGCCAGCCGAGGTGGATTTAATCGTCTTGCTCCTCTAAAGAACTTTATGATTGAATCATGTTTTCAAAAATGAAGTTTTCAAAATGACATATCAAACGAAACTAGAGACGCTACTCTTTACGCTTAAACAGGTTTCAATGAAAAAACGTATAGAGGTTTCTTACCAGAGGCACTTTTGTTCGCTCTGCACCCGTAGAAGCACTTCAAGGAAATTGCTGTTGTGTCACATGACTCGTTGCACCACAAGTTTGGCCCTTAAATGACAGTCTAGGGTCTTGTAAACAGTATTCAATCGCTTTAAATGAATTTAAATTGTGTTGCATATAGCAGTGCCAAAATACAATGTCCATGCATGTGGATGCGTGGTCACACGAAGTTAAAATATACACTGTTTCAAAATAATAGTCACAAGTCGTAAACATTATACATGTTAAAATTTCTTATGTGATAAAATCACTTACTAACCTTGTCTGTGTGAAGTTGTGTCCAGTATTACTACTACATTGTCATGATGACATAACTTCGATATACCCTGTAATCTGGTAAACGCTGTAACGCCGGTAAATCCCTGATTTCATTACACTGAAATCAATTTATAAATGTAATGTTTACATCTTGTGGTTAAACTTTTGAAACTTTATGTACTGGTCCCATTAACTTTCATTGTAAGATTCTTACTGTAACCGTTTTGTTTTTTGTTTTTTTCATATATAAATTAGGTAAGAGTCAATAATTTTTTGTGGTAATCAACATTATGCAACAAACCTTGTCGATTGAGCTTAATTGTATTGAACCTAGAATATTTCTTGAAGTTGGAAACCCCCAACTGCAATGTGCACTGGGCTGTTCAAGCTTCAGCAGTTTGCTTTGACCTTGGAATCACTGTAGTTTGGTTTTGTTGGTTTGATTTACTGTAAATATAATGGCATAGTTTGGAGCTTAATTAGGCAGAGGTTTCCCACAGTCTGGAAATATCAGGGAGTTTTAAAGTTGTGCTTTTTCAGGAAATCTGAATTTTTTCCCCCCTGAAAACTAGTAAAATCTTACAGAACTAATTGTTTAAATCTATTACTTAAAGAGATAGTTCACCCAAAAATAAAACTTCTCTCATCATTTACTCGCCCTTATGCCATCTCAGTTCTGTAGGTCCATACAATGCAGGTGAATGGTGACCAAAAGGTCCAAAAAGCATATAAAGGCAACATAAAAGTAATCAATACGAATCCAGTGTTAAATCCTTGTCTTCAGAAGTGATATGATGGGTGTGGGTGAGAAACAGATCAATATTTAAGTCCTTTTTTACTTTAAATGTCCACTTTCACATAGGGCTGCTCGATTATGACAAAAATCATAATCACGATTATTTTGGTCAATATTGAGATTAGGATTATTCATGCATTTATTTAACTTTATTTTTATTTTTTGGGATTTTCTCCCCAATTTGGAATGCCCAATTCCCAATGCGCTCTAAGCCCTCGTGGTGGCGTAGTGACTCACCTCAATCCGGGTGGCGGAGGACGAATCTCAGTTGCCTCCGCGTCTGAGACGTCAATCCGCGCATCCGTGGCTTGCGCTACGTCTCTGCGGTAATGCGCTCGTGTGGAGGCTTCACGCTACTCTCCGCGGCATCCACGCACAACTCACCATGTGCCCCACCGAGAGCGAGAACCACATTATAGCGACCACGAGGATTTTAACCCAATGTGCCTCTACCCACCCTAGCAACCTGGCCAAGTAGTTGCTTAGGAATCCTGACTGGAGTCACTCAGCACACCATTTATTGAACTTTTTTTTTTAAATTGTCTTTTTAACAGCGGATTTCCTTGAATTTAATGTAAACTGCGGTGGGTAGGGGAGGAGGCTATTGTCATATGATCATTATTTGTTATGTATGGTAGTCAAATAAAGAAAAGCCTCCATCGCCACCATTAACAGCAGGGATGCTCATAATTCTATGGAATGAGATCTACTTTTTCATCATGTTATTGCATCAAGATCTACCATGTACAATAAAGGCTACACATTATCACAATACCAAAATTTCAGTAGTCAGTAGTGAAATTTGATGATTCTCAATACCAGCTTCAAAACCACAACAAATAATAACACTAATATGTTAATTATGGAAGAATGGTTTCAAGTTCCTCCGTAATTATTCAAGACTAGTAAACAGTCAGTAATAAAATAACAATAAAAAACAGCAACGAATAGAAATAGATTCAAAATAATAGAACAAAAAATACAAATTAAGAAAATTCAGTGTTTTTTTTTAAACAGTTTTAAAAGTTTTTAACAGCAGTAGGCTATAAAGTATTCAAGTAAACATTCAGAATGAAATGCAACATAAAACAACTACTGGTCTTTACTGTATGATTATAACAGCAGCAGGTCTATTAGCTTACATTTTAGTGCCTGACCGATATATCGGTCGGCCGATATTAGCCTTTCCCCGATATATTGGTATCGGCGTATATTTTACCGATATGCACCGATATGCAAACTTTTTTCAGAACATATAATGCAGAAAACAATGCTTTAGAATTGGTGTCATAGCATAGTTTGTCCAGCAGAGTGCGCTCTGACGCCATTGTTTACAGGGCTCTGCAGACAGTGAGGAGTTAAACGGTGCAGATTTGAGTGATCTCTTCTCATTAAATTTCTAACTAGTTTGTGAAATACATACTGGAAAGTTAATAAAAAATGACCCTATCATTTTATATAACTATTATATCATTAACCCTGTCCCTGACAACCATGTCACTCATGTTTATCACATCTGTTTGCAGTTAGCCAGCTATAGTTTGTCAGTGCAGTCAGTAATGTAGCAGACTGAAAGGTAAACATCAGAGCTCAGCAGACAACAGTGCGGTGGTGGATTGTGTGTGGTGAGTGTTGATTTCATGCTTGGTGAGATGAAAATGCTGGTCCATCTTTTACTCTCCGTGGCAACGAGCTTACAGCTAACTAGCTAACCACATAGCTACTTTCGTACCTTGTCAGCGTGTAAACATGTATTCACCAAACTGTTTTGTTCAGGATTCACAGTTTGGTACCCCCTTCAACCGAACAATTCCAGTCGTTGCATTTATAAAATGTAATATTTAAAAGTCTGGTTTTCCAGACATTAAAATAGGATACGTAATAAAAGTAGATTTAATAAATAGTATATTTGCCCTGTGTGAATAATAATATATAGGAACTGTATCTAAAATAAATGAGGGGTGATAAATACTAATTCAACAGGCTGGAAAAATAGACATTTATTCATTTAAATATCCTATATATATATATATATATATATATATATATATATATATATATTGAATGTGTTGAAACTTGACACCGGGCGACGCACACTAAAAACGGCACCGTTAGATCGGTTTCATGCTGAAGAGCCGCTTAAAAGTAATTTTTTCTCTCTCATGTAAATGAGTGTAAATGCCAACACCATCATATATGTCGAAAGGATTGAAGCGTCAACCAAAACATGAGCTCATTGATGTCATTAAATGAGTCTGCTTTTTTATTCCATCAGTTGCTCCTGGTCGGAGGCTTCCGTAAATATTTAGTTTATACGTAGGGTTACGTCCTACATAAATTTAATAGTGCAACGCTTAAATATTTAGTAGTGCATACATTTTGACTTAGTGCCCCTTTACACCACAACTAGGCTAAGTTGTAACGTATGTATAGCTGGAGCAACCGGCCCAAGATGTTTATTTAGCTATTTATTTATTTATTTATTTATTATTCTTTAATGGTCAGCATCTGACTGATACTAAACAGTAATACTGATGTTTATTAAGCTATTTATGTTATGTTTATTTATTCTTTATTTTAATGGTCAGCCATTGACTGATACTAAACAGTACTGATGTTTATTTAGCTATTTATTTTATTTTTATTTATTCTTTATTTTAATGGTCAGCAATTGACATACTAAACATACAGTATTGATTTTTATTTTATTTTATTTATTCTTTATTTAAATGGTCAGCAGTTGATTTATACTAACAGTACTGATGTTTATTTAGCTATTTATTGTATTTTTATTTATTCTTTATTTTAATGGTCAGCAATTGACATACTAAACATACAGTACTGATTTTTATTTTATTTTTTTTTATTCTTTATTTAAATGGTCAGCAATTGACTTATACTAAACATACAGTACTGATTTTTATTTTATTTTATTTATTCTTTATTTAAATGGTCAGCAGTTGATTTATACTAATATAGTACTGATGTTTATTTAGCTATTTATTGTATTTTTATTTATTCTTTATTTAAATGGTCAGCAATTGACTTATACTAAACATACAGTACTGATTTTTATTTTATTTTATTTATTCTTTATTTAAATGGTCAGTAGTTGATTTATACTAATAGTACTGATGTTTATTTAGCTATTTATTGTATTTTTATTTATTCTTTATTTAAATGGTCAGCAATTCACTTATACTAAACAGAGTACTGATTTTTATTTTATTCTTTATTTAAATGGTCAGCAGTTGATTTATACTAACAGTACTGATGTTTATTAAGCTATTTATTGTATTTTTATGTATTCTTTATTTTCTCAGTGTTCATTTCTAGAATTTGTTGACTATGTATAATAATAATGTCAAATATTCTTTGATAAAAATATTTAAGAAAGCAGCCTTCTGAGTACCTTTGCTTAGTCATATTGGTGCAAAATCAGTGAAAAATCCACATAGAAAAGTCTGTTTTCATTCCAGCTAAAACATTAGCTATATCGGCCACCTTATCAGTAATCAGTGAATTTTCCCTCTCTAAAATCGGTATCAGTCTCAAAAACCCATATCAGTCGGGCTCTACTTATAAGTCCGACATTTTAATACAAATCCACTTTTTTTCTCCACTATTTACGTTCACTTTAGACATAACTCTCTGTGTTTACGTGAATACCTCACCAAGACGGGCATTTTGGCAGAATATTAAAATGTATTTGACCATTCATGTGTGCAATAACACGAGCATTAACGCATGTTCAGCACATACCAAAAAAACAAATCAAAAACGTATTTTGTTCCAGTGTATAATAGGGTAACACTGCACTCTCTCACCTTTATGTTCACTTCGATCCATCTTTAACTAAAAAAAGAAAACAAAAAAAAAAACGTTTTCTTCTTAATAGAGCTGCGTATCATCTATTTTCTTCTTGATAAGTTACACACCGTGAACGTGACACGCATATTATGATTCACTACGTCGTGAGCTATCATGTTATAATCTAGTTGCAGCAAATGCACGCAAGTGACGAGCGTCTCCGCCCCAGATTGTGCATCAGCCGGGAGAACATTCAGTCTCTTCCCCGGTCACTTCAAGCAACAATTAGACGCGGCGCAGACCACACAGAGAAATACCAGTTTTGAGTTTATTTTCATAACCCGCTTCCTTATTATTTGAACTTTAAAGATATAATGCCGGGGTATTTCATTGCGAAATGGAATGTGGCACAATAATAGTTTTATCTCGATTATCTTGTTTTCATAATCGTTGGAAGCCAAAATTGTAATTGAAGATAAAATTTGATTAAGCGCTCAGCCCTACTTTCACTTTCTTCATGCACATCGCCATGTTTAAAAAAAAAACTTAGACTTAAAGACTTAAATATTGATCTGTTTCTCACCCACAATTATCATATCGCTTCAGAAGATATATGGAGTCAAATTGATTACTTTTATGCTGCCTTCATGTGCTTTTTTGTACCTTTAGTTCTGGCAACAATTCACTTGCATTGTATGGGCCTACAGAGCTGGGATATTCTTCTAAAAATCTTCAATTGTGTTCTGCATAAGAAAGAAAGTCATACACATCTGAGATGGCATGAGGGCGAGTAAATGATGAGAGAATTCTCATTTTTGGGTGAACTGTTCCTTTAAGATTCAAATGAAAATCTACTCCAGCGATCTCAATGAAATCATTTAAAAACGCATTATCCGCTAAGCATGAACTGGCTGCAAAGATCATGGAAAAGTCATGGCATTTCATTGGTCAAAAGTGTGGGAAACCTGTAGGCCTTATAAAGCGTTAGGCTATGAAATGAGGGTTGGCTGTAGACATAACATTTTTGGGCTTTCAAAGTTGCCTCTATAATTTGAGTTAACATGACAGTCTTTGCCTTTAACACCTTCTGTGGCTGCAAAATCAAGCTTTTTTCCTGTTTTCAAACAGAATTTTAATCTATGAATTCACTTATATTGCAACTAATAAGCACCTTACAGCACTCGCTTATCACACTTTTAGAGCCCCCGTGTGTGAGTAATTTAGTATGGACTTGAAGAAACCTTATTCAGTGCCGACTGCTGTGGTTTCTGGTATCTCTTTTGTATTTTAAGGTTTGGTAACCCAGAAAACCACCCCTCCCAGGCAGTGGAGGTTCAGCCTGATCAGAGCAGGACAAGGTGACAGTGGCTGTTTGTTTACTGTTTGTTATTCAGTAACACAATGATTTTCTCACACTGTTTATTGGATGCAGTTTTCCATGCAATAGTGGAACACCGCTTTATGGTGCCCTCAATGCAAACTAATGTTCCCTGTTTAGTTGTTAAGGGGATTTTAGGCAGAATGACACTCTCAGTCACCGTTCACTTTCTTTGTATGGAAAAAAGATGCAATGAAAGTGAATGGTTAATGAGGATAACATTCTGCCTAACATCTCCTTCTGTGTTCCACAGAAGAAAGTAAGACATATAGGCTTGGAACAACAGAAGTGTGAATTTTCATTTTTAAGTGAACTATTCCTTTAGTATAACTTTCTGTCTCTACAGTGCCTCACAGGAGTTCTGGCTGAGCCCTGAGGAAGACACGGGAACTGCTGTTGAATTTATGGTGCTCCGTAGACAGGTCAGTGCTACAGATTTAAGGCCTATACACCAAGTGCAAAAATACTTATAATCGAAAACCATTCATACCTATAGACCTTGTCAAGGTCCAGTTCCAATGCCCATTGTAGGCGCATTTGACGGTGGACAGGTGTCATCATGGGCACTCTGACCGGTCTGCGGCTACACAGCCCTGTATATGCACTGTGTGGTGACACATTCCTCCCGTAACCATCATTAAAATTTTAGACCTTCAGTAGACCTTCCGTTGGTTCGAACCAGACTGGTTCGACTGCCCTTCTGCATCGATGAGCCTTGGGCGCCCAACACCCGGTTTGTGTCCGCTTTGTGGTTTGTCCCTCCTCGGACCACTGTTGGTAGGTTCTCACCACTGCTGACCGGGAGCACCCCACAAGCTTTGCCGTTTCAGAGATGCTCTGACCCAGTCCTCTGGCCGTAACAATTCGGCCCTCGTCAAAGTCACTCAGATCTTTACTCCAGCCCATTTCTCCTGCATTCAACATGTTGAGTACAAGAACTGATTAATCGCTTACCGTCTAATCTACCCAGACCTTGTTAGGACATGATCAATGTTATTCGCTTCACCTATGAGTGGTCATAATGTTTTGGCTCATCAGTGTATATATGTCAGCCTATAATTAGTCATTTAGCATTTGATCACAAGAAAAACGTTTTCTGTGACTGAAATTGGTAATGTTACCAAATTATTGATGTCATGTTCCATCACAAAGACAAATGACCACAGAATGGGGCATGACTGCCTCACAGATCTTAAGCTACATGCGACATATTTAGTTTAATTTAGTCTCATGTTGATTTTTTTTCTCGTTGGGTTTTATTGGTTCAGGTTGTGAAGATGAGCAGGCGGATAGCAGGACTGGAGAGACAGAATGCAGAGCGCAGACAGACAGAACTAGTGCTGTTTTCACTGCTGTTGTCTGCCTGCCTGATCAACAGCTGGCTGTGGATGCGCAGATGACGTCACACTACAAAACACTATAGAACACTACATAAACAGACTGCTCTACATGAAGCTCTCATATATTACACAGCATAGCTTATTCTGTAGATCCTGTTGATTGTATGTAATAGTGATTTATTAGGGTAAATCAGAGCCATCTCTATTATGGTAAATGGATGGCTTAGAAACCACTCCTGTTAAGCACTGTCATTATTATGGTGAGGCGTAAAGTCTGTGTCATCCACTCATGTTTTGAATCACTGCAATGACATGGCACACTTATGGAGACGTGGTCCATGAGTAATTTGAGGGAAGTCCAGCGTATCATAAATACCCTCACTATTGGCTCTTGTGATCAGACCACTGTAGTAGATTAAGTTTTTTACCGTGAGGTTTTGAATTGTTCTGCATTTCTGCATGTGTTTTAAAAGCCTTTCGGGTTTTGTTCAAACTATTTATGAAGTTACATTGATGAAAGTTTTTGTTTAGCTTTTATTCAGCTCACAATTCTTCAACCTGTTTGCTCAGCCTGATGTATATATATATTTACAATAATAAAAATTGGAATTGTTCTCATGTCTCATTCTCTCAAAGTCAACATGAAATGGCATTTTATTTAACCCATTTTACTTCTGTAATGAGACATATTTGAGTGAAACAGGATATTCAACAAAAAAGAAATGTAGGACGAGCAATCGTATTGTATACGGCCACATTTGTTATGAAAAGTGGCCGTTACCAACCAGATTGGGTTCAGATCTGAATTTGATTTAGCAGTATACAATGGTAATGATGGTTTTACAAATCTATCATTATTGGTAACACTTTTTAAAAACTCAAAAAATAAAGTCATCACCCTTTATTGAATTTGACAATCATCAGTATATGCCAGGTGAGCAAGTGTAAGGATAGCAACTGATTATAGAGCTAAATCAAACATCACTTGAAAGAGAAAGTCCATCCTCAACCTAAGCACAATTGCCAATCTTCACCGCAATGGTAACTCCCAAAACTCCAGCATAACAATATTCCAATATACCAGAATATTAAACATGAACAAATGTCCTTTTATCTCCATCGTGCTCACCCCATTCAGTCCCATGGAATGATGCTGGGAAATGGAAATCCCCTGTCCAGTTTCATCAATGCTACAAAAAGTATTCATGTTGTCCAAACTCAAATGGATTAAGTAAACTTCAATTTTACCAATTTAATTGGATTAAACACAATGAATTAAAGTTGTGACAAAAGGTTCTAGAATTGTGTTGCTTTAGGTCATTTTAATTAAGTAAACTGAACCTGCAAAAATCCTTTTTTTAGTTTAAAATTGCATTAGCTAACATTAGTAAACGCATTAGGTTTCATGAACTAACAATGAACTAATTATTTTTACATCATTTATTAATCTTTGTTAATGTTAGTTCATAGTGCATTAACTAATGTTAACATACAACTTTTGAATTAAAAAATGTAATACTATTTGTTGAAATGAACATTAACCAAGATTAATAAATGCTGTAAAAGTATTGTTCATTGTTAGTTCATGTTAACTAATGGAACCTTCTTGTAAAGTTCTCTAATGATTTACTATTATTGTAATAAAGTTGACAGTAACAACATTACCCAGCAATAAATTACTGTTAAATGCTAAAGAGATTTCAGAAACGCTACGTTACCTACAACAGTAGCCTAAAACAAAGTCGAAATAGCTGTTTGTTTCAAAGGTAGTTACATCTTGATTTAAGAATACAGACAAGCAATTTTTCTTTTGAGTTGCGTGCATTAATAAGTCATTCACAATAATGCCAGGAATGTGTACTAGGAAAGTAAACTGGGTCAATTTTGTTTTCATGTTGACTTCAAAGTTGTCTAAAAAGTGGAACAAGATATATGACGAGATATGGGAAATAGTTAATCTCACGTGCTGCTTGGCAAATAGAAGAATGGAACAACTAAAAACAGCATTGGATCAGTTTATTAAAAAATTAAATTAACCAAGAAAAAAGTTATTTGAAACGCTTTTGACTATAAACCAAAGTAAAAATGTAAAGCCTTATACAAAATCTGCATGAGATAAGACGGAAAGAACTGATTAACAGGAATACAACTGAAGTAAAAATGAATCAAGATTGTACAGTAATAACATTTTCAAGCAGCAACTAGAGTGACATTTTAAATGAAACAAATACTAGTCAAATTAACAAAAGCATTCCTTCGCTAGGAACAAAAAATACATACAAATGCCCACTGATGGGACAAAATGGTAGATGCTATTCAAAAACTGAAAAACAATAATACCAAAAAAAAAAAAAAAAAACATTCTCAATTCGTCCTGAGACAGACTGTAACACATTCTCCTTTAGAAATTCAAACTTTAAAGTATCAAATGTAGCAAGACCATCAAAATAGGATTGATAATAAGATTGAGACTTCAGTGGAACAAACTGACAAAGGTGCTAATGAAATCTTAATGACTCACATGACCAGACTGGACTTAACAGTAACATTCACCAACATGGTTAAACTTTAACTCTGAAGTTTAGTTTTACTTCAATGGATGACTTTTGTTTGATATGTTACAATGCATTTTTGTTGAAGACATTATCAGTTTGCATTCACTGAAGCATATTGTATATCAGTATTTTGTCCCACTTTAGACTCAATCAGCTCTTCTTAGGTCCATTGTCTTAGTTTGTGCCCAAATTAGATGTGATCTTCAAACTTAAAGTAACTTTTCTGAATATCTAGCATAAGAGCAAGATGATCACACGTGAAGTCGGCATGATGTTTCCGATAGTTTCGGTACCCTAGGATCGGCGACTGTATGCTGACGCACTGACATGCAGCATTCTTATCAGACATGTTTGTAGTGGTTTCAGTCTTAAAACACTGCTTTTGACCATTTTGACAGTGGGTTGTTTGACAATGCCAGAAATGTTTATCAGATTTTATTTTTAAAAATAAAGGAAGAACAAGTAACTAGTTTTTATCCCAAACAAATGAGATAAAAGCAGGTGAATACAAAATGGATTGTTAACTGAAATTGCTTGTGGTGAACAAATGAGAAGTTGCATGTGAAGGAATTAGATTAGTTTAGATGAAATCTAAGGATAAAAAATAAATAAATAAATTGTTTCCATATAAGGAAAATTATTCCAAGACATAAAGGGAAAATAGGTTTATCAGGTTTAACCCTCCTGTTATGTTGGGGTCATTTTTTACCCATTTAAGTAAAAACAGTGAAAAAATTAAATTATTCTTGAGTTTGGTCAAAATGCTTTTGGGTTATCCTCAACATTGACTAAATGAATATGTTAAAAAAAAGTTTTTATGTTTTTATAATATTTGTTTATATTTATGGAATGTCAAGCTTTTCGCTTAATATGCAATGGTTGTAATGATTCAGTTTTTCTTTAAAACATAACTAATTTGCAAGTAATCCAAGTATCTTATTTTAAGTACTGTAAATCTTTACCTTAAAGCTAAGGACCATAAACGAGTATTACCACAACTAACATGTAGGTGGTGCTCTTTCCTGTTAAAATGCGACTATACAAGCCTGTGTTCAGTGTGAAAACACTTAGATGAGTGTACTATAAATCTACTGAAAATCTATTGAACTCTATACGGGTCATTTTTGACCCGAACATCACGGATGTTATTTTTAAACATTACAGAAGGGTTAAACACTTATTTTGCATATGTATGCATAATCACGTAGGTTTGTCTTTGAGGCAAAAACCAAACTGCTAAATATGTCAACTAGGATTTCTAGATGATAGTTCTTGTCCTACAGGGGGCAGAATTTGTTTGGTGCAAATCTGAAAACATATCATTAGGTTTAATTTTTGATCACCACTGATTCGAATGACATTTAAAATGCTTTCAAATTAAAAAGTTATTTAAAGTCAAATGAAATTGCCAGTGTTTTTGAATTTGGTGAGATGATGATCTGATGTACTGTTGGCCAACACTGCAAGAATAGTTCACCCAAAAATGAAAATTCAGTCGTCATTTACTAACCCTCATGTTGTTCCAGTCTGACCTAGTTTCTTCAGTGAAAGACAAAACAAAAGGAGATGTCAGGCCAAATGTTAGTCTCAGTCACCATTCACTTTCATTGTACAGATAAAAAAAAAAAAAAAAAGATGCAATGAAAGTGAATGGTGACCAAAACTAACATTCTAACATAACTCTCCTATAGAGCTGTTCAGCAGTAACGTCAATTTGAAGGCGAACCCGTAAGTCTAATTCACCATGGGTTCCCTCTGGATTTTCCTATGGGTTTTTAAACTTATGAGTTAAATAAGGTCTGTTGTAAACATTACTTGACGATATGTGGACGTTTTGTTCTACAATATAAATTACACACAGTCATACCTCAAACGTTAATTTTTTAAAAAGGTATGTAATTTATGTTGTAGAACAACACGTCCACGTATCAAGTAATGTTTACCACAGACCTTTGTTACTCATAAGTTCAAAAAAACCATTATAAAAATCTAGAGGGAACCCATGGCGAATTCTCTTCCGGGTTTTTGGACTACAAGCTGAACAGCTCTATTGTGTTCCATATAAGACAAAACAGCCATATAAGTTTGGAACAAAATGAGGGTGAGCAAATGATGACAGAATTAGCGTTTTGGGGTGAACTATGCCTTTAAAACAGATTTCAATCAAGAAGGTTGACAGTGAGAATTCACAAGGCATCTCAAGAAAACATATGAAAACCACAAAGCACATGACTACGTAATGAAAAGTATTAAAATGAGGGATTTCACAGAAATTCAACAATTATATGGGAGAATCTCATATATGTGGTCAGAGTCATGTCCGTGTAATTGTGAATTAGGTTAGATCCACGTAATAACCTGATGAACAATGATTGGCCCTGCTTAAACATTTGTGTATAACATGTGTCACTTTTCCGATACCTTTGGTCAAGTGCTAAACGTGCATCTTGCAACCATGAGACTCAAAGACTGGAAATAAAGCTATTCGCTAAAGTCATACGTTTAGAACAACATGAGGGTGAGTAAATGACTTTCCAAAACTGAAAAGACTGGTTCCCATCACATATTAGGTGTGGTACCTCTCATCCAAGGCACGTTGTAGCTGCTGTAGTTCGACTGGAATGATGGACCTCAGTTTTGACTGAAACACTACAGACTCACATAGACAAACCCAAAACCAGTTGGGTCATTCATACTTTCACATACATATAATTGAGCTTTTGGACCACAGATAAATGCTTGTTGGTCCATTGCACTGTGAACCGTACAGAACATTCTGTACAGACAATGCGTACAAAAATAAAAAAAGTCCCTACGACATTCAGTTGTTTTCCCGCATGTGTTTTACAGTATTCTGATGCAGTATTTACATGTAACAACTGTATTGCTAGTTACCATACCACTACATACTCAAGTGCCATGTTTGTAATATTAGTACTTAAGACACAACAAAAAGATGACATACCCAAATAAGAAAAAACAAACAAAGTAGTGCAATGAATGTACAAAAATGGTTGCCAATATATTTGGTCCGAGAGTCTGGACAAACAGACAATACTGTACAAAAAATACTCTGTTGATTGTAAATTATGTTGTATATTGTGGCTCTCAGTTCTGTACAAAAACAATCATGATCGCATTCCCCGACATCCCCACTGTCCCCTGACAGATGTCTTGATTCAAACATGTAACGGATATAAGATTACTTCACCTGTTTTGAAAGTTGTTTGTTTATGAATGTGTGTTTGTTTGTGATTGTAATCAGATGAGTATTTCCACCATCTCACTGTCGACGTCTTGCGGATGCTGTGGTGGAGGAAGGCTCTGTTGAGGGAGAGACTGTACTTGCGCTCTCGTCCTCTCTAGTGTGCTGGTATGAAACACTGGCACATCTGAAAAGACAAGAATATATTTCGTTGCTTGAGAAGCATATGAGATGCTTGTCATATCGGAGAATTTTATACCGGTGTTTTCTCCAACAATATTTACCAGAGTGCTGAATCTAAAGCCTGACAATGTTAAAATGGTATTTTGATATAGAAAACCTACAAATATTGGTTGGTTCCCATGTGGAAAGCAGAACTCTGTAGGAAACACTGGTTTGTACCATGTAATATGGTATTTTTGACTGTGAATGCATTGTGTGTGTGGAGAAGAGTGTTACCGGCAATGCGGTCAGGGATGTATACGGGGCTCGGGCTGCTGATCCGGCTGGGTCCTGGTACACTCTGCAGGGCTGGTGTGCTTGGCTTGCTGGCCTCCTGACCTTTGTCTGTCTGGGTGCAGCTGTCCCTACTGCCCGTCTTTGAGTGTGTGGCAGGCAGGACTGGAGATGGAGATGAGGAGATGGACTCTGTCCTCAGAGAATCACCTCTGAACTCTGGACCTAGCAGAACACCTGTTGCAAGAGAGGAGAAAATTAAGGGAGTGAATATATATATACACGAGCATATTCAGAGGTGAAGCTTTCAAATTGTTTTTTTAATGGATGACAATATACATTGGCCAATACAGGGTTCGACATTAAGCATTGTCGTGTGACTGCCAATTAAATTGGTCATTCACTTGTCTGGAGAGACAAAGGACATTTAAGTAATAGTTACATGCTCAAGTAACATGTCAAAGTTTCTGTTGTGTGTTTTCTAAAATTATGACAGATGCCCAACCTAATAGTATGCAATCGATTCTCTATAACAGAAATGTACACCGCGCTGGCTAGGGGTGGAGGCTACTGTGATATGGTAATTATATTATTTTATGTATGGTAGTAAAATAAAGCCTCCATCGCCATCATTTACAGCAGGGGTGCTCAGTTCTATGGAATGAGATCTACTTTTTCATCATGTTATTGCAGCAAAATCCATGCATAATATATACATTGCCACAATACCAAAATGTCAGTAGTCGACAGTGAAATTTGATGATTTTCGATACCAGCTTCAAAACCACAACAAATAATAACACTAACTAATATGTTATTTATGTAAGAATTGTTTCAAGTTTCATTGTTTCAAACATTACTAATCAAATACGACATAAAACTACTACTGGTCTTTACTGCATGGAGGCTCATGCTACTCTCCGCGATCCTCACACAACTTTACCATGCGCCCTATTGAGAGCGAGAACCACTAATCGCGACCACAAGGAGGTTACCCCATGTGACTCTATGCTCCCTAGCAACCGGGCCAATTTGGCTGCTTAGGAGACCTGGCTGGAGTCACTCAGCACACCCTGGATTCGAACTCGCGACTCCAGGGGTGGTAGCCAGTGTCAGTACTCGCTGAGCTACCCAGGCCCCCTTTACTGTATGATTTTAAACATTAAAGGTTTACTCAGTAATTTTTTTTCCTCATTTAAAAAGTTTTACTTCTAAAGAAATGAATAGTAATTTTGAAGCGTATGTATAAAATCTTAATCACTCATGTGAGATGAAGAGTTCATTCATATCAGTAACCTTATAAAAGCTGTTTTATTCTACATGGAGAGGGTCCGCACATGGGGGCTGCCATGTTAGAATCACATGACCAGCCGAATACAACTCGCTTAATCTCAGTAACTGTCCTGTTATTGGACAGTTTCATTCATGGATTAAATTAATCCTGGTTTATGAATTTCTACAGTGTTATTGGTAACTGAAAACTACTGTGTTTGAATTATGCATCATCCACGCCACTAGGTGTCAGTGTAAGCCAATGTAAGTCACTTTGACATACTTCAAAAAATTACTGAGTGCACCTTTAATATTTTTTAAAGCTACTAAATGTATCCAGTGAAGAGCAGCTAGTGGTTTTCTCGTTTTCTTGTTATGGGATTTTGATTCAAATTAATGACACAGCGGCAGGTCTATTAGGTTACAGTTACATGTCTGACATTTTGATACAAATCCGCTTGTTCCTCACTGTTTACATTTACTTTAGACATAACGCACATGAATACCTCACCAAGATGGGCATTTTGGCAAAATTTTGAATTGTATTTGACATAAGCCGCCTGTCAGTCAAACAGCTTGCAGCTATTACTGGATCGCTAGCAAATTATACAGTTACATGCTCTGAATTATTTCCAACACCAGAATAAGAATATGAACTTTGTAACAAGTGCCACGGGCCTAGGCAATCACAAATATAGCCGGTTATTTTTTCGTTATTGATGTTTTAATCAGTTTACTTCTCTTTCACTTGCCCCTTCAAAAATGTACTTGTCCCAGCCAAGCGTTAATGTGGAGCCCTGCTAATAGTTAATAAAGTCATATTTTAAATTCTTTTTTTGCAATATATTTTGTGCTTGAATTGGAATATATTTTGTGCTGAATGAGACAAACATAAACAAATGGCAACTTGCAACTGTTGATGGGTTTTGCTGGATCAGTGTTTTAACCCTGTTGGTGTTTGTTGGGCCAGTGTGAAAATAACCCAATAACTTATTTCCCAAGATTCCAACAGCCAACTTCAAAATGTTTGAAATGTTGGTGTTTGCTGATACTTTTTGGTGGTGTGTGAACCAGCCTTACCACTGTAATAATATAGTAAATACAGAGTATTACTAATTAACAACATGTACTAAATACAGAGTATTACTAATTAACTAAATGTACTCGATGTGTAATTGTTTACTCTGTGGAGTAAATTGTAACTACACATTGTTATAACTGCTTTTGTAATGACTAATATTAAAGTTTTGTTTGTACTGACTTATATTAAAGTTTTGAATTTTATTTCTGGCCTGTTTGAAATTGTCACGACAAAAAATGATAGAGAGCATGGGATTTGAAAATGAAACAAACCGGCCTCAAACGTGTGAGCTTGTGCACCACCCATCAGGCCATCTCTGACACGTGATATTTGTAACATGAACACTGTCCATAGATTTCTCTACGTTCAAACCAGTGGCCCTCAACTGGTTTTGCTCCACGACCCAGATTTTACATTGGACATCAAGATAAAACCCAATATATTATCAATACTGTTTATCATATGAAAGTAAACAAAAATGCCATTCAAATCAAACACTGAAATGTGTTAATATCATGAATTGTATTAATGTATTATGAAGTATTAATAATGTATTGATTATTCATGTATAGAAATATTTTTAATTATTTATTATCAATAGTAATATCAATAAATACAATTATTGATATTTATTCAGATAAATGATACATATGAATTAATAATTAATTTTAATATAACTGCAAAGGTCCATCAATATGCAAAATAGTGAACAAGTTTACAGATTTTACTAATTTTTTGTGTACGCATGTACAGCAGATGTTCTGTTTTTGTTATGCGATCTGTTGTCCAATATGTTTAGCAGTTAACATTGGGCCAAATGTTGTATAAATATTATCCATATTACCAACCAAGCGACATCAATTTGCCAGTTTGATTCAACACTCTCGCCTTTGATGTCAAAAATGGTTGAATTCTTGCCCAGAATTCAAAAGTTATAGGAAGCGTTTTCTCCACGTTATTAAAAAGTTAATAAGCCAAATTATTTACCTATCCTAACTATGCATGACTATTTTATTATTTGCATTTATTTGTTTTTTTTCCCTGTTGGCCAAAACCCAATCAGAACATGATTATAAACTAACCATATAATCATGGATAATTAGGATAGCAAAATAACCAGTTGAGAACCACTGGATTAAACTGTCCTGACAGTAATGCATTTGTCGACTCTCTTACCAAGACTGCCCTTCCAGCTGCGGTCCTCCCTGCGCTCCTCCGTTATAGGACTGCTTCCGCTGAGCCCTAGAGAGTGTGAGAGCAGCCCAGAGCCGCTGGAGCTGCCGGTGCCCATGGCGATAGACATGAGGGACTTGGAGGGCCGCATGGCCGGGGCATCTAGTTTGCTGGCTGGTTCTTTGCGCGAGCGCTGGTGTAGCACCTTTATCATGGCGTCCTTCTCGATGATCTGAGCGTGCAGGTTCTTGATCCTGCTCTCCATGTCCAGGCAGCGGCGGTTGGCCATCAGGATCTCCTCCTCCTCTTTCTGGATACGTGCCTCCACTGAAGTGTCGTAGCTGCTGCTGGGGGAGTGGCTGATGATGATGGAGGAGGATGACGTGTCTCTGTATAGGTGTCAGACGTTAGATGTTAAACACTCTTGCATGCACACACCAAAACCAGTGAGAAACTGGGCTATTATATGTTTTTCAATTTCAGTTTCATTTTCAGTTAGTTTTAAAGATGCATAAATAGTTTATTAGTCATTTTTTATCCTGTCAAATGTTCCAGAATATACTGATTCGTCAAAAGTCTGGTCTGCAAGACTAACTTAAGTTGGACCAGCCTTAATAAAATACAAAAACTATTTTTCTCTGACATACTTTGTTTCGCATTGTAGTGCTTCTTTATAGTTGCAGTTTAGGTTTTTCTTTTCATAAACTTGTGTTTTTATGTCTATTTTAACAAAAATATTTTGGTAGTTTTGTGATGAAAAATGTACGGTCAACCTAAAGGAGTTTATTTTGTGATAACAACTGGCTGACTGTACATTATCCCACTTATTACAGGGCTAGTAAATAAATGGACATAAAATATTGAATTACGTTATTATGTGATAAAGAAATTGCTGAACAGCTGAAGTCCACCTCCAGGTTTCAATGGAGTTCTAATTTGCGAAAATGAATGTCTAACTTCTCATTATCCAGCTTATTACAAGACTACTTGCCAAATAAATAAATAGCTGGACATGAAACATCGATATGAAAATTATTTTGTTAGCTTACTTGTACAGATCGCAGAGTGATACAAGTAGGAAAGATGACTGGTCTCATATGTCTTAATCCTAAAGTATACTTCGGTTAGGCATATGTGTACAGGATGCGCGACTCAAATTTTGTCATCAGCAGAGTGCTTGAGCATTGAACGCGTGAGGCCCGATTTTTCTAACCGCGCATACTCTGAATGCACAGTATGCGGATGCGCCTGGAATCATTTACATTATTTAGTGGGTCCACAAGGTGGCAACACCCACATTTTAGCCATTTCTGTCTTGAAGAAGAATTAAAAGATGTGATCACCGCTTAACAACAGGAGACGAATGTGGAAACAACAATAGTGGTCAGGAGACACCTGCATTTGTATAACTCGAGTCGGAAGGAATATGAAGACATCTTTATGGGTCTAAACTCCTGAAGAGAAATAGTCCAGTTATAGCACGCATGTTCCAACCGGGCCTGTATTTGTGCACACAGTCAAATGAAGTACATTTTGAAAGGCTGTGCATTCGATTGTATGCAGACGCTAAGCGTTTGCATCAAAATCGAGGTATACTTTGGGCTTAAATGCCTGGATGTGCGGTTGTTACTCAGAAATATCAGACCACTAGATGGCGCCATTGACCAATCAGAATAAAGTATTCCAGATACCCATGTAATAAGTGCTAATATATTTGAGAAGCATGTGTAACCTACTGCATTCCTACAGTTTTAGTGGAGTACACTTGTTTACCTCTGTGTGGCCACCGAAGCAGCAGCATCCAGTGCAAACTGTCTCATGACGCTCTCCTCCAGGTATTTCTGCTCCCATTTGGTCATGTCGGCCTCCAGAGCCAAAATCCTCTCCTCCTTTTCTCTTAGGTGCTCCATCAGAGCTGCCGTGCTGAACTCAGGACCAACTGTGTTCTGAGAACCACCCTGCCTCTGAGAAAGAGAAACAGAGGTGTAACTTCTTGAAAAAATAGCTCACAACCAAACTCTGGAGGATTGAGGCATTTGAAAACAACATAACAACATAAAGCCCCAAGTTTACATAAGTACACATTTAAATTGTTTTGTTGTACTGTGATGCTTTTGAGTTGAAACTAAGCATTATCAGTCAGCCCTGAAGTAAAATAATACATTAGAGATATTTTTTTTTTTTACACTGTACTCTTCAGGAAAAAAAAAAAAACACGATTTAAACATCTACATTACTAGTGCTCAACCTGTGGCTCTTGAGCCTCATACGGATCTTTAAAAGTTAGTCTTACTTTTTCCCCAAAATTATTTTCTTTTAAACCTTGGTGGCTGCAATAACAACATTTAGCTAACTAGCTTAGACTTAGATAATGCAGATAATGATCAGTATCAAACGGTGTAGGAAAGTGTGTCTCTCTTCTTTGTGGTGCTGTAATCTCACAATTTAAGATTTAGGGTGAATCTTGATTTTAGGGTGACTTGCAAACAGAAGAAATTTGTAAAGTTGACTCCTGAACTAGCTAAGATCGAGTAGTTCAGATTAGTATGCAGATCTCATCTGAAAGTTGTTTCAGATGTCCAGGTTGCATGATCAGCACACAGGATGAATGTCCACTGTCTGGACACTTCTGGACACAATGAAGTATACAGCTGTCTGCTACTACTCTCTCTCACACACACACACACACACACACACACACACACACACACACACACAGGAGGCTGAACTCCAACATTTCCTCCATATTAGGGGCCAGTAAAACACTAGATTAGACACACAGGAAGAGGGTATGAAGGGAAATGGACAATCTCCACAGGGACAGAGAGCACGAGAAATCTCCTGCTGACCGCAGCTGAGACTCATCCATGTATGGACGATACATTAACAGACTGTGTGTGTGTAGAAAAGAGACACCGCAAACTCCACATTCCACT